>NC_134848.1:44511257-45150202 GCF_965363235.1 Mytilus galloprovincialis | reverse complement strand
AATGTAAAAAAAACGAAATTATAGGTACTGATGACAAGTAACAGTTGTTTTCATTAATCTTACAAAGTTTCAGAGGAAATACAACAACGAGGAAAAGCAAATTTATAACATGACTTGGATTTCAACCTTTAAATCCTGGGTCATGCATCGCAAATCTAAAGAAAATAGGTATGATGGCTAAACACCACACCAATTTGTAAAATAGGGAACGAAAGATTATTCTTCTACATTTTGTAAGATGACAATCAATTGCTTCGAACACAAATTATTGCGACATCCAAAGATGCATCAAACAATTTTGAAATAGCTAAAACAAAACAGTGTTCATGAAGATAATTTTGACACGGGAGAGGGTTCAATTAACTAATTTTAGTTTGAAATGCACATTGCCTCTTTGGTGTCATTTATTATCAATCTTATCAAAATTTTGAGCAAGATACAGCAAATGAAAAGAAAAACAAAATACATATGTATTCGTAATTTCTGATAAACTTAGGAAAATAACGAGCTATTTGTTTTATTGATAGTCACGTCATATATCAAATGATAGTTTATTTACACTGCTGCCAATCAGTTATGGTTTTTATGTTTCATTGCTCGAAATACAAAAAAAACAGTTAATGTGCTTCTTCTGGTTTACACAATGTTACAGCCAGTTGAACTGCTCAAAGTCTCCAGACCTAATACAACATACACGATTGTTGTTATCAAGAAACGATATTAAGCTAAAACAAGCAAATCAAAAATCATAACTTTTAAAGTGTGGTGACTCCCATAAATGTTTTCTGATTGGTTTTAACCAAGCGTATAAAAGCTTAGCATATTAAAAATAATAAAAACAAATGTTCGTCCATTTTATTTTTGTCTATCACTATCAATTTCCCTTGAAATGTGGTGTAAATCTAGAAAGTACATTTGAAAATGATGTCAGTGTTATAGGTCAATTATCCTACATTATAAGTCTATAAAATAATGATGTATGATTAGGATTCAAAAACTTTATCGAATATATTTTCACGGAGACAATGACTATACGACGACAATATAGCACTGACATATTGATAAATAAAGATTCTACATCGAGTGTGATACGATATTTATCAACTCGAGACATTTAAATTTTCAAATTTAAAACCCGAGGCTCGCCGAGAGTGGATAAATGTCGTATTACACGAGATTTGGTGGTGGAATCTGTTGCTCTAATGATTTTTTAAGCAATATGCAAACAAAATCAATACTTCTTTTCAAATGATCTGCAAAAAGATGTATTCTTTCTATGTGACGTCATCAGGCATGACAGCCTTTTTACGTGCCGTCACAATAGGAAATTCAGATGTAATCAAGAAAATTCGACGCCATAATCGAATTTTGACCAATGAAGAACTGAGATCAAACGATTCACACGTTGATTAAATGAATATAACCAACATGTCAGGAAAGGAATAAATCGTGTAAGAATTAGAGAAATTCATTTAAACCATGATGGTTATGATTTTGAACAGTATAGGTAATTTATAAATGTTTAAAGTCTAGCAGTAAAAACGAATGCATGTGCACGGTTGGATCAAATTACACTATGAAGGTATCTTGTCGACAATTAAAGATATTATTACCACGGTTGTTGGTGTGCAATAGTGAGGAACTATCACGACATGAGGTATTAAACTTAACGTCTTTATTCAGATTGGATGTGAATGCAAATATATGCACGCATTAAGTAAGGCTTTTATCGACAGAACGAGAGAAACTCCCTGCACCAAGATAGGCAATAATGCAAAGACTAAAATAATACATTTTTCTAATTTTATTGTATGTTAATGAATCCGTATTTTATATATGTTAATTTTCAAAAGTTCGTCATAACCATTTATCAAAAAGCAGATGCCAAAGATACCAAAATGACATTCAAACTATTAAATTATGAAAACTGACGGCTAAATAACATAAACCCTACCAAAAGCCAGAGGGGTCTCGGGTGTTTCGGGAGGTAATGCAGATCGTGTTCCAAATGTAGCAAAGGTTATTACAGAAAAGTGCCTTTAATGCAACAAATGAAAGCCGAGTATTTATTTTGTTACTCCATGCATGGGTACATCGACGGTTGATTGGTCATAGAAGTCGAACTAATATATCACTAGCCTGTCAACACCGTGGTTGTGAGTTTGAGTTCCACATAGGAGAGATGCGCTCGACTCCTATCTTACTTGACTGCGAATGTCAATTTTACTACCGCAGGTTGTTGGTTTTACCCACGCACTCTGTATTCCTCAACAAATAAAAGCTGACAGCCACCAAAGAGCACAATAGATAGTGCAGAAATAGGCGGTTAAAAAACCAAATCAATTCCTGAAGCAAACGTCATTCGATTAAATCGATTCATTATTTAAACGAATTCCCAGATTGAAGTTTCACACATTGATGTTTTACAAATTACCAAACGAATTTCCAGAATCATTTATTTCAATCTGAAAATGATGGGCAGGACAATATTAAGTCCTGATATCAAAAAGGGAACTTCAAATATCCAACATGAATGATCAGTCTTGACATAGGAAGATAGCCAGTTTCTCCTGTCAATGATGTCATACAGTAATAACGGTGATCGTCATTCTACTACTTCATTTCCACTCTTATGGATCAATTATTTTTTTTAATAATTTCTCATCTCTTTATTTTTGTAATGATAAAAAAAATTGCTTTACGACAGCAATACAAGTTTAAGTATTATATTATTGTTTTTTTTTTACATTTGTAACTCCGCAGCATATATTTAATATATTTAATTTCATGTGTTTTTGCGAAATGTTAGAGCTAGTAACCAGGAACAATTTGGGGTATATATGAACAATGATTTCAAAGTTCTAGGATGTTTTAATATTTGAAGCAAATACAACTTATATTTGTTCCAGAGTAACGATAATTTGCAGAAGAAGCTTTGCAAAAGTCTTCACACCATATGTTTGTAACTTTTTCATTATCAGTAGATTTACTCCAATTGAATGAGTCTAAAGTTTGGCATTGATGAACCGCTGCATAAACTGAAAAACAAGAAATTGTTAAAAATTTCCGTAATAAATCTACGGATCTTTAGTTCTGTTTTTTGTTTGTGTAATGTCATTTTCATATAAACGCTGTACATCGAATTTATATTCATGTATGAAAGAAAGAAAAAAGTTCTTCGAAACTGAAAATTGTTCGAGGATAAATTTAATATCATGCTTTAAATTAAATTTCCTTTACTATTAGTATGTCGTATTTTTAAACTCAGGATTGCTAAACTTTCATTGACGCATCTTTTCAACGTTTATAGCAACCTTGGCAATTCTTTAACAAAGAATACATATATTGATACCTATGTTTACATTATTTCAATTTAGCCCCTAAATATTATAAAATTCCCATTAAAACGGGATTTGTGAAGTGGTGTACTTGTATGGTGCAATGGTGTAAAATATGGGATATGGATTTTAGTAGGTTGCAGTGTAAGTAAGTTTTACTGGTACAAATAGTGTTAAACATGTTAAAAACGAAAGGAAAAGGGTACAGGAGTTCCGTAAACTTTTTTGAAGGATGTAAGGTCTATAGTGTAATGGTGTATGGTACGTGGTTTACGTATAAAATGAGTAAACCATCAAGGAAAGAATAAATTATTTTGTAAATAAATACGCATACAACTTTGCTTGTTAAACAAACATCTCCGTGATTTCCCTTTTTATGAATCGAAACGATATTAGATAACTGCTAACTTGCATTGAATATATATTGCAATAAACATCATATTCCTCAAGTCGAATATATTTTAAGTAAGATATTTAAGATTTGATCTGTTTTAAAAATGTAGCATTAATCTTACAAACTTGGTTATCAGATAAAATCAGTTAACAACGGCAATAACGCATAGCAAATATATTATATAAAATAAGCATGATAAAGCAATAACAGCTTTTATTACCAATTCAACACTATAATTAGATCTTTGAATTTTTACTTTTTTTGTATTAATATTGATTTTGTTATCAGTCAATCAAAATCAAAATCAAATCAAATTGTTATATACATATGCACATTCACAGCTCTACAATCTATCGAAACACGAATCTAGACATTGCTTATGACGTCTTTGACTAAATCCGTGGGATGTTGGATGTGTACTAATTTATATTTTAGTTTTAGATGCATGCTTGCTTCATAAGTTATTTTTATATTTGAAGAAGCTATCTGTAATACCGCAGTCACACTATGCAACGATCTGTGAAAAACATGCAAATTGTGAAGATCGTATTGTGATCATGTATACAGCAGTAAAGGTGCAGTCCAGGTCGTGATGAGGTGGCCAACTGTTAACATGTTCAAAACAATCGTTGTGCGATCGCGGCGAAATGAGGTCGTAGTAGAAGCATAGTTAGAGTAAAGTCGTGGTAAGATCACAAAGGTCGCGGTACCATAGTGGCAACAGCGTAGCGAAATCTTAATTCTGCGCTACGATTTCACAGCGACTTTATTACGACCTCACTACGACCATCACGTTCTTACCTAGACCAAACCAGGCTTCAAACACGACTGTACCTCGTTTATACCACGCTGTTCAAGACCAAAGTACGATTAAAGCACGCCGATGCCGTCCTCATCATGCTCTAATTACGACCTGACTACGTTTATACTATGACCATTATGCTCATTGTCACTGTCATATAAAATATATAAAAACTCTATAGGATTTGATAAAGATTGGATTGGTCTGTCCGACATATCTGTACTGCATCATGATTTGTTACTATCATATATATTTTCTGCCTCTACGTCTACATCCACGCCCAGGGTTCTGGTAGATTTTGGCTACAAAACTGAGTTGATTCCAAGTAAAGCTATGCATCAATAAGAAATAGAAAGAATTGAACAGTATGTATCCATAGAACACGATGTTGACACCATTGCTTCGATCGCGATATGAAGTTGGTATGATCGTAGTATGGTCATTGTAAGAGCGTGCTGCTGTCGCGGTAGAACCCGGGTAAGATAGTGTTGCAATTGAATAAATTATGGTATGGTCGTAGGGATGACGTTTTACGCGTAGAAAGATCATGATAATCGAAGTGAGGTCGCAGAATAAGCGTGGCGAGAACGTAATATAATCGTTGCTGGATTATTGTAAAAGCGTAATTAGGACGTAGTAGCAACGTGAAAGGAACGAACATTTACATTTATTTCGCTCATACACCGCGACCTCACCACGATCTGAATTTAGTTTATATCGCGGAGGCCGTTGTACTATCGTGATCTAGTGTGACTAGGGCGTAACTGAAAGTACTCTGTTATGAGTGTCTTTTTGTTGAGGGAATGTTCAAGGACTCTGCCAAGAGCCGTATTCCAAAAACAGGTAAATGAAACATAGCAATATTTTCTACCTGTTAGGTAACCAACAGTAAATGTTGGTTTTGTATGTATCATTAAATGCATCAATATACTTCATTCATCAGGAAATTCAATAAACCGAATTGCACATCAGCAGAAGCAAGCTTAACTTTTTATTTGATAACGTATTTCAACCTTTTTTTTTATTCATAAACAACTTTTGTAATTCAATATTAGATTAGTTAATACACAATGGCATGAATCAAACATACATCACTTCAGTTTTGATTTCAACTACAATACTGATGTTCCTTAAGTATACCAGTCGAACTCGTAAATAACAGTATTATTTTGAAGTTTCATTGAAGCGCATTGAAAATATGAACTACCTAACCATATCAAGCTAAGATCTGTTTATATCTAGGATCGATTAACCCAAAAGGTTTTAAAAACTGAAATTGTAAATATTCAGATTTTAAGGTAGTGACTGTAAAACACAAAAAGTCATAAATGAAACAAAAACACAATTAGATCAGAAATGTTGTGTTTATGTTGTAATACGTGATACCACATTTAGAATGACATTGTTCTTACTTATACTTTTTGAAAATGAAAAACTGTTGACCATCACAAAGTGTTTTGTAAAAAATAAGTAAGCATTGACTGAATTTAGTTCCACATTTGAACAAACAGAGGATATGAATAGCGAAGGGACATTAAGTAGCATGTTCCTCTATTGTCATACAAATTCATAATATCTAATAAAATTAATAGATTTAGCTAACAAATTCCTTATATTTAAATAAGGTAACTTTATTTGTTAGTGGAAAATTGTTTTAATGTTAATTAGGCTTAAATAACGAACATTTTTTGCTTTCCTCTCTCTGTGAGTAAAGTAAGATAACTCTGGTCAATTTTCCTAACATTCAATCATTATGGAAAGATAATATAGTTCTATTTTCATTTATAGTCTCTTTCAGAAAAGTTCTAATAGTATTGGTAGGTCCCAATTACAATTTTACACTCTAGCATTTGGCATCAGTTAGAAGCTTCTTAAATAAAGTGGTTGATATGGTGATATCAACCCTCTCCCTATACCTCTAGCCAATGTAGAAATGTAAACGCATATAACAATACGCACATTAAAATTCAGTTTAAGAGAAGTCCAAGTCTGATGTCAGAAGATGTAACCATAGAAAATAGACAAAATGACAATAATATATAAATAACAACAGACGACTAGCAGTTTACTGACATGCCGGCTCCAGACTTCAACTAAACTGATTGAAAGATTATGTCTTCATCATATGAAGATAAGGCACAATCCTTACCGTTAGGGGTTTAGTATCATACCTACATAACATATATGAGAAGATATACCTATATGAATCCGAATTGGGTTTCCCCTTGGGCACTTATTTTTTCGCCACCTCTTTCGCCAAAACAGTATATTTTTCGCCACTTTATTACTTTTTTCGCCAGGTAACATAACTATATCTTTTGTTTAAATTTTTTTTTCTACATTTTTATAAATTGTTATTTGGATGGAGAGTTGTCTCGTCGGCACTCATACTACATCTTCCTATATCTATCATATGGTCCGACCATACGCGTACAGTTTGACCATATGAAAATACGCATATGGTTATAATACTCATATGGTCCGGAACATAAGCATAGACAATTCGAATTGAGACGTACATACATATATTGTATAAGATTAGATGTATGTTCTTAAAATAGTATACATCTTAGAAATTTCATGATCTATTTGTCTGGTATCTTGTATTATTTTTTTTTTTTTTTTTTTACAAAAACTTATAGAACTTATATTCAGTAAAATTGACATTTATTTCTACTTATTTTATAATATTAAGAGTATGATTGTTGAATTGGAGATCTAGAGACATGCCATTTTGGTTATTTTGAACCATTCAGGAACCTATATTTTATTAATCCTCTACAAATAGTATGTTATGTCTTTTGTACGCTAAATTGAGATATAAATGTAGTGTGATTGATATTGAAAGGTTGAGATGAACAACATGAACTCAAGCGCTGTGCTTCTATTTTTTTTTTTTCCTGTACTTGTACTGTTGAGTTATCAGTCTTAAATGTGAATCGTGCACCAATAACAGTATACTTTTTATTCCAAGAAGGAACAAAATTTTAAACTAAAATAATGATTGCATTAGACTCCCCGAATAATAAGCTCTAATATATGAGTTTACCTCTTCTAATAGAAAAAAAAAGGTATCATTATAATCAATCGTAATGAATTCATAATGTTGTCTTACCCCAAATCACATCTGGGAACTGCAACTAATAAAAAAACAATAAATTCTACTTGAACTATTTATTCTTTAACATGACAGATTAACATAAACTTGATAATGTGGAAGGGGGATTTGTCAAAGAGACAACAACCCGATCATAGAGGAGAAACATGCCGATGGCCACGAATTGGTCTTCAACTCGGGAGGAAAATTCCGCATTTGAAGGCAGGCCTCAGCTGACTCCGTATCAAAAACATGTGCTAGTTAAGAAAACAAAATGAATGTCTACACAAAAGTTCGGGTTTTGATACCTGAATTAGAAATGGTCAAAGGGGGCGAAATAACCCTTGATACAAAATAGCGCATTCCAGCAATTGTTAATGTGCAAACGTTTTTCAAATGCCCAAGTAACACACGTTGTTTAACTATGTAAGAAAAACAATTCACTGTATACGATACAAGTTGTGATGTTCTGGTAAAGATTTAACTCAAAAACAAAAGAAAATATCAGACCTCAAAATCAATTTTTTATGCATATGACAAGGAAATCATTTTAAACATTACTGATAACAGTAGAAATTAAATCATAGAAATCTTACCTTTATTGACGGAAATGCAATACTATTGTTCTTCAGAACATAGAAATAGCAACAGCTGTGCAGTTTATAGTTTCCAAATCAAAGGCATATTAACAATTCAATATTCCGATAAAGATCTGTAATAATTCGTCGCTGGGCTTCTAAAATGTTGTAAATTACAAATTTTTCAAGAAATTTTTTTCTCACAAACAGGCTTTGAAAATTTTGGCAAAATGCATGCTTCCAAAATGTCGTATGTGAACTTGAACATTTCTGTAAACAGCAGTCAAATAAAAACGTTGACATTTCTGGATTATCCAAGATCTTGAATTATTTTCACAGAAATAAAGAAATGTACAATTATTTTTTTCCCAAAGCCATTCTATAACGATTTTCAAGTTTTCATACAACATTTTGGAAGCAAACTTTACAAACAACTGACATTGGCAATTTTGTAATATGTCTTATTTCACACATTTTGATTGGTCTAACTGTATGCTATTTTGTGATACCAAAGATTTCCTCCCGCCCGGACCATTGGTGTCAAAAAGTATTTTTAGCCAAAAAAGTCATATACGACATTTTAGAAGCCCAGCGACGAATTATGTCATGAATGTTTTTATCGTATCAATCTTTTATTTTGTTATTTAATAACGAGGAAGTAACTTAGTTTTTACTTATTTTTGTAGGATAACATATGAAATGTTTCCAATGCATGTTAAATTATCCAAATAATATCGGCAGAAAAATCAGGCATGTCAACACACACATCCGGACAGAAAGATGAAATCAGTAAGTGCTTAAAAAGTATCCCTCATATTGAATGTTGATAAATATTCGATTGATGGTTGAATAACTTTTAAAACTAAACTTAACAATAGTGCAAATATAGATCTCACAGTAAATTGTAAACATATAAAGGAACAACTTGATAATAAAAAAAAACACTAAAAGACCAACAAAGGCTAGAAGGTCGTCTGAATGGGCAATCTGAAGTATGCGGCGGGGTTAAACATGGTTTGATTTACTCAACCCTCTGCCTATACATGTAACCAACTTGCATGGAGAGTTGTCTCATGAACACTCATACCGCAACTTCTTATATAATTATATCCGGTGAAAAGATACTATGAGTGTATCAATAATAATAAGTTCGCTTATTATCAATACTTTTAAATCAATATATATTAATCCTTTTAATTCAATTAAGTTACATTCCTAGAATAGTGTTAACCTCTCAATATAACGTGGGTGAAATCACAGATTATAATGTATGGTGTAATTGTCAAAAAGAGGCAAAAGATACCAAAGGGACTCATAAGTCGAAAACATACTGCTAATGCAATGCCTAAAATCAGAGAAAAAAACAACAGACAGATAATAGAAGAATCTACGGTAAACGCTATTAAATACATCTCTATCTTTTTATGAATGTTTTTCCATGTATCTGATATCTTTTAAATAAAACTATTAAAATTATTATGGATAATTATAATCTTACCTACACTCTTGAGGTAAATAACTGAACTAATTAATACCATAATTATTACTGACTTGATCATATCAGCATCGACAACGGCACTTGTCAATTCGTTTGGAAAAGTATCTCAATAAAAACTAACAAAAATCTAAAGTTCAATTTCCAACATTATGGTGCACAGTCTCGGTGTCTTTTGTTTAATTACGCTGTATCCTTAAATCAATAAATCCGTGCTTTTCATGTTTGAAATGTGCAAATTGTATATTCAAATTTTATAAGTACTTCCTTGCTGATATATTAACTTTTAATCATATTTGGATCGAGAAAGAGAATTTGATAAAGATGTTGTTATTTTGTTATAGCTTATCTATTTAACTATCATGTTATATTGAATTAAACTATTAAACTATTAAACTATCATGTTATATTGAATTATTCATGCTACAAACAGATACATTCCGATTACATTGTTCATTAGACATGCACGATTACAATGAAAGCTATTGATCTCATTTCGGTGTTCAAAATAACAAAATGATTTTTTTTAGTACATTTGTAAATACAATCTGTCCATGGGTAGGAACGAAATGTATCATTTATCTAATTGATTGTTGTTTAACACTTTCTTACGTTAGATAAAATAATAAAAATACTAGGTACACATTTCAAACATGAAAAACGCGGATTTATTGACTGTTGTTTGCTTAATCACCAGTGATAAAACACATATAAGGTATTAGCATGATCAAATGAGGATTACAATTTGGGTTCTTAGTAAAAGATAAAAAGACAAGACAAAAGACACCTAATCATACAACGCAACGCTACACAAAACATTAAAAATAAATCAACACAAACTCGTTGAATGAGAACTGACAGTACTTTGAAGCAGTTAAGATATCAATATTTCATCGGAAGACATAATTTAAGGTAATAAAAAATATCTTTGTGAATAGCGTCACAAATAAAAAAAAAACTGATGCGTCAAAAGGATAGGCGGCTATGGTATATGCATTTCTGACTGACCAAGGACATACACATTTGACCGAAAAGTCATATACAACACAAGTCAAACAGACTTGTGACTGAAACAAACATTAAGTGCCTCGGTTAGATATGTTTGCGGGCAAACAACCCTCTCCTGACCTGGACAGTAGTGTAAAAGCAGTTAAGAACTACCTGTCAAAATAAGTTGATAAGTTATAGATAATGCATAGTTTAAGGTTTTTTTGTCGAAGAACGCCCCAAGTTGTGTTCTACAACAAGAAAAACCTTAAAGTATGCATTATCTGACTTATAATACGTCAAAAATATTATATTTTATAAAGATTTGCAAAATTAAGTATCCTATTTAAACGACCATACTAAAGTGGGATATTCCTTTCTAATGGGTTCAGGTTTTAATACGCCCTACGGCTCATTTAGAATGTGAAATAAAACTTACTAAGTAATCTAGATATAAGCCTTTGGAATTATTATCCATACACAATAAAAATATTACTGTAACTGCATGAAAACAGACACAAATGAATTGTTACCATCCGATAACGGTGTATAACAAATACAAAACACATTGTAAGTAATTTATTGTACCAACTTAGTTTATGGAAAAGGGTATGTCTTTTTCTATTTGTAATGACATTTCTATTACGGAAAAGTTTTTATTTTTTTAACAATTTTATTTGAATCAAATGAAATATTCTGAAAGAATGTCTTTTGAATAGCAATACATTTTTTAAACAGATAATCAGGATATAATTATATACCCTCCCCACCTGACCCTATTGTGAGTTACGTGAATGGTATTCAATAGAATATAAGAATATCTTATTAGTTCATCATTTGATAGAGTAAAAGTTACACTTAAATTTAAAAAAGTTACACGAAGAGGAATATAAATACATGTAGGTCACAGTATGATTTCCTATTTAGTGTGTATCGTCCTGAACATGCATGAAATATTTGCGACTGAACGTTAAGCAAGCAACCAACACTCAATTAACCTTTTCAGTATGACTCAATAAGATTTTCAAAATCTTATACACGAATATGTTAAATCTGGCTTTATTTTATGAAAGTCTACATTAATTTTCATCTCACATATATGATAATGTTTCTATATTGTAGCGATCAATTAACAAAACTTCACGTTATATTTGTTTCTAAAATTAAAATGCGGCAATGACAATTTCTTTTACACCTATCATCGATTGAACTTTAAAAAAAAATAATTTCCCAAATCGGCAACAAAAAACGTTCAGATGAATATCTAATTTTAAGGTTAATTATAGTTTGCATTTGTATCAAGGAAAATAATGACCTGACATAGGTCATTATTATATGCCTTGGAGCACATTTCATTGAAACATGGTATCGTCCGGGTTAATTCTGAGAAAGAATTACCTATGGTTCTGAAAAAAAATAACTGTATATAGGTATATATGTTACAGGGAATTTGTGAAATCAGTGATTTTGTAAAATGACTGAAATTTAGGGAATTTGTAAAACCAGGGAACTGATTAGTGATTTCATAAAATCCCTGATTTTGACTAGTGATTTTACAAAATCTCTGAAATAATTCAGATCTTTTTTACAGATTCACTGATTAAATTCAGGGAATTTGTAAAATACATTAATTCATTTTTATTAAGAATTTCTGTGAAAAAAGACTACAACAGTAACACTCATTAAGTTTGAGGTTAATTTAGTCTTTATTTTAATATTAAGTGAGCGGTTTTCATGCACAAAACAACTGATATACCGTATAACAATGGTTCAGGCACAAATGTCTTGAAATCAAGAGCAAACATACACACAAAAGTTACTTCAAATAATTGAGGTAAAATTAAAGTGCAACATATGGAACCAGGGAAAATATGATAAACATTTTGGAATATTTTGTCAATGAGCCACAGAAAGAAGACAAAACAAGCTCTTATCACTACCGTGTTTGAAAGAAAGTTACTGTTTATTATAATTTTTCTGTATAATTACTGTAGAAAATAAAACCAATTATATCAATTTTTTTAAATCAAATATAAAAACTGAACATTAGGTTGATTGCTGTCATTAGAGAAGAATAACACATATGTAAGGCATAAGAAATTGAGTGGGTTAGGGTATGTGATCCAGTGGAAAATATTACATGCATATCAGATCAAGAGCATCTTATTGTTGCATGAAAATTGATACATAAAAAGCAAATAAGTGTTGTATTATTAATTTGCTGCCTACAAAATAACATTTATATTCACAAAATAATAATAAAAAAAGACAACAGAAAATATTGGTAATAATACTTTGTTTTGTACTTGCATGTTTATGAATAGGTTAATCTAACCAAGTAAAAATAAACAAAGTTTTACCTACTTTGGTCATTTATCAGACACATGTATTCTATCACAAAGTGGTATAACTTTGAATAAGTTTCTAAAATTTCTCAACTCTTTTAATCCAAATAAATTAAATATTTTGTTGATAATGAAGGTATGAAGTTCTTCAATGTGAAGATTTGAAAAAAATGTTAAAAACGATATTCATCAGCTGAAAGATGTTTTAAAAATAGTATGTATGTCTTGAAGACATGTACAGCATAGTTAGGAAAATTCACGTATTAATAGCTTATAGTGGTAGGGATGTCACCCAAAATTGTCTAGCCAAAATAAGCAAATTCAGAGTGGTCTAAATACCCGTTTAAATGCCTTTTAGTCATTATAATTATACACAAGTTGTAGCTCATAGTGTTTATTAAACAAATATATTTCTAAATCATTAGTCATCATTCATTTGGTCATCTTTATATTAAGAAAAACACGTTTCTAATAGCATGTTATACTTTATTGTAATCAGGGATATTACAAAATCCCTAGCTCTATTTTCAGTGATTTTGTAAAATCCCTAAAAATTTCAGGGATTTTACAATACCACTGAAACTGTTAGTGATTTTACACAATCACTGATTAGTCCAGTGATTTGACAAAATTCCTGATTTTACAAATTCCCTGTAACATATACATCGACACAAACCATAAAAAAACAACTAACAAAAAAGAATTAATTCAAGAGTTCAGGCAGTTATTGATACATTAAACGCAAATTATTAAAATGCTCGTTATTGAGTAGCGATACCTTAAAAATATAGAAAACAAAGATTTTTAAGAGATGTCTTTCGTTCTGTCTTTCTATCGTTATTAAGAATGTGGTGTAGGAGAAACATCAGCCTTTTCTTCACATGTTAGATATTTTTATGATCAGGCAAGAATAAATGTTGTGTATCGTTTCTAGAAAAGGAGAACATACTTATGATATAAGTGATGTTTATTGCATTCAATGGTGATATACATATGTATGGTATATAAGAACACATTAAAGATTATCATATAATATCTTAAGGCAGACAAAGTCTTATATCAGGTTAATGTCATTTCTTTCTTAGAATGTTTGCACAAAGTATTCACATACCAAGTAAATAAAAATGGTTGATGTTAGCATACATTGTTCCCATTGTAAAATAGGATGAACTTTCAACAAAATATTTACCATACATTATGACAGTTGCTGGAGAAGGAATGGTTGCTGCTGTATTTAATCATTATCTTCTGAACGTTTCACAATATAAATCTATAACCATGTAAACGATTGTATTTTTTTAACATTTGTGTCGTGTCGACTTTTAAAAGGCGTAATAAAGGGAGAAGATTTGTTGATTTTTTTACTCATGTCGAAGTATTATACATACAATTTTTTTAATAGAAATCCATAGTACTGTTCCATTCAAGGCTATTGCTATTTACATCATTCAAGTGTTTTACTCAATATAATTGATTTCCTTTTCTTGAATACAATCAAGAGTCAATGAATTGTCGTTCAAAAAAGGCATGCAACATCTCAATGTATTTTGGATGATGTTGAGCGCTAATCTTTATCTACCAAAAGTACAAATAGTTGCTGATATATTTCTATGATGCCTAATTAAGTGGACTGGGGCAGGTTGTTGTCAAAATAACTAAGTAAGTAAGGCAATTTATTAAACGTTTGTGGAGTTGGTCATTCAGGGCAGTCAAACGTAAAATGGTGTTTTGTCTGTCGGAACAGTTGTGGGCTTGGGTCTTCTAACAATAATCTTCTTATACAGTTAGAGGATACAAACAAATGTAGAAATGTCGCCTTCAGTCACATTGCATGTTAGACAGTCTATCTTGAATAACGGGTAACTTATATTATAAAATACGATGGCAATTATGGAAAAAGTAGATAATTATATATAATGGTTATTGTTGAATAAATTGAGAGGTTTTTGGTTTTAATATGACATAACTAATGTATTTAGACATGAAATATATTCAATTTTACACCTTTAACACAGCGTTATTCCGACCACAGAATCTATTATTATTGACAAAAGAGATTGCAAAATCTTTGTAAAAAATCAATGTTAAAAAATAGGTGCTTAAGGTTGTTGTGTTTTTATTTGCTTATTGCCGTCGTTTAACATTAGTTATTTAGTTAACATTAATTCATCGGACAAGCAGACGCTATGTATATGCTCAACTAACATATGAGAGTGTGTCATATAAACTAACTATACATATAGCCAGTGACTGAAACTTTCTGATGATATCAAATGAACGTCATCATTAGTGACGTATCACTGATAGGCGTGGCCTTGATAAGGGACTTTCTGATTTGAAAGTTCGGTATTTTTATGTTTTACTTTTTACTGCATTTCCTTCGATTAGCCATACTACTATTTTGAGGTATGACCTGCAAAAAAAACGCAAACAATTGAAAATTGAAAATTTATTGTTTATAGATTTTATCTTTTGTACAGAATAATCTTATTTATAGAAATTTCATTTGAATATCCCTCTTTTAATTGTCATTATGAAATGAAATGTTGAATTTTAGATTCAAAACAATGATTACCTATGGAAATAGCCGTTGGGACCAACAGTTGAAAAGAATTTTTGAATAGGATGTGCTTACTCTTGTGAAGCCACTGAAACCACCTCCAGTTGGGGTGGGTTTGTATTGCTTAGTCTTGGTATTTTTTTTTATAGTTTTTTATGTACTGTTTTCTGTTTTTCGCTTTTAGCCATGGCGTTGTCAGTTTATGTTCCACTTACGAGTTTGAATGTCCTTTCATATATTTTTCCTCTCCTCATTATGTTTAATCGAGCATACTATATTACAGTTCAACGATGACATCTTCTCTTTATGAAATATTAAGAAAAAGCGTACTTTAATTGTTCAGAAAACAACTTGTGCTATTAAATATCCCCCCTCAAAAAAAAAAAAAAAAATAAAATAAAAAATAATTAAATAAATAAATAAAATAACAAAAATAAAAAAAATAAAAAAAATAAACATAAACATCAGGACTCTAAATAATATATGAAGAAAAGCCAAGCAAAAAAGGCCATGATGAAAAATAGAAAAACAAACATATTTTTTTGTAAAGAAAAGGAGAATGATACCAAAAGCACATTTACACACATGGATCTAAATTAAACTTACAACGCTATGGCAAAATAAGAGAAAGGCAAAGAGACAAACAAAAGTACACACATCACAAAAACTATTAACTTAGCAACACGAACCCCACAAAAAAAACCGGAGATGATGTCAGGTGATCCACAGGGTAAGCAGATAAATGCTTAATCCGAAAAATAAAAAAGCAAAATTAAACATATATTTACACCATTGCTAAAACAAGTTGCATGTTGTTCATTATCTGATAATGACATATTAATAAAAAAAAGTTACTATCCTAATTAATACGATTATTGTCGTTTTTCTTTTGAATTAACTACATTTAAACGAGGTACAAACTAATAGGCAAAATGACATAACAAATACTTTAATAAGGTAAAGGTATTAAAAAAGGGTGCGGTTGTTATCAAAATAACTAAGTAAGTGACGCAAGGTTTTAAAAGTTCGTGATGAAGGTCATTCAGGGCAGTCGAACATAAAATAGTGATAACGTTTGTCGGAAAGGTTGTGGTCTGTGGTCTTCTTACAATTATCTTCCTATAGTCTACACAAAAATGTAGAAATGTCGCCTTTAATCCTGTTACATGTACGAGAGTCAAGCATGAATAGCAAGTAATTTATATTTTCATATACGTTGAGATTGAGAAGAAATATCTAATTCAAGTATGTAATTATGTATAATGTATATAACTGAATAAAATTCCGAGGTGCGTGGTTTGAACTTGACACAATTTATGTATTTTTACATACAATATATCAAGTATGACACATTAAACACCACGTCATCCGAATCGCCGAATTTTATATGATTGACAAAAGGGATGGCAAACACTTTGTTAAAAATCAATAAAAAACAAAAATGTGCCAAAAGTCCACGAAAAGCCTATATGACATTTCTCAATAACAGTTCAATGTTATACCATTATTATATACTTTAGATGTTGGGCAAACAATTTCTGTAGATATCAACCAACAGAAATGATAGGGAAATAATTGAGTATTGTCTAGATAAACTAATTAAAACAAGAATATGTCCGTAGTACAGGGATGCACCACTCGCACTATTATTTTCTATGTTCAGTGGAACGTAAAAATGGGATGGAAACTCTAATTTGGCATTAAAATCAGAAAGATGATATGTTAGGTAAGATGAGTAGTAAATTTCAAGTTAATTGGACTTCAACTTCATCAAAAACTACCTCGACCAACGTTTAACCTAAAGCGGGACTGAACGAAGAACGAACGGACAGACGAACGAGCGAACGAACGAATTTTACTGCATTTCCTTCTACTAGCCGTACTTCTATTTTGAACTATGACCTGCAATGAGAAGGCAAACGATTGATAATTTAAAATTTATTGTTTATAGATTTTATCTTTTTTACAGATTAATTTTATGCATTGAAATATCATTTCATTTGAATGATCATCTTCAGGGAGTTACATTTTCCACACTTTCACTTAATAGCACTGTCAAGCTGATCATTAATTGAAATTTAGATGTTCATACTGAACGTTTTAATTGCATTTGCATTTTCGATAAAAAAAAAAGACTTCCATTAAGGTTAATTATATCTCTTATATCATATAACAAATTAAAAAAAGATTAATTTTACAGATAAAACTGTAATTTTTATGTATCTTCATGTATTTTTTGGTAAAGAAAAAGGAGAACGATACCAAAAGGACATTCAAACTCATACATTTAAAATAAACTTAAAACGCTCTGGCAAAAAAGGCCAAAAGACAAACAACAGTACACACATCACAAAAGATAAAGACTTAGCAACACGAACCCCACTAAAAGACCAGAGATGATGTCAGGAGACCCGCAGGGTAAGCAGATGAATGAATAATTCGACAAAGAGCAAAGCAACATTGAACACATATTTACGACATTGCTGCAAGAAGCTGCATGCTATCCATTATCCGATAGTTAGATATTGATAAAAAAATTACCTGATTACTACGACTATTGTCGTTTTTCTTTTGTATTAACTATATTTAAACGAGGGTCAAACTATTAAGCAAACTGTTAAATACATAACAAATACCTTAATTAAGTATATGTATTTTAAAACCATGAGGCTACATTCGTCTAGGAAAAGCTCAAACAGTATTTCTTTTGAAATTTAAAACATTGGTATGACGTCATTTTATTGTTTTATCCGTTCTTTATTTCAGTGATTGGACTAGTATTTACCTGTAAGAAACTATTATGTTACCTTTAGCTGTCCAATATTTTAAAGAATAGCACTCCTCTTTCCTAAAAATGTTGGACAGCTACAGGTAGCATAACTGATTCTTATATGTAAATGATACTTCAATCACTGAAATAAAAAAAATATTAATCACCCCAATTGTTTTACATCTTATGATAAAAAAAATAAAACCAAAGAACAAATGACAATTAAAAAAACCCCGTATTATTAAACATGTTAAAGTCACCTTCCAATACAATAATTTTGTCATTCATCACACGTTCAAATTTAACAATACTAATACTTATATCACAGCCATTTTTCTCATGTTTTTGTGTTGTCCTCTTTTAGCACTGATTCTATTAGTTGAATATGCTCGTTAGAAGTCTTGTTTTTGTTGCTTTTATGAATTTCTTTTTCAGAATATTTATCCTCGTCCGTCTTAAGGTCAGTATCAAAATTGACCACTGGTGTTTATCTTATTCTTCTTTATATCATTTGCAACTCAAGTTAAAATGAAAAAGCAATAAAGTAATACTTCTACAAAATTGGAAGATCATGTCGCAATACAAGGGTCATGAACAATCTAAACCTAAGCCTGTTTACAAAGTGCAAATCTAAAACTTCCTTCATGAACTAGGGGACTGTAAAAGTTTTTATATTTTCAGTTTTCGGTGTTGATTTTCAGTTTTTTTTTGTTTTTTTAGTCTGATACTATTGCTTAAATATGAATATAATGCAACACTTCGCTTATGAACGACGATGATTATGGAAAGTAGAAGAAGGAAGTCATTACCGCATTTTATCTGTCAAACAAACTAATCATGTCCAAAACGCACTGCTGTTCGCAGTGATCGTTTTATAAAAGTTTTTTTTCAAAAGAAAATCGAGAAATCGAGACAAAATTACGTTTCGGTAACATTTAAAAAACACAATGGACTTGACATATAAAATATATAAAACTTGCCATTATTAGCTGCTTTGATTATATCCTCTTTGTAATTCACACTGCAAAAATGTATCTGAATAGAACGATTCTGAATAAACATTTGACTTTAATCCAAAGTTTGAAACAACACTTATTACGACATCTCTTTCTTCCTTTTTTTTTGCTTTACGAATACACTTTCATCTTTTTATTCATTTCGAAACACAAAACGCATGTAAAGGTATTCACGGAAATAAGTGGAAAATATGAGTAGTCTTTGCGAACGAAAAAATCATGATATGCATACTCTGTGTTTTTTTCTTCATTTAGCAATACATAGTATTTACCTTTAGCAGAACGTTCTTTTTTTCTCTTTTGTTTTTGAAGTTGAGCTACTGTTTAAAAAGGCCAACATATAGGATATATTTAAGAATTGAATACTTCTTTTTGTAACTTTATTGGGGTGTAAAAGCGTTGACCGAATTACATTTTGTATTTTAAAAATGGGCGCACGGTCAACGCTTTTACAACCCTATGAAGTTACAAAAAGAAGCATTCAATACTTATAATGACATTTTTTTAACTAGGATCATGCAAACACGAATTTTATCAATTTTTAATTTAATTCACCTGTGCACTTTATTGTCGAACCTCGTGGTTTCATGAAAGATAAGTTTTATTGTGTAATGCAATTGTTTGAGGAATAACACGTACTGCGCAGTTAGCCAATCAGAATATCGTATTGTAATGAAAAATACATTTAATGTAATCATTTTCATGTAAAGAAAGTTTATTCACAAAACAATTGTCAAACTTGATAACATAAATATTTGCTAACTTTTTCTTTTGTTTTAACTTTTTCGACGTGTTAAACAATGTTTTAAGTAAGATATAAGCCTCTTACAGTCCATTCTGTAACAGGTCCAATATTTTACAGAATAGACTGTTATCGGCTGATATCCCTTACAGAAAACATTCAACACACGAGACTCTTATTGTACAGGACAATTGTTCCATACACGTGACTCTTTTTGTACAGGACAATAATATCTAGGTCTTCTTTGTCGCAAAGAAGACGAAGATCAAAAACATACTTGTAATGTATACCTTCTTGATACAACAAATATCTAAATCCGATTTTGTAACATTACATTTATATTTTTGTTGCAGATTAATACCGTCTGATAAAAAAATAGACCTTTAACTTACTATGGTGTATTTAAATGTAGTTGCCGATAGAAAGTGAGATGTTTGATTTTAAGCAGAAATAAATTAGTATAGAATTGTGTATAAGTCTGTTTTAGTGACATACATTCGTATTTGACCTTGCCATTGTCATTGTTGTCCTCTTGTTGAATCTTCTCAACTATGCGTGTTTATGATATTACACTTTTTTGTTTCATTTTTGTCGCAACGAAGAAGAAACTCTCAATTTGAATACCTGCTTGAAATCTATTAATTTTTTGTTTTTAAGACATTAATATCCTTTTCATACATGCATTTCTATCTTTTTATCAATTTGTTTTATTTTGATGCGTTACAAATTAATATCGACAATCGTACAACTGCAATCTCGTGTTCATATTCATCACAACTTATATCAAAATTATGGAAAGACTATTTACTTTAACTCTAAATGGACCAAATAAGAACTTAACCTTAACCTTCATGCCCAAATTTGTACATGTAATTTAATCCCCTACTTACTATTTTATACATGCAGTATAAAGAAAATAAGTTTATAGGCGTATTAAAAACATTCTTTTTTACAAATTATACACTTTCCACGTGCACACACGGGAATATTATTGTACTTTAACCATGTGATCAAGTTCTATAAACAACAAAACAGTTTTAAGTTGGATTTTATATCGCGTTAGTTTTAAAATTAATAGCAATACAATCAAACCTTTGAACCAAACATCTGTGTTCTTTTAGGAGAGGTTCGTTTAGTATAATCGATGACCTAGGTACAACTGTAGTTAAGGAATTCATTACCGACCCTGATATGGAAATCCGCACGAAAGTGCTGTTAAATGGAAAGACACAGACAGTTCTTAAACTGCGTGTTTCTACAGTCATATCATTCAAACTTCGTCCCAAGGTATACCCCCATTTGGTATTATCTTATTGCTTAGTCTTTATATTTTCTTTTGTATGTTTTGTGTACTATTGTTCGTCTATCTGTCTGTCTGTCTGTCTGTTTTCTATTTTATCCATGACGTTGTCAATAGATATAGGAAGATGTGGTATGAGTACCAATGAGACAATTTCAGTTTATTTTCGATTTATAAGTTTGAATGTTCCTCGGTATCTTTCGTCTCTATTCTCATTGTGTGTATCTTTGTAAGGGTTATACCAAAAGAAAAACCGGTTTACGTCAAAGAAAGATTTAGTTCTATTTCTGTCAAGGGAACTATGCTTGTTAGTTTGCTATTATTGTTAAAGTGTTATAAGATTTCTATGACTTATTGGTTTTTTTTCAATTTTCCTCTTGGTATGTTATTTTAGCAATTTTTAATTCACTGAGATGCATTCAGATGGTTTGTTGAAAAACTTATCATCTTTGTTGATTCTTAAAAGCAAACTTAAACAGAAAGAAAAGATGTTCTCGCACATGTAAACAACTGTGTGTGAATAAACATAAAAATATTCAACTTTTTTCATAATGCTGTAAAAAGAAAACTTATATTTTCGTGTGCAACAAAGTCGATATTGCTGACATAATTACATGTACTCCTCGTTTGAAGCGGCTGTTCCTTGATTTCAAGTTTCATTTCAAATAATACACTTAGTATAGTACCCAATCAATACTGTCATTTCATACGTTATCAATACTGCTTATTAGAAGGTTTCAGTTCATGACTTACGTATAAACGTAGCCATTTACTCATATGTAGGGCACGGTCTGCGTCTGACGATGCAATTGTTCAATTTATTTTTAACTCGAAAATCATTTGCTTTCAACGTACTGATGAAGGTTGTGCTAAAAATCCATGTTTTAAGCAATAATTTCGGTAAAGACGTTCCTGTAATCATGCATTTTTTGTTTGTTTTGCAGTCATTTAAATTAAAAAAACAGTCAGTAAATTAAATTAAAAAAATGTGAATTTGAACACAATGGGTTGGTGTTGTTTAAATAGCTGAATGCACTTATAGTTTAATGCAATTTTATAGTCAGTATGGCACATTTTTATTGATTTCGTATATTGTAAAATGCTTTTTATAGCTTGTTTTTCGGTGTGAGCCAAGGCTCATTTTACCCCAAATGTATATGAAGTCAATTTCCAGTAGCGTGATTTTTTTTATCTTCCAGTTATACCAGAGTTTTTTTCCTATAATGATGGTTGTTGCATACAAGAAAACTGTTATATGACAACAGTAGTTAACCTTTGGTACAGATGAAGTCGTCTCTTCAGATGACATTATATGGAAACAATTACAAATTGACTGACAGTAATGGAATAATTTTTTTATTATGACGATGGCCATGTTTCAATTGTAGGAACCGTAAACCCGTCCTCATTTTCCCGACTGTGTCATCACCGAAAGAGGCGTATCACAAAATATGTATTTGTGTGACTGATACAACGGGTGCAACGTTTTGAACAAGACATACTTTCAATTTCAGGATCACCTTAGAAATGTTTTTGATTCGGTTTGTGCTGATTAATTTGTCTGTTCGTCGCTGAATTGTTTGTTTGCAATGGTATTATCAGTTTGTTTAAGACTTATCAGTTCCATTGTCATTTTCGTTTCTTCCCCCATTTGTTTAATGGTTTCTTATCCAAAAGTTATTTTTGTCAACCAAAATTTCATTATTTCCATAATATAGACCTAAAAGCATCTATATTTACAGCAGTGATATATTGATGTCCACTTTAGCTTAAATAATATTTGATTGGGAAACACTTTTTACACTTTCCGGTTTGTTTTTATTGCATCAATATAAATGTAAGACAAACATATATTCCCCCAGTTTTTATTAGTGATAGAGCATCACAAAAAGAAAAATAAGTAAACATCCTAATTCAAAGTTATGAGAATTGCAAAAAAAACCAACACATTATACAGAAATACAATCAAAGCAAAACATAGGTTTCAACGACACAAAATACAGAGTTCAAAAAACTTTATACAGTATAATGATAATGGCAAAACACACAAATAAATAACACATTATTAAGATACATGTTTTTGCTAATGACAAAAAAAAAACAGAGTTCAACAACGCATAATACACAGACATAACGAGAGAAAACACACTTGGCTCAACAACACGTCATACAGAGACATGATAGTAAAAAATAACGGTTCAACGACACAATATACAGAGGCGTGATTATTGACAAACACTGGGTATAACAACACATAGATATATATATTAACGGCAATTGCACAGAGTTTAACAGCCCATTATACAGATATATCATTATGGCGAACACATGGTTTAGCTAAATATTACTAGTATACAGATATTTTATAATGGCTATACACAAGGCTAAATAAAGGCAACAGTAGTATACCGCTGTTCAAAACTCATAAATCCATGGACAAAAAACAAAATCGGGGTAACAAACTAAAACCGACTACGCATTAAATATAAGAGGAGAACAACGACACAACACTAAAATGTAACACACACAGAAACGGACCAAGCATCAGACAAAATCCCACGAGAATAACAAATATAACATCAAAACCAAATACATCAGTTTGGGATAGACAAGTACCGTGACACGTCTTATCGCAATTTGAAATTACACTCAAAAATACATTTTGCAAAGATTTCATGATGCAAAACACAGGGTCCAACAACACATTATACAAATATGGGATAACGGCAAACCAAAGGGTAAAATGACCTGTTTTACAGAGAATAGATAATTGCAAAAACTTTGGTTCAAAAACACATTTTACCGAGCTACGATAATGGCAAAATATAAGGTTCAACAACACATTATGAAACGATATGAGTATAGCAAAACACAGGGTTCAATAACAGAGTATACGTATATATGTAACTCTCCCAAACGTGTCCTTCCCCCCAAACGTGTCCGATTCCCCCAAACGTGTCTATTCTCCCCAAACGTGTCCATAATATTCAATATTTCCCAAACGTGTCCGATTTCAGAACCCCCAAACGTGCCCGATATTATTGTTATTCGCCCAAACGTGTCCGTTTTTAAACACCAGAACGTCTCGCGTCTTTTAGCGCTAATACTTGTCCTAAACGCGACATCAATAATGTTCATGGTAGTTATTTGATGGGGGACACAGTTGATGAAGTGGTAATTTATTAGCATTAATTTGTTCAATGCCGTTTGTTAATGATTATCATTACTGAAAATTTAATATGTAACATATGCATTAACTTTTGACTAAATTTGCTTTTTGTCCAGTTGCAAGTAGTTCATGCTCATTTAAAGCGAACATACAAATAATTCTAGTACAGTTGAATTAATCGTTTACTATGTAAATTATTTTATACTAATAAACTGCGATGATGCCTTTTATATTAATCAGAATATTGCACGGTGGGCTTTCAGTCGAATTGACCTCCCATCTTTTTTTAACAGTTCTAATTTTTAATAAATTTTAGGTTACGAGCGTCACTAAAGACACACGAACAAGAGAAATAACGTCCAGTTCCAATATTTCATTCGTTATTTGAACGATATCATATCAACGATATATACTGTAGATAGGTTATATTATCAAACCGGGAATTTAAAATTGGGCATTAATTTTTACGGTTATTTGGGATGACCACTAGTTTGGATTTTAATCTAAAAAAAAAATGCGAGTACAGACCGATTTGTTTATGACTTCAGTAAGAAACTACTTCAATGTATGTTATGTAATATAGAGGCCGTTTCAAATAAAAGTTGCAGAAAT
Source organism: Mytilus galloprovincialis (assembly GCF_965363235.1). Taxonomy (NCBI): domain Eukaryota; kingdom Metazoa; phylum Mollusca; class Bivalvia; order Mytilida; family Mytilidae; genus Mytilus; species Mytilus galloprovincialis. The sequence goes on along the minus strand of NC_134848.1, from coordinate 45,124,997 downwards.
TACAAAAAATGTTGCCTTCCAAAATACAACGTATGGCACATTATAACGATTGAAATGCTACAAACATTTTAATGCGCATAGAAAAAGAATTTAAGTTATTTATTTTGATCTTTTAATGAAATAGTAAAAGATCGTAAAATGAGTATACAATGATAATAATAAAAAAAACACACAAATAACCTACGTTTTTATAAATTAACACGAATGATAGTTCCGGTAAAATAGAAAGCTTGGTATGGACACGTTTGGGGGATTGGACACGATTGGGGGTTTATTAAAAAATGGGCACGTTTGAACGTTTATACAAATAACACGCTTTGGCGCCCTTTGACAACTAGACATGTTTTTGCAGTTCAGTGACGTCGATGTGGACATAGATATATAATATAAGCAAAAACCGGCTTTTACAACACAAAACCACAGATATGACAGATGTTTATAAAACTTTGAAAATAATTAGTTATCTTTAAAATCTATATTCATCTTGAGGAGAAGTACAAACAGTTTGTTCATAGTGTTTTCTGATACTCATTCAGGTCATAATGTAACAACTTTGAACATTTTTCTGATTAAGATAGGATATTCATGGATAACAAGTTCTACTGAGGAACGTATGTTACTATTGGTTCATTCTGTTTTTCTAACAGGGGTCTACCCGTCTTTTGTGATAAGTGTCACGTTTAATTTCCTCTGGATGGAAGTTATTGCCGGATCTACTTACGTAATAGTCCTCTGTTAAATGTACATTTTCTTGCAGAGGAATATCTCCATCTCCAGAAATGGCATTAATTCGATTACGTTTAACATGTTTACTGCGACGAGACCGCTTCTTGAAGTGAAAACAGCAGTTGAATAGGTCTATGGCGATCATGATAGCCATTGGAAGAATGAGGAATACAATGCTACCCCATCCAATAAATTTTGCAGACTTTGTTTTGTTAATAGCTGAGTTTCTCTTTCGTACTTCTTTTGCCACAGATTTTTTATCGATAGTGATTTCCGATAGTATGTTCTGGTAAAAATCGTCAAGGACTAATTTCATAACTTCTGAATCTGTAATATCGGATCCGTCAAGGGAGTGCCATTTAGTATTACAAAATTTCGTTGAACATTCACACAACAGTTTCTTTTGTCTCTTAACTGAAAAAAAAAAACATATTAGATGAATCTTTATCTGTTTATTTAAAGTTTTTGTTTTGAATTAGAAAAAATCTATCGAATTAAAATATGTATAGCTATCTAAACGAAATAAATTGAAAAATAGAACACGTAAGAATGATCAAGCTGTACGAATATAGCAGATACTGTCAACCAAGTAATTTTTCAAGATCTTTTTTTGTTTTTGCCATTGTGAGCCGACTTTGATGGGATTACCCCCTCCCTCCGGACGGTTTACTCTTGATGGTATTATATTAGAGTAGACCTAACTGTTATAGATCCGCATCATCGTCGTCTTTTATTTCAATACTTATCCCAGTGCAAAAATGACCCTGTAGAAAGTATGTGTTTGGTAATGCGTCAGTTGTTTTAATTTAACCATCCACGTTGAGGCACTTTTGTAGTTGCATTTTTTCGGCAGCACCAAAGACAAGATTCAGCTTCACTTCAAATTCAAACCCTCTGACAGGAGCTCATGGTTTAGTATGATGATGACTATTACTGGATGTTTTCATTTTAGTAGGTTTTGTTTTGAAATTGCAATAACTCTAAAGCTACTTCAGAGTTGAAGGCATGTACTGTATGATAAGAAAAGCTATGAAAAAGCTTTTAATTTTTGTTTTACAAAATTACACATCGAATCTATGTTTGTAACATATTCAATACCTGTTCTTGCTGGTGTTGAAATCTCAGTTGTCACAGTTGAAATAACAGAATTCACATTTTCAGAAGCTGAACTGGATATTTCCTTTTCAGTGGCAGGCATACTCTGCGCTATAGTTGCTGGAGATGTTTCGTCGTTTAACATGCCGGTAACATCTGCCGTCGTTGTATCTCTCAGAGAGATATAAGTTGCACTAGCCGCTTGGGTATTTTGTACTGTCACAGTTTGAGTTGTTTGTTCTGTAATAATATAATTTCTGATTAAGAAAGAAGCTACACATAAGAAATTTAAGGGATACAAGACAAAATATGAGCAAGAGAAACCCTCAATATCATCACAAAAACACAAACGAAAACGCTCTTAAGGAACACCCCTAGTTTTTGGTGGGGTTCGTGTTGTTTATTCTTTAGTTTTCTATGTTGTGTCATGTGTACTATTGTTTTTCTGTTTGTCTTTTTCATTTTTAGCCATGTCGTTGTCAGTTTGTTTTAGATTTATGAGTTTGACTGTCCCTTTGGTATCTTTCGTCCCTCTTTGACTTAAACGATATTTTTCAACAAAGTTTGACAAAATTATCAAGATTCACCTATTCACATCATACACCAAATAATTGAACCACACGATTTACAGTATTAATTAAATCGGGTATGAATAACAGTTTGACAAAAACAAATGATTTCATCCTTGATGAGCTTGATTTATTGTTACTGCTTGAATACGATTTAACTTTCATCTGTTTACAAAAAAGTTAACTTCCTTATGTGTATTGCATCCGTTAAAATAAGCTAATGACTGAACATCAAAAATAACGACAACAACCGGTGTTGTTATGAGATGTGTCAATTCCTCCTCCTGCTCCTCCTCCTGCTCCTCCTCCTGCTCCTCCTGCTTCTCCTGCTCCTCCTCCTGCTCCTCCTCCTCCTCCTGCTCCTCCTCCTCCTCCTGCTCCTGCTCCTCCTCCTGCTCCTCCTCCTCCTCCTCCTCATCATCATCATCGTCATCATCATCAACATCATCATCATTATCATCATCCTCATCATCATCACCATCCTCATCATCATCATCCTCGTCGTCGTCGTCGTCCTCTTTTCCTTCTATACTTTTTCCAGTGCCATAAAAACCATATGTAACGTTTTTGTTTGTGAATGCGTTAGTTATTAGTTGTAATAAATGAACCACGTACTTCGAAGTGCTTCTGTAGTTGCTTTATTTTTTTCGGTAGCACCGTAGACAAGATACATCTTATGTTCAAAGTCAAACCCCTTGACAAGAACAAATGGTTTAGTATGATAATAAACTTTACCGTTATCATAACTATTACTATTTCTTAATGTTTAGATATAAGAAGGTTTTGTTTTGAACTTACAGTCAGTCTTAAGCTTTTTGTCAGAGTGGAAGGCATGTAATGTATAATAAGAAAAGCTATACAAAAGCTTATTTTTTTTATATTAAATACCTGTTCTTGCTGGTGTCGATGCCTCTGTGGTCACAGTTGAAATTGCTGATTTATAATTTGCAGAAGTTGAACTGGATGTTTCCGTCACAGTATAAGGCGTACTGTGCGTTACTATTGCTGGCGATGTTTCACTTGTTAACATGCCGTTAACACCTGCCGTCGTTGTATCTCCTATAGAGATCGAAGTTGCACGAGTCGCTTTAGTATTATGCACTGTTACAGCTTCGGTTGTTTGTTCTGTAATAAAGGATATATGTTTTAAAAAGTTGCAGAATAAAACAAATTTAAGGGACACTAGAAAAAAGTATGATCCGGAGAAACATCTGTTCCATAACAAAAAGCCTGCCCTAACGGAAAACTTTGACTTAGGGTCATGTGAAACGAGTGACCTGTGAAAAATAATTTTAATCCAATTCTTGAATCAATGCATACATATATCATAAACATAGTCTTTTGCGCACAATTTTATCATTTTTTTGCATAAATTTTATGTAATCGTCAAAAATATTTCAATCGGTCAAGGTGATATGGCAGAATATATAGCAAAATATGGCAGCTAATTAATGGTCATGTTTTGAAGCCGAAGTTAAAAGATTGTTACCCTTTTGTAGACAATAAACAAAGAAGCATGGCTATTCAGGCAATTACGTGTATTACAGTTACAATAAGATATAATTTATTTTGACGACGGATCGATGCTTACGTTTGGTTTTCCATTCGCACTTGCGTATTGCAATCACCAGATTTTTACGAGAAAGGTCACGCTGCATACGGGAAACATGTCGGCATATTGTTTGCTGGAAGCAAGCAATTACAAAACGATTGAAATTCTTCTAAATTTGGACAAATGATAGAATTTTCCTGAGAAAACAGTATATATTTACATAAGTTTTATAATAAAAACTAGCCATTTAGTTATAAAAAAAACATGCATTTCTTTTTTAATTTAAAGTTTTATGAGACTTGAAATAGAATAGCATCGATAATTTTGATAAAAATTCGCCAATAATCAATTTGACTCACACATTTCAAAAAAATAATTCAATTTGGTACACATAATAATTTGACAAACACTTATATTTTCTTCATTTTTAAGCTTCATTAGTTGTTACTTTTTATTTGCAATCAAACAAAACTATCTTATGTGTAACGCATCCCTTGAAATACAACAATGACTTAACAACACGATCATCTTAATTATAATACTAATCAATATTACTAAATATTGAGATTGCGGTAGGGTCTGTCTTGATTTTTCAGTTAGGTCAAAGTTCTTTGTTAGAGTTGAAGGCATGTTATTTATGACAAGAAATTCTTTGAAAAAACTTTGATTTTTGTTTTTAAAAATACACATCGAATCAATGTTTGTAATATGTACAATACCTGTTCTGGCTGGTGTTGAGTTCTCAGTCATCACAGGTGAAATTGCAGAATTCCTATTTTCAGAAGTTGAACTGGATATTTCGCTCACAGTGTTAGGCGTACTCTGCGTTACAGTTGCTGGAGATGTGTCATCGTTTAACATGCCGTCAACATCTGCCGTCGTTGTATCTCTCATGGAGATAGAAGTTGCACTAGTCGCTTGTGTATTTTGCACTGTCACAGCTTCAGTTGTTTGTACTGTAATAAAGAATATATGTTTTAAAAAGAAGCCGTATATAATAAATTTTAGGGACACTAGAAAAAAGTATGAGCCGGGGTAACAGCAGTTGGTATTTTGGTATTTTGCACTGTTACAGATTCGATTGTCAAAGCTTTGGTTGTTTGTTCTGTAATAACAGAATATATGTTTTAAAAAGTTGACGGATATGACAAATGCAAGAGACAAATATAAGCCGGTGAATAAGCACTATTATGACAAAAAAGAGAGAAAAAAAAACAGCGCAAATTTACAAAACAATTTAACCACACTGGTTAGTATGATAGTTATTATTACCAATATCATAGTTATCCCTATTACTAAATGTTTAAATTTAAATAGGTTTTGTCTTGATCTTGCAGTTAATCTAAAGCTATATGTACGAGTTGATACATGTCATTTATAATAAGAAAAGCTGTAAAAAAGCTTTTAATTTTTGTTTTACAAAATTACACACCAAATCTATGTTTGTAACATGTTTAATACCTGTTCTTGCTGGTGTTAAGGTCTCAGTCATCACAGTTGAAATAATAGCATTCGCATTTTGAGAAGTTGAACTGGAAATTTCACTCACAGTGTCAGGCATACTCTGCGTTACAGTTGGTGGAGATGTTTCGTCGTTTAACATGCCGTCAACATATGCCGTCGTTGTATCTCTCATAGAGATAGAAGTTGCACTAGTCGCTTGTGTATTTTGCACTGTCACAGCTTCAGTTGTTTGTTCTGTAATAAAGAATATATGTTTTAAAAAGAAGCCGGATATAATAAATTTAAGGGACACTAGAAAAAAGTATGAGCCGGGGTAACAGCAGTTTCATAGCAAAAAAAAAAAACACCCTTATGAAACACTTTGACTTAAGTTCAGTTAAAACGAGTGACCGGTGAAAAACAACGTTAATCCAATTCTTGACCTAATGCATACATACATTATTGTAGTGTCTTCTGTATTGAAGTGTCTTCTGTGCACGATTTAATCATTTTTTTTTTGCATTAACTTCGTATAATTATCAAAAAATATTTCAATTGGTTACTGTTGTTGTGAAAATTATGGCAGCTACCTAATCAGGGAGACGGATTTATATAAGTTTTTCTTGTTTCCGAATCCCTGTATTTCATATTGTATAATAATATTTTTGTGCACTTCTTGAAATAAAATATTGTTTAAACTAATCATTTTGCTAATGGTCGTGTCTTGCAGCCGAAGTTTAACGATTTTCACCCGTTTGTAAACATTCAACAAAGAAGCATGGATATTCAGGTAAGCACGTGTATATTAGTTATAAAGTCAGACACAAGTAATAAGATAAAGTTTATTTGGTGACGGATCGCTTACGTTTGGTTTTCCATTCGTACTTGCGTATTGCAATCATCGGATTTTCACGAGAAAGGTCACGCTGCATACGCAAAACATGTCAACGAATTGTAAGCTGGTAGAAACAATTAAAAAATGACAAATGATAGAATTTTCTTTAGAAGAAGCATATTTACATAAGTTTTATACAAAAACAAACCATTTAGTTATAAATTCAAGTTATCCTTTTTAATTTGAAGTTTCATAAGATCTGAAATAGAATAGCCTCGATAATTTTGATACACATTTGCAAACACTAAATTCGATTCGAACAATTCATAGGAATTATTCAATTTGCCATATCAATTCGTTTGACAAACACAATATTTATATCATTGGGAAGCTTGATTTGTCGTTACTTTTTGTACGCAATTAACAGCACTATCTTATGTGTTACGTCTACCTTAAAATACGACAACGCCTTAATAACACAATCATCATGATTATTGTTTTTATTAATATTACTAAACGTTTATATTTCAGTAAAGTCTGTTTTGATCTTGCTGTTAGGTTACAGCTCTTTATCAGAGTTGAAGACATTTTATTTAGGAATGATCAATGCAATCAGTAAAGTCTGTTTTGATCTTGCTGTTAGGTTACAGCTCTTTATCAGAGTTGTAGACATTTTATTTAGGAATGATCAATGCAATCAGTAAAGTCTGTTTTGATCTTGCTGTTAGGTTACAGCTCTTTATCAGAGTTGAAGACATTTTATTTAGGAATGATCAATGCAAAAGCGTTCACATTATGTTTCTAGAAGTTACAAATGAAAACTATGTTTGTAAATTGTTTAATACCTGCTTTTGCTGGTGTTGAGGTCTCACTCATCACAGTTGAAATTGAAATATTCCTATTGTGAAACTGAATATGTCCTTCACTGTATAAGCGTAATAACATTAATGGTACCAATTTTCCTGCACCAGATGCGCATTTCAACAATACATGTCTCTTCAGTGATGCTCGTGGCCAAAATATTTGAAATTCAAAGCTTATATAAAAGATGAAGAGCTATAATTCAAAAGGTCCAAAAAGTATAGCCAAATCCGTGAAAGGAATCAGAGCTTTGCATGAGGGAGATACATTATTTAATTTATAATAATTTCTAACATTTTGTAACAGCAAATTTTAATAACACAAAAAATCCGTATTTCATGCCAGTACCGAAGTACTGGCTTCTGGGCTGGTGATACCCTCGGGGACTAATAGCGTAATCTGCGTTATAATTGCTGGCGAGGTTTCGCTTGTTATCGTACAGTTAACACCTGCCGTCGTTGTATCTTCTATAGAGATAGAAGTTGCAGACGAATTAGTCGCTTTGATATTTTGAACTGTCAAAGCTTCGATTGTCAAAGCTTTGGTTGTTTGTTCTGTAATAACGGAATATATGTTTTCAAAAATTGACGGATATGACCAATTCAAGAAACACTAGAACAAAATATAAGCCGGTGAAACAGTAATTACATGACAAAAAAAAAGAAAAAAAAAAAACGCCCATCAGCACAAATTTACAAAACTATTTAACCACACGGGTTAGAATGATAGTTATTATTAGCAATATCATAGTTATCCCAATTACTAAATGTTTAGATTTAAATAGGTTTTGGGTTGATCTTGCAGGAAATCTAAAGCTATTTGTCCGAGTTCAAGACATGTCATCTATTATAAGAATAGCTGTGAAAAAGCTTTTAATTTTTGTTTTGCAAAATTAAACACCAAATCTATGTTTGTAACATGTTCAATACCTGTTCTTGCTGGTGTTGAGGTCTCAGTCATTACAGTTGAAATAATAGAATTCACATTTTGGGAAGTTGAACTGGAAATTTCCCTCACAGTGTCAGGCCTACTCTGCGTTACAGTTGGTGGAGATGTTTCGTCGTTTAACATACGGTTAACATCTGCCGTCGTTGTATCTCTCAGAGAGATATAAGTTGCACTAGCTGCTTGGGTATTTTTTACTATCACAGTTTCAGTTGTTTGTTCTGTAATAATATAATTTCTGTTTAAGAAAGAAGCTACACATAAGATATTTAAGGAACACAAGACAAAATATGAGCAAGAGAAACCCTCAATATCATCACAAAAACACAAAAGAAAACGCTCTTAAGGAACACTTTGACTTAAACGATAATTTTCAGCAAAGTTTGACAAAATTATCAAGATTCACCTATTCACAACAGAAACAAAAAAATTGAACCACACAAATCTCCCTCGCGTAAAGCTCTGATTCTTTTCACGGATTTGGCTATACTTTTTGGACCTTTTGGATTATAGCTCTTCATCTTTTATATAACCTTTGGATTTCAAATATTTTGGCCACTAGCATCACTGAAGAGACAAGACAAGTCAAAATTGATACTGTTAATTTTATTACTACCACTGGGTCGATGCCTCTGATGGTGGACTATAAGTCCCCGAGGGTATCACTAGCCCAGTAGCCAGTACTTCGGTACTGGCATGAAAATACGGATTTTTTTGTGTTATGAAAAATTTGCTGTTACTAAATGAGGGAAATTATTATAAATTAAGGAATGTATCTCCCTCATGCAAAGCTCTGATTCCTTTCACAGATTTGGCTATCCTTTTTGACCTTTTGGATTATAGCTCCTCATCTTTTATATAAGCTTTGGATTTCAAATATTATGGCCACGAGCATCACTGAAGAGACATGTATTGTCGAAATGCGCAACTGGTGCAACACAATTGGTACCGTTAATTTTATTACAGTATTAATTAAATTGGGTATGAATAACAATTTGACAAAAACAAATGATTACATCCTTGATGAGCTTGATTTCTTGATACTGTTTGAATGCCATTAAACATTCGTCTTTTTACAAAAAAGTAAATTTCCCTATGTGTATTGCATCCGTTAAAATAAGATGATGACTGAACATAAAAAATAACGACAAAAACCAGTATCACCATCCTCATCATCATTGTCACCGTCGTCGTCGTCGTGGTCGTCGTCGTCTTTCCCTTTTATACTTTTTCCAGTGCCATAAAAACCCTATGTAACGTTTTTGTTTGTGAATGCGTGATTTGTTAGATGTAATAAATGAACCATGTACTTCGAAGTGCTTCTGTAGTTGCTTTATTTTTTTCGGTAGCACCGAAGACAAGATACAGCTTATGTTCAATGTCAAACCCCTTGACAAGAACAAATGGTTTAGTATGATAATAAACTTTACCGTTATCATAATTATCACTATTTCTTAATGTTTAGATATAAGAAGGTTTTGTTTTGAACTTACAGTCGGTCTTAAGCTTTTTGTCAGAGTTGAATGCATGTAATGTATAATAAGAAAAGCTATAGAACAGCTTATTTTTTTTTATTAAATACCTGTTCTTGCTGGTGTCGATGCCTCTGTCGTCACAGTTGAAATTGCTGATTTATCATCTGCAGAAGATATTTCCGTCACAGTATAAGGCGTACTGTGCGTTACTATTGCTGGCGATGTTTCACTTGTTAACATGCCGTTAACACCTGCCGTCGTTGTATCTCCTATAGAGATCGAAGTTGCACGAGTAGCTTTAGTATTATGCACTGTTACAGCTTCGGTTGTTTGTTCTGTAATAAAGGATATATGTTTAAAAAAGTTGACGAATATAACAAATTTAAGGGACACTTGAAACAAGTATGATCCGGAGAAACATCCATTCCATAGCAAAAAAGCCCACCCTAATGGAACACTTTGACTTAGGGTCATGTGAAACGAGTGACCTGTGAAAAATAATGTTAATCTAATTCTTGAATCAATGCATACATATACCATAAACTTAGTCTTTTGCGCACAATTTTATCATTTTTTTGCAAAAATGTTATGTAATCGTCAAAAATATTTCAATCCGTCAGTGCTATATGGCAGAATATATAGCAAATTATGGCAGCTAATTAATGGTCATGTTTTAAAGCCGAAGTAAACGATTGTTACCCTTTTGTAAACAACCAACAAAGAAGCATGGATATTCAGGTAATTATGTATATAACAGTTACAATAAGATATAATTTGTTTTGACGACGGATCGATGCTTACGTTTTGTTTTCCATTCGCACTTTCGTATTGCAATTACCAAATTTTTACAAGAAAGGTCACGCTGCATACGGGAAACATGTCGGCGTATTGTTTGCTGGAAGCAAGCAATTTAAAAAGATTGAAATTCTTTTAAATTTGGACAACTGATAGAATTTTCCTGAGAAAAAAGTATATATTTACATAAGTTTTATAATAAAAACTAGCCATTTAGATATAATAAAAACCATGCATTTCTTTTTTAATTTAAAGTTTCATGAGACTTGAAATAGAAAAGCATCGATAATTTTGATACAAATTCGCCAATAATCAATTTGAATCACAAAATTCAAAAAATATAATTCAATTTGGTACACATAAGAATTTGACAAACACTTATATTTTCTTCATTGAGAAGCTTCATTAGTCGTTACTTTTTTTTTTTTTTTTTAAACAAAACCCCTCGGAATACAACAATGAATTAACAACAAGATCATCTTAATCATAATACTAATCAATATTACTAAATATTGAGATTGAAGTAGGGTCTGTCTTGACTTAACAGTTAGGTCAAAGTTCTTTGTCAGAGTTAGGGGCATGATATTTATGATAAGAAATTCTATGAAAAAACTTTGATTTTTGTTTTTCTAAAAATACACATCGAATCAATGTTTGTAATATGTACAATACCTGTTCTGGCTGGTGTTGAGGTCTCAGTCATCACAGGTGAAATTGCAGAATCACCATTTTCAGAAGTTGAACTGGATATTTCGCTCACAGTGTCAGGCGTACTCTGCGATACAGTTGCTGGAGATGTGTCACTTGTTAACATGCCGTTAACACCTTCCGTCGTTGTATCTCCTATAGAGATCGAAGTTGCACTAGTCGCTTGTGTATTTTGCACTGTTACAGCTTCGGTTGTTTGTTCTGTTATAAAGGATATATGTTTAAAAAAGTTGACGAATATAACAAATTTAAGGGACACTTGAAACAAGTATGATCCGGAGAAACATCCATTCCATAGCAAAAAAGCCCACCCTAATGGAACACTTTGACTTAGGGTCATGTGAAACGAGTGACCTGTGAAAAATAATGTTAATCTAATTCTTGAATCAATGCATACATATATCATAAACTTAGTCTTTTGCGCACAATTTTATCATTTTTTTGCAAAAATGTTATGTAATCGTCAAAAATATTTCAATCCGTCAGTGCTATATGGCAGAATATATAGCAAATTATGGCAGCTAATTAATGGTCATGTTTTAAAGCCGAAGTAAACGATTGTTACCCTTTTGTAAACAACCAACAAAGAAGCATGGATATTCAGGTAATTATGTATATAACAGTTACAATAAGATATAATTTGTTTTGACGACGGATCGATGCTTACGTTTGGTTTTCCATTCGCACTTTCGTATTGCAATTACCAAATTTTTACAAGAAAGGTCACGCTGCATACGGGAAACATGTCGGCGTATTGTTTGCTGGAAGCAAGCAATTTAAAAAGATTGAAATTCTTTTAAATTTGGACAACTGATAGAATTTTCCTGAGAAAAAAGTATATATTTACATAAGTTTTATAATAAAAACTAGCCATTTAGATATAATAAAAACCATGCATTTCTTTTTTAATTTAAAGTTTCATGAGACTTGAAATAGAAAAGCATCGATAATTTTGATAAAAATTCGCCAATAATCAATTTGAATCACAAAATTCAAAAAATATAATTCAATTTGGTACACATAAGAATTTGACAAACACTTATATTTTCTTCATTGAGAAGCTTCATTAGTCGTTACTTTTTTTTTTTTTTTTTTAAACAAAACTATCTTATGTGTAACGCACCCCTCGGAATACAACAATGAATTAACAACAAGATCATCTTAATCATAATACTAATCAATATTACTAAATATTGAGATTGAAGTAGGGTCTGTCTTGACTTAACAGTTAGGTCAAAGTTCTTTGTCAGAGTTAGGGGCATGATATTTATGAAATTCTATGAAAAAACTTTGATTTTTGTTTTTCTAAAAATACACATCGAATCAATGTTTGTAATATGTACAATACCTGTTCTGGCTGGTGTTGAGGTCTCAGTCATCACAGGTGAAATTGCAGAATCACCATTTTCAGAAGCTGAACTGGATATTTCGCTCACAGTGTCAGGCGTACTCTGCGTTACAGTTGCTGGAGATGTGTCATCGTTTAACATGCTATGAACATCTGCCGTCGTTGTATCTCTCATAGAGATAGAAGTTGCACTAGTTCCTTGTGTATTTTGCACTGTGACAGCTTCAGTTGTTTTTTCTGTAATAAAGACTATATGTTTTAAAAAGAAGCCGGATATAATAAATTTAAGGGACACTAGAAAAAAGTATGAGCCGGGGTAATAGCAGTTCCATAGCAAAAAAAAACCACCCTTATGGAACACTTTGACTTAAATTCAGTTAAAACGAGTGACCGGTGAAAAACAACGTTAATCCAATTCTTGACCTTATGCATACGTACTTTATAGAAGTGTCTTCTGTGCACGATTTAATCATTTTTTTTTCGCATAAACTTCGTATAATTGTCAAAAAATATTTCAATTGGTCAATGTTGTTTTGAAAATATGGCAGCTACCTAATGGTCGTGTTTTGAAGCCGAATTTTAACGATTTTTACCCGTTTGTAAACATTCAACAAAGAAGCATGGATATTCAGGTAAGCACGTGTATATCAGTTATAATAAGATAAAGTTTATTTGGTGACGGATCGATGCTTACGTTTGGTTTTCCATTCGTACTTGCATATTGCAATCATCGGATTTTCACGAGAAAGGTCACACTGCATACGCAAAACATGTCAGCGAATTGTAAGCTGGTAGAAACAATTAAAAAATGACAAATGATAGAATTTTCTTTAGAAAAAGTATATTTACATAAGTTTTATACAAAAACAAACCATTTAGTTATAAATTCAAGTTATCCTTTTTAATTTGAAGTTTCATAAGATCTGAAATAGAATAGCCTCGATAATTTTGATACACATTTGCAAACACTCAATTCGATTCGAACAATTCAAAGGAATTATTCAATTTGGTATATAAATCCGTTTGACAAACACAATATTTATATCATTGGGAAGCTTGATTTGTCGTTACTTTTTGTACGCAATTTAACAGCACTATCTTATGTGTTACGCCTACCTTAAAATACGACAACGACTTAACAACACAATCATCATAATTATTGTACTTATTAATATTAATAAACGTTTATATTTCAGTAAGGTCTGTTTTGATCTTACAGTTAGATTACAGCTCTTTTTCAGAGTTGAAAACATTTTATTTAGGAATGATCAATGCAAAAGCTTTCATATTATGTTTCGAGAAGTTACATATCAAATCTATGTTTGTAACTTGTTTAATACCTGCTCTTGATGGTGTTGAGGTCTCAGTCATCACAGTTGAAATTGCATTATTCCTATTTGCAGAGGTTAAACCGAATTTGTCCTTCACAGTATCAGGCGTAATCTGCGTTATAATTGCTGGCGATGTTTCGCTTGTTATCATGCCGTTAACACCTGCCGTCGTTGTATCTCCTATAGAGATAGAAGTGGCAGACGCATTAGTCGCTTTGGTATTTCGCACTGTCAAAGCTTCGATTGTCAAAACTTTGGTTGTTTGTTCTGTAATAACGGAATATATGTTTTAAAAAATTGACGGATATGACTAATCCAAGAGACATTAGAAAAAAAAATATAAGCCAGTGAACGAGCACTATTATGACAAAAAAGAGAGAAAAAATTAGCACAAATTTACAAAACAATTTAACCACACGGGTTAGTATATTATTTATTAGTACCAATATCATAGTTATCCCTATTACTAAATGTCTAGATTTAAATAGGTTTTGTCTTGATCTTGCAGTTAATCTTAAGCTATATGTACGAGTTGATACATGTCATTTATAATAAGAAAAGCTGTAAAAAAGCTTTTAATTTTTGTTATACAAAATTATACACCGAATTTATGTTTGTAACATGTTCAATACCTGTTCTTGCTGGTGTTGAGGTCTCAGTAATCACAGTTGAAATAATAGAATTCACATTTTGAGAAGTTGAACTGGATATTTCCCTCACAGTGTCAGTCATACTCTGCGTTACAGTTGGTGGATATGTTTCGTCGTATAACATGCCGGTAACATCTGCCGTCGTAGTATCTCTCATAGAGATAGAAGTTGCACTAGTTGCTTGTATATTTTGCACTGTCACAGCTTCAGTTGTTTGTTCTGTAATAAAGAATATATGTTTTAAAAAGAAGCCGGATATAATAGATTTAAGGGACACTAGAAAAAAGTATGAGCCGGGGTAACAGCAGTTCCATAGCAAAAAAAAAAAAAAACACCCTTATTGAACACTTTGACTTAAATTCAGTTAAAACGAGTGACCGGTGAAAAACAACGTTAATCCAATTCTTGACCTAATGAATACGTACATTATAGAAGTGTCTTCTGTGCACGATTTAATCATTTTTTTTCGCATAAACTTCGTATAATTGTCAAAAAATATTTCAATTGGTCACTGTTGTTGTGAAAATATAGCAGCTACCTAATGGTCGTGTTTTGAAGCCGAAGTTTAACGATTTTCACCCGTTTGTTAACATTCAACAAAGAAGCATGGATATTCAGGTAAGCACGTGTATATCAGTTATAATAAGATAAAGTTTATTTGGTGACGGATCGATGCTGACGTTTGTTTTTCCATTCGTACTTGCGTATTGCAATCATCGGATTTTCACGAGAAAGGTTACGCTGCATACGCAAAACATGTCAGCGAATTGTAAGCTGGAAGAAACAATTAAAATATGACAATACTTCGGTACTGGCATGAAAATACGGATTTTTTGTCTTATTAAAATTTGATGTTACAAAATGATGGAAATTATTATAAATTAAGGAATGTATCTCCCTCATGCAAAGCTCTGATTCCTTTCACGGATTTGGCTATACTTTTTTAACCTTTTGGATTATAGCTCTCATCTTTTATATAAACTTTGGATTTCAAATATTTTGGCCACGAGCATGACTGAAGAGACATGTATTGTCGAAATGCGCAACTGGTGCAACAAATTTGGAACCATAAATTTTATTACAGTATTAAAATTAAATTGGGTATGAATAACAGTTTGACAAAAACAAATGATTTCATCCTTGATGAACTTGATTTCTTGTTACTGTTTGAAGGCGATTAAACTTTCGTCTGTTTACAAAAAAGTAAATTTCCTTATGTGTATTGCATCAGTTAAAATAAGATAATGGCTGAACATAAAAAATAACGACAAAAACCGGTATCACTATCCTCATCATCATTGTCACCGTCGTCGATGCCGTCGTCGTCGTCGTCGTCTTTCCCTTCTATTCTTTTTCCAGTGCCATAAAAACCCTATGTAACGTTTATGTTTGTGAATGCGTTAGTTGTTAGTTGTAATAAATGAACCACGTACTTCGAAGTGCTTCTGTAGTTGCTTTATTTTTTTCTGTAGCACCAAAGACAAGATACAGCTTATGTTCAAAGTCAAACCCCCTGACAAGAACAAATGGTATAGTATGATAATCAACTGTTATCATAACTATCACTATTACTAAATGTTTAGATATAAATAGGTTTTGTTTTGAACTTGCAGTCGGTCTTAAACTTTTTGTCAGAGTTGAAGGCATGTAATGTATAATAAGAAAAGCTATAAAAAATCTTAATTTTATTTTTTCATAAAATACCTGTTCTTGCTGGTGTTGATGTATCTGTCGTCAAAGTTAAAATTGCTAATTTATGATTTGCAGAATTTGAACTGGATACTTCCGTCACAGTATCAGGCGTACTGTGCGTAAATATTGCTGATGATGTTTCGCTTGTGAACATGCCGTTAACACCTGCCGTCGTTTTATCTCCTATAGAGCTAGAAGTTGCACTAGTCGCTTGTGTATTTTGCACTGTCACAGCTTCTGTTGTTTGTTCTGTAATAAAGGATATATGTTTAAAAAAGTTGACGAATATAACAAATTTAAGGGACACTTGAAAAAGTATGAGCCGGAGAAACATCCGTTTTTTAGCAAAAAAGCACACCCTAAATGAACTCTTTGACTTCAAGTCATATGAAACGAGTGACCGGTGAAAAAAAATGTTAATCCAATTCTTGAATCAATGCATACATATATAATAAACTTAGTCCTTTGCGCACGATTTTATCATTTTTTCGCATAAATTTCATGCAATCGTCAAAAAATATTTCAATCGGTCAGTGTTGTTGTGAAAATATGGCAGCTAATTAATGGTCGTGTTTTCAAGCCGAAATTTAACTATTGTTACCCTTTTGTGAACACTCAACAAAGAAGCATGGCTATTCAGGTAAGTACATGTATAACAGTAACAATGAGATATAGTTTATTTTGACGACGGATCGATGCTTACGTTTGGTTTTCCATTCGCACTTGCGTATTGCGATCACCAGATTTTTACGAGAAAGGTTACGCTGCATACGGAACAAACAATTAAAAAAGATTGAAATTTTTTCTAAATTTGAACAAATGATAGAATTCCCGGAGAAAAAAGTATATATTTAACTATTTAGTTATAAAAAAAACATGCATTTCTTTTTTAATTTAAAGTTTCATCAGACTTGAAATAGAATAGCCTCGATAATTTTGATAAACATTTGCAAATAATCAATTTGACTCATACAATTCAAAAGAATAGTTCAATTTGGTACACATAATAATTTGACAATAACTTATATTTTCTTCATTGAGAAGCTTGATTTGTAGTTACTTTTTGTATGCAATTAAACAAAACTGTCTTATGTGTAACACACCCATCGGAATACAACACTGACTTAACAACACAATCATCATAATTAAATACTAATCAATATTACTAAATATTTAGATTGCGTTAGGGTCTGTCTTCATTTTACAGTTAGGTCAAAGCTCTTTGTCAGAGTTGAAGGCATGTTATTTATGATAAGAAAAGCTATGAAAAAACTTTGATTTTTGTTTTAAAAAAATACACATCGAATCAATGTTTGTAATATGTACAATACCTGTTCTGGCTGGTGTTGAGGTCTCAGTCATCACAGGTGGAATTGCTGATTTATCATTTGAAGAAGTTGAACTGGATATTTCACTCACGGTGTCAGGCGTACTCTGTGTTACAGTTGCTGGAGATGTGTCTTCGTTTAACATGCCGTGAACATCTGCCGTCGTTGTATCTCCTATAGAGATAGAAGTTGCACTAGTCGCTTGTGTATTTTGCACTGTCACAGCTTCGGTTGTTTGTTCTGTTATAAAGAATATATGTTTTAGAAAGAAAGCCGGATATATTAAATTTAAGGGACACTTGAAAAACGTATGAGCCATGGTAACAGCAGTTTCATAACAAAAAAAAACCCACCCTAACGAAACACATTGACATAAATTCAGATGAAACGAGTGCCGGTGAAAAATAACGTTTATCCAATTCTTGACCTAATGCATACATACATTATAGAAAGTGTCTTCTGTGCACGATTTTATCATTTTTTTTCGCATAAACTTCGTATAATTGTCAAAACATATTTCAATTGGTCACTGTTGCTTTGAAAATATGGCAGCTACTTAATGGTCGTGTTTTGAAGCCGAAGTTTAACGATTGTTACCCTTTTGTAAACAATCAACAAAGCATCATGTCTATTCAGGTAAGTACGTGTAAAACAGTTACAATAACATATAGTTTATTTTGACGACGGATCGATGCTGACGTTTGGTTTTCCATTCACACTTGCGTATTGCGATCAACAGAATTTTAATTTGAGTACACGAATGATTACGGATTAAGAAAATTAACATTTGAAAGATTAATCGGCTTTGATTTTATCCAATTTTTAGCCGTAAGTTGCGTTCATAATTTTTTTTTAGTGAAGTAATTACTAACTACCGTTGTCTATAAAACAAGGAGATGTGCTTTGATTGCCCATGTGATACATTGTTGAAGATACCAAACTACATAGACGTTAACAACTCTATGGCATCGTGACTTTAAGTCATTCCCTATAACTTATAAAAGCGCCAGTAACGTTAATATGAGTTGGAAAATATCATTAAGCGAGTGAATCACACTGACACAACATTCTTGTAGAATAGGAGTAACTACTGAAAAGCGTGTAAAAGAGGGACGAACGATACCAACGGGACAGTCAAGCTCGTGTGCAATACAACTGTATATACATATATTGACAAATTACTATTTGTCTTTGAGATTCATCTCATGGCTATTTAAAAAAGTAGCTAAGAACAAGGTAAAATTCATCTTAATTTGGATATCAACTCATAAATAAGGAATTGATCAGGATCTGGGATATTATTTTATGGTATTGTTAGTGCCGTCTGTATATTAAAATTCTTCCGTAGACTTTAATAAAATCTGTGAGATTTTTCTCAGAGCAAGATTTCCGGCAAACTGCAGTTTCTGCTAAAGATGTCCATCAGAGTAGACCATAAAAGAAAAAGACATATAATGACATTAATTGTGTTGTTCTAGTATATTTTGTATAATTATGTGTGAGTGTTTCGGTTATATAATTCCGGCATCACTTACATTTTTACTACTTTAATATGATTATTGAAAGATCGTATTTTGTATTGATTATTGGTAACATGAATAGTTTTGTTTGATTAACATGATTTATTGTTTTGTAATGAAGCTTTGAATTAGACTATTTATCGGATTTGTTATAATATGAGCAACACGACGGGTGCCAAAGGTCGAGCAGGATCTGCTTACCCTTTCGCTGCACCTGAGATCACCCCTAGTTGTCGGTGGGGTTAGTGTTACTTATTCTTTAGTTTTCTATGTTGAGTCATGTGTTCTATTGTTTGTCTTTTTCATTTTCAGTCGTGGTGTTGTCAGTTTATTTTCGATTTATAAGTTTGACTGTCCCTCTGGTACCTTTCATCCCTATTTTATCGGAGTTTAAATGCAGTTAGCCTAAATTACGTTTGAAAGGCAAATTCATTGAATATAGACATGCACTATTATTGTCAATGTCAAATCCCAGTACACACATTGTTGTATACTCTGTTAAAAATCATTAGCAGTATATTGCATTTAAAACTTACCACATTGTGGGATGTCACAATATTCCCACCTTTCATTTACATCCATTGTATAACACCACAATTTAGGATAGTTATCAGGAGCCCTACAGTAATTGTGATGCTCACTGAAATATCTGTATTTTCGCACATGTGGATGGTCCTCATCCCATCGCTGACAGGTCTTCCCTGTAAGTGTTACACTAGTTGTTCCCGTGTAAGATAGGACGTCGTTCGGGTTCTTTAAACAATCAGTGCGTAGAGAAGCTATAATAAATAAAATGATGTTACAGGCGTTATCTAAAACAATGAAGATATTTAATTAACTGTTGTGAGAGCTGTAAGACGTCATGTGCACACTTTTGAGTCAGCGGCGATTTTAACACATATGAGCCAGTCCATGCGAAAAGGTACAAAAAGTCCTTTTGGTAAACTTTACAGGACACGTTATCAAAGTTTGTTATAGTATTTTTGAAAAACGATTTTATCCGAAAAAAAATTACATTAATGTAAACATTCATAAGATTGTCATTTCTATCCCGAATTTGTCAACTAAAGCAGAAAAAGACGTAGAAATATCTGAATTTTTGGTATTTGAGCAAGTGTAAAATCATTTGTTCCCCGGACTAATGCTATACCGACCAGAAACTATAAAACTTTATGACACTACAGAGACAAAAGTCAATAATTTCCGTCAGTTCTACAGGTTTAAAGAAAGTAAGACAACATTAAAACATGAGGGAAAATACAAAAACTATGACATTTTGTGTTTTAGAAATTGAAAGTTAAGTTAAGTTATTTAATATTATATACATCAACCTTAGTTGCACAGGACTCGAACCGTTGCCCGGTTTGATTGCATTGATATCCGCATCGTAAGCGAGAGCCTTATCCCCACTGCTACCGGGGTTAACATTATCAATTGGCAAATCAAGCCATTTAAACTGTTCTTTGAAAATGATTGAAATATATGAAATAATTCACTAAAAGTCTTGATAAAACTAAAGGGGGGGGGGGGTCTCAACACTCGCAGGTGCGTGTAGCTCACAGCTTGATGATATGAGGGAAAGTAAATGTGTTTTATAAATCACAAGTCTACTACCAATAATTATGCACACTTTTTCGAATTTCGTAAATTTTTCGTTTTTGTACCTTTTCGCATGGACTGGCTCATATATGATTTTATTTTAACAACGACCATAGTTATATGTCCACACCACAAGGGCTACAAGATTTTAAAATACACATGCACTGAATATTGAAATAAGATAAAGGCAACAGCAGTTTACCAATTTTAAAACCTTTTCGAACTGATAAATTAAGGTAAAAAACCCAGAAGGAACTTCATGTACTTCAAATGTTCGTTTGTTTGATAGTAAAGCTATTTAAAGTACTTACAATTGTACCGATCTCAAACATAAATTAATCTCATTGTTGAAGGCCGCCAAATTGTTTACAATTTGTTATATATTCACTTTATTTTATATGGATAGTTGTCTTAGTTGCTATTGCTTAAGATTTCTTCTTCTTATTATAATTATTATTCTTTATATCAATGTTGCAATTTTATTTTTGGAAGAAATTTTATGAAACCTTTGATTTTGAAAACCCTAAGACATAACTACAAATAACGAAAGGTCACTGTGCAAATTGTATATCATTTTAGGCTTCTAATTTTCCGTCACTTGTTTCACATCAATTCGTGTTTATTAGTTTTATATCCTAATGCGTTTTCGACGTTAATACCAAACAGTGTACGTCACTATAATAACCGGGTGAGAAAGGCTTTCAAGGTATAGTGAACAAGTCTTGTCAATGGTTACATTAAAATAAAGTATACTTTAGTTTCTATTAAAGTTCCCGGGTTTTCCTTATCGTTGTTGTCCATACATCATTTTCCAATCAGGTTTCCTTACGTAATGCAAGAAAAGATACAACGAAAATCACCAATGCAGAATAACGCAACAAGATACATCACAGCCCTAATCTTGATTCAATGACACAAAAAAAAAAAACAAAGAAAAATAAAACCCAATAAAAAGCATTTCCCAAAACAGTAACTAAGTCACAAGCTAGGGAATCGAGGCCAAGGTCCCTTTTAAAGCCGTATGAATATTGTTTTTGATTTTATTTGATTCATATCATATTGATATTCATCCAACATTTTTGTTAGAAAAGTCAGTACTGAATCGTATAAACGACATACGCATGACCTTATGAAATATTTCAAAAACATAGTCCCATCATAACCTGCTAATTATTATAATACTTTATAATTTAAAATCTTATTTTTTGAATTTATTCCTCTGTTTTTCTTTCTTGTAAACAAGCATTATACTATTTAAATTATGCTTATGTAGATACAATAACCAAAGATAAATTATTTTTATTCTTTTATACCGTTTTCCGTTTTCAAGAACAAGGTTTGTCGTCGTTTCAAATCTAAATTTGAAAATTCAACTTCAAAAAATTAAGCGGTATTTTGAAACAATTATGCTTCAAAATACCGCTTAATTTTTTGAAGTTTAATTTTCAAATTTAGGTTTGAAACGACGACAAACCTCTTCGCATTGGGATCATCAATTCATATACTGAAACGCATATCGAAACGTGTTTATAGGTTTATAACAACCACGTCCACTCTGTTTATTTTCAGATGTATATATATTTGTATCCATCTGATGAGTTGAGCCTTTTTCAACTGATTTGTATAGTTCAATCTATCGTTGTATTGTTACACCACTGTCCTCAGGTTAGAGGAGGATTGGTATCCCGCAAACGTGTTTAACCCCGCCATATTATATGTGTATGTGCCTGTCCCAAGTTAGGAGCATGTAATTCAGTGTTTGTCGATTGTTGATGTTTAAATAGTTATAAAGGTACTAGGCTTATAATTTGATACGTCAGATTATTTGATACCGTACAGGTTGCAGTCTTGTTATTGACTGCTCCATAGGCTTAATGCAAAACAGCTAATCTTTGAAAATAAAAAAATGAAAAATGCTACATATAATTTTTTATGTCTATATCATGTATGTACTAATGTGAAATGGTGATTTAATCGAAAAAAAAGTCGGTCTTGCCACGAAGAATAAAAAGTTACGTAATCCTGAAGTGAAAACATTTTTTTTTCTACTTTCTGTTTGATGTTTTTACTAGGCCGCACAACTTCCAGTAAACATGATATCCTTCCACTTTCCTGGATTGATATCCTCCAAAAGATGCAAGATTTTTTTAAAGTCTATATATATGTTTCAATTCAGCATAAACCTATAATCAAGCAGACAAAATTGAGTTCAGAAAAAAATTCAGAAAAAAATGCACTATTTTGTTTCCCTCCATGTTTTGACATGCACCGGAAACTGGAGTTGTAATACAAGACTGGTACCTACAGTAACCCATAGTTGTTATTTCGTCTAGATACTTTAGACTCACATATTTGTTTTTCGTTAAATGTTTGTACGTACATTATTTTTCTCGTTTAACTTAATTCACATTTGAAATTTGGTGGCCTTTTTAGCTGACTATGCGGTATGGGCTTTCCTCATTGTTCAAGACCGTACAGTGACCGATAGTTGTTAATTTCTGTGTCATTTGGTCTCTAGTAGAAGGTTGTCTCTTTGGCAATAATGCCATATCTTCTTTTTTTTTATATAAAACAAAATTAGGAAAACAATGATGACTTCTACTCTGTCTTTAGATAAACAAAAACTACTTTTAATTTTAAATTAAAAAAAAACTTGTATATACTGATCACAATAAACAATGCATACATCTAAAACCAAGAACATGGAGGTTAAACATAATCATACACAATTGTAAAACGTAGACGTATGCTTAATGCAGGAGACAAATACCACTTCAACTGATGCCATATGTGCAACAAGTTGAATGCTTCACGTGATTTGATAATGATATTGAAATAAACAATCAAAATGTCTTATACTGCTATTTCCTTTTTTATGAGTATTCTTTAAAATATAAATGTAATTTCGTATTAATTAAAATCTACCAAATTCATATAAAATTGTTATCTTTTCTTTTAGAGCGTTGTATCCACTGATAGGCTAAAAAACTGTATAAAATATGGGATTTGAAATTTTGACTTCGTCCTCCAAATTTAGCAAACAGTGCAGCTGCCTAAGAATTTTAATTTGAGTACACGAATGATTACAGATTAAGAAAATGAACCTTTGAAAGATTAATTGGGTTTTGTTTTATCAAATTTTCAGTCGTAAGTTGTTTTCATAATTTTTTTTTAGTAAGGTAAGTATCTACTACAGTTGTCTATAAAACAAGGAGATGTGCAATGATTGCCCCTGTGATACATTGTTGAAGATACCAAACTACATAGACGTTGACAACTCTATGGCACCATGACTTTAAGATATTCCCAATAACTTATAAAAGCGCCAGTAACGTTAATATGAGTTGGAAAATATCATTAAGCGAGATATTCATACTGACAGGAATTGATCAGGATCTGTGATATTATTTTATGGTAATGTTAGTGCCGTCTGTATATTAAAATTCTTCCGTAGACTTTAATAATATCTGTGAGATTTTTCTCAGAGCAAGATTTCCGGCAAACTGCAGTTTCTGCTAAAGATGTCCGTCAATAAAGACCACAAAAGAGAAAGACATATATTGACATATATTGTATTGCTCTAGTATATGTTGTATAATTATGTATTGGCGTTTCGATTATATAATTCCGGCATCACTTACATTTTTACTACTTTAATATGATTATTGAAATATCGTATTTTGTATTAATTATTGGTAACATGAATAGTTTGTTTTTAACATTTTTTTGTGTTGTAATGAAGCTTTTAATTAGACTATTTGCCGGATTTGTTATAATATGACGAATGCCATTGGTCGAGTTGGTTCTGCTTACCCTTTCGCTGTACCTGAGATCCCCCTCGTTTTTTGGTGGGGTTCGTGTTACTTATTTTTTTAGTTTTCTATGTTGTGTCATGTGTACTATTGTTTGTTTGTTTATCTTTTTCATTTTCAGTTGTGGCGTTGTCAGTTTATTTTCGATTTATAAGTTTGACTGTCCCTCTAGTATCTTTGGTGCCTCTTTTATTAGAGTTTAAATGCGGTTAGCCTAAATTACGTTTGAAAGGCAAATTCATTGAATATAGACATGTAGTTAAAAGATTTACGTGTTTTGTCCTCTTCTTTTTGAATTTAGGACTCATGCGTATCGTATTTGTATGTATTTTTTCATAACAATATAAGTTCGAAAATTGCAAGGATTAGTTAAATACGCCACGACTGAAAATAAAAAAGACAAACAATTGTACACATGACACAGCATAGAAAACTAAAGAATAAGTAAAACGAACCCCACTAAACACTAGTGGTTATGCTCCACATATGGCACTCGTCGTGTTGCTCATATTGTAACAAATCCGGTAAACAGTCTAGTTAAAAGCTTCATTACAAAACAAAAACACAATGCACGAAATGATATAAATTAACTCATCATAGATACCAGGATTGAAATTATATTTGCGCAAATATATATTAATAAAATACATATACAATTTATTAAAAAATTGTTGAAATATTCTTGCTTATATAAACTGGTTAGTTTAATTTTGATTTTAAAAATAAACATATATCTGGTTATTTTTATTCAGTTGCTCAGACAAATCTAGTTTATTTACACGTTAACTATGCATGTCAGAAAATTATTTAAACTACTAACACGACTAAGAACTGTTATAGCTAAAACACGCTTCTAACCTTTTAAACATATAGTTGCCTACAAACTTTAGGTTCATCCCTGAGAAAATAGACACAACAAGAAGTATTACGTTGTACATTTCAGTCTATAATTAATTTTTAAAGAATCTAGAAAAAAAAAAATGATTGAGAGTCAACTGTTGAAAATCGTGCTGGGTTTAGTCTCAGTTTCAATACAATTTTATTTTAATCTATTTAAGGGCATATCCAACAGTTTATTTTTGACGGTGAGAATTTTTTCCCGTAAAGATATTTCATTCTTCAATTGACAGAGAATAAAATTTTGCAAAAAAAAATATTTGTTGTCGATTCCGTTTTTGCAAAAAATACTGCTGAAAATTGGACATTTTTGCAATTTTGAAGAAACAAACGTTTTTTATTTATAAAAAATAAATATGATTTTTTAATCAACATATACTTATATAATGGGGCTCAAATTGAAGCAACATAGTTCAAGATGGTTAGAAAAATCTAACTTCACCATTTAAAGATTTAATTCTTACTCAAATAAAACCAAAAACGTCATGGTTATCCCCCAAAACGGCAAGAAATGTACATTTGAAATGCACATTTCAGATTTTTAAAAATATTTCTAACGGTGTCGATTTGACCAAAGTAAGATATGTTATTCTTTGAAAAAAAATGGAACGTCATAACGTTTTGAAAAATATTTGTCACCATACTCGTTTTTGAGAAAAATCCAGTAATATAATATTGTTTACTCTATCCCTTCCGTAAGCCTCACAAATTGCGCAAAAAATTAAGACGTTTCGGGACGTAACGTTATATTTCCCCGCTAATTATTCAAAGGTATGGAACGCCACAGCTGCCTTATGATAATAATAACAATATCATTAAGGGAAGAGATATATCACGAAGAAAATGTTCTATACTATAACGGCATTTGGCTATAATACTCTGTCAATTTGCTATATCACTAAGGTACATGTATATACTATAACGGCATTTGACTATAATACTCTGTCAATTTTCTTTATCACTAAGGTACGTTTATATACTATAACGGCATTTGACTATAATACTCTGTCAATTTTCTATATCACTAAGGTACATTTATATACTATAACGGCATTTGGCTATACTACTCTGTCAATTTGCTATATCACTAAGGTACATTTATATACTTTAAAGGCATTTGACTATAATACTCTGTCAATTTGCTATATCACTAAGATACATTTATATACTATAACGGCATTTGGCTATAATACTCTGTTAATTTGCTATATCACTAAGGTACATTTATATACTATAACGGCATTTGACTATAATACTCTGTCAATTTGCTATAGCAATAAGGTACATTTATATACTATAACGACATGGACTATAATACTCTGTCAATTTGCTATATCACTAAGGTACATTTATATACTTTACAGGCATTTGACTATAATACTCTGTCAATTTGCTATATCACTAAGGTACATTTATATACTATAACGGCATTTGGCTATAATACTCTTTCAATTTGCTATATCACTAAGGTAAATTTATATACTATAACGGCATTTGACTATAATACTCTGTCAATTTAATATATCACTAAGATACATTTATATATTATAACGGCATTTGACTATGATACTCTGTCAATTTGCTATATCACTTAGGTACATTTATATACTATAAAGGCATTTGACTATAATACTCTGTCAATTTTCTATATCACTAAGATAAATGTATATACTATAAAGACACTTTGATACCACATGAAGTTAGCGTTTCATATTATTCTGACATTTCACTTTGTTATGAAGATAATATTTCATACAATGAAGACTGGAAAAGGGGGGGGGGGGGTTGAAAAGACTAAGGGCGACACAAAAGACAACGCATATAGGTTGGTACCCCTAAAAAATGAACAAACAAAAACTAAATAACATACAAGCTCAAAACAAAAAGATGCAGGCTTACATTCTTTTCGCCAAATTTTAACTATTATGAAAGCAACCTGTTTTTTTTTTAGATAGTTTACTTAAAGCATTTGTTTGCAAATCATGTTGAAAGGTACGGCGAAAAATGTGTTATCTGTATCAATTTTCCCTGTACCCATGATCATTTAGCCGTATTCTTGAATATTATTATTAACTAAAAGCTGAGAGATAGTACAGATCGGTAGATGTTGGAAATGACATTATTGTTAAAATCATAGTGATCTGTAAAATGAAGTTAACATATCAATGCTAAAAGTCGATTAAACTTTACTTTTCTATCTACATTTAACGAATTTTCCTAGCGTTTTACAAAGACATCGTCGGGCCAGAAAGGGGGTGGGTGTACTTCGATACTCAGTTGATAAGGGGTGCCGCTGGGGTTGATGTACGCTACCCTTTCCGTATAATCATGGTTTTAAACATTTGCGTATGTAAAAGAGTAACCTTTTTACATTTTGGTTGGTTTCATCTGGTGTGTTAAAAAAATGACTATCAAAGTGTCGAAGAGAAACTATTTGTGGATAGAAACATAGCCATGCAATTTCGACTGTGAAAAAAAAATACCGGGCTTTTTAAGTAACAAGTAATGGAAACTTTTTTTTTGTGTCATATCATATATATGTATTTCATATATAATCTACCTTTTCACATATTATTTAGCTGAAAAAATGTAACCTTTTTCAACTGAAATAAAATTGAGATTGAAAATTGGGAATGTGTCAGAGACAACAACCCGACCATAGAACAGACAACAGCCGAAAGCAACTAATGGGTCTTCAATGCAGTGAAAAACTCCCGCACCCGGAGACATTTATGTTTCGATATTTTATTATTTCAAGTAGTGATCTGTAAAATGAAGTTAACATAGCAATGCTAAAAGTCGATTAAACTTTACTTTTCTATCTACATTTAACGAATTTTCCTAGCGTTTTACAAAGACATCGTCGGGCCAGAAAGGGGGTGGGTGTACTTCGATACTCAGTTGATAAGGGGTGCCGCTGGGGTTGATGTACGCTACCCTTTCCGTATAATCATGGTTTTAAACATTTGCGTATGTAAAAGTGTAACCTTTTTACATTTTGGTTGGTTTCAACTGGTGTGTTAAAAAAATGACTATCAAAGTGTCGAAGAGGAACTATTTGTGGATAGAAACATAGCCATGCAATTTCGACTGTGAAAAAAAAAATACCGGGCTTTTTAAGTAACAAGTAATGGGAACTTTTTTTTTGCGTCATATCATATATATGTATTTCATATATAATCTACCTTTTCACATATTATTTAGCTGAAAAAATGTAACCTTTTTCAACTGAAATAAAATTGAGATTGAAAATTGGGAATGTGTCAGAGACAACAACCCGACCATAGAACAGACAACAGCCGAAAGCAACTAATGGGTCTTCAATGCAGTGAAAAACTCCCGCACCCGGAGACATTTATGTTTCGATATTTTATTATTTCAAGTAGTTTAAAAAAAATGTTCAGGTGTTAATCTTTGATTTATGAACCCAAACCTAACGATAATCCCCACACCAACATCAGACAGGAACGCTACTATCGGGAACCTGTAAAGGTTGAAACGAAATAGAAACGAACGAAAGTAACCGAAATAAACGAAACAAAATAAAAATTATAATAAACATCGATGAGAAATATCATTTTTTTATATAGATTATATAGATTAGAACGTTGGTTTTCCCGTTTGAATGGTTTACAGTAGTAATTTTGGGGCCCTTTATAGCTTGTTGTTCAGTGTAAGCCAAGGCTCCTTGTTGAAGAGTTGTATCATTGGCACTCACACCACATCTTCCTATATATATATACTATATCCCGTTGAATTTTAAGTTTTAGACTGGATTGTTAATTGAAAAAAAAAATGGATGAAAATGATGAGCTAGTGTTTAAGGTCCAGTAACAAATATTACATTCATATCGGAACAGGAGTAAGTTATGATGGTTTGAATATGAGCATGTTTCATACAAGGCATACATGCTTATTTGGATTTTATACAATTTAAGTGCACAAAAAACAGTCTGCAAAGACGACATTTCATCCTTCAAGTACGCATTTTTCCTACACATATCAGACATGCTCCCCCTGCTTAACTGCACTGACACGTATATAATAAGTAACATTCCAAGTTGATTATTAATTTTTTTTCTGGTAACAGCACAAATCCATTAACATTAGAGAAAATGTAACAGCGACCGGAACAACAGAAGAGGTAGGCGAAAATATCAGAAATATATAAGATTAAAAAATAAATGTCATTTCTTGTTCAATAAAAAGTTTTTTTCATAGCCAAAAATCTGGGTGTTCATGGCTGTCTTCAAGTTTTCCCTCTTGTCACTTTGGTAGTCAATTTTTCAACACACCTTATATGAAACCAAAACAACATGGAAAAAAATCACACTTTCGCATACGCGAATTTTGCTTTCATGTTCAAATTTGGGGAAAAGAATATAGGCCATCTTTTCGTTTTACGCTTGTATGATATTCTGGTTTAGCTCACCTGCCGACCTGGCCCGAAGGGCCAAGTAAGCTTTTCTCATCACTTTGTCGTATGTCGTAGTTAGCTTTTACAAAAAACTTCTCCTCTGAAACTACTGGGCCTAATTAAACCAAACTTGGCCACAATCATCATTGGAATATCTAGTTTAAAAAAAATGTGTTGCGTGACTCGGCAAACCAACCTAGATGGCCGCCATGGCTAAAAATAGAACATAGGGGTAAAATGTAGTTTTTGGCTTATATCTCTGAAACCAAAGCATTTAGAGCAATCTGACATGGGGTAACATTGTTTATCAGGTCAAGATCTATCTGCCCTGAAATTTTCAGACAAATCGGACAACCTGTTGTTGGGTTGCTGTCCCCGAATTAGTAATTTTAAGGAAATTTTGCAGATTTTGGTTATTATCTTGAATATCATTATAGATAGAGATAAATTGTAAACAGCAATAATGTTCAGCAAAATAAGATCTACAAATAAGTCAACATGACCAAAATTGTCAATTGACCCCTTAAGGAGTTATTGCCCTTTATAGTCAATTGTTGACAATTCTCATAAATTTTTGTAAATTTTTAGGAAATATTTTCCACTGTTATTACTGGGCCAAGTTCATTATAGAAAGAGATAATTGTAGCAACAAGAATGTTCAGTAAAGAAAGATCTACAAACCCATTACCATCACCAAAACACCATTTTGTCATGAATTTATCTGTGTCCATTGTTAATATGCACATAGACCAAGGTGAGCGACACAGGCTCTTGAGAGCCTCTAGTTTAGTTTGTTTATTTTTAAGGGATACCAACCTGTAAATTAACTATGTGTAAATATCTGAGTTTGATTGTATTGTAACTTGTATGTGAGGGCCTCAAGGAAGATTCGCTTATTGTAACTATCTGATATAAAGAAGTCGGAGATGTGGTGTGATTGTCAATGAGACAACTTTCTACTAGAGACCAAATAACACAGAAATTATAGGTCACCGTACGTCCTTCAACAATGAGCAAATCCCATACCGCATAGTCAGCTATAAAAACGCAGAAATGGTCAAAATGACAATGTAAAACAATTCAAAAAGAAAACTAACGGCCTAGTTGATGTATAAAAAAAGAACGAAAAAAAGGAGGTAACACATAAACAAGCGACAACTACTAAGATACGGGCCCCTGACTTGGGACAGAAACATACATAAAGAATATGGCACGGTTAAACATGTTAGCGGGATCGCAACCTTCACCTTACCTTAGACAGTGGTATAACAGTACAATTCACTACAATATAAGAACGAAATTTAAAAATCAGTTGAAAAAGACTTAACTCATTAGATGGATTGAAGAAATAGAAATACTGCAAATACAAGTGGACGTGGCCGGGTACTTGTACATCCCAACAACAAAAAGACGCTAAGCACAGATCTGAGAGTACTCGTTGTTACTGACAGCTAGGTCAAAGTCAGTAACAACTAATAAAAAAAAAATTATGCATCTTAGACTGAATTGTCAATCAGTAAACATCCAACATCCAATGGATTTAGCCGGTGTAAAGACGTCATACACAGTCAGAGAAAACACAACCTTGTACAATGCCATGATACAATGATACAGGTATCGACAGATTGTAGATCCATGAATGTGTATATGTATATAACATTATAGAAATATTTAGTTTGCTTTTAATTTACTGATAACAAAATCATTATTAATACCAATAAAAAAACAATATTTACTGATCTAATTACAGTGTTGAATTGGTAACCTTTTAGAATAAGTTTACTAGTATTTAAAGGATCGAGAAGTTTACCAGAATCGTTTCTAAATTTCATGGCACGGTAAACAACATCCGTAAAGATGAGGATGTTCTATCCCGTTTGAAAAACGTTTTCTAAAGGCACAACCAAACTTCAAAACCAAATCTTGAATTACATCTATGGAAGAAGTTAATAAAAGTTTTAAGAAATTTTTGGTTACGAAATTCCTGGCTTGAGTTATCCTCTTTAAAAAAAGAATTTATTATATTATTACTGTATGTGTCGCCTTTCGCGTCTTTTCAGCTCCTCATCGCTAAAGTCGATAAATTCATTCATCTTGAAAGCGATTTCCTAGGGTCCGCAAAACAATTTCCTTCACAGTCTTTTTTTTTTTACAATCGATGTTGCTGATGAATTTCGCGCGGAATTTTCGCCGCTATTAATAAATTTGTCTTGTGGTATGATGAAATGATCTTATGTTATGGTGAAATGGTCTTATAGGGTAATGAAATAGTCTACTGGTATATAGATGACACCTCGTGATATAAGAATTATTAGCTTGATATTTAAATTTGTTTATAAGATAGTTTATGACATAATAGTATGAAAAAATGGTTCCATGCTATATAGCGAGATGATTGTATAGTATACAAATGTATTGTTATAACATACTGAGGTGACAAAGTAGTATGAAAAAATTGCTTTATGCTATATTACAATGTCTTTATAGTTTGAAATGTATCTTTATGACGTAGCAATATCACACAATAGTTTATTAAAATATGAAAATGTAGCTCCATGTTATATAAAGATTTCTTCATAGTATGAAATATTATCTTCATAACAAAGTTAAATGACAGAATAATATGAAAAGCTTACTCCATGTTGTATCAAAGTGTTTTATAGTATATAAATTTACCTTAGTGACATAGCAAATTGACAGAGTATTACAGTCAAATGCCGTTATAGTATATAAATGTACCTTAGTGATATAGCAAATTGACAGAGTATTATAGTCAAATGCCGTTATGGCATATAAACGTTCCTTAGTGATATAGAAAATTGACAGAGTGTTATAGCCAAATGCCGTTATAGTATATAAATGTACCTTAGTGATATAGCAAATTGACAGAGTATTATAGTCAAATGCCGTTATAGTATATAAATGTACCTTAGTGATATAGCAAATTGACAGAGTAATAAAGCCAAATGCCGTTATAGTGTAGAACATTTTCTTCATGATATATCTCTACTCTTAATGATATGGTTATTGTTATCATAAGGCAGCTGTGGTGTTCCATACAAAGGCAGTGCGACGTTGTTGCAGACTGTGACTTTGTTGGATAGTTGTCTCGATAGCACTCATATCGCATCTTCTTATTTATAATGGACCAGTATCTGTACGAGATAATAAACATGCAAACAATTTATCCGAATAATTCAGTCGTTATATTCCGCTGATCTAAGATTACAAGTAGGAGAGATCGATTACGAAGAGGGACTGAATTATTCGGGTTAGCAAACCATGGAATTACAAACTATTAAAATAGTCCCCGTCTCTGGTTTACGGTATTTCATCCCCCTTTTAAAACAAACGAATTACACGTTAGAAATCCGTTTCTGTGTGTCGGTCTATAGTACAAAGCAAGGTTAATTTTCATATTATATTTACATTTGATGTTTTT
Source organism: Mytilus galloprovincialis (assembly GCF_965363235.1). Lineage (NCBI taxonomy): Eukaryota > Metazoa > Mollusca > Bivalvia > Mytilida > Mytilidae > Mytilus > Mytilus galloprovincialis. Next base: position 45,091,957 of record NC_134848.1, on the reverse strand, counting down.
GTTCTGATTATTCATTTTATATGCCACTTGACGTCCGTCATCCATAATCATTTTTTATTTTACCGTTACTTTACAAAGAAGTGTTTTTCTTACACTGATTTATATTACACTGTCTATATAATTTCACATATCGAAATCAATAAAGAGCATGTGAAATTTTGCAACCAAACACTTGTCTAAAATCTCTCCGACTCTATATTATATATTCATGTTGCAGTTTTGTTTTTTTTTTCGTTCTTTACAGGCTTCTAGCTATAAAAAAAATCTGTATGTTGACTCTTAGTGTTTTGAATTATATGTGTCGTTGGGTTGCTGTCGTATTAATGTATACCTTTAAAATCTTTTTCATAAAAAAAGGATTGATTGGGTATAGAAATATTCACATCTCTGGACTGCTCCCGTCCAACAGTTACGTGTATATATCTCAGATGTATAAATTTGCAGCCTCGTTTAGTCGAAATAAAAATGTCGTAATATCAGTCGCATAGAGTAAGGAGAGTTTCGCGCTGTCTATACGTTAAAATACCATCTAAATAAATGGTTGAAGCGATATACGAACTTCGAATAAAATCTATAAACAACAACGAAGGTCACATGAATCTTCAAATAAGTCGCATCTGTTGCGCCTTTTGCAGTTGTAGATGAAAAAAATACTTTGATTAACAAAACAGTTCAGTAAGACATTAACTTGGAAAATAAACGAAACGGCCGAAAAATGTTGAATGTTACTTTAAATTGTGGCCATTTTTTTCGTGTGTTTTTGCTTTTATGACACATTTACAATATATAAGTATATGAAATTGACACGGTAATTTTTCCACATAAACGAGCCTGACTGCCGTGGTATAACGCTTCAATATATGAGTTATTGCATATATACACAATGGAAATTGTTTTCTGTTCTACTGCCCTCTACATAGTTTGGCTGCATACAATGTAACCACTGATGTAGACATTGATTATTCAAACAAATGAATTCAAAGAGAAAGATGCGGAAAGAAATTCTAAAATTTTCGTTTAGAAATAAGATATAAAATAAAAATAAAATACCAAAACTGGAGTACTGTTTGAGACACTCATCAGTTGAGAACTAATGATTATGCATCACTATATGAAACTGATGAATTGATTGCTCCCGTGCTCCAGTGGCAAATATCTCACGCATATTTACGACGAGGCGAGAATGGATCTGAAGTAAATGATTGATATGTGTACATTATCAAGATATAAAGAGTGTACTAGCGGTAAAATGTATGCCGTACTAGATAAAGTTGAAAAATGATCAAAATATTGACTTAAGCTATTAGCCCCCACCCCCCAATTTCGAATTATGGTATTTCGATGGCTGTTTTTTTTCCCGGCAATCCTGTTATGGACCCGCTGACTTAAGAGGGCGTGTCTAATTAGTCAAGACCTACACTGTTTTTTTGTTTGTTAAATTATATTTATTCCCTCATACATAAGTAAACACCAACATCGTCAAATATTTTCCACTTGTATGTCAGTGTATATATTACAATGTTTTCCTCGTTCAATGTTTTTTTTTATTACTGTGTCATCTTTTGTTTTACATTGTTTTCCGGTTAAAGGTCGTATTTATTTAAAGAGCTACTGTAAATATATTAGCACTTCAACGCAAAGCTAGATGCATGATAAATGTTAGTTTTACGCCGTATTTTATTTTTCTCAAGAAACCATTTTTTTCATCTTTCTCAAGTAAAACCAAACTTTGAGTTTTTTTTTTATTTTTTATCCTGAATGGCAATCTCTCGGAAAAGTTTGGTAAAGAACTAATTACAATTTGTGTTGCATTCTAATGCAATAATAAATCATTATGCATTTCCTTTCTACTGTATTGAAGATAATTTTCATAAAACGGAAACTTAAGTGAGTATGGTCTAGTAATGATTAAGATAATTGTAGTTCTTTTACAATAGACAAAAAGGACAAATATATCTTTTAAGTTTTGCGTTCTAGTTCTGTTAATATTCTGTATGAGTTTTTTGCCGATTCCCGCCGTGCACTTATCTTTGAGGAAAGAAACCGCCCTTTCCAGACGGCCATTATGACGTCGTTGAAACACCGTGAAATTACGGGGAACAATAGACGACGGTTACGTTTGTTATTACCTCCCCTGAAACTGTTGGATATGCCCTTAATGCTTTAATGATTATAATGTTTCCTTGATTTAATCTGATTGTTTAAACTTTGCCGCATATGATTGTTAAAACTTCAAACTTCAGTCACTATTTCACCAACCCGAAATCCTTGACTAACTTTAAAAGTAGAAATTAATTCATATGTATAACACCCATTATTAACGGAAGTGTTATCATATTGGTCATCCCAACAAACCAATCAAGGCAGTTCTGCATTTAATAATTATCAAATTAAAGGTATATTAACGATTGACAGATGGTAAATCTCGAGTATATACACAATAAATGATTCAATATGACGATAGATATCTTGAAATTAAGTCTTATGTATGTTTGCTGTATCAATCTATCATATATATCAAACCAAAGATTCTAGTATTACCACATGATTACTGTAAAATTCTAAAAATTGTAAATGAAGATTTTGAAGTAAATCTTTAGAATACTTAATATTTCACATCTTATAAAGTATATCTTAAAATGTTATGAGTGAATATATTTATAAATGGCATTTTTTAATTGATTTCCCTACTAATGAGACTTTTATCTCGTTCGATGCATTGGTTTTTAAACAGAACAGGTTAAAATATGTTTTTACAATTGTAGATAATTCTAATACTATGAATATTACTTACAATTGTTAAAACACTGAGGAACACAACATGAAATCAATACAGAACAAGAACATAAAACTTAAAAACTAAATCAACATATCTAAAAATGTGTTCATTGATAAAAGAAATTACAATTTGACAATTGGCATGTAAACCAAACACATACTTTAAAACACTTACAAAATTGCAAGTCGTAAATAAGCAAAGGTCTGTTTACTGATGTTTTTATACCAAAGAAAAAACTCGATCTACCTTTATTGTATTTGATACTCAAATCTACGGGGTGATGTGAATTAGATGTGGGTACTAAACAAATAAAATGAACTAAATAGTTCATATAACATAAGTCACTCTCTTCATACAACTTTATAAAACATTTGACATCGCTTCTCTTTAGCCTGTACTTTCCATTCTCTAAACTTAGATACAGATAGAAGGATAAAGTCCAACTTTGAATTTAAGATCAGAAAGTATGTGCATTATTAAAAACGATAACAATTGATACTGAATGCTTGAAAGATAATATATCTTTAAATCTAAATTTCTTTATTTAAATATATGCTAGTTGAAATGGTGCATTAAGACAGATTCTTTTTTAAAGATACAAACTATACTTTAAAAAAATGTCTGATTTAAGCTGAAAACCATAAAAGGATAAATCAGCATGTATATGTGTCTTTCTGCTTTATTCTAATTAGACAGACTGTATTGATAAAATATACTTCAAAACGTGAGGAAGGCAACATCATCTATCAACATCATTTCCGCTATAGATGATGTCCTTTGACATGATATTGTCATTGATAAAAAAAAAACAATGACAGTACAAATGTATATCCCATTTATAGATCTGTCTGTACACTCATATTTATATTGTTATTAATGAATAAACTAATTGATATAAGAAGATGTGGTATAAGTACCAATGAGACAACTTTCCATCTAAGTCATATTTTGTAAAAGTAAACCATTATCGGTCAAAATATAAAATTCAACACGGAGCCTTGTCATACACCGAACAACAAGCTATGAAGGGAATAGAAATTACTAGTGTAAAATCCATCATACAGGAAAACCGACGGTATAATTTCTATAAAAACGACAAACGAGACAAACAAATATACAATAAAAGTCTTTTTTGATTTTACTTTTTTTATGAAAAATTATGTAAAAACTTTTCAAAAGAAAAGTAATCATATGCATGTATGGTAACTACATAATTCTCACATGACTTGCATCAAATCAATCAGGAAAGGATTAGGAATAAATGACAAAAATTCCGAAAAAAGTAGTTTCACTTTTTTGTAGAGGTTGTAATAATGATGTTAATTTCATAATAAAGACTAATACAGGTGCTGTCAGAAAAAAAATATTAGGAAAGTTGCAAAAAATTAGTTATAGTGCATAATCTAGCAAATTAGAAAAATACTCACTGATGCCATACACTATGATTTTGTCTCGTTGATGAAATAGGAACAGTAATAAGATATACTTCAGTCGACCGTACATAGTTGTCTTATATGTAAGACACAGACCTTAAATGCGCTTCTAGTCCGGTTGATTCTTAGATGCAATGAGCTTATAAAGACTTTTTAACATATCCTTTACGTAGAAAATTCTAACCATGCAATTAAAAAATCGAAAATTATGACAATACTTTGTTTGCCTTTAAAAACAATTACAAAAAAAGATCTTTTTTTAACTCGGGTAATATTTGGTTTCAAATTAATTGTAGTTGTCTGCAAAGGAAACATATATTTATGACACAGACGTGATCAGTAAATTGTGCAATTTAAAAATTATATAATAAATAAATATAATGCAAAAGTAACAAATATTGGATTTTTTATTTTAAACATAGGGATGCCTACTTTTTTTTTAACTCGTTAGTTTACGTAATTGATTAGTATTCAAAAGAAACTATCATGGGTGACTCCATCTGGAATCAATTAGAAATTTCAAATTTTAACATGTGGTAATTTTCCATCCTTTCGGACGGATTACAATAGATATGTGATGGATGTATATTGACCTAACTGTTATGCTTAAGGACGTAGTCAGGTGATTTGTTTTTTTTTTAAATATGGATTTTATTTAATTGATACTTTAAACTAGAACATCATTGGTTAAGAAACAAAGAAAAAAGCTAAATATATTGATAAAAGTTTTCATTAATTTTTTTTTTATCTATTTGCAAATGACAAAGAATTCTCCTTAAACTGTGAATTATTTAACACACAGACTAACTTTAAAGGACAAAATACTAGCGTGTACTACCATCCAAGGAAATGAGTTTTTATAAAGTTACTAATCTAAGTGGTCATCGGTGTGTAATATTTGACACTGGACATTATTTTTAGAGCAATGCAATACATATATTGTATACTATCAATCAAAATTAAAGACTTTTGAATGTAAGAATATGATACAAATCCATTTCATCTACTGATTTTTTATATATTTTTGTATCTAAATGAAAATGTTATAAATTGCTCCCGGTTAATATAAATAAGAAGATGTGGTATGTGTGCCAATGAAACAACTCTCCATCAAGTCACATGGTCTGATTTTCTTGATAGAGGGTTACTGCTCACAAGGAAGCTATTAAACCAAGAGTTCCAAATTGTGAAGTTGAAATCATCCCTTCGTAAATTTTACGGACGCCATCACGAGTTGGTTGACCGTTATGGAATAACCGTTTCACAAATGATATCGGATATGTTCCTTACGTCATAACTACAATCCCCTTCCCTTTCATGAATGTGACCTACCGAATTAGACTATTTACCGGATTTGTAATCACATAAGCAACACGACGGGTGCCACATGTGGAGCAGGATCTGCTTACCCTTCCGGAGCACCTGAGATCACCCCTAGTTTTTGGTGGGGTTCGTGTTGTTTATTCTTTAGTTTTCTATGTTGTGTCATGTGTACTATTGTTTTTCTGTTTGTCTTTTTCATTTTTAGCCATGGCGTTGTCAGTTGGTTTTAGATTTATGAGTTTGACTGTCCCTTTGGTATCTTTCGTCCCTCTTTAATTAGAGGTCAAAAGTACGGCCTCAACACGGAGCTTTGGCCCTCATCGAACAGCAAGCTATAACGGTCACTAAAATGACTAGTGTAAAACAATCAAAAATGGAAAACAAAAGTCAAATCTATAAGAACGGTCATTTCGCTACGTTATTTTATAGCTTTTTTGTCAATTCCGAAATAGCAAGTAAGCGTCTCACTGTTTTTCAAAATGAGAAGTAGCACTGGTGCTTTAACAAATATGATACGAAACAGAAATATAAACCGTACATTAGATATTATCAATCGTGCCTCAACTAACGTTGTTTGATATTTTTCTATGATATGATTTACTCCTGTATTAAGTTCGTGCTAAAAAAAAATGACGATAAAAAAAATTCAAGAGAATTATCGACATCGGTCTTTATATGTAAATAATGGTCAATATAAACTGTCAATTAAATTTTTAAAATATGGTTATATTGTTGTTCCATTTATTTAAAAAAAAAAAAAAAATGTTTTATTTGTAAATGTAATAATTAAACCGGTTTAACCTTATACATTTTATATAAAAGATAAAACATGGAACTTAATTAATTTTACGTCCACGAATGGGTAATTATTTGGTGAGGTAATGATCATCCGTTTCGGTTGACTGCTTAAATAATCCGTTTATTAAAATGTAAATAACTTTCACCAAGCATCTGTCATCTGCGTAAAATTTTAAAATATAAAGTAAATTATATACTTAAAATGTACGTTTCTTGACCAAATATAGATAAGAACTATTACTCTACATTAGAAACAAAAAATGTTTAAGAACATCTTTGAGATATATTACTGATCATTATATCTTTAGAGGCGGAATGCATACATACAGGACTACTTTATGTCAGAAAGCGTGACTGAAAAGTTTTTATGACACATTTTCCGGTTACAACAATTAATCTGTTCTCATATAACTATGACCGGACGAAAAGCATGCTAATTATTTGGACTATCATCTTTCTGACTTTAATTACTATATCTTTCAATTGTCATTTTTAGCTTAAATATTCCCACACAATTATCTTTGGTTTAAAATGTATGTTTCTACTAATCCGATAATGGACTTCGTATCTACGTGTCAAAGACAGTTTTAGCAGATTATCTGAACAATGGACAATAATTGCCTAATCCGTTGTTACATGTATTTCTAAATTATTCTGTTTTATATACTTCTTAAAAATAATTTATATGCAGTTTTTGGATAGGTTCTTAAACCGTCAACACCGGACTCAATATTGTAACATCGTTTATATTCTTGTTGGATCGTTTATTAAATTGTTAAACTTTATACCGACTTGAATCTTCATTTTGATACCCAGCAAATAGTCAGGCTATACATGGTGTTTAGAGACTCGTGAGTGTTATCTTTTATAGATCAACACAAGATTCCGTTACCTCCGCAGCCAAGCGAAATTTCCCCAAGGACAAATTACAGACAGGTGACTAGTTTACCCCAGAATTATTATATTTCGGACGAACTATATTTGGACAGTAATATCAAAACAATGGATTATTACGGATATTCCTTAAGACCAGCATGGATGTGGAATTATATGCCGTATCGAGGTAATCCAGAAAGAAGAGAGTTTATCAGAATGTGTGGAAAATGTGGAAAGCAACATACCAACAAGAGTTTGTGTGCCGCTAGAAATTCAAAATGCTTTAAATGTCAAAAACCAGGACATTTTGCTCGACAGTGCTTCACTCGTGTTGGCCGAGTTAAAATTCATAAGAATGAACTTAAAACTGTTTCAATTTCGACACAAACGGAAAATTGTAACAATAATAAATCAATGAAGAAAAAGGAAAGAGATTCTAAAAGACTTCAAGATTATTTTGATCGAAAACGGACACTTCAGGAACTTCCATTTAACAAAACCGGGAATGCTGTCTTCATTTCAACTATCAATAGTGATTGTTTTCTAAGGGACCAAATTGAAACTTTAAAATCGCAATTGGAAGACGAAAATTGCATCCATACGTCTACATTAATGGAATTGACAAGAGAATTTGAAAATACTCGGAAGCTTCGAGAAACAATTAAAATTAGAGACGCTAAAATTATCGAACTGGAGAACACCGTACAAAGATATGAGAAGGGACACGACAAAATAACAGACTATATCACTGAGATAAAAGAAGAAAAAGAAAATTGGAAATTACATTGTAGTGATGTTTCAGAAATGTACAATGTAGTTAGAAAAAGTGAACTTGATTTAAAGGCAATTTGCAAAAATTACGAACATGAACTAGAACAATTAAAAAACAACACTCGAACAAATTCAGGAAATTATCATCAAAACAGGCGTAACTATCAATACCGTGGAAGAAGATATTAGTTATGAAAATTCAAATCCCGTGGACGTGATTCTGGACGAGAGGGGCATATATGACCGGACGAAAAGCATGCTAATTATTTGGACTATCATCTTTCTGACTTTAATTACTATATCTTTCAATTGTCATTTTTAGCTTAAATATTCCCACACAATTATCTTTGGTTTAAAATGTATGTTTCTACTAATCCGATAATGGACTTCGTATCTACGTGTCAAAGACAGTTTTAGCAGATTATCTGAACAATGGACAATAATTGCCTAATCCGTTGTTACATGTATTTCTAAATTATTCTGTTTTATATACTTCTTAAAAATAATTTATATGCAGTTTTTGGATAGGTTCTTAAACCGTCAACACCGGACTCAATATTGTAACATCGTTTATATTCTTGTTGGATCGTTTATTAAATTGTTAAACTTTATACCGACTTGAATCTTCATTTTAATACCCAGCAAATAGTCAGGCTATACAACCAATGAAATGTTAAAGATTCTATCGGAAATAAATGAATTATTTTTAAAGTTTGCATACTTTATTTAATGAAATAATTATACAGTCATATTAAAAGACCACAAAAGAATATTAACCAAGATATAGAGATTTTATTCATAAAGGGGGAGTAACCCCTGATAAAAAACAGATAAGGTGTCGCCCGTTTTATTCAAAATATTTAAAATCTTAACACAACTGAACACGATCTTACAGCAACTAAATAGGGTTTTCACCTTTGCTCTTATTTGATCTGATCGTGATCTAATCAAGTCTTATTTGAATGCTAGATGAATCTGTCTTGTTTATCTTGACACGACTGATCTGACTTAACACGATATATCTTAATAGAGTCTATTGTCTAAACATGTCTTAAGGTTTTCTCTAGCGGTAAATTAAGTCGATTAAGACTTGATCAGACCAAAATGACCGTTTCAGACTTAAATCTAACAGTAAAATCACAAAAATACTAAACTCCGTGAAAAATTCTAAAATGAAAGTGTCTAATCAAATGACAACATCAAATGATAAAACACATCAAACGAACGGACAACAACTGTCATATTCCTGACTTGGTACAGGCATTTACAAATGTAGAAAATGGTGGATTCTACCTCATTTCATAGCGCAAAACCAATCACTTGTATAACAGTCGCATTCAATTCTATTAAATTTTCAACGATGCGTGAAAAAACCCCACCATACTTGGTAAAATTTTCAAAATAGGGGTAAGTAAATCATGTTGAATACTGTTGGTCTAACATGGACAGTTATATTAAATCTCATACTCATATTCATGCATATTGACAAGATAACTTTTGTTCTCATCTGTGTATGGGAGAAGTCTCTAGGTTTTTCCCATACTGATTATCTAACAATTATCTTTTGATACTTGTAATAGTTAGTATGTTATAGTGTCTCTATAGAAATGGATAAATATCGTCTTTAGTCATGGTGTTTGTTATAAAGACTAACTTGGAGTGTTCACATACCAAGTAACTTATATTGTCTTTATATAAATAGATAAATACCGTCTTTAGTCATGATGTTTGTTATATAGACTAACATGGTGTGTTCACACAGCAAGTAACTTATATTGTCTTTATATAAATAGATAAATACCGTCTTTAGTCATGATGTTTGTTATATAGACTAACATGGTGTGTTCACACAGCAAGTAACTGATATTGTCTCTATATAAATGTATAAATACCGTCTTTAGTCCCGATGCTGTGTGATACAGACTAACTTGAAATGTTCACAAAGCAAGTATTTTCAGAGTAAACAAAATAAATGTTTGCACGACATTACATTATACATACATTTGATTAAGAAAGTGTTGCATACTTCTTGCTAATCAATTTAATTGATATTATGAAAATAAAAATTCGGCTAGTTTTTGTTATCAATTTGCTGCAGTTCAACATGAATCTTATAACAAACGCTTAATCAAGACTATTTGAGTCTGAAAGTTTTGAGTACAGCAACTAAATAATCTGTAAAGAACACTTTTCCTTTTTGAAAATATCAATTTAACTGATAAGCTTATATAAAGCAGCATGAATTCAATATTATTCTTTTCACGATGATAATAATCTTGCCTGCACACTTTAAGGTCAAGGATCATGAAATGAACTAGTCCATAGATTAAAAATAATTTAGAACTTAATTAGATATTGAAAATAAACATCAGAAAATCTAAAAAAAAGTAGATGTCAAGAAAGATCCATTTTTAAAATGGTCCGAGAGGGTACTAAATTACATTGAATATATAGGGGAAATCTATATTTTTCTTCTACAATTTTCAGTTTCCGGTATAAATCACGTGAACCGCTCCATAGAATTTTTTTATAAATTAATATTTTTTTCCTCTTTGTCTTACGAATTAGATGATATTAACAAAATATATGGTCACCGACTTCGTTTTTCCTGTAGAAGCGACGCAAACCCAACATTTTGGCAAAAAAAAACCATCAAAATTCGTGACGTCGTAATTTTTATTACATAACGTCAAGTTATCATGCTTATAATTTCCAACGTTCTTCGTGTTGATTATGCACGATGATTATGTGTTTCGTATTGAAAGATTCTTTTTATCATAAGAGTCTGGATAATTATCATTAATGTTTATTTAGTATTACCAATATTCTTTATTCTTAATATTTTAGCACCCCCTTATACTCTTTTTCTATTTTTCTTATTGCATTTTATTCTGCAATTTTTGCCCATTATTCTGTATGCCATAAACCCCAATCAGACCCTCTTTTATAGAACATTTTACAAAGTAATTATAGTTGTAAAAAATATGATACATGTATGTTCATTATCAATATACATATTTTAAACAATTACTAATTCAGACAAAAATACATTGTAAGTACATGAACTCAAAATTGGTAAAAACTTAAAAATAGAAATCATCAGGGTTACTGTCTACAGGTTGACGCAATAAAAGATGTAATTGAAGCTATATTTTTTATGCCCCCCTCAACTACACCTGTATGTCTGGCCGCCCATCATTCCGTCTGGCCGCCCGTCCTTCCGTCCGTCCGTCCTCCTTTATAGTTATTCCGCAAAACATCTACATTTTGAATCCTAGAACGTTTTCACTTTGCTGTCTGTTTGCATGTGGTCAGGGTTTTGATCTTTATTAATATTTGCTCTGATGAGAGATAGTTGAACTTTGTCATTTTTGGGTAACCAATTCATAAATCTTTTAGACTATCTTGTAAGTCATCTGTTTACACTTTTTCTCCGTTCAGATATATGATTTGGCTACTTTTGAAAAAAACGGTTTCTTTAGCAGCGGAACATGTAATAGCTTGTGTTTGGTAATATAATCACGACAGAACGTGTTCTGTCCATATACTTCTGCTTAACATCGCATATATAAACAAACATTATATCAATGATTCTATAAAATCTTGAAAGAGTGTCGTGTGGTTATTTATACAGCTGCAAGTTAACAAGTAAAACACGCAGACAAACTGACATCTTTGTTAATATCTTTTTTGTTCTGTATAAAATTTATTGTATACAAGTCTACAAAAACGTTTTAAAAAGTTTACTAAATGGTTATTGTTCCATTGTTATATACATATGTATGCTCGAAGTATATATAGAATCAGTACATGATACACAACCTGCGACAAATAAAGGGGGGTAGTAATAACTGGAAACTAAATTAAACTAAGGCTTTGATGGATGTAAACTTCAATAAAACTGGAAGTTACATAAGGGGAACAGGAAAATAAAAATATATTGCATCACTTACAAAAACCTTTAAATTGACCAGTGATTTTTTGTTCATTACTGACCAGCAACACCGAGATTATCCAACGATTTTTTAAGGGTCCATATTAAGTGTGTACCTAAATGTTCTTTATCTTTAAATATAAAGCTTATTCTGTAAAAACGATTTTGTAAAATTCTTCTATCATAACATGATTTCTTAATTCTGTACATGGTCTACACTATTGTGTTAAATCATTATTTTATTTTCCATTGTTATTCTTTATAATTTTGCAAACCTTTTTGTTCAATTTTGACATTCGCCAGTATCCGTTATTCTGCAACTCCCTTTGAGATTCAATTATATGTGACAATAAATTAATGTGCTTCTCTCTCTGAATTTCGCTTTCTCTCAAGACATTGCACGGTCTTTGTAGTACAGTGTATTTTCCAGAAAATACATCGTGTAAAAACATTTCCAAGGAAACCAAAAATACGGAGGTTGAGATTTGACGTAAATACAGATGTACATGTACATATTTATGTTTAATATGCCTACAAAAATACCCCCCTCCCCAAACCGAAAAAAAAAACAAGAAAAAAAATTGCACACAGGCTGAGACATGACTGGAAATATTGTGTTTTGTTATTTAGTCCCTCTACACAAATGAGGGGGAACCTTTAACGGGACTCCGGGATCGGGTGTTTTTAAGCACGGGATTTTGGGATTGATCCTTTCTGGATCCGGCTATTCTTTTTTCGAATTTCGGGATGACAGGATTTAAATTTCTATAAATTCGGGACCTCGGGATTTCATGTTTTAAAGTTCGGGATTTCGGGATCAGGACCCCTTCCACACACCCCCTCTTTTACAAATGCATACCATAAGATGTCTTTTCCTTTTTAATTTTCTTTTGGCCTTGTGTTGTTGTCTGGTTGCTGTCTTATTGGAGTATTGACTACTTATGGGATTTACATTTTACTTTAGGTACTGAAAGTCTGTGACAATAGGCATATTTTTCAGTAGTATGATATAGAGATGATCGATATAATCGTTCTCAACCTTCAAGTTTTATGGATGAAATAGAATTGAGAACAGTTCTATTTTATATTTGAGATGCTACTTTCAGCTAGGGTACTTTTTTTATTCGGTTAACTTTTACCCATATATATATATATAAATATAACAATTTCCTTTGAGAAGACAACCATACGAATCAATACTATTAGGATACTAAGCTTTGTATAAATCTTCAAACTATATACTATTTATACATGTATCTATTTAAAGATTTGTGTTCTATTTTTAACATCGAAATTGCGGACGTGAAAGAAAACACCATTACAAAGAAACAACGTTAGAATCCTAATTTGAAAATATTTTTACTTGTTCCGACTGGTGTGATGATTTTCAAAATATGGGATATCTAGTCTTACCGTACAATACAAAGTTTTAACTTTTGTTTTAATGTCCAAAACTTGCACCCCCTTCTGCTTATTTTCTGCTAGACGATGTCTTTTCCCAGTGAATATAGGGTTTTTGGAAGGACAGTTTTGACATACTACATATAGAATACTTCCGAGACCACACTGTTTTTCTCATCACAATTATGTAGAAATAGTAGTGAGCAACAGTTTTCACACTTGTTTTAACTGGTCGACAGATATACAAACTCTACCACCCTACGTCCCTGACGCTAGTCAAACACCTGCTTTTCATTTTGAAGATCGTCTTGATGACTGTTTTCATATTCATTTTCAATTTTTAATTTTAGAAAAACAAGTTCTTTCTCCTAGAAGTAACATACTTTCCGTCAAATTTACCGTTGACGTCCCATCGAAAAGTCGCCGGATGCAATTTTTAACATTGCAAAATCTGGTCAAAGGGACGTAATTCGTACAAATCGTCGCAATATTTCGCGGAATCCGCTAGACGGCGTTCATTTACTGGTACTTGACCTTAAATCAAACACAGAAAAAAATGACACCACACTGATGATTGTTATGTACATTTTAGTAAATACAACTTGCATGGTCTATCATTTTCAAAATAGCTAAAACAGAATCATTAACCTCATATTAATTTAAATCATATTGCGCAAGCTTAGTTTTTTTTCTATTTATCTGAGGCAATCAAATTGGCTGTTTAAATATTCTAATTAATTTCTCATTTATTTAGCCTGTTAAATTTCATGCATGGATGTTACATTTGAAGATGAAATTAAGATAAAAGTTTAACAAAATTAAGTTTAAATGAAATAGTTTTTAGTTTCAATTATCAGGCAATAAAGTTTTATAATTGAAAATATTTACACATATAATACATATGACAGAGTTATACAATTAACCCACATTAGAACTGTTATTTTCAAGATGTCAGCCATTCAATCTAAATTTCACATACATGTATAACTTATCTATTTCATTTATCGAATTTCAGTTCGCAGTTCTTACAATAACTATGGATTGCGTTTCTGTGATTCATTAATGCACATTGCCTGACAATTTAATCAAATATCCCATACATTTTACCGTTTCAGGAACCCACCAGAATATGTGTGACTGATCAGTATTATCTGGGTCATCAACGATAATGACTATGTTCCATTTCCCCTTTTGACAATCCGTTCGTTTTCCAAGATTCTCAACGATTTCATTCTAAAGAAAGGCCTGAAAACAAATTATTCATCACTTTGCTCGAAATCGAAATGACCAGGTCTACAGTTCAGATTTTGCAAAAGTAAAAAACAACTGATCACATGTGATAATTGATATATATATATATATATATGTCGTAAATGACTGCAATATTGCTGGATTATATTCATGGAACATTGAAATAAACGATGTAACTTTGAAAGGGTTAAAGCCATATTTGCCTGAATGGAAAACCTTGACTGCATCTGAATATTTGCCCAAATGATTTTCAACTATTTTCTAAATGACTGTTGAAAAGACTTTTGCCTACATTGTGTATTTTCTAACTGCATGTGCAGCTTTTTCTAAGTATCGTTGCCATACACACATATTTTTGCCTGTGCTTGTTTAATTGCATTTCTCTTTAAAAAGAAACGACTTTTCTAATGGAATGAAACGTCTGATTTGTAAACTGTTTTTCTTCCTCCGGAATAGGTTAGGGAAAAAAATCATCTACTAGAAAGTTTCGTTAAATTATGAGAAAGGGTAATTCTTACCTTTCGTACATCTAGTTTCATTGATAAAAAATAATATAGACCCATTATAATTCATGCATGATCTGATTTAATCAATGCACGTGTATGAATAAAATAAAAAAAGTTTGAAGGTGATCTAATAACAACTTAATCCGATCAATTAGCATACGATTCAATAAAAATTACTGTCCACATTCTACGTAATAGGGGGTAAACTGGGTAGGGACAAAACGACAAATATTTAAAGTTATTTTTTGTAATAACGGAAAAAATTTGCCAACAAAAATGTCTGCGAAAATCTCTCAAACATGTCATTCTGTATTGATCACTTTTTTTGGAACTTTTATTTGCGTTTTTACGGCAATAAACAGTTTTGGCTGCACAAGTTTACATAATTATTGACTCTATATCGAACATATACCCTTTCAATACATTGCTTCAAAGTAAAATAATTTCTTAAAACACTGCAAAAAAATTAAATTATAGTTAATGTTATCACGCACTACAGTTAAGTTATATTTTCTAGCGGCCATCTTGTAAAAGGTCGCAATTTTTAAATTCCAATGTGGGTTCATTTCTTATATTTTGGGACAGACCAAAAACAACTAACATGCCAAATTTAGTGCTTTGAGCATCAAAGGCTTATTTTGTTACCATCTAACGGACTAACATTGCAAGTAACTTATATTGCCAAAGGGGACGACAATTACGAAGAACGTTTTATATATCTAATCTAAGTAGGTAATGACTGTTGTTTAATAATTTGTTTAAATTGGGTTTTGAACATGACTTAGTTAATGTAGAAAGACGTAAAATATATGTCTCTTTTTGTGTGTTCACATGTTGTGTTTTACAGGCAAAGGAAATTGTGTATTACAGGTAAGAGGTTTGCAAACTAAAACTGCTGTCGATATTTGTGAATATCTGCCTACATTTTCAAATTTGATCTGCAATTAAATGTCAAACGATTGATAGCTTGCATTAAATTGATCATTGATTTTATAATTATGTGAATTATACATACAATTTATGTATGGAAATGTTATTTTGTTTAGATGACTGTCTTCAGGGATTTACCTTTTCTTCACACATTCACTGTATAACTATTTCAATCTCTTTCAGTATTCAAATTTTAAATTTTATTCAAACAGTGTAATTGCATTTGTAATTGCGTTGAACAAAAACATCATATTTTTGAAGTCGAATTAACTAATTTTTTTTATTCTTATCTCATGTTTCAAATAAAAAATAAATAAAAAAACGCCAATAACCTCAATGAATCAATTATCATTAGGATATAAAATTTAGTATTTTAGATCCAAAACAATATAAACTTAGGGGAAATAGTATTTTAGTTTGCATTTCTGTAAATATTGACAACGCAATTTCCCATAGGAACTCATATTACGGCTAAAACTGTACCGCTTATAGTATGAAGTTTTGAAAAAAATCTTAGATGTCAAAATATAAGGCTGTGCGGCATATTTGCAACGTTTATATGCCCTGAACTTATCAGAGTTTAAACTAACACTAATTTTCTTTACTACCCCTACCTCGAATGAAAAGTTACCACAAATTTCAATGTAAACAATCTGTACAATCATGTAAATTTACTGGTAACATTCCCAAGTTATGTTCTGTGAGATGGGACACAGAGAGCATAACTGGGAACCACTATGTAAACAAAATCAATTTTCTATGAATATTCAAGATCTCCCCAAAAGAGGCTAATTTTGAGAAACATATGTATTTACAAAGTGCAAACTTTAACCAAACAGTTGAAACGATTATTTGTGATAATTAATTGAATCATGACTATTGAACAGTGGTATACTATTGTTGATTTCATTTAGTCGGCTTGTCTTTCCAGAATACCTGAAATAAGCCCCAGTTTTCAATGGTTGCGTATTGCTTTATCTTCAGTTTTCTATGTTGTGTTTTGTGTACTGTTGTTTGTTTGTTTGTCTTTTTTTCGTTAAAGAAAAGGTGTATCGACTTATGAGTTCGAATTTCCGATTTTTATCTCTCTATTCTTTTTTGAACTTATTCAAAACCACATTTTATTCAGATGAGATTTTGTAACATCCCTATTATTATTATACAATGAACAATTCATGAGGTTCAATTTAAACTTTACAGCAATAATAATCATGTTGAGTCAGTATTATCATTATAGATAATATGCTTAAACAAGCATGAAATATATCGGTTCAACGATGACGTATTCTCTTTATGAAATTAACAACGCCTACAAAAACCATCATAAACATCAGCATTATCAATAATATTAGATGAAAAAAAACAACAAAAAACAATACATTTACAAATAAAGATTTGAAAAATAAAAACAAACATAATTCTGGTAAAGATGAGGTGAAAGATACCAAACCAACATTGAAACCCATACTTTAATATATAAACTGTCAGTGGTATGAAAAATAGAGACAAAAAAAAAACAACAAAAAAACAAACAACAGCACATAAAGCACAACATAGAAAAAAGTAAAATCACAGAAATACTGAACTCAGAGGAAAATCAAATCGGAAAGTCCCTAATCATTGCAAAATCAAATGACAAAACAAATAAAAAAAAGAATGGACAACAACTGTCATATTCCTGACTTGTTACAGGCATTTTTAAATGTAGCAAATGGTGGATTAAACCTGGTTTTATAGCGCTAAACCTCTCACTTTGTACGACAGTGTTATCAAATTCCGATATATTTACAATGATGCGTAAACTAAAAAGACCAACTTAAGGACTAAGACACATGAAACCAACAAGAAACCGGGGATGATGTCAGGAATCATGCGAGTATATCGATGAATGCTTGATTCGACAAAGAGCAAAGCAAAATACTTCATTTATTGACGCCATTAGCAACAAGTTGCATTTTCTCCGTTATCTGATAGTGACATATTGATTAAAAATTACAACATTGCTTTAGATTGTTATGGGGTTGTGTCCAGTTTTACTACGACTATTGTCTCCTTTCTTTTGTAGTAACAACATATAACCAAGGGTTAAAATATTAAGCAAAATGCCAACAGACAACTTTTACCTTGATTTGGTATATATATATATTCACAGCACGATCTATTTTTGGCAACGCGTATGCAATGAAAAAGAAACGATATGATGTATTGAAACTTGATACAACGTCAACAAAATATTTTAATCTGATATTGTAACATTATATTTTGTAGTTTAATACAGTCTTTTTGAAATCACACCTTTCACTTGATATCATTTGTTAAAAATGGCGATTGTATTCACACTAAGATCAATATACAAGAGTGCATGAATACGTGTTGAATAAAGTTTTGGTCGATTGTTTAGTTATTATAGAAAAGGGAAAACAATTATTTCACAGTTTAACTTGAAGTTTTAATGTCATACATTTGTTTTATGACCTCGACCTGTTCGTTACTGTTATCTTGCCTAAACTTCTCAATGATGTGTGTTTATGATTTAGCACTGCACAGCAGTAACTTTTTCATGTTTCATGTTTGTGTCACAAAAGTAGAAGCCTTACGCTCTAAGTTAAAATACCAGCTTGAAATATATCTATTTTTCATTCCATCGATATTAATATCCTTCTACTACAAAAAATCAACTTTTTTTATCGGAGTGTTTTATTATGGAGGATAACACATACTTGTCGATGCTCGCACTACTGAAATATTTTGCTCGTACTAATTCGAAGTGGATAGTCTTATGCTTAATATCAATAAGTTATGGTTAATCATCAATATTGTGAAACAACTATTCTGATTGGCATGTCTCATATATACCGACCAGGAACAGTTTTATTTTAATAGTTTCACGTGCAGGTATATACAAACCTATATTTGTTTAAATTTGTGGAGGTATCAGAATCTTTATCAAATAGTATCTATCTTTCTTGATATAGATATTGCCAAATAAAAATCTAACATTATAAATTCCATGCGATGGATGCGCTTTTCTGCATGTACCTTCATTTGAATTGTCAAAATCTAATATTTGAAAGCAAAGTATGTATAAAAATCGGAATAGTTGAAGAGCTGTATGACAAAAAATGGACCAATAAATTAAATACACATTTTGAACAATGAATCCAAACAAGGTCTTATCGCAAACCCGTATCATATGTGAAAAAAAAAACTATTAGTAATTTTTTCAGTGTTAATTTGTCTAAGGCTTTTGTTTTTAAAAAGTGTATATTAATTTCGAAAAGGGGATTTTGAGAATAGATTTTAAGTGTGCGGAGTAAATTATGAACATGTTCGCGATATTCCCCTTTACGCATTCACTTGCTTCCTTAAGTACTATTTTGTCTCAGTTGTAAAGTCAACGAAACTGATTTTCACTTTTAAAAAATGAAATATTAAACCAGACAATTTGCTGTCTTTAAAACTCATAGGTCGAAAATAAACTGACAACGCCATGGCTAAAAATGATAACAATTTTCCGTTTGAGGTATAAATTAAAAACTTCATATCATTAGCATTTTACATTCATATAATTGGTTGTATGCTGCAAATCCTAAATTATATTCCGGAGCACCTGAGATCACCCCTAGTTTTTTTGTGTGGTTCGTGTTGTTTATTCTTTAGTTTTCTATGTTGTGTCATGTGTCAAACTAGTCAAAACATTTACTACATTTTATCACTGGCATAAAGACATCATTCGTAAATATAGCTCAACATGCAGACTTCCTATACGTTCAGGTATTTCACATTCATTTTTTTTTATGAAAATATTCTTTATAAAGCACAAAGGTGTCAGTATTCACCTAAAAAATTAACAAAACCTTTGAATAGACTTATTAAGAAGGGATATAGTTACGATACTGTTGTCAGGTCATTAAAGATTGCATATTTTGGCGTTAATATTGATTCACTTATAAGGTCTTTGCATCGGAACTAAACACATTTATTCAAAAACCAGTTGTTGGCATGACACGGGTTATGTTCTTCTCATATATGTTATGATGGTATGATACTAAACCCCTAACGAGAAGGATTGTGCCTGATGTTCATATGATGAAATCATAGTCTTTCAGTCAGTTTAATTGAAGTCTGGAGCTGGCATGTCAGTTAACTGCTAGTAGTCTGTTGTTATTTATGTATTATTGTCATTTTGTTTATTTTCTTTGGTTACATCTTCTGACATCAGACTCGGACTTCTCTTGAACTGAATTTTAATGTGCGTATTGTTATGCGTTTACTTTTCTACATTGGTTAGAGGTATAGGGGAAGGGTTGAGATCTCACAAACATGTTTAACTCCGATGCATTTTTGCGCCTGTCCCAAGTCAGTAGCCTCTGGCCTTTGTTAGTCTTGTATTATTTTAATTGTGTGTTTCGTGTGTACAATTTGGAAATTAGTATGGCGTTCATTATCAATGAACTAGTATATATTTGTTTAGGGGCCAGCTGAAGGACGCCTCCGGGTGCGGGAATTTCTCGCTACATTGAAGACCTGTTGGTGACCTTCTGTTGTTTTTTTTTTCTATGGTCGGGTTGTTGTCTCTTTGGCACATTCCCCATTTCCATTCTCAATTTTATTGTTTGTCTGTTTGTCTTTTTTTCATTTTTAGCCATGG
The DNA here is from genome assembly GCF_965363235.1 of Mytilus galloprovincialis. NCBI lineage: Eukaryota > Metazoa > Mollusca > Bivalvia > Mytilida > Mytilidae > Mytilus > Mytilus galloprovincialis. Next base: position 45,071,304 of record NC_134848.1, on the reverse strand, counting down.
CGCTGTCAGTTTATTTTAGATTTCTGAGTTTGACTGTCTCTTTCGTATCTTTCGTCTCCTTTTTTTTTACCAACAGCGGTTTTTTTTATCGCCAAGTTCCCATGTTTTCATTCACCGCATTGATGATTTTTGCATAGCAGAAAGATGTTGAATAAATACAATAGTAGTTAAACCATGATTGTAATAAGTGATACAGATGAAGTCGTCTTTTCGGAGGACATTTTACGGAAACTATCACATGTTGGTTGAAAGTCATGGAGTATTTGTTTATAAATGACGATAGATACGTTTTATTTTAATAATCACACCTCCGTCTTCTTTTTCCAGAATGGGTCATCACCGAAAGAACCTTTTTGTAATTCGGGTTATGATAAATATTGTCCTATGTTGTTGTTTGTACCCTTTATTTTATCTTTTCGTCGCTGTATTGTTGTTTGGTAACGGATTGTTTACTTTAGTTTGACTTATCAGTTGAATAATCACTGTGGTGTCTTCTGTTATTCTATTAGTTTGTCTAACGATGGTGTAATTTTGAACCAAACATTTCCTTATTGACAACATATAGAGACATTCCTTTCAGCTTTAATAAGAATTGATACTGATATACTATTTTTTATCCCTCTTTTACAATTTCTGTTCTGTTTTTACTGCTTCAATCTAAATGCAAAACAACAAAATATATTATATAGTATAAGTAAAGCAACTTATTTGGTGGGTTGCAAGACTACGTTGCCAGTGCGCAAAATAAATATCCCAACTTACTTATAATCCATTATGTTGTTTCTTGCGCTTTTCAGAGCACGCAATAATCATTCATGATCCCTGATGGTGCAAACATTCGTATATGTCTAGTTTGGGTATCAGTTATAAAAATTTCAAATCACATGGTCGTACAACAAAATATACGGAACTAAAGGATGACAAAAAGTTTAACACGGCATTATAAAGAGTATATAAATAAAGCAAAGACAGGGTTCAACAACACATAATAAAGAGATACAATAATGAAAAAACACAGGGCTCAAACACACATTGTTCAGAGATATGAAAATGGCAAAACACAGTTCATCAACACATCATACAGATATAAAATAATTCAAAAATACACGGTTCAATAACAAATTATACACATATATGATAATAGCAAATACATGGTTCAACAACACAGTATATGTTTCTGTAATACTCATTCAGGTTATAAATTAATTACTTTGAAATAATTATTATTAAAATATGATATTCATTGATAAGTTCTACTAAGTAAAACATGATTCTTGCGTTTCATGCTGTTTTTTCTAACAGGAATCTTCCCGTCTTCTGTGATACGTTTCACGTTTTCACGTTTCATTTCGTCTGGATTGAATTTTGGCTGGCGGATCTACATGCGTAATAGTCATCTGTTAAATGGACATATTATTCCAGAGGAATATCTCTATCTCCAGAAATGGCACTTATTCGATTACGCTTACCATGTTTCCGTCGACGAGATCGCTTCCCAAAGTGGAAACAGCAGTTCAGTAAGTCTATTGCAATGATGATTACAATTGGAAGGAACGAGATTAACGATTATCCCCGTTCCGATAAATTTTGCAGATTTTGTTTTGTTAATAGCGGAGTTCCTCTGACGTATTTCTTTTGTTACAGACTTTTTGCGGAGAGTGATTTTCGAAAGAATATTCTGGTAAAAATCTGGTAGAATTATTTTCATTTTTTTTTGGAATCTGTTATATCCAACCCGTCAAGAAAGTGCCATTTATTATATCAGACTTTCCTTGGAAACATACACAACAGTTTCTTTGGTCTTTTCCCTGAAATTAAATATACACAATGCATCTTCATCTTTTAATTTTAAGTTTTGTATTGTAGTCCTGTATTATTATGTTGTCATTTTAATGTTATATTTAACAATGCCATCAAAGTGCGAGGTTTGGCATGCCATAAAACCAGGTTCAACCCACCATTTTTTTCTTTAAAAATGTCCTGTTCCAATTCAGGAAAATGGTCATTGTTATATCATAGTTCGTTTCTGTGTGTATAACATTTTTACGTTGTGTTTCCGTTGTGTCGTTGGTTTCCCCCTATATTTGAGTGTGAATTCACCTTACTATAAGACTTGTCACGGTACTTTTCTATCCCAAATTCATGTATTTGTTTTGAGGTTATTCTCATCGGATTTTGTTTAATGCTTAGTCCTTTGCTGTGTGTGTTACATTTTAATGCTGTGTCGTTGTTCTCCTCTAATATCTAATGCGTTTTCCTCAGTTTTAGTTTGTTACCCCGATTTTGTTTTTTGTCCATAGATATATGAGTTTTGAACAGCGGTATACTACTGTTGCCTTTATTTAATGTTCTTTATTTGAACAATACAATCCATTTAAAATATTTTTAGCTATCAAAATAAAGAAATCAATAGAAAAATAGTACATAGTTGTGAGATAAAGCAATAATTGTATGCACCTAACAAACATAAGGCAAAAAAAAAGTTTTATAAACTATAACGCAAATATCTAAGAAATAAATAAAATTAAACCTGCTTCCGGATGAACTTTGGTTTTTCAAAAGATATTTATTAAAATCATTGGTCAATGGATGAGCAGTTGGTGCAGACCAAGCATTTAATACGCACGTTAACGCCGCACTCACATATTTGTATATATATGTTCCGGACCATATGAGTATTTGGACCATACGCGTATGGTCATGACCATATGGGTATATACTCATATGGTCCGACCATACGCGTATGGTCTTACCGTACGCGTATGGTCGGGGTAATTAACAGGTACATTTATGCTTACCTCTTTATATAACCCGTCTAGTTGTCACGTCCTTAAAAAGACACTACCAAAGGTACTTTTTCCATTACAAATTAGTAATAACGAGATTAACAAAATAAAATAAGCAGTTTCACACAGTAAATTTCATCACTAGTCAAAACTATAGTAAACACATTTTTTTTCATTACCGATATGTTATTACGAGTGAATGGCAAAATGTCGACCTGGGAAGATAACTTTCAAAAATATCTTAATGAACTGTTACAAAAGAAGTCAACTGTTTTACCATAACCTGATGTAAAAGTCGACAGGATAAAGAGTCTAATAAATTGCTTACTTTTGAAACCTAATATGATAAGCATTAGCAGTGCAATATTCATAATTTTTAATACTTATACGTGTTTTCTTTAGAAAAAAATGAATGACGTCACCGGCAGGACACTAGTTTATTTTTTAAAGTTGTCTGGTGATATGATGTACTTCAGTCATGTTACGATATTGGAGATCTAGAGCTTTTTCAGCGTAGACACATCGGATTGACCCAGGACCCTAGAAAAGCTATGATACCGTGTGGACGTAAATGTCACCCTACGCATCCATGCAAGAATACAATTAGCGATGAAAACTAACTTTGGCATCAATATTTAATGTTATTTGAATTGTAAATAATACAATTGCCTGTAGCAATCATTGTAATTTTATAAAGTTTTCTCATGCATATTATTAAAAAATATACCTATATGGTCCAAATACTCATATGGTCCGGCCCGTTTATTACCAAACGAGTATATACTCATATGTTCCGACCATAAACGTACGGTCGGACCATATGAGTATACGCATATGGTCATGACCATACGCGTATGTTGTGTATGTTTCCAATGAAAGTCTAATATAATAAATGGCACTTTCTTGACGGGTTGGACATAACAGATTCCAAAAAAAATGAAAATAATTCTAGCAGATTTTTACCAGAATATTCTTTCGAAAATTACTCTCAGCAAAAAGTCTATAACAAAAGAAATGCGTCAGAGGAACTCCGCTATAAACAAAACAAAATCTGCAAAATTTATCGGAACGGGGATCATCGTTATTCTCATTCCTTCAAATTGTTATCATCATTGCAATAGACTTACTGAACTGCTGTTTCCACTTTGGGAAGCGGTCTCGTCGCAGGAAACATGTTAAACGTAATCGAATTAATGCCATTTTTGGAGATAGAGATATTCCTCTGCAAGAACATGTCCTTTAAACAGATGGCTATTACGCAAGTAGATCCGGCAATAATTTTTATCACGACGACTAAACGTATCACAGAATATGGGATGATCCCTGTTTGAAAAACAGAAGAAACATGAGAGACGCTAGAAGCATGTTTACTTAGTAGAACTGGTTATCAATGATTATCATACTTTGGAATATGCAAACCAAAAATGGAACATATTAACTTTATTTAAAAGTGAATAGATGTTTGGTTTAAAATTTAGATTGAATTGATATCAAAATTGTGTCATGTCTTAGAAAACGTGTCCATTTATCTCAAAGAATCAGCTTTAGTTGGCGTTGGGTGTTGTTGTGACGAACTTAAAGTTTCTTCTGCTGCAGAATGTCTTATGTTTACTACCTCTTCTGATACTTCAGTTTTTCTTTATAAATAATGGACAATAGTTTTGTTTGTATGATCGTTACGGATGAATATTTACCTAATTATTGAAGAACCTGATTAGGGCATAACTAATTTATTGTCCATCTCTTATAAAGACTAAAACCAAAGTCTTTAAGTTTTCTATTTTGATCTTTGTATGTTCATGTTTGTCTTTTTTGTCTTTCTTGTTTTCTTTTTGTCCATATCATTGACTGTTTTATGAGTTTGAATGGTCCCATTGGTATGTTTCAACAGTTTATTTACCGAAATTATTTTGTTTTTTATATATTTTTTTCTTGATTTTTCTTCTTATATAGTTTATACTGCTGATGTTTATGTTTTTTTTTTGTGTTTTTGTATTTAGAAATACACGTTCGTTTACTTTACGATTTCAGAAGGCTTTCTTAATTATAAAAAAGAGAGAAGTAATCGTTGTTGAACTGTTATATGTCATGCTCGTTTACAAATATAAATGTTAAATATAAATCAATTGCTTTAAAAAAGCAATTGTAGGCGGTCTTTCCCCCTTTAAAATTAATTGAATTGGGGGGGGGGGGGTTTGTTTGTTTGTTTGTTTGTTTCTGTATGGGGTCTATATTATTGTTACCGGAGAAGTTTCATGTTTAGTTTGGAAAGTTTTTCTTTTATTTTAGGTACAGCGCGCGCGCCACATCACGTGACACGGGTTTATAATAACGAAAAGTTAGTCTTTTTATTTCTTTTTAGGTGGGGACTTTGAACAGACAACATGTATAGAGACGGAATAAACACAATGTAATTTCTTTTGTCATTGTAGGAAATTGACATTTGGACCACAGTTCACGGGCAGTGCATGTTTTGGATTTAATTGATCCGGTGTAACTTTAAAACACATTTATTGATTATTTTCTGATATTGTACATTTTTCAGCACCTGTTTGTAACACAGATTAGTATTTCAATCTCGGAGCGGACATTTTATTGTAGGTTTTTACTGAGATTTACGGACCTTGCAAGCGATTTTTACGGCATTGCCATTTCTTTTCTCTAGGAAAAGCTTTGAGAGATATCTGCACCAAGTTTTTTTATAAACTTTTAAGTACATGTATGCCCTGCTGACTGCAAATTTTGAGGTCGATTGTACTTGTAGTTTCAGAGTACATGTTGATTTTTTTTCAGAAGTGACGCAAGAACAATATTAAATTTCAATTTTTCATAAAACATGATTGATTGATCATGATCATGATCATGATTGATTGATTACTTGATTTATTGATTGATTGATTGATTGATTGATTGATAAGTTGGTTGGTTGGTTGGTTGATTAAACACGTTGGATAGGGTCAATTGAAACAGCGAAAAGGAAACAAAGAAGATCTTGGACCGTATATTAAACACATGAGACGGATACATGATTGATTGATCATGATCATGATTGATTGATTGATTGATTGATTGATTGATTGATTAGTTGGTTGGTTGGTTGGTTGGTTGGTTGGTTGGTTGGTTAAACACGTTGGATAGGGTCAGTTGAAACAGCGAAAAAGAAACAAAGAAGATCTTGGACCGTATAATAAACACATGAGACGGATACATGATTGATTGATTGATTGATTGATTGATCATGATCATGATTGATTGATTGATTGATTGATTGATTAGTTGGTTGGTTGTTTGTTTGGTCAAACACGTTGGATAGGGTCAGTTGAAACAGCGAAAAAGAAACAAAGAAGATCTTGAACCCTATGATAAACACACGAGACGGAAACGTGATTGATTGATTGATCATGATAATTATTGGTTGATTGATCATGATCATGATTGATTGATTGATTGATTGATTGATTGATTGATTGGTTGGTTGGTTGGCAGGCAAACACACATAAAACTCTTCAAGTAGTGCCCCAAATCACATATGTACATGACCTTGACCTTTGACCTTGTGACCTTTGTCAAGGTCATTTCTTCACAATGTCATTGCAGAAGACCCTATGGGTCAAGGTCATTTTGTTTAAGAGTTTTGTCTAATAATGGCTTTATATAAACCATCAATGGGGATTATGTCCCTTACACAATGGTAAAACCAATATAGTCATAATGTAACAAAGTTGCCCCTTGAAGTCCTTAACATTTTTCACTGCTTAAATTTTCTGTATCTATAACCATTTAAGAATTATAGGGAAATCAAAGACATATGAAAATCTCAAATATGACCTTGACCTTTGACCTTGACCTAATTTTCATTTTTTTGGATCAAGGACCTCAAATCAAAAGATCCTAGGTCTCTAGCACTTATGGTTTACAAGATAGAAATGCATATCACTTATAACAAATGCATAAGGGGAAATAACTCTCATATGGAGCGTTCATATCGCTTCGGTCAAAATAGGACAAATCATGCGAAGGATATAACGAGTAATTTTGTAAAATAAATTTGTCATAATATTTTACGGTTGCGAAGGAGTTGCGCTAACAAGGAAAACAGTGTTTGGGGAGATAACTCCTACAAAGAAAAGTATTCGTTTACGCAGGGTAAATTTCAAAAGCGCATAAACTGTTCGATATCATATACCAAATATCTAAGCGACATATTGCGAAACAAATGTTTATCGCAAGAACAAAATTAGGCGGAAGAAACAAAAAAAAAAAAAAAATAATCAGAACAAATACAATAGGCTTTCCACAGAAAAGTGGAAAGACCTAATAATATGGAAAAAAAACTGGAGTTGTCTTTCGTTTTACGTTGATAGGATAGATAGCAGACAACCTACATTCAGTTGTAAGTGGAGAGTTAAAAAAAAGGGGGGGGGGGCAAAAGGGGGTCTCGGGGAGATTTTTTTTTTCATTAACGGAACAGAATGGTTAAAAAGGTTTTTTACAATATAAATCAATTGCTTTAAAAAAGCAATTGTAGGCGGTCTTTCCCCCTTTAAAATTAATTGAATTGGGGGGGGGGGGGGGGTTTGTTTGTTTGTTTGTTTGTTTGTTTGTTTGTTTGTTTGTTTGTTTCTGTATGGGGTCTATATTATTGTTACCGGAGAAGTTTCATGTTTAGTTTGGAAAGTTTTTCTTTTATTTTAGGTACAGCGCGCGCGCCACATCACGTGACACGGGTTTATAATAACGAAAAGTTAGTCTTTTTATTTCTTTTTAGGTGGGGACTTTGAACAGACAACATGTATAGAGACGGAATAAACACAATGTAATTTCTTTTGTCATTGTAGGAAATTGACATTTGGATCACAGTTCACGGGCAGTGCATGTTTTGGATTTAATTGATCCGGTGTAACTTTAAAACACATTTATTGATTATTTTCTGATATTGTACATTTTTCAGCACCTGTTTGTAACACAGATTAGTATTTCAATCTCGGAGCGGACATTTTATTGTAGGTTTTTACTGAGATTTACGGACCTTGCAAGCGATTTTTACGGCATTGCCATTTCTTTTCTCTAGGAAAAGCTTTGAGAGATATCTGCACCAAGTTTTTTTATAAACTTTTAAGTACATGTATGCCCTGCTGACTGCAAATTTTGAGGTCGATTGTACTTGTAGTTTCAGAGTACATGTTGATTTTTTTTCAGAAGTGACGCAAGAACAATATTAAATTTCAATTTTTCATGAAACATGATTGATTGATCATGATCATGATCATGATTGATTGATTACTTGATTTATTGATTGATTGATTGATTGATTGATTGATAAGTTGGTTGGTTGGTTGGTTGATTAAACACGTTGGATAGGGTCAATTGAAACAGCGAAAAGGAAACAAAGAAGATCTTGGACCGTATATTAAACACATGAGACGGATACATGATTGATTGATCATGATCATGATTGATTGATTGATTGATTGATTGATTGATTGATTAGTTGGTTGGTTGGTTGGTTGGTTGGTTGGTTGGTTGGTTGGTTAAACACGTTGGATAGGGTCAGTTGAAACAGCGAAAAAGAAACAAAGAAGATCTTGGACCGTATAATAAACACATGAGACGGATACATGATTGATTGATTGATTGATTGATTGATTGATTGATTGATTGATCATGATCATGATTGATTGATTGATTGATTGATTGATTAGTTGGTTGGTTGTTTGTTTGGTCAAACACGTTGGATAGGGTCAGTTGAAACAGCGAAAAAGAAACAAAGAAGATCTTGAACCCTATGATAAACACACGAGACGGAAACGTGATTGATTGATTGATCATGATAATTATTGGTTGATTGATCATGATCATGATTGATTGATTGATTGATTGATTGATTGATTGATTGGTTGGTTGGTTGGCAGGCAAACACACATAAAACTCTTCAAGTAGTGCCCCAAATCACATATGTACATGACCTTGACCTTTGACCTTGTGACCTTTGTCAAGGTCATTTCTTCACAATGTCATTGCAGAAGACCCTATGGGTCAAGGTCATTTTGTTTAAGAGTTTTGTCTAATAATGGCTTTATATAAACCATCAATGGGGATTATGTCCCTTACACAATGGTAAAACCAATATAGTCATAATGTAACAAAGTTGCCCCTTGAAGTCCTTAACATTTTTCACTGCTTAAATTTTCTGTATCTATAACCATTTAAGAATTATAGGGAAATCAAAGACATATGAAAATCTCAAATATGACCTTGACCTTTGACCTTGACCTAATTTTCATTTTTTTGGATCAAGGACCTCAAATCAAAAGATCCTAGGTCTCTAGCACTTATGGTTTACAAGATAGAAATGCATATCACTTATAACAAATGCATAAGGGGAAATAACTCTCATATGGAGCGTTCATATCGCTTCGGTCAAAATAGGACAAATCATGCGAAGGATATAACGAGTAATTTTGTAAAATAAATTTGTCATAATATTTTACGGTTGCGAAGGAGTTGCGCTAACAAGGAAAACAGTGTTTGGGGAGATAACTCCTACAAAGAAAAGTATTCGTTTACGCAGGGTAAATTTCAAAAGCGCATAAACTGTTCGATATCATATACCAAATATCTAAGCGACATATTGCGAAACAAATGTTTATCGCAAGAACAAAATTAGGCGGAAGAAAAAAAAAAAAAAAAAAAATAATCAGAACAAATACAATAGGCTTTCCACAGAAAAGTGGAAAGACCTAATAATATGGAAAAAAAACTGGAGTTGTCTTTCGTTTTACGTTGATAGGATAGATAGCAGACAACCTACATTCAGTTGTAAGTGGAGAGTTAAAAAAAAGGGGGGGGGCAAAAGGGGGTCTCGGGGAGATTTTTTTTTTCATTAACGGAACAGAATGGTTAAAAAGGTTTTTTACAATATAAATCAATTGCTTTAAAAAAGCAATTGTAGGCGGTCTTTCCCCCTTTAAAATTAATTGAATTGGGGGGGGGGGGTTTGTTTGTTTGTTTGTTTGTTTGTTTGTTTCTGTATGGGGTCTATATTATTGTTACCGGAGAAGTTTCATGTTTAGTTTGGAAAGTTTTTCTTTTATTTTAGGTACAGCGCGCGCGCCACATCACGTGACACGGGTTTATAATAACGAAAAGTTAGTCTTTTTATTTCTTTTTAGGTGGGGACTTTGAACAGACAACATGTATAGAGACGGAATAAACACAATGTAATTTCTTTTGTCATTGTAGGAAATTGACATTTGGATCACAGTTCACGGGCAGTGCATGTTTTGGATTTAATTGATCCGGTGTAACTTTAAAACACATTTATTGATTATTTTCTGATATTGTACATTTTTCAGCACCTGTTTGTAACACAGATTAGTATTTCAATCTCGGAGCGGACATTTTATTGTAGGTTTTTACTGAGATTTACGGACCTTGCAAGCGATTTTTACGGCATTGCCATTTCTTTTCTCTAGGAAAAGCTTTGAGAGATATCTGCACCAAGTTTTTTTATAAACTTTTAAGTACATGTATGCCCTGCTGACTGCAAATTTTGAGGTCGATTGTACTTGTAGTTTCAGAGTACATGTTGATTTTTTTTCAGAAGTGACGCAAGAACAATATTAAATTTCAATTTTTCATGAAACATGATTGATTGATCATGATCATGATCATGATTGATTGATTACTTGATTTATTGATTGATTGATTGATTGATTGATTGATAAGTTGGTTGGTTGGTTGGTTGATTAAACACGTTGGATAGGGTCAATTGAAACAGCGAAAAGGAAACAAAGAAGATCTTGGACCGTATATTAAACACATGAGACGGATACATGATTGATTGATCATGATCATGATTGATTGATTGATTGATTGATTGATTGATTGATTAGTTGGTTGGTTGGTTGGTTGGTTGGTTGGTTGGTTGGTTGGTTAAACACGTTGGATAGGGTCAGTTGAAACAGCGAAAAAGAAACAAAGAAGATCTTGGACCGTATAATAAACACATGAGACGGATACATGATTGATTGATTGATTGATTGATTGATTGATTGATTGATTGATCATGATCATGATTGATTGATTGATTGATTGATTGATTAGTTGGTTGGTTGTTTGTTTGGTCAAACACGTTGGATAGGGTCAGTTGAAACAGCGAAAAAGAAACAAAGAAGATCTTGAACCCTATGATAAACACACGAGACGGAAACGTGATTGATTGATTGATCATGATAATTATTGGTTGATTGATCATGATCATGATTGATTGATTGATTGATTGATTGATTGATTGATTGGTTGGTTGGTTGGCAGGCAAACACACATAAAACTCTTCAAGTAGTGCCCCAAATCACATATGTACATGACCTTGACCTTTGACCTTGTGACCTTTGTCAAGGTCATTTCTTCACAATGTCATTGCAGAAGACCCTATGGGTCAAGGTCATTTTGTTTAAGAGTTTTGTCTTATAATGGCTTTATATAAACCATCAATGGGGATTATGTCCCTTACACAATGGTAAAACCAATATAGTCATAATGTAACAAAGTTGCCCCTTGAAGTCCTTAACATTTTTCACTGCTTAAATTTTCTGTATCTATAACCATTTAAGAATTATAGGGAAATCAAAGACATATGAAAATCTCAAATATGACCTTGACCTTTGACCTTGACCTAATTTTCATTTTTTTGGACCAAGGACCTCAAATCAAAAGATCCTAGGTCTCTAGCACTTATGGTTTACAAGATAGAAATGCATATCACTTATAACAAATGCATAAGGGGAAATAACTCTCATATGGAGCGTTCATATCGCTTCGGTCAAAATAGGACAATTCATGCGAAGGATATAACGAGTAATTTTGTAAAATAAATTTGTCATAATATTTTACGGTTGCGAAGGAGTTGCGCTAACAAGGAAAACAGTGTTTGGGGAGATAACTCCTACAAAGAAAAGTATTCGTTTACGCAGGGTAAATTTCAAAAGCGCATAAACTGTTCGATATCATATACCAAATATCTAAGCGACATATTGCGAAACAAATGTTTATCGCAAGAACAAAATTAGGCGGAAGAAAAAAAAAAAAAAAAAAATAATCAGAACAAATACAATAGGCTTTCCACAGAAAAGTGGAAAGACCTAATAATAAAAAAGACTCAAACTGATAATCATTGCTATAAATGTTTAATTGGACCTCATGAATTGATCAGTTTAAAATGATTATGTTTCAAAATAACTCAGTTAGATTTGGGTTAAAGTCAGATCAAAAGAGGGTATAAAGATAAATATGGTACGTTCAGATTCACCAGTCGAAATCAAGCGGACAACGCCATAGATAATGACCAAAAGAGACAAACAGAGAAACAACAGTACACTAAACACAACATAAAAAATAAAGACGTAGCAACATGAACTAATAAAAAACAAGGGTTGAGCATCAGGTACTCTGAAGAATAGGAATATCCTATAAACTAAATGTCAACAACGGTATGTCGTTGTTCAATAGTCCTATTTCGATTAAACAAAACGCTTTTTTTCAACTGTTGGTCTCTATAATATGTTTTCCTACGTAATATTGTATGTTATAAGGCTTATTGATACTTTGATCTTATTTGCATTCAATAGATCTGCGATTTTAAGTTTTATCTGAAAATTAATCTTTTTAGTTTATAAAATGAAAGATCTCACATTTACAATTAATAAACATTACTTTCAACTTTAAATTATGGGACGAATTTGACAACAAAAATGCGAAAGCAATTAAAATCTTGAGTGTCAAATTCATAATTTTAACATGATTAATGTTTAGGCTGGATTTTAATGTGAACGTGTGGGCACAAAGGCAAATCCCTGAAGACAGTCACTTAACAAATAAAATTTCAATAAATAACATTAATCGGGACAAAACATTATGATGAAATCAATAAACAATTAAATTCAATCAATCGGTGTTTAACTTCTCATAGTATGATGTTTGGTGGTTAAAATAATAAAGTTGATCAAACTCAGAGTATAATGAATGATGGTCAAAAGAAGAAAGTTGATTAAATTCCTAGTATAATTTCTGATGGTCAAAAAAAGAAAGTTGACCAACCTCATAGTATAATGTCTGGTGTTCAAAAGAAGAAAGTTGATAAAACTCATAGTATTATTTCTGAATTCACGACAGAATAAATATGTTAGCAATAAAAATATATGCCAGATGATAAAAAAAAATGTTCATCAAACTCCTACTACAATATATGATTATCAAAACAAGAAAGTGATCAAACTCATAGTATAATGTCTGGTGGTTAAAAGAAGAAAGTGATCAAACTCATAGTATAATGTCTGATGGTCAAAGGAAGAAAAATGATAAAACTCATAGTATTATTACTGAATTCACGACAGAATAAATTGGTTAACGATTCAAATATATGCCAGATGATATATAAATGGTGATCAAACTCCTACTACAATGTAGGATGATCAAAAGAAGAAAGTGATCAAACTCATAGTATAATGTCTGGTTGTTACAAGAAGAAAGTCGATCAAACTCATATTATAAGGTCTGATTGTCAATAGAAGAAAAGTGATCAAACTCATAGTATAATGTCTGGTGTTCAAAAGAAGAAAGTTGATAAAACTCATAGTATAATGTCTGGTGGTTAAAAGAAGAAAGTTGCTCAAACTCATAGTATAATGTCTGATGGGCAAAAGAAGAAACGTGATCCAACTCATAGTATAATGTCTGGTGTTCAAAAGAAGAAAGTTGATAAAACTCATAGTATAATGTCTGGTGGTTAAAAGAAGAAAGTGGATCAAACTCATAGTTTAATGTCTGATGGTCAAAAGAAGACAGTGATCAAACTCATAGTATATTGTCTGGTGTTCAAAAGAAGAAAGTCGATCAAACTCATAGTATAATGTCTGGTGGTTAAAAGAAGAAAGTTGATCAAACTCATAGTATAATGTCTGGTGGTTAAAAGAAGAAAGTCGATCAAACTCATAGTATAATGTTTGATGGTCAAAAGAAGAAGGTTGACCAAACTCATAGTATAATGTCTGGTGGTTAAAAGAAGAAAGTTGATAAAACTCATAGTATAATATCTGGTGGTTAAAAGAAGAAAGTCGATAAAACTCATAGTATAATATCTGATGGTCAAAAGAAGAAAATTGACCAAACTCATAGTATAATGTCTGGTGGTTAAAAGAAGAAAGTCGATCAAACTCATATTATAATGTCTGATGGTCAAAAGAAGAAAGTTGATCAAACTCATAGTATAATGTCTTGTGGTTAAAAGAAGAAAGTTGATAAAACTCATAGTATAGTATCTGGTGGTTAAATGAAGAAAGTCGATCAAACTCATAGTATAATGTCTGGTGGTTAAAAGAAGAAAGTCGATCAAACTCATACTACAATGTATGATAATCAAAAAAAGAAAGGTGGTCAAACTCACAGTATAAATTCTCGTCGTCAATAAAAGATCGTTGATCAAACTCCTAGTCTAATTTGATTGTCAAATGAAAAAATTGATTAAACTGATAGTACAATGTTTAAAAGTTAAAAGAAGAAAGTTGATCAAACTCATACTACAATGATTAATAATTAAAATAAGAAAGGTTATCAAACTCATAGTATAATGTTTGATGGTCAAAAGAAGAAAGTTTATCAAACTCATAGTATAATGTCTGGTGGTTAAAAGAAGAAAGTCGATCAAACTCATAGTATAATGTCTGATGATCAAAAGAAGAAAATTGACCAAACTCATAGTATAATGTTTGATTGTTAAAAGAAGAAAGGTGATTATTTTAGACAATTATGTTTATAGTTATAAAAAGACAGATGACAAAAATTATAGTTTAAATTATGATGGTAAAAAACCTAGAAAGGGTTCATACTCAGAGTATAAAAGCTGATGATCAAACACCATAAAAACATTTGTTTTCTAATTATTTAAAGGAGTAAGGCTCATTCTGAAAATAGAACTTTTAAACGGCATTACATTCAGGGTGTAATGTCTAAAGTTCAATAGTCATAATTAAATTAGATTGTGCAAAAACAAATTCGTTTCAATAGTTGATTCAGAGGGTATTTGTCCTAAGTCTATCATTTTAAATCGTAATTTCAAAATTGTATTTCATAATGATAATTGATTCATGGAACTTATTAACGTTAGATAGATTCGAAAATGGCTGTTTTCTCTTTAAAGTTAATCTTGTTAATGTCATATATGAAATGATGGGAGTTTTTGTTTTCATTGAAAATGCAAATGCAATTAATATGTTAAGCAGGAAATTTATAATTTTAATTATTTATTATATTTGCAATGCAATACAGTAAAGGTGTGGAAAAAGGTAAATCCCCGGAGACAGTCATTTAATCGAAAACCAATATCCATACATAAATTATTCGGTAAAACATAATTATAATATCAATAAACAATTAAATTCAAACTAAATTTAAAAACAGATCAAATTCGAAAGTACATTTTAATCTATAGGGGTCGACATGAAGGCAGAAAACTTATTAAACTTATAAAAATCCAACACGTGTAGTGGGAAGTTTACACAATTCTAGGATCTACAACGTATGTCACGAGTCACGTGATATTTGTAAGTTTCCAGGCGCCATTTTCGGAATTTCGAAGTGAACTAAGGTAATAAATCTATGATTATTTTGCCATGAAAGCATGTATAGGTAAAAATATATTGACAAGCACATAGCAGGGGTCTATACTGACATGGTTTAGCATTACTGTTTCATGGTAAACGTCCTAACTTTACAAACACTCTCAAAAACCGTGAGCGGGTCATGTATTGTCTCAGTCTGCAGAGTGTAAACACAGTGAAGAACTGTCTTTCATTTCTCCGTAACGGAATGATAAATGATAGTATAGACCATACAGACCATTATGAACATTAGGCAACAGCAAGTACACCTACTTTCCTGTAAAATGCTTTCACGACTTTTATTGATACAGGTTCAAAGAAGCAATGCAAACAGGAAAAATCGGGGTTTCTTATTCCGATACAGCTTTGATTGTATAAATTTAATATCAATAGCAATATTATTTATTCCGGTAATATGCCCTAACCGTATGCGGAACCCGGTTCCCTCTTCCGTTGGAAAAATTTGGTGATTATATATTATAGGGAATCACTAAAGCATAACTGGAGCCCCTGTTTTTAGGATCAGTCAGTCCTCCTTTATGAAAAGTTCTGGATCCGCCACTGCAGCGGCGGAACCTAGGGAGAGTACCGGGGGTTGGAGCCCCCCCTTTTTTTGGACGATCAATGCAATTGAATGGGAACATAAAGTTGGACTAACCCCCCCCCGCCGATTTTTTTTAAATGGCTGGATCTGCCCCTGCACTGATAATGTTGTATCATTCACATCCAATCTTGGTCGACAAATAAATAAATATAATATGAAAGTAAACGCAAAATAGTGTTAGTTTACCAATTTCGTGCATGTTATGTAGTATAGCGGTTACCTTTCTCCTTTGTCCTGCCATTTCTCCAGCCCCTTTTCCTTTTCACTCGTTTCCTCTCTTGAATTTTAGTGTAATCGGCATCTGTTCAAACTGATGCCTGCAGGTCGGATGAAATCGGCACCGAGTCAAATACCACAACCAGTTCAGAACCAAACAGAGCATGGATTCAATTTTGGGTACTGCTCATAAGAGAATCACTGATTGTTTGGAGATTGGTTCAAACTCATTTTTCTGTGATACAAAGTTGCAAAAAACTGTCAAAAAACAGCGGATAAAGAAACCAGAGGCAGAGGGACATTCAATTCATAGATCGAAAATAATCTGACAGAGTCATGGCTAAAACGAAAAAGACAAACTGGCAAAATAATAGTCCAGTACATAAAACACAAAACACAGCATAGAAAACTATAGACCAAGTAACAAGCCTCCCCTCATTTATTTTCCATACCCCCTCTATCTCTGTCCACCTTTTGATGTTTATTTTAGTTTTTTTTTTTATTTACCAAATTTATGCTAACGGTCACATAAAATAAATAAATATGCTAACGGTCACATTAAAATAAAACCTATGCTAACGGACACACATATTGCATGTAGTAATCTGTTTTCTATATAATGCGATTACTTTAATTTAAAATCATATGCTTCTTTTCGTTAATTCATTGAGGTGTCAAAGCGTTGACCGCAGTACATTTTGTATGAAGCGCACGGTCAATGATTTTACAACCCTATGAAATTACATAAAGACGCATTCAATACTTAATTATTACAATTTTCGCTATGATCATGAAAAAACGATTATTATCAAGTTTTTCTTATATTTACATGTGCACTATATTGTAGAAGCTCGTGTTAATGAATATTGATTTCAGAATGACGAGACATTTCTGTTAGCCAATCATTATAACGTATTGTAATGAATAAAGGCAACAGTAGTATACCGCTGTTCAAAACTTGTAAATCTATGAGCAAAAACAATCGGGGTAACAATCTAAAACTGAAGAAAACGCATTAAATATAAGAGGAAAACAACGACACAACATTAAAATGTAACACAAACAGAAACGGACTAAGCATCAGACAAAATTCGATGGGCATAACAAATATAACATTAATACCAAATACATGAATTGGGGATAGAAAAGTACCGTGACACGTCTTATAGTAATGTGAGTTCACACTGAAATATAAAAGAAAACAAACGACACAACAGAAACACAACGTTAAAAAGTTAAACACACAGAAAAAAACTATGATATAACAATGGCCATTTTCCTGACTTGGTAAAGGACAATTTTACAGAAAAAAAATGGTGGGTTGAACCTGGTTTAGATGAAACATACATCTAATGTAATTAGTAGACAAGGCTACTCTGTAAAGTGTATTTTGACCGTCAAACCGCCGATTGACGCCGTCGGCTCTTTAGATAACGAATTGCTGTAAGAGAGCAACCGTTGTACTTCAAGTAGGTAGGGGGCATGTTTTTAGTCTGAAGAAGAAATTTTTCGACGTTATGAATTATAATTTTTTCTTACTTAACACTACGAGGGTGTAGGGAAATATGGATTTGTTTTCTCTTTTGCTTGCAAATAATAATGTTTTCACATAACATTGGGGATCATAATATTTTGGAGTAGAATAAGTTTGATGCTCATGATTGAAGGGTTTCATTGCAATGTTTAATCTGTCACTTCTTTAACAATAATAATTTATATTTAGATGCCAGTGTTTGTTTGTTCAGTCTGTGGAGACAGTTTAAAGACAAGGACAGGATTGCCACAGCATGAAGCCCGACACAGACACACAGGAAGATATGAGTGTTTGGAATGTGGGTGTCACTCTTTTAGTCCCGCTAATCACCAGAGGCATTTAAAAACCCACACTGGGAAAAGAGAATTTAAATGTAACAATTGTAATAAAATGTTTTTCTCTGAGAAGGATTTGAAGCGCCACAATGAAAGGGAGGAAGGAAAATCACTGAAACACAAATGTGATAAGTGCGGAAGTTCATTTGAAGATTCAACCAGCCTTAAAGATCACATGAATTCACACAGTGGAGATAAACCATACAGATTGTTGTAAAATACTTTTACATTCTTTTATTATAGACATTTTCGTTTAATTGGTAAACGTCTTAACGTCGTTTACCGCGGTAATTACGTAACTGTATATTCGACGTCGCTACTTAGCGACGTTATTGTATGCCTACATGTAGTTTAGATAAAGATTTCGTTCTATGAAGACGTTCTTCATCATTTCTTTAGAATATATGTCAAATTGGTGCCGTGACAAAAAGAACGATGAGTTCTAAACTCAAAGCTATTCGAGCTGGACATCGTGGTGCAGTCACGAAACTACTGAAGCGAGTGAGCGGAAATTTCGAGGAGTTATCAAAGGAATACGATGTCAATGAAATTATGTCAATCAGGGAAATGATACGGAAAAAGGTAACAGTTATTTCGGAGCTCAACGATAAAATTGTGGAAGAAATTTCGGAAGAGGATATTCAAGAAGAGATAGAAGAAGCCGACAGGTATGAATTTGATATTCAAATTACTCTAACAAAATTAGCAAAAGTAATCCGGGAAGCAGATAGCACATCTTCGAAACAGCAACAATTAAACCCGCACGCCACAGAATTTACACTTTCAAACAACCTAATAAACCCTACTCCAGTAAGTTTCACGCCAGCAAATAATTCTTCATCTACATTTTCAAACTCCAGTATGTACCATAAATTACCAAAGCTTACCCTACCCACGTTCGGAGGAAATATACTGGAATGGCAGCCATTTTGGGATTCCTTTTGTGCAGCAGTTCATGAAAATTTGTCCTTAAACGACGTTCAGAAGTTTAACTATTTAAGGTCTCAATTGTACGGAGAAGCAAGCCAGTGCATCTCAGGATTACAAATTACAAACACAAATTACCTTTCAAGCCCTACATGTATTGAAACAGAGATTTGGTCAACCCCACAAAATTGTGAATGCCTATATGCAAAGCCTTATTAGTCTACCTAGTCCATCCGCGAATATTAGAGACATAAAGAACTTTTACGACAGTATGGAGAATTACATTCGAGGTCTTGAGGGAATGGGACAAACACATGAATCGTACGGGAGCCTTCTAGTACCAATTATCTTAAATAAAATTCCCGGAAACATCCGACAAAATATGGTACGCGTTAATGGAAATGATAGATGGAATTTACAGTTGCTACGTGACGCAATTCAGCATGAAATTACTATCCAAGAAGCAGGTCAGTCCGTAAGTTGTTATGAATCAGAATCAGAATATACATCTACGTCAGCATTTATAGTAAGTACAAAACGAAACTACGAATCAAATAACAGAGATTTAACCAGCAAACCCTGTATATATTGTAACGACATTCACGCTCCAACTACATGCATGACGGTAATAAATATTGATGACAGAAAGCGCACAGTTAAGGAGAAACAGTTATGTTTTAATTGTTTGGGAAGACACAGAATTGCAAACTGCAAATCAATAAATACATGTAAAATTTGTGGTAAACGACATCACACAAGTATTTGCAATAAGGCGGAGCAATATACGCAAAACGAAGCAAAAACAGAAACGGAAAATTACAATTCAGAAAAACAAGACAGCAATCTCTCAGTAGCAAGCATGCAATCATTAACGACATCAGTAAGAGCTCAAGTACTTTTGAAAACCGCGATAGTAACAGTCTCGTCCGACAAAACCCATTTTAGTCAAGCAAACACCTTATTCGACGAAGGTGCACAGCGCAGTTTTATTACCAAGGATATGGCAGATAAATTAAACTTGAAACCCGTGAGAAATGAAGATATAACGGTCTCCGGATTCGGTGAAACAAATACGAAGGTAAGACATCTTCAAGTGGCTACTGTTTATTTACGAGCCCAGACTACAAAATTAATACCAAT
This sequence comes from Mytilus galloprovincialis, assembly GCF_965363235.1. Taxonomy (NCBI): domain Eukaryota; kingdom Metazoa; phylum Mollusca; class Bivalvia; order Mytilida; family Mytilidae; genus Mytilus; species Mytilus galloprovincialis. The sequence goes on along the minus strand of NC_134848.1, from coordinate 45,051,106 downwards.
TAATGTACTTATCGTTCCAAAGATTGCTCACCCTATACAAACATACGCAAGAAATCAGTCACATTTTCCGTACTTAAATGGATTTAAATTAGCACACCCTGTATCACGTGACGAGGACTTTGAAGTTTCTATATTAATTGGCGCTGATTACTTTTGGGATATTGTAGAGGACAAAGTTATTCGAGGACCGGGACCAACCGCAGTGAAATCGAAAGTAGGCTACTTATTATCTGGGCCTATGCATCGAAATTCATCAGAACATTACAGTCCGTCATTTTCACCAATCATGAATATGTTAACCCCGCACAGACATGAAGAACGTGAGAAAATCAAGACATCAGAGAACTTTACGACAAGCCGTATTCACTACAAACCACCCACTGTTAATGCAAATATGTTACGAACAGATTTTACGGAGATTGAAAGCGTTTACAACTATCGCCCAGTATCGTACATTACGCGGGATCCGAGATCCAGAGCAATTGACACCGTCACATTTATTTCAAGGGAGGAGAATATCACCTGAGAACTTTATGCACACAGAGGACAATATGAACGCATCAACAGAACCAAATGGACTTATTACTACACGGCCAATAGTTAAACTAGTCCCTCTTGAAATATGAACAGTAAACTCATTTTGAGGCCCCCAGAATGTTGTAAAATACTTTTACATTCTTTTATTATAGACATTTTCGTTTAATTGGTAAACGTCTTAACGTCGTTTACCGCGGTAATTACGTAACTGTATATTCGACGTCGCTACTTAGCGACGTTATTGTATGCCTACATGTAGTTTAGATAAAGATTTCGTTCTATGAAGACGTTCTTCATCATTTCTTTAGAATATATGTCAAACAGATGTTCTGTGTGTAACAAGACCTTTGGTTACCGGTCTAGCCTGAGTAGACATCTTAAAAACCATTAAAATAAATAATTAAATACATTTAAATTTTGACTGCATTGTGTTCAAATGTCTTTTTTCTGATATACATAAATAGCTAACTTAAAGGTAAATGTCAAAAGAGGTATTCATCGAGGAAGTAACCCTTACATAATTTAACATACTATATGTATATACAAAGGAAAATCATGGTAAACACTAGAACACTTGAATGGTTAATTTGTCGAAGGTTCAATCATTTTGTTTGCTTCATTCAGCTTAATTTACTCTATTCCAATTTTTTTGGTCATAAGCATTTTCCCCTCTTTCCTTCTAGCCGTTTCCCACCGGTCGCCCAGTGTTCCTTTTAGTATAGCATTTCTGTCCCTATCAATTTCTACTTCCTTCTTTTTTCCCTTCACTCTTGTTCTTGCCTTTTCATCGAAAACATGGTTCCTGAAATGTAAAAAATATTAAATTTACGTATTTCAGAATTCCTAAATTGATTTGTGTTGTCACTTTCTGTTATGATTAAGCTTATATATGTTACAAATTAGTTTTTTCATTCATTATTTTGTATTCATTTATGTTCACGGGTATCCGTTTTCGTGGATTATGGAATACTTATATATTCGTGGCTATTTAAATTCGTGGTTTCGTCAAACTCTGCATACATTCCTTAAGAAAATTTGTAATTCGTTGAACATTTTAATTCGTTGTTCCCCTGTACCCGAAAATAATTATCCACCAAATTTTAATGAATTTATAGTGACCTAAGGACATTAGTTTTCTCGTTTGAATTGTTTTACATTTGTCATTTCGCAACCTATCACAGATGACTATGTGGCTTGGGAGCTGCTCATCATTGAAGGCCGTACAGTGACCTATATATATATATATATATATATATATATATATATATATATATATATATATATATATATATATATATATATGTACGTCTGAGTCAGTGACAACTCTACAACAGATGTATCCATCGGATCGCCATCAATGATGGTGATACATGGCTGTGTACATAATGTATATACAACTCGTCTAAACATCAACCCAACAATGTTAGATCTGTAAAATTTGCTTTCGCAAATTTTTGGTTCTTCCCTCGCCGGGATTCGAACCCATGCTACTGTGATATCGTGACACCAAATCGCCCGCACTGCAGCCGTCCCGCTAGACCACACGACCACCTGGGCTCTCAATAAAGAGCTTTCGCTGGCCGTGTGTTACCTTTCCTCGTCAGTTTTAATCTAGCGGCGTACTACAGTACATGATATATAAGGCATGAAGATGTTGTCGTGTGGTCTAGCGGGACGGCTGCAGTGCAGGCGATTTGGTGTCACGATATAACAGATGCATGGGTTCGAATCCCGGCGAGGGAAGAACCAAAAATTTGCGAAAGCAAATTTTACAGATCTAACATTGTTGGGTTGATGTTTAGACGAGTTGTATATATATATATATATATATATATATATATATATATATATATATATATTCTTTCTGTGTTCTTTGGAATCTTGTGAAGAGCTATCTTAGTGATAATCATACCACATTTTTTTTGTATTATGTGTTTCAATTTGTCTAGAACCAACATTTACACGTCCCCTACATAGTGCATCATGTTTTCTATGTTTTGAACTGCAATGATGTTTTATTAACGTGTGAGTCATATCAGTTTTATCTGGACTAATAACACCTCAGTTCTGACCGGAATTGGATAGAACAGCATGTTACAAACAACCTTGTATTGAAATCGGAAGCCTTGTGCATATCGACGATTTATATCTATAGGGTCTCTGGATACCGATTATACTGAGGGGTGTAAGAATACCGCCAAGTCTCAATTTCTATTTTAAAAAAAAAATCATCAAGAGAGGTTGTATTTCTGCGATTTAATCTATAATCTCAAGAAAACTTACTTTTGAATAATTGAGGTTATCATATTAAGGTCAGAAGAATTGCTGTCTCCACAGTAAACTATTTCTGGAATTGAGTTATTTGACCATTTCTCGACAGGTTTGTACACAGTGGAGACCGATGTTCTATAAGCAAAACACCTGTACGAAAAGGAAAATTATAAAATAAGGTTTGACAGGGATTAGTAGTACAAAATACTGTAATGTATTATCAACAGTAAGAGGACATTATTCCAACAACAAGACACAATTCAATACGATTTTGTCGTTCACTGTTTTTGTATTTGTATGTGAAGATCAGATTACCAGAATAAAGCACAAAAACTATGTTTATTGCAACTTGGCCCTCGATTAACCATATAATTTTGGTTTGATTAAAACGTATCTGATATAAACTAGATAGCAACTTTTTAGTCAATGTCGTTTTTGAAAACACTCATGAAAATTTTAGTTAAGAGAATATAAGAGCCTTCTTCCTATCTTGGAATTACGTATAATACATCATATAGACAAAATCTGACAAGCTATCACAAAGGTGGACTGGGACAAATGTTCCATGTAAAAATTAACATTCCAAATTTGATATCTACACGGTTCCTGATTAACACAGAAGAAATTAATAGGCCGCACTTACCGCTCAGGATCTAATCTGGTATGCATTTGATCTATGCTGCTGTCGATGAATTGTGAGAATTCTGTTGTAGTAACTGTTCCTTGGCCCCTTTTATCTTGGTTTGATAGCTCAGAAAAAAAGGTTTCTCCCATCATGCTACTAAACGATCTGACGTTGTATGTACCGCCTTTGCAAATTGCATACAATAGTGCCTCGAATTTTACCTGTTTTTTATCTGATTCTTTGAGTTTCAAATTTATTACAATAGCTTTAGATTTAATATATCTATTTATAAATCGGATCAACACTTTAAGGTCGACATCTCGCAAGAGTTTGATTTTTCTACTTGAGGACAAATGGTCTTTCAAAAAGTTAATGTCTATGTCGTCCCAAAGTCCTTTCACATTGGTATGCGAATCTACCTGTAACATTTTTAGAAGAGTATCTAACTCTATGTGTGCTAGATCCACAAGCGCAACTGTTTGGTCAACTTCGACTGCATTGCCTAAATCTATTTCACTAGTAACAATTTTCTCTGTCTGTATTAACGTTTCGTCTGATATATAGTGTAATTCATTACTCAATGCCTCATTGTCAATAGGACAGGTTGCAATTTCTGCAACTGCTTCGTCATCCAGAGTAATATGTTTCAAAACATCATTCATATTTCCAGGTCTACTATCCTCCTCGTCAGATGATTTGTTAAATGGATCAGCAGAAATAACACGATCTGGTATGACTTCTTCCAGCGATAGTGTCTCTGCTGATCCTTCCTCTCCATTAGGCTTACTAATTTTCCTCACTACGATTTTTTCACTCTTAAATCCTGAAGACGTAGATGGTAGCCTCTCTTTACTATTTGTTACCACTATCACATTTTCTTTCTTCCAAGTAGGAGATTTAATTAGTCCGCTAAATTCTTTTATAATCTCTGCTTTATGAGTTTTCTCCGAAGATTTCCATACGTCTCTGTGAAGTTGTAGTCTTGTCAAGGGCTCACCTGCCACACTTTTGAAGGCAATGGTGTGCCACTGGCCATCAAAAGCAATTGATGGAACACGCAGTCCCTGCTCTTTACATTCGTCTAAGACCATCTCTGCTATGCTTCTCATAACCTTTGATGTAAGACTGTATCCTTTTGGAAACCACCATATAGGCGCCCATTTCAATTGATTCTTAGACCAGTTCCTATTTAGATCAAATAACAAGAAAACAACAGCCTCAGATGCTTTTTCTCGCCTCAACTCGTACGATTCTTTCACTATATCAAGGATTCGTTTGTGCAGGATATTAAGTGATTTTGGATTTGTTCCCGTAACCGTTGAGTTGGTGTCACATTGAATACTTTGCATAAGGTTATTTTGATCAATAACTACTGTTGACTGAAATTCGCCTAGAAATGAACATCCTGCTACTCCTTCCTTTATATCTGTCCTTAAATTTGATGGTAGTCTGGTTGGTCTCTTTGGTTGTATGGTACCATATAACTTCTCAGCTACAGCTAAAGCTTTGAAAAACACGACATCATTGCGGTTTACTTCAAAGACCGGTGTGACATTCTCAGTCCAGCTTACGAAGAGTAATGTTTCAGCATCGACTGCATACATTGTCGCAAGGCATTGTAGGTAGTATCTTTCTGGTATACAACGATGGACATCTCTGACAGGACATTTAAACTCTATTCCCATGCATCCTTTTAAATCAGGTGATTTTCCAATTGTTCCATCTGGAGAGACAACCATAAACCCATCAAAAAGTTTCACGCAACCTTCTTCATAGAATTCTATATCCGGAAATAGGGACGGCAGGATTTTACCTACAAGTGTTGACACTGCATTTATTTCATTATCTGTGCCATGCTGCATTGCCGAAATTGTAAATTGATTTTTCGGTGCTTCTTTCAAATTGCATATCACATTGTCAAAATAATCCCTCATGCTGCTCAAATTCTCTAGACCTATGGCTTTATACAAAGTACTTCCTGTTACTTTTGCCTGTTTTCTTATACTGAACCATTCTTCACTTCTCTGTTTTATCTTTCTAGTATCATCATTTGTGTCTTTGTTGTCAGGTAGCAAGTTGCAATTCATTTGTTGGTCTATGGCTACGTTTCTTCCGAAAATAAAATGATTCTCAGTGCTAAATGACAGCAGATTGCGTTCATCAACTCAAAATGTACATACAAATAACGATCTATGTCATACAAATAAGCATTAATGGCGCTTATTACGTAAACGAATTTACCGCTGCGCCATTCCGATCCACCACGATCAATGAATTTTGACTTGGCATATTCTTTTTTTACTTTGATTTTCCTGATTATATCAGCAGTTGTAGATAAAACTTCTAAAAAAACTCGAAGTTCCTTAATGACATCACTCTTTATATCCACTGGTATGCACTTCATCGATGCTTCATCTTCAAATCTCTTTAGGATGTTGATGTTAGTTTCAAGAGAACTAACTAATTGACACAAGTCGTCTTTTCGCTGTTGCAATGTTAATCCATCTTCAAAACCGAGTAAGTCAGCATCTCCATCATCAGTGGTCAAGCATTGTTTGATTTTTTTTCCCGTCAAACGAAATGCACAAACTCTGGTCTTTCATTGATAGGGATACTTTCTGCATTACGTCGATAAAGATACCAGGTAGTCTTTTCCCAGAGCAATCATTGTAATGTGTATATTCACGTAGAACATCAATGGATGGAACGGCAAAATTGATGTCAGAATTGGATGGATCAAAATATCCTGGTGGTGATTCACCGTATAACACGTCTGTAGTGTTCTTGTACCCACTCAAAAAGCGAATAAATTTCCCACCAAATAGGCGCATGCCAAGCTTCCAAAACTGTTTTGTCTGTTTTAGGTATCTCATCCCAGAAGTGTTTTCTAAATTAAACCATCTTATAACTTCAGTCCACAGCAAAACGGCAATGTTGTGAAGTGGAAATTTTTTATTGCTGATTAATTGAAAGAACTGCAGCAAAGTATCTTCAAGTCCTCCTTTACGAAGTTCTTCAAGAACTTTTGGAGTAAGATCAATTATTGATCTTACTAAATGGTCGTCATTGCTTTCACGTTAACTGTCAGTTTCCGGTTCAATTGTATAATTTTCAGTAATTTCGTTTACATCTAAGTCTTCTGTAAGAAAGCTCCCTAATGGATTATTGGATGTATCACAATCATTTGCCCAGAATTCTTCATCTAATGGAATATTTGGGGATGGTGTAGAAAATTTTATTTTTTTACAAAATGGTGAACTGGTTGGAGTTGATCGCGATGATATATGTAACGTTTTGATTTTTGGTGTAGACCCGATTTCTCTCTCTTTTTCCACTGTGTGGGTGCTTTTCACAATTATATGGCTTTTCTCGAGGCCTTTCTTTTTGTCAGTCAATTTTCGTCGTCGTCTTGTTGACCTTTGTTTCTCTAATTGGGATTTTTTTCTGCTCATCCTTTCCACATCTGACAGATAGATAATGTAAATTATGATTGAATATATTGGCCGGGTATTATCTTAAATTGCTTCAGAATCATCATACATTTAAATTTGGTCGATATAACTTACATCAATGTGACCGTTAGCATATTTCATTCAAAGATGTGACCGTTAGCATATTTATTTAAAAAGAAAATACAGTTGTCTCTTTGCCATTTCAGTTAAGTGTGTATTTGGTTACCTGTCTTAATCAAATTGTTTTCATATATGAGATTCTATGCTAGCCTTTTGCACATTTACATCTTTAAAAAAATCAAAATATCAGATGCATAGTTGTACATACCCAAATATTTCGTTTACTTGGAGCATTTATGATTGAAACCTCTTGTCTTGCGCACTATTATATTTGTTTAAATCGGTTGAATGTCAAAACTGATTCTACACATACAAATACAGATACAGATACAGAGGAACCGGAGGCCGGCAATTTTTCTCGTTCGCTTTTCAAAAAATTAATAAATGCCAAGAAATTTTATCGAAAACGATAATTCTGGATTTTTCCCCGCCTCGTGTAACTCTATGTTATCATTTATCTTTCTATAACGGATGAAAAGAACGTTCTACAAATATCAATGTTGTGTTTACACTTTGCAGACGGTACATGATCCGCTCACGGTTTTTGAGAGTGTTTGTAAAGTTAGGATGTTTACCATGAAACAGTAATGCTAAACCATGTCAGTATTGACCCCTGACATGTGCTTGTCAATATATATTTACCTATACATGCTTTCATGGCAAAATAATCATAGATTTCTTACCTTAGCTCACTTCGAAATTCCAAAAATGGCGCCTGGAAACTTACAAATATCACGTGACTCGTGACGTACGTTGTAGATCCTGAATTCAATGGGTGGTAATTAATCAAAATATTAATATAACTAAGAAAATGGCGATGTTGAAACCACAGTACATCAAGCAAAGAACAGCTCAATTCGAAAAAAATATTTTTCAAAATTAATTTTTTATTTGGAGTAAAAGACAATTTGAATTTGGAAAAAAAATATTATCACACAATACAATGTTCAATGCTTATTTAGAATGGAACAACACAATAGGAAAATTATCAAATTACATGTAAATTATTCAGTATCATATGAACATTGACCTTGTTATTTGCAAATCGTGCTGTGAAAAAATCATGTTACAAATTAGACGAGTCATGGATAAATACTAGATGGAATGACCAACCTAATAATAGTTTGTGCGAAAAGCAGTGTAAAACAGCTACTACAAATTATCGGTATTATGGAACACATATAAGTTTGTTTTGCTGAAACAAATGGATATAAATCAATTTATACATATACTAAATGCTTTTCGAAACAATGCAGAAAATATTTCTTCTCCCGATGTTATACATAAGATATAAAAAATTTCCTTGTTAGATTAATATATCGTATGATAATAGTTTGTGTGAAAAACAGTATCAAAAAGACTGATGTAAAATATCAAAGTTCTATGGAATAATCGTATATTTGACTCGCTAGATATTGTGCATGACACATGCTTCATGAAACAAGTCCATTATGTATCAGAAAGAATACGTTTTTGAGCATACAATCAAAATCAAAATCACAACAAGAAGTAGCACGTCGATAGTAAAGTTTGGTTTATGTGGAGTAGCAACTTAGGTTAAAGATCAGTTATATCCACTTTAAAATTGTTTTGATACATCTTTGTTCTATGAAAACCTCATGATGTTATAGTCTAACGGATTTATGTTGTGTTTATACATATGTATCTCCAGTGAAAAACATAATACATTATGGTATAGTTCATTTACGTTTTGCCGATCAATTAATACTTTCTGTTAGCATTCATTGCGTCATGTGCAAATGCCTTTTACATTATGCTCAAACACCTACTGCATTATGTGGACATACTGATAAAGCTACGTTCAAACAACTTATACGTTTTGTGCAAACATCGTTTACGTTATGTGCCAATGCCTATTACATTTTGTGAAAACACCTATATCGTTTTGTGCAAAGCCCATTACGTCATGTGTAACACCTATTTCATTATGTGCTTACACCTATTACGTTATGTGCAAATACCTATTACATTATGTGGAAACACCTATTACGTTGTGGTAAACGCTTTTTTGACACAGATTAAAACAAAACACAACGGTGATATTCACTTTGAAAAATTAAGAAAAATACAAGTTTGTGTTTTTTCAGCTGTGGACTGCTTCGCTGTATCCATATTTAAGATAATAAGTGTGCATCTGGTTGTTGATTTTAGTATTGGAAATGTTGTATTTTATATCTATTGATATAAAAATGCTATATAAATAAACTCATCATAGATACCAAGACTAAATTTAGTATATGCGCCAGACGCGCGTTTTGTCTACAAAAGACTCGTCAGTGACGCTCGAGTCCAAAAAAGTTAAAAAGGCCAAATAAAGTACGAAGTTGAAGAGCATCGGGGACCAAAATTCCTAAATATTTTGCCAAATACAGTTACGGTAATCTATGCCTGAGGTAGAAAAGCCTTAGTTTTTCAAAAAATTCAAAACATTATAAACAGTAAATTTATAGATATAACCATATCAATGACAATTCATGTCAGCACTACTTGGCTTGTGACACTCTCGGGGAAATCAATCCATACACTTGGCAAAAAATATTGCAACACCTTGATTTTTTAAAACTTGAAAAATCAGCCTTTTATTTTGGATGGAATATGATAAAATATTTGTAAAATGATATTGAAACATAGTTTATGATTACATTGGCATTTTAACGAACAAAAAAAGTTTGAAAAAAAAAATGATTTATCTAACCACAATTTTAAAAAGAAACTGAAGTGTTTTTTGTACAAAAAACTGCATGTTACAACTTTTACCGTAGTCGAACTTTACAATGTCAGACATTTCAAAGTTTATCTTAAAATGATGGTTCACATCATGGTTGATCGTTATATTAAAAAAAAATAGTACTTTGTGCGCAGCCTCCATTCAAACGGTTAACCGCCACTTAACGTCTTCTCATTCCTGCCATAAATCGACTAATGTGTTACCAAGGTAGCAGCAACCATTTCTGATGAAGGGCATTGTTTATTTCAGCACGTGTTTGTACAAGGGTGTCCTTTCGCGCACATTACGCCTAATAGTGTCCCATATGTGCTCGATATGGTTCAAATCCGGGCTCCGATCGGGCCAAGGAAGATAAACCGAATTCAATTGGAACAATGGATCTTCCTACACGATGCTAATTTCCAACTTAGGCGAGCTCTGCATTACATAGGATACGGACAACTGTGTGTCTATTCGTAAGCAGAGGTCCCCGAAAAGGTCTCATTACATAATAACCAGTAGCGATGAGTCGCTCTCGAACAATTTGTGTTAAAAGGCTCCTGTATGCCCACCACCTTCTTTTTAGGATTGTATTGTATGCAATGGGTTTCTTTCTGACCAAGCTTCATTATGCTTGATTTTCCCTAACAGATGGCATAGGGTCTTTTTGATCTCGGATAGTCTTTAACATCGTTTATTGCCCGATTTTTATTCTAAAAACGATTAATAGTGGAATGGTGATGACCAACAATACGTGCGGTTGTCACAGCGACATTCCTGCTTCTCTCATGCTGATAATCTGCCATCTTGCTGCGGTTAAGAGTTGTGGAGGACTCATTACAAGGTGTCAATCACATAACTTTATAAACTTGGTTATTTAAAGTGTTGAAAACAATGAGGATCAAAACACTTGTTTTGCTGTTTACGGGTACAGTAGCTGCATGTGCAGATAAGAACTCATCGAGTCGATAATTATTGATCAAACTCAGGGGATATTTAAATAATGTTTAACTATTTTAACAATTTATATCACAAAAAAAAGAGTGTTTTTTTAATTTCAATTTCAATTTGGTGTTGCAATACTTTTTTCCATGTGTATATGAATGTCTCGTTTTTAGGCGAAATTATGCTGTTCAACTTTATGAGTGTGCGTTTTACACCCATGCTTTTAAATCTTGTTTACTTTACTTGTTGTAAATCAAAACATTTACACTTATACAGACACGACTCTAGTTTCCAAGATGTGCACCGAAAGGCACAATACAATATAAATTAGAAGATGTGGTATGAATGCCAATGCGACAACTCTTCACAAGAGACCACATGACGCAGCAATAAAAAAGATATATCAATGTACGGCCTTCACCAATAAGCAAATCCCGTACAGCACAGTCAGCTTTTAAAAGGCCCCGAAATGACAAATGTAAAAAACTTCAAACCAAAAAAACTGGCGACCTAATTTATGTATGTTAGTAACACGACGAGAAACGAAAACCACTGAATAACGGGCTCCTGCCTTGGGATAGGTACAGACAGCATTTCTGGCGGGGAATAATATTGTAATGGGAGCTGAACCTTGTCCTTAACATGGGACAGTGGTGTAACAGTACAACATAGGAACAAACTATACAAATTAGTCTAAAAAGGCTTAACTCATGAGTTGGATACACATAGAAATACGTCTTACGAAAACATAGAGTGGACGAAGCCGGGTACTTGTACGTCCCCTCGAAAAAAAACCTATAAAGTACAGATCTGAAAGTACTTGCAGTTACTAATAGCTAGTTCAAAGTTCCCATTGTTTCTCCCGACGTCATCCTTGAACTAGAAATATAATGAGTGTCAAAAATATTTGTTATTCCCCCCAAGTAGGCTATGTTAGCGAGAAACGTGTACCAGTTTAATGTTTTAAATGCAATGACGTCTCCCACGATTCATGTAGCAGCTAGGGAATCCTGCAAAATGTTTTAGATTTTAATTTTGTTTATTTTCCATTACAGATGTGTATATTATTCTGAATAACCTTCCTCAGACGGGTTGGTGTCCTTTGGTGTGTGTGTGTGGGGGGGGGGGGGGGTCATGTGGCCCGCTCCTTTAATTTGTAACTATTTAAATACTAACAGGGACTTTGGAAAAAGAAGTAGGGCCATGATCCCCTGTACTGTTTTTCATTTGATTAGCTAAGTAAAACTTGTTTTAAATAGCCCGATAGATGTTAATGAAAATACGTCACATGATCTATTTTCATACCTTGAATAGGTGATAAGCAAGGTCAAGACTATAAATGTTTGTTTAACAATACTTATTGTTTGTTAATGCCTTTGAGGGGCATTAAAATATGAAATATCAACTAATACATATTCAGAATTAGTCTTGTATTGAAAAAGCGTGTTAATGTTGATAGTTGATCTGTAGCGAACATGTTAATAGCTTTGTTTAACTCAAACTAACAAAATATTAACAAGAATGTGTTCATAGTACACCGATGTCCCACTCACACTATCATTTGCTATGTTCAGTGAACCGTGAAATTGAAGTAAATGTAATTTGGCATTTACATTAGAAAGATCATATCACGTGTCTCAATTTTAAAATGTGTTGAACTTCAACTTCATCAAAAACAGACAGACGAGAGAAGTAACGGACGGACGGACGGACAAACGAACGGATGCACAGAAAAATGTAATGCCAAGTTCCGGTGTACGGATGGTTGTAAAATCTTAAAACGTCAGTACAAGTATCTACACAGTTGGTGGAATAATGATACAATTATCAGTGTCCATCTTGACCAGTTCGAAGTTGGCGAGAGAATGGTCTGATAGGGAAATTAACCCACGAAATATGACCATTCACATGATACTACAATTAATATCACGTGTCCATACATATATTGAAAGAACCGTTAGTACAATAATGTTCCTCTATACTTCGAAACGCGGAAAATTATAAATCCTGCAATAATATGAATTGAAACTATGACTACATCCGTTCGGAATATAAGCAGATGTTTCTCATGTATACGAAATGTTGAACATTTGTTTAAATATACTTTTTAACTTTTATGTTTTTTTGGAAATAATGTTTGTGCTGTTTTTAGACCCTTCTACAACGAAATTTGTTTTACATGCACACGTAAAAAAATTGCGGTTTTTATGCAACGCAATTCTAGGTTTGAACGTAGTTTTCAATTTAGACTCGTATATATATATATATATATATATATATATATATATATATATATATATATATATATATATATATATATATATATATATGTAGGACTCTAAAGTGCGATGGTACTCTAAAGTGCGATGGTCACGCTCAAGTGCGATGGTCTACGCTAAAATACGATGGTGTCTCACGCTAAAGTGCGATGGTTGTTTGTTCGCTAAAGTACGATGGTATTTCACGCTAAAATGCGATGGAACAAAAAGTTAAGATTAGAGGGATCAAAACATCGAGGTTTAAACTTAGTTTGTTTTAAGCAAAACCTAGTATGCTAAGGTATAACATATGTGATAGGCTTTATAATTTACCGATAGGCTGAAGTGATTGTTTCTAAATTAAAAAGACTGACCAAAGTACGTAACAATTGCTAAAAAGGTAATTTATGTGTCGCAAAATATTATATTATATGTGAAATGAAGCGTATTGTATATTTGGATAAGTAGTGTGTAGATTGCCGTTACACTAATGGGAACACATCCTCTTACAATCGTCCTTTTTACATTACAGATACAAAATTCGATTATTGTCGGAATATGTAACAATTATTTGTTTAATTTTAATGAGAGGGAAAAGCGATGTTTGCCGAGCTTAATGTTCTCCTTTTTTGTAGCGACTATACATCCATGTTATATTTTTCTGCAATGTAGAAACTAGACATTTGGATGAAAACTTGAAGTTCTTATGAATCAAACATTTGTTAGTTGTCTTCTGGCGTGTTCATTTTTAGTTTGTATAAACGACTGTTATCTTAGATGCTCATAAAAAATAACAAGATTGTTATTGGCAGGAAATGGCCACAGCATTTATTAACAGATATGATATATGTACTATTATATGAAATGCAATTTGTGATATGATATATGCACTATTATATGAAATGCAATTTGTGATATGATATATGTACTATTATATGAAATGCAATTTGTGATACATGTAGATCTATGAACTAAAATTAACTGATAAAAATGCATATGTGTCTTTGAAAATGTTATATGATGATCGCCGAATATGTTTGAGGTGCACGTGGCAGACAATATATGAAAAGGGGAAGTTCAAGATAAGCTATTAACCCTGGAAATCAGAGGCTAATGCTATCATACGATTACAATAAGTCTGTAAACTGCAAATATTTTATCTAAGCGCAAAGAAATCTGCCATAAATCAAGCGACTAACCCTAGATATCAGAAGTTATGATATCGCTACACACGCAAAGTTTACATGTTTGAATGTATATTTCTTTCTAAGTTATCCATTCAATTTCTATATGCATGCAAGTCCACTCCTCGCCCAGGATTCGTCTTTTTTCTTGAATGATCGTCTCGTCATTAAAACTTTTGTACATCTTTCCACATTGAGTGATGGTTTAATCGACGTAGACAATACAATTCTGAAATAAACAAACAAAACAAAACAGCAGTATCTTCCGTAGGAATTGCGTTCTACTTATTTAAGGGAGGGTGGTCGGGTTTGAGAAGATAAATCTATGGCTAAAAATGCGTCTGCTTTTCCTAAATGTCGACGTCAAAAGGAGGATTATGGGTAAATCAATCATTTGATCGATAATCCAACTAGAAACCAAATACTATTACTTGACGAAGTAGTATAACGACGGACAGAGGTATGAGCACTACCGATAACTGATTTAAAATTTAGATTTTAAATCCTATCAACGTCATAATCCATCTACGTTTCTTACGTCTATACTTTCGCAGAATATCGGACTTTAGCGTATGGAGGAATCGCACTTTAGCGTACACCATCGCACTTTAGCGTGACCATCGTACTTTAGCGTCCCCATCGCACTTTAGAGTCCTACATATATATATATATATATATATATAGTATATGTACTTTGACGGAAACGTAAGAATTATTTGTACGTGAAGTAGAAACAGGACGAAAAACGAGGCTTGCCGAATTTTTTAGTACAAATATATTTTATATTTCTGACAATGTTCCTAGAATCAAATTCATAGCAGTATCGTCGGAAGTAAAACGTTTATCAGTAATTAAACTGAAAAATGTACCTATAGCTTGTTTGTTGTCGGGTATACTTTTATGCTCACTCGGTCTATCAGATGCTTTCCGGTGGGTATTTACATAATCACTTGTTACACATTTCGATATATAAGATAACAATTTCTTTTCATTCACAAAGCTTTAAAGGAACTACAATGCACAGAATATCATATACATATTTTATTTGCGATCATAGAATGTACTAAGTCGTCCATTACTATGTAAATTGGGTCGATTGAAAAAGAATGAAGTTGCATACGTTTCTGTGCAAAGGAATTTTCATAACTATAGTAGCAGTATAGCAGAATAGTTCAATTTTCCTATATATATACCAAATCATACATTTTACCAATAACGTAAATGCAAATTTCACAAGCTTTAATCCAGATAGCTTTCTTACTTTGCAATAATTTGCAAGAACGAAAAAGACAGAGCAGAAGTATATTTTGTCTATATGTTTTGTATTTGCACAACTTTAATTTTGAAATATGAAATTGTTGTTTCTATCACATTCTTTTCGGATGTTTGTTTATTTCAGAGAGTCACACTGAAGAAGGTTCTTGTACATAACCAATTACACGAGAATTGATTGTAAAGCAATGAAGCCCAAAATTTGTTATACACATAACCAAAAAAGCCATAGCGAAAAAATTTCAAAACAATTTTTTTTCGTAATCTTAAACAAGAACGTTTTATGATATGTAACAATTGCAGCCAATAATTGTATCACTATTCCACCAACTGTGCAGATATTTGTACTGACATTTTAAGATTTTACAACCATCCGAACACCGGTACTTGGCATTACATTTTTTTGTGCGTCCGTTCGTTTGTCCGTCCGTCCGTTACTTCTTTCGTCTGTCTGTTTTTGATGAAGTTGAAGTTCAACACATTTTAAAATTGAGACACGTGATCCCTATGATATGATCTTTCTAATGTAAATGCCAAATTACATTTACTTCAATTTCACGGTTCACTGAACATAGCAAATAATCCCGTACAGCACAGTCAGCTTTTAAAAGGCCCCGAAATGACAAATGTAAAAAACTTCAAACCAAAAAAACTGGCGACCTAATTTATGTATGTTAGTAACACGACGAGAAACGAAAACCACTGAGTAACGGGCTCCTGCCTTGGGATAGGTACACACAGCATTTCTGGCGGGGAATAATATTGTAATGGGAGCTGAACCCTGTCCTTAACATGGGACAGTGGTGTAACAGTACAACATAGGAACAACTTCAACTTCATCAAAAACAGACAGACGAAAGAAGTAACGGACGGACGGACAAACGAACGGACGCACAAAAAAATGTAATGCCAAGTACCGGTGTTCGGATGGTTGTAAAATCTTAAAATGTCAGTACAAGTATCTGCACAGTTGGTGGAATAGTGATACAATTATTGGCTGCAATTGTTACATATCATAAAACGTTCTTGTTTAAGATTACGAAAAAAAATTGTTTTGAAATTTTTTCGCTATGGCTTTTTTGGTTATGTGTATAACAAATTTTGGGCTTCATTGCTTTACAATCAATTCTCGTGTAATTGGTTATGTACAAGAACCTTCTTCAGTGTGACTCTCTGAAATAAACAAACATCCGAAAAGAATGTGATAGAAACAACAATTTCATATTTCAAAATTAAAGTTGTGCAAATACAAAACATATAGACAAAATATACTTCTGCTCTGTCTTTTTCGTTCTTGCAAATTATTGCAAAGTAAGAAAGCTATCTGGATTAAAGCTTGTGAAATTTGCAATAATTTGCAAGAACGAAAAAGACAGAGCAGAAGTATATTTTTTCTATATGTTTTGTATTTGCACAACTTTAATTTTGAAATATGAAATTGTTGTTTCTATCACATTCTTTTCGGATGTTTGTTTATTTCAGAGAGTCACACTGAAGAAGGTTCTTGTACATAACCAATTACACGAGAATTGATTGTAAAGCAATGAAGCCCAAAATTTGTTATACACATAACCAAAAAAGCCATAGCGAAAAAATTTCAAAACAATTTTTTTTCGTAATCTTAAACAAGAACGTTTTATGATATGTAACAATTGCAGCCAATAATTGTATCACTATTCCACCAACTGTGCAGATACTTGTACTGACATTTTAAGATTTTACAACCATCCGAACACGGTTCTTTGTCCGTTACTTTGTCTGTCTGATTGACCCACAGTTTAAATAGCAAGATAGATGTTAATGAAAATACTCACATCATTTTTTAGGTGATAAGCAAGGTCAAGACTATAAGTTTTGTTAATGCCTGAAATTCAACTAATACATATTACCAAATTACATTTACTTCAATTTCACGGTTCACTGAACATAGCAAATGATAGTGTGAGTGGGACATCGGTGTACTATGAACACATTTTATGTTAATATTTTGTTATTTTTGAGTTAAACAAAGCTATTTACATGTTCGCTACAGATCAGCTATCAACATTAACACGCTTTTTCAATACAAGACTAATTTTGAATATGTATTAGTTGATATTTCATATTTTAATGCCCCTCAAAGGCATTAACAAACAATAAGTATTGTTAAACAAACATTTATAGTCTTGACCTTGCTTATCACCTATTCAAGGTATGAAAATAGATGATGTGACGTATTTTCATTAACATCTATCGGGCTATTTAAAACAAGTTTTACTTAGCTAATCAAATGAAAAACAGTACAGGGGATCATGGCCCTACTTCTTTTTCTAAAATCCCTGTTAGTATTTAAATAGTTACAAATTAAAGGGGCGGGCCACATGACCCCCTCCCCCCACCAAAGGACACCCACCCGTCTGAGGAAGGTTATTCAGAATAATATACAGATCTATAATGGAAAATAAACGAAATTAAAATCTAAAACATTTTGCAGGATTCCCTAGCTGCTACATGAATCGTGGGAGACGTCATTGCATTTAAAACATTAAACTGGTACACGTTTCTCGCTAACATAGCCTACTTGGGGGGAATAACAAATATTTTTGACACTCATTATATTTCTAGTTCAAGGATGACGTCGGGAGAAACAATGGGAACTTTGAACTAGCTATTAGTAACTGCAAGTACTTTCAGATCTGTACTTTATAGGTTTTTTTTCGAGGGGACGTACAAGTACCCGGCTTCGTCCACTCTATGTTTTCGTAAGACGTATTTCTATGTGTATCCAACTCATGAGTTTTCGACTAATTTGTATAGTTTGTTCCTATGTTGTACTGTTACACCACTGTCCCATGTTAAGGACAGGGTTCAGCTCCCATTACAATATTATTCCCCGCCAGAAATGCTGTGTGTACCTATCCCAAGGCAGGAGCCCGTTACTCAGTGGTTTTCGTTTCTCGTCGTGTTACTAACATACATAAATTAGGTCGCCAGTTTTTTTGGTTTGAAGTTTTTTACATTTGTCATTTCGGGGCCTTTTAAAAGCTGACTGTGCTGTACGGGATTTGCTTATTGGTGAAGGCCGTACATTGACATATCTTTTTTATTGCTGCGTCATGTGGTCTCTTGTGAAGAGTTGTCGCATTGGCATTCATACCACATCTTCTAATTTATATTGTATTGTGCCTTTCAGTGCACATCTTGGAAACTATAGTCGTGTCTGTATAATTGTAAATGTTTTGATTTACAACAAGTAAAGTAAACAAGATTTAAAAGCATGGGTGTATAACGCACACTCATAAAGTTGAACAGCATAATTTCCCCTAAAAACGAGACATTTATAGATTGATTTCCCCGAGAGTATCACAAGCCCAGTGGTCAGCACGTTTTGTGCTGACATAAATTGTCATTGATATGGTTATATCTATAAATTTATTGTTTACAAATTTTTGAATTTTTTGAAAAACTAAGGCTTTTCTACCTCAGGCATAGATTACCTTAGCTGTATTTGGCAACACTTTTAGGAATTTTGGTCCCCAATGCTCTTCAACTTCGTACTTTATTTGGCCTTTTTAACTTTTTGGGATTCGAGCGTCACTGACGAGTCTTTTGTAGACGAAACGCGCGTCTGGCGCATATACTAAATTTAGTCCTGGTATCTATGATGAGTTTATTTATATAAAATAAAATACAACATTTCCAATACTAAAATCAACAACCCGATGCACACTTATTATCTTGAATATGGATACTGCGAAGCAGTCCACAGCTAAAGAAACACAAACTTGTATTTTTCTTAATTTTCAAAGTGAGTATCACTGTTGTGTTTTGTTTTAATCTGTGTCAAAAAAGCGTTTACCAGAACGTAATAGGTGTTTGCACATAACGTAATAGCTGTTTGCACATAACGTAGTCGATGTTTGAACTTAATGTAATAGGCATTTACACATAACGTAATAGGTGTTTGCACATAATGTGATAGGTATTTGCACATAACGTAATAGGTGTTTGCAAATAATGAATAAGGTGTTATACATAACGTAATGGGCTTTGCCCAAAACGTTATAGGTGTTTTCACAAAATGTAATAGGCATTGGCACATAACGTAATAGATGTTTGCACATAACGTAAACGATGTTTGCACAAAACGTATAAGTTGTTTGAACGTAGCTTTATCAGTGTGTGCACATAATGCATTAGGTGTTTAAGCATAATGTAAAAGGCATTTGCACATGACGCAATGAATGCTAACAGAGAGTATCAATTGTTCGGCAAAACGTAAATGAACTATACCATGATGTATTATGTTTTTCACTGGAGATACATATGTATAATTACAACATAAATCCGTTAGACTATAACATCATCAGGTTTTCATAGAACAAAGATGTATCAAAACAAAACGTTTAGAACATTCGGCATACTAATCACATTTGTAACAGGACGCATTTATTACCAGACTTACTTAAAGGAAGAAAATACACAACATAAAGAAAATATGAAAGAATATAAAGGTGGTTGATCATAAAGTTTGGAGGTATTCACAGGATATATAGTAGTTACAGCATAATGTAATGCCTATTGCACACAGCAAAGTTTAGCAATGACATATCATACAATTGTTTGACCAAACAATCAATTCATTGACATAACACAGAGATGCAGTGACAGGACACAAAGGCTCAGCTACATAACAAAAATAAGAAATGACAGGACGTAAAGACAAAGAGACAAAACACATTAAATATTTACACTATTGGACAGTTCCGGCGTTCAATAATTAAGATCATTTTAAGCATTGTGCAGGTATTAATAAAGAATCAATATAAAAAGAATCCAATACTTTTTTTTATTTACTTGAAGGTATTTGAAAGATTTAAAAGGCATATTGATTATGTATCAATTTTAAAGTGGATGTAACTGATCTTTAACCTAAGTTGCTACTCCCCTTAAACCAAACTTTACTATCGACGTGCTACTTCTTGTTGTGATTTTGGTTTTGATTGTATGCTCAAAAACGTATTCTTTCTGATACATAATGGACTTGTTTCATGAAGCAAGTGTCATGCACAATATCTAGCGAATCAAATATACGATTATTCCATAGTACTTTGATATTTTACATCAGTCTTTTTGATACTGTTTTTCACACAAACTATTATCATACGATATATTAATCTAACAAGGACATTTTTTACATCTTATGTATAACATTGGAGAGAAGAAATATTTTCTGCATTGTTTCGAAAAGCCTTTAGTATATGCATGAATTGATTTATAGCCATTTGTTTCAGCAAAACAAACTTATATGTGTTCCATAATACCGATAATTTGTAGTAGCTGTTTTACACTGCTTTTAGCAAAAACTATTATTAGATTGGTCATTACATCTAGTATTTATACATGACTCGTCTAATTTGTAGCATGAGTTTTTCATAGCACGATCTGCAAATAAAAAGGTCAATGATCATATGATACTGAATAATTTACATGCAATTTGATAATTTTCCTATTGTGTTGTTCCATTCTTAATAAGCATTGAACATTGTATTGTGTGATAATATTTTAAAATTATAAATTCCCTGCTTAACATGTTAATTGCATTTGCATTTTCAATGAAAACAAAAACTCCCAACATTGAAGTCGAAAGGAATATTTCTTATTTCATATATGACATTAACAAGATTAATTTAAAAGAGAAAACTGCAATTTTCAAACGTTAATAAGTTCCATGAATCAATTATCATTATGAAATACAATTTTGAAATTTCTATTCAAAATGATAGACTTAGGACAAATACCCTCTGAACCAACTATTGAAACGAATTTGTTTTTGCACAATCTAATTATGACTATTGAACTTTAGACATTACACCCTGAATGTAATGCCGCTTAAAAGTTCTGAGGAACACAAAATCTATTTTCAGAATGAGCCTTACTCCTTTAAATAATTAGAAAAAAAAATGTTTTTATGGTGTTTGATCATCAGCTTTTATACTCTGAGTATGAACCCTTTCTAGGTTTTTTACCATCATAATTTAAACTTTAATTTTTGTCATCTGTCTTTTTACAACTATAACCATAATTGTCTAAAATAATCACCTTTTTTCTTTTAACAATCAAACATTATACTATGAATTTGGTAAATTTTCCTCTTTTGACCATCAGACATTATACTATGTGTTTGATCGACTTTTTTCTTTTAAACACCAGACATTATACTATGAGTTTTATCAACTTACTTCTTTTGACCACCAGACATTATACTATGAGTTTGATCACCTTTCTTATTTTGACCATCAGACATTATAATATGAGTTTAATCGACTTTCTTCTTTCAACAACAAGACATTATACTATGAGCATGATGAGTTTTATCACGATCTTCTTTTGATCATCCTACATTGTAGTAGGAGTTTGATCACCATTTATTTATCATCTGGCATATATTTTAATCGCTAACACATTTATAGTCATGAATTCAGTAATAATACTATGCGTTTTATCATTTTTCTTCTTTTGACCATCAGACATTATACTATGAGTTTGATCGACGTTCTTCTTTTAACCACCAGACATTATACTATGAGTTTGATCACTTTCTTCTTTTGATAATCACACATTGTAGTAGGAGTTTGATCAACATTTTTTTTTATCCTCTGGCATACATTTTAATTGCTAAAATATTTATTCTGTGGTGAATTCAGAAATAATACTATGAGTTTTATCAACTTTCCTTTTTTGACCATCATAAATTATACTAGGAATGTAATCAACTTCTTCTTTTGACCATCACCCATTATACTATGAGTTTGATCAACGTTCTTCTTTTAACCACCAAACATTATACTATGAGTTTGATCAACTTTCTTCCTTTGACCATCAGTAATTATACTATGAGTTTGATGAACTTTTTTCTTGTAACCATCAGGCATTATACTATCAGTTTAATCAACTTTCATCTTTTGACCATCATACATTATACTATAAGTTTGATCAACTTTATTCTTTTGACCATCAAAATTATACTATGAGTTTGATCAACTTTCTTGTTTTAACCACCAGACATTATACTATGAGCTTGATCAACTTTCTTCTTTTAGCCATGAACAATATACTATGAGTTTAATCAACTTTCTTCTTTTGACCATCATACATTAAACTATTAGTTTGATCAACTTTCTTCTTTTAACCATCAAACATTATACTATGAATTTGATCAACTTTCTTCTTTTGACCACCAGACATTATACTATGAGTTTGGTTAACTTTCTTCTTTTAACCATCAAACATTATACTATGAGTTTGATCAACTTTCTTCTTTTGACCATCATACATTATACTGAGTTTGATCAACTGTCTTCCTTTGACCATCAAACATTTAACTATGAGTTTGATTAACTTTCTTCTTCTAACCATCAAACATTATACTATGAGTTTAATCAACTTTCTTCTTTTGACTATCAGACATTATACTATGAGTTTGGTCAACTTTCTTCTTTTAACTTTCAAACATTGTACTATGAGTTTAATCAACTTTCTTCATTTGACAATCAAAAATTAGACTAGGAGTTTGATCAACTATCTTTTTTTGACCACGAGAATTTATACTGTGAGTTTGACCACCTTTCTTTTTTTAATTATCATACATTGTAGTATGAGTTTGATCAATTTTCTTCTTTTAACCATCAAACATTATACTATGAGTTTAATCAACTTTCTTCTTTTGACTTTCAGACATTATACTATGAGTTTGGTCATCTTTCTTCTTTTGACCATCAAACATTATACTGGATTTGATCAACTTTCTTCTTTTGACCATCAAAAATTATACTCTGAGTTTAATCAACATTTTTCCTTTGACCATCATACATTATACTATGGGTTTGATCAACTTTCTTCTTTTGACCACCAGAAATTATACTATGAGTTTGATAACCTTTCTTATTTTGATTATCAGACATTGTAGTATGATTTTGATCAACTTTCTTCTTTTGATCATCAGACATTATACTATGAGTTCAATCAACTTTCTTGTTTTGACCATCAAACATTATACTATGAGTTTGATCAACTTTCTTCTTTTGACCATCATACATTATACTATGAGCTTGATCAACTTTCTTCTTTTGACCATCAAACATTAAACTATGAGTTTAATCATTTTTGTTCTTTTGATCATCAGACATTATGCTATGAGTTTTGTCAGTTTTCTTCTTTTCACTATCAGACATTATAGTATGAGTTTGGTTAACTTTCTTCTTTTGACCATCAAACATTATACTGACATTTTAACAACTTTCTTCTTTTGACCATGAAACATTATACTAAGAGTTTGACAAACTTTCTTCTTTTGACCATCAGACATTATATTATGAGTTCAATCAACTTTCTTGTTTTGACCATCAAACATTATACTATGAGTTTGATAAACTTTCTTCTTTTAATCATCGTACAATTTACTATGTGTTTGATCAACTTTCTACTTTTGACCATCAGACATTATACAATGAATTTAGTCAACTTTCTTCTTTTGACCATCACATTATACTGAGTTTGATCAACTTTCTTCTTTTGACCACCAGACATTATACCATGAGTTTGATCAATTTTCTTCTTTTGACCATCAGACATTATACTATGAGTTCAATCAACTTTCTTGTTTTGACCATCAAACATTATACTATGAGTTTGATCAACTTTCTTCTTTTGACCATCATACATTATACTATGAGTATGATCAACTTTTTTCTTTTGACTATCAGACATTATAGTATGAGTTTAATCAACTTTCTTCTTTTGATCATCAAAAATTATACTATGAGTTTAATCAATTTTCTTTTTTTGACCATCAAAAATTATACTATGAGTTTAATCAACTTTTTTCTATTAACCATCAAACATTATACTATGAGTTTGATAAACTTTCTTCTTTTAATCATCGTACAATTTACTATGTGTTTGATCAACTTTCTACTTTTGACCATCAGACATTATACAATGAATTTAGTCAACTTTCTTCTTTTGACCATCACATTATACTGAGTTTGATCAACTTTCTTCTTTTGACCACCAGACATTATACCATGAGTTTGATCAATTTTCTTCTTTTGACCATCAGACATTATACTATGAGTTCAATCAACTTTCTTGTTTTGACCATCAAACATTATACTATGAGTTTGATCAACTTTCTTCTTTTGACCATCATACATTATACTATGAGTATGATCAACTTTTTTCGTTTGACTATCAGACATTATAGTATGAGTTTAATCAACTTTCTTCTTTTGATCATCAAAAATTATACTATGAGTTTAATCAATTTTCTTTTTTTGACCATCAAAAATTATACTATGAGTTTAATCAACTTTTTTTCCTTTAACCATCAAACATTACACTATGAGTTCAATCAACTTTCTTGTTTTGACCATCAAACATTATACTATGAGTTTGATCAACTTTCTTCTTTTGACCATCATACATTATACTATGAGCTTGATCAACTTTCTTCTTTTGACCATCAAACATTAAACTATGAGTTTAATCATTTTTGTTCTTTTGATCATCAGACATTATGCTATGAGTTTTGTCAGTTTTCTTCTTTTCACTATCAGACATTATAGTATGAGTTTGGTTAACTTTCTTCTTTTGACCATCAAACATTATACTGACATTTTAACAACTTTCTTCTTTTGACCATGAAACATTATACTAAGAGTTTGACAAACTTTCTTCTTTTGACCATCAGACATTATATTATGAGTTCAATCAACTTTCTTGTTTTGACCATCAAACATTATACTATGAGTTTGATCAACTTTTTTCTATTAACCATCAAACATTATACTATGAGTTTGATAAACTTTCTTCTTTTAATCATCGTACAATTTACTATGTGTTTGATCAACTTTCTACTTTTGACCATCAGACATTATACAATGAATTTAGTCAACTTTCTTCTTTTGACCATCACATTATACTGAGTTTGATCAACTTTCTTCTTTTGACCACCAGACATTATACCATGAGTTTGATCAATTTTCTTCTTTTGACCATCAGACATTATACTATGAGTTCAATCAACTTTCTTCTTTTGACCATCAAACATTATACTATGAGTTTGATCAACTTTCTTCTTTTGACCATCATACATTATACTATGAGTATGATCAACTTTTTTCTTTTGACTATCAGACATTATAGTATGAGTTTAATCAACTTTCTTCTTTTGATCATCAAAAATTATACTATGAGTTTAATCAATTTTCTTTTTTTGACCATCAAAAATTATACTATGAGTTTAATCAACTTTTTTTCCTTTAACCATCAAACATTACACTATGAGTTTGATCAACTTTCTTCTTTTGACCATCATACATTATACTGAGTTTGATCAACTGTCTTCCTTTGACCATCAAACATTTTACTATGAGTTTGATTAACTGTCTTCTTTTAACCATCAAACATTATACTATGAGTTTAATCAACTTTCTTCTTTTGACTATCAGACATTATACTATGAGTTTGGTCAACTTTCTTCTTTTAACTTTCAAACATTGTACTATGAGTTTAATCAACTTTCTTCATTTGACAATCAAAAATTAGACTAGGAGTTTGATCAACTATCTTTTTTTGACCACGAGAATTTATACTGTGAGTTTGACCACCTTTCTTTTTTTAATTATCATACATTGTAGTATGAGTTTGATCAATTTTCTTCTTTTAACCATCAAACATTATACTATGAGTTTAATCAACTTTCTTCTTTTGACTTTCAGACATTATACTATGAGTTTGGTCATCTTTCTTCTTTTGACCATCAAACCTTATACTGGATTTGATCAACTTTCTTCTTTTGACCATCAAAAATTTTACTCTGAGTTTAATCAACTTTTTTCCTTTGACCATCATACATTATACTATGGGTTTGATCAACTTTCTTCTTTTGACCACCAGAAATTATACTATGAGTTTGATAACCTTTCTTATTTTGATTATCAGACATTGTAGTATGATTTTGATCAACTTTCTTCTTTTGATCATCAGACATTATACTATGAGTTCAATCAACTTTCTTGTTTTGACCATCAAACATTATACTATGAGTTTGATCAACTTTCTTCTTTTGACCATCATACATTATACTATGAGCTTGATCAACTTTCTTCTTTTGACCATCAAACATTAAACTATGAGTTTAATCATTTTTGTTCTTTTGATCATCAGACATTATGCTATGAGTTTTGTCAGTTTTCTTCTTTTCACTATCAGACATTATAGTATGAGTTTGGTTAACTTTCTTCTTTTGACCATCAAACATTATACTGACATTTTAACAACTTTCTTCTTTTGACCATGAAACATTATATTAAGAGTTTGACAAACTTTCTTCTTTTGACCATCAGACATTATATTATGAGTTCAATCAACTTTCTTGTTTTGACCATCAAACATTATACTATGAGTTTGATCAACTTTCTTCTATTAACCATCAAACATTATACTATGAGTTTGATAAACTTTCTTCTTTTAATCATCGTACAATTTACTATGTGTTTGATCAACTTTCTACTTTTGACCATCAGACATTATACAATGAATTTAGTCAACTTTCTTCTTTTGACCATCACATTATACTGAGTTTGATCAACTTTCTTCTTTTGACCACCAGACATTATACCATGAGTTTGATCAATTTTCTTCTTTTGACCATCAGACATTATACTATGAGTTCAATCAACTTTCTTGTTTTGACCATCAAACATTATACTATGAGTTTGATCAACTTTCTTATTTTGACCATCATACATTATACTATGAGTATGATCAACTTTTTTCTTTTGACTATCAGACATTATAGTATGAGTTTAATCAACTTTCTTCTTTTGATCATCAAAAATTATACTATGAGTTTAATCCATTTTCTTTTTTTGACCATCAAAAATTATACTATGAGTTTAATCAACTTTTTTCCTTTGACCATCAGACATTATACTATGGGTTTGATCAACTTTCTTTTTTTGACTATTAGACATTATACTATGAGTTTGATCAGTTTTTTTCTTTTTACCATCAGACATTATACTATGAGTTTGATCAACTTTCTTCTTTTAATCATCGTACAATTTACTATGAGTTTGATCAACTTTCTACTTTTGACCATCAGACATTATACTATGAGTTTAGTCAACTTTCTTCTTTTGACCATCACATTATACTGTGTTTGATCAACTTTCTTCTTTTGACCATCAGACATTATACTATGAGTTTGATCAACTTTCTTCTTTTAACCATCGGACATTATACTATGAGTTTGATCGACTTTCTTCTTTTGACCATCATACATTATACTATGAGTTTGATCAAGTTTCTTGTTTTGATCATCATGCATTATACTATGATTTTGATAATCTTTCTTATGTTGATCATCATACATTATACTATGAGTTTGATCACCTTCCTTTTTTTGACCATCTGACATTATACTATGATTTTTATAATCTTTTTTGTTTTGACCATTATACATTATTCTATGATTTTGATCAACTTTCTTCTTTCGACCATCAGACATTATACTATGATTTAATGATCTTTCTTCGTTTAACCATCATACATTATTCTATGAGTTTGATCACCTTCTTCTTTTGATCATCATACATTGTAGTATGAGTTTGATCACCCTTTTTTATCATCTGGCATATATCTTAATCGTTAACCCATTTATTCTGTGATTAATTCCATTCACAGCTTTTGATCATTATAATAATGGGTCTGTGCGGCTTGTGCATATCCGACATGTCAATCCTAGTCAGAATCCCTATAGCTTGTAAACGTTAGACATTATATTAGGAATGAGAAAATCTACGGCTTGTGACTGTCTGCCATTATACTTCGATTGAGGACTACAACGGTTTGTAAAAGTCACACATTATATTCCAAGTGAGAACTACAACTGTTTGTAAGCGTCACATTTATGACTTATGTCTATCGACCCCTTTGCAATGTAAAATGTCAAAAATGGAATATCTATTGGGCGACCCTGTCAAATCTAATCAGCTTTTATTTTCTATATGTTTTATGCTCTTCAATGATAGGAATGAAATATTTTTAAAGAGATGATAAACACACAATAAAAAAAATCAATGAATAAACAACTTTAAGATATAAGGAAAAAAGAAAATCAGAACGTGATTATCATTAATCATAATAGTTCATTCGAACGCTTGATTCGTTTACCAACATTGAAATTTTCTCAAATTATTTCCATCAATGAGTTTAAAATTGATTCATTAGATTTAAAGTTCTTCCCGGTATTGATAGTTGGGAAGTCATAAATCATTTGTAATATTTTCCACTGGATATGTAAATTCGACTAGTCATTCATTTTTACTTGCGTTTGGAGCCATTCTAGCGATGGAAAGGGCTTTCTGTCAATGATTAAGTAATAAAAAGTGAATCAATCGTTTAACAAGAGTTAACAAGAGTGAATCCCAACTTGGTCTATTCAAAGAATATACAGTTTCTGTTGTTACGTGCAGACAGATATATTCGCTAACGACTAATTAGCTCATGATTGCGTCCATAAAATTCGGAAGTAATTATTGCAACTTTATCACTTTGAAGTACTGATTTGATATTTTTCTCGACAGGTCCCTATACTAGAGTTTAACACTCGACGTTATTTCAATTCAATTCGGCTATTCACAAGGTTTGTACTACATTTTTCTTCATACGGTTGCCATCATAGTCTAATGGACTGCTAATGTAGTAGTTTAATCATGAAAAAGAGTTAAACAAATTGGTATCGAAAACATTGTTATCAAAATTGTACTTGCAGTGTTTAATGCATACACAATTATTGAAAACCACACGTTTAACAATTATCTTGTAATAATTAGCGTCTGTTTTG
The DNA here is from genome assembly GCF_965363235.1 of Mytilus galloprovincialis. NCBI lineage: Eukaryota > Metazoa > Mollusca > Bivalvia > Mytilida > Mytilidae > Mytilus > Mytilus galloprovincialis. The sequence continues at coordinate 45,021,823 of NC_134848.1, read as the reverse complement.
GGACGTTAGGATAGTCCACTGAATTTATACAAATTTTGAAACAAATGAGTATCACAAAAGTATAATGGTTCCAACGAGTACATTTGTCGTCAGAAATGTTACCAAAGGTTTTGAAAATGGATTGGAGCCATTACTATAGTTATAAAGTAAAAGATTAAACGATGATGTCATAATTTTATATTCCTGTGATTAATGCAATACACTTTGAATGGTTTGTAAATGGTCTATCAATTACGATAAGCTTTTATTGGTTTCCCTTCATCGGGAATGCAAATCATTTTACTTTGGTAGGAAACCTTTTTTTCTGTTTACTTCGCTTGCTGTTGTGTTCTGTTGACAGTTGTGGTGTTGTTCGATATTTGGTCTTTGATGAATTTTTTTCGCATGGGTAATGATAACCACATTTTAAAAACTATACACTTTCTGTTAGTGGCAAGGAAATGTATAACAATTATTGCATTAAGCTGAAAGCAGTATTTATTCCTTAAAACATTGAGGTATAAGATACATAAACAAAACAATATAAACAAAACAAAATGACAATGATACATAAATTAACAAAGAACTACTAGCAGTTTCTAGCAAACACTGACATTGCATTTCAGACCTTAATTTACCTGATTGAAGATTAAGATTATGTCTTCATTATATGAATATCAAGCACAATCCCCCCATTACGGTTTTAGTATTGTACCATCATAAAATATATGGGAAGATCATAACTCATAATATGACAACTACTAGTTTTATAATGAATGTGTTTATTTCCGATGAAAAGACCCTATACATGCTATAAAAGAATAATTATTTAAACCAAAATAATCAATCTTCAATGACCTGACAACAGTATCATAACTATATCATTTCTTAATAAGTTTATTTAAAGGTTGTGTTAGCTGCCAAGGTGAATGCCGATATCTTTTAGCTTTATGAAAAATATTGAAATATGATGTCCTTATATCGAATAATCATCTTTTTCATCATGAATTGTGGTATTGAGCTTTCCATAAACGATATAGATAACAAGATCGAGGATAGGGCCGTGTTCATTCAATTTGATAGTATTTGCATCTTTAAAAGTTAGTTCAACAACATAAATTTCCTTAGTATACATACTGAAGTCGTCATTGTTGAGAACCAATGTATCACCCAAATATCATAAAGTATTGTAAAATATTTTATCAGATGTTGATTCCATGGGTATTTGCTGAACATAGTTTGTTGAAACAAAGTTTTAAAATATTTATCCTTCTCTAACAAAATCTTTTGATTAATTAATATGACATCCCTTGTCACAGAATATAGACGTTAACACCCTGTTTATTACGAAATGTCTGTACCATTGCAGGAACATAACCGATGTTTTCAATTCGTTAGATGTGTATTAACATGTGTCATTTGAAAGAGATTGCTATAACTTCGATTATTCAAATAGAATAATAAATGAGGTTCCTGTTTTGTTGTAACTAGAAATATTTATGGACCACATCATCACATACCGACTTCTGAACATCAGAAGCCTGACATTGGACAGATGCAAACAATTACAGCGGGTTTAAACGTTCAAATGGTACCAAACCTTCACCCTTCTCTATATGAAATATTAATTGAAATAACTTAACTCATTCAAAAGACATATTAACAAAAATTGAACATACACATATATATATAAATTTGATCTATGATACAATGTAAATAAAAAATCAATACAAAAAGGGACAGTATTATTCCGCTATGAAATATTAATATTTTTTTTCAGAAAAAACAACAGTTACTTTGGAAAAAAAGCGCCAATTACCAAAGTATAATACACATGTAGATGAAATTAATTATTGTTAGGTATACAGTTTAAATGGAGGAGGGAATATTTGTACAAAATAAAACAAAATGATGTTCATAGTATGAATAAGTTAAAACTTATAGTAATTCCAAAAACTTTATATAGACCAGATATAACCATAAATAACTAAACATTAAATATCAAAAAAGTATTACAAATAGTAGCAACTGGTCAAGTTAACACAACACTATGAGTTGAGAGTAACCACAGTTACTGACAGCTTGTATAAAGCAAAAAAAAACACTTAATAATAAAAAGCATGCATCAGAGTTGTCTCATTGGCACTCATACCACATCTTAATATACTTATATCAGTGACTTCAATCAACTAAATCAAATCCAAGGGATATAGTATTTTAACGTCATGGACAGTCAAACAAGACATGACTTTTGCAATGCAGAACGTAAATATATCGACTGGCAGTAGGATGGTTAGGAGTTTACATTTATTGTTTTTTTTTTGCAATATCTTTAATCTTAAAAATGATATGAACACAACATATATTAATTTAGCTTTATCACACATATTTGCGCCAAAGTAAAGACTTTTCATACTGTGCAAGTCTAGAACCATTAATTCAGACGTAGTCAGAAAGAACACAAAAGAAAGAAGAACATATTTCAAACAAAATAGACCCTACGCATATAACAATATTAGAGAATTAGTGTGTGACTTTTCTTCCTGATATAGTAACACGTAGGTACTTACAAAGTACGTAAAAGTATAAAAGTACAAGATAGAGGTTTAGCTAGCTATAAAACCAGGTTTAATCCGCAATTTTCTACATAATAGAATGCATGTACCAAGTTAGGAATATGGCGGTTGTTGGACAGTTAGTTGTTTCTCATTCGTTTGATGTGTTTGATCTTTTCATTTTGCTATTTGATTTCGGACTTTCCGTTTTGAATTTTCTTTGGAGTTCAGTATTTTGTGATTTTACTTTTTGTATGGAAACGTCTTCTTGACTGTCCTTTACGATTAAATTGCGGACATAATTAATTTGTTTAAGTAACTACGTTGAACTTTATAATGACGTTCCGGATTCAATAAAGATGTCGGTATAAGACGTTACAACTGACCACGTCTCAATCAAACATAGACATGAATATCTGTGACCCAGTGAAACATGTAAAAATTCATGGAGGCAAATTTAGAATAATATTTTGTCTTTACAAACACGATTATTTAGTGTTATATTATTAAAAAAGAACTGGTCTACATTACCAAAAAAAAAAAATAACCAATTCACTAAACAAAACCTCGACATCAGCCGCATACTATATCTACTGGTATTCTAATTCATAATTTATATATAAAATACAGTATAAAACTGCTCATAAGTGTAAAGTGCTTTAAATTGAAAAAAAGAGTTTGTGACCATTCAATGTTCCTTCTCAATGAACAATACACGTTTGTCGTTATCGTCTGACAAATATTACTGGCTTTCATGCGTACATTCACCTTTCAGTGTACAAACATTTGCTTTCTTGTCAAATTCTGCAGCAGCACAGGCGGTAATAGTGAAGCATATTATTGTACAATCAATGTTACTGCTCGCTACATATGTCCCTATGATCGGACCGGCATATCCATACCCGGAATTGCCACATGCATGGGCAGTGCTTGATAGACCTTCAATAGAAATATTTATCAATAATTAAAAGTACTTTCAGACAATATGGAAACAATAACCTGAATATTAGGCACATGCCGTGGATGGCATATCTACCGGTTACATATACACGGAGACTTTCCATTACGACTGTTGTATCATGTAGGGTTATTTTTTATCATTAACCTTTAAGTTTGGTCGAATTACATATTTCGACGGAAAAGAGAGAACAGAGAGGGATTCTGACGAGTTTATTTTACTTAAGACATACAATTGTGTCATTGTTAATATCTTAGAGTTATAAGTGGATAACTGGGCTTAATCGTCTATTGTGAATAATTCATGCAAGTTCAGAACAATAAAAGACGGGTTTTCAATATTTTTAAATTGTCCTTGGACTAATTGGTGAATTTATTTTAGCTGCAAAACAAAGAATACTGCATACATGATATCACGCTCCCCTCAAGTGCATGTGATATTTACCAGAATTAATATTCGAACTTCGATCCTCTGTTTTTTTTTCTTGACTATTACTCTATGAAAATGCAGGATTAAATAAACACCAGTGTACCCACAATGTTGACTTTTCTGATTACCTGATTCATTGGTGTTGTTGACTGGGTCGCCGTTAATATCTACTTCACGAATTGTAAGGGATTTCACATCCTTACGTTTAATCCTGACAAATCTCCATCTGGTGTTAGGTTGGCACGCTATAGTAATGTTCTCGCTTGCTGTGGCCTGATAGTTACAGTGAAATATATTTCCTTCATCTAAGGTGTTCCATTTCGTACATGTACATGCTGGCATGATAACGTCGACATCAATAATTTTCAGTTGTTCAGCTAAAAACATATGCCTATAGTCTTAGAGCAAGTTGATAATTTAATAGGAATTTATTATATTAGATGATTACTTATATGTCAAGTATCTACAAATTGAGTTGAAACTTTTGGTTCGTTGATACAAGTATCCATTTTTTTTTCAGTAAATATATGTTTTTTTTTATAATTTTGATATGATTCATAACTATTTTTTCTTCCGTATTATTATTATTATCAGTATTATTTGAGTAACAATAATAGCATACATGCATAGTTCGTCTGTTGCACAAAAACGTTTACGTAATAAATTAATGAGATAAGATACACAGTTTTTTTTTTGCATTTGTATAATAACAAAAATGTTCAGTCAAATACGTTCTCCTTATAAAGAGTATACACAATGGTGGACAAATTTATACAAATCAAATTGCATTCCAAGACTATTTTTTTATTATTATTAAAACTGTTCTCTCCAATAATTATAATAATTATTATTATTATTATTATTATTATTATTATTATTATTATTATTATTATTATTATTATTGCTATTGTTATTATTATTATTATTATTATTATTATTATTATTATTATTATTATTATTATTATTATTATTATTAGTTTTAGTATTCGTAGTAGTAGTAGTAGTAGTAGTAGCATATGTCAATGTTGTATACTGATAGTGTTACTATAGTTTTATTTTTAACTAGGTTGTTTCAAGATCTTGCAGCATGCTGAGACCCTAGATTGATATCAGTGGTGTTGACATGTAACACAGTTAAAAGAAAAGCTATAAAAAAAACTGATGCGTTATGTGCAGTTTTGTCATAAAAATGAGTGTATACATCATATGTATTTCCTTAAATATCAATAACTGTCAACACAGACCATACCTGTTGCTGTTTGTGATGATGTCTCAGTCATTACAGTTGATATGGCAGTATCGATATTTTCAGTAGTTGTACTGAGTACCTCCTGTATAATACCATGCGTACTCTGCGTTACAGTAAGTGGAGATGTGTCTCTGGTTATCATTCCCATAACATCTGTCGTTGTTGACTCTCTTATAGACATGGACACTGTAGTTGCTTCTGTATTTTTTACAGGCTCAGTTTCAGTTGATAGTCCTGTTAACAATGAAATCATTGATGTTCTAAAAAGCAGCCGAATATAACAAAAACAATAGACAATAACTATATAGTTGAAAAACAAAGGCCATGGCAAAAACAAAACAAATTGTCTTTAAAACGGATGAGTTTGACCTCACATGCAAGGTTGTTATAAGATGCACCAAATACCTAAAGTTCATTCCATTAGGGTCGACTCATTTTTATATTCTACTTATGTAACTAAATTTAAGGCAAGAATAGGTCTGGCGATGAAAATTCTAAACACCAAAAAAAAAACAGTGACCGGGAGCATACAAATAAAAATAGTAATCAAAGGTAACAGGATTATAATTTAGTTACTCCAGACGCTCGTTTCGTATACATAAGGCACATCAGTGACGCTCGGATCAAAATATTTTTGTTGAAGAGCATTGAGGATCCAAGATTCAAAAACATATTGTGCCAAATACGGCTAATGGTATCTTTTTTCTAGAATTAAAAAAAAATCGTAGTTTTTCGAAAAATTCAATGTTTCGTAAGAAATACTATTTTGAGCGCTTTTTTCAACTCAGTGGAGATTTATCAACGAACCTATCATGTTATTAAAAGATACATTTATTAATGCAATCAATCATGCATTACAACATCAATCATTTTTTTAAAATTATTTTTATTATCTTGTTTATTGTTATTGTAGTAGTTATATCATTAGATGTTGTAGGTTATGCAAGGGTTATGTATCAAAGACAGAAACCTTTTTATTAGAGTAATAGACATTGAAGATACAAATTGATGTACAACGATGTACATTTCTATGACATTTGTCATTGAATTGTTAACATTTTAGGTAAAATATTTGTACATTATATATATATCCAGACAAAACAAGTCAATTTTGTGTCAACATGTGCAATACCTGTTGTTGCTTGTGTTGATGCCTCAGTCGTATCAAGTGTGATATCAATTTTTGCATTTTCAGATGTTGTACTGGATAAATCCTGTGTAATATTAGGAGCAATTTCTATAGCTAATGCCGAGGATGTGTCGCTAGTTATCATCTTCATGAACTCTGTTATCGCTGAGTCTCTTGTAGACACAGCTGTTGCACTACTCGCTTTAGACTCGGTTGCAGTTTCAGATTTTCGATCTGTAAAAAAATAACTTACAAAATAAAAGATATACTAACAGAACAAAGAATCCTTTAAAGTTCTGATGATTTGATGTACCACTACTATCATCAAGATAACGGTAACCCATTATGTTATTAATACGATCAATTCATGAAAATTATTTAAAAATGTATAATAATCATTATGTTAATGATTTTTTTTCTTTTGATTATCATGTTTATTGTTATTTTAGTAACTATAGCATTACACTTCAGTATGTAATGTCATGGTTGTATAATGATGGAAGTTTTTACCGACCTTGACTGGCTAAACAGCCCTTGTACGGTTGGAATTGTCGTGTGGCGAAGGCAGTAACCATTTCATCAGAGTAATAGACATGTGATTTGAAATTCAAAAACGTACCTTTCAATAGAGATTTGTCATAGAAATAAAAAAAAACACTTCAGTTGATGTATATATACACTATATAAAAATGACCAAAAAGTTACTTTGTGTCAATATTTGCAATACCTGTTGTTGCTTGTGTGGATGTCTCAGTCATAACAGATGAAATATCATTGTTTGCATTTTTAGATGTTGTACTGGATAACTCCTGTGTAGTATAATGCGTACTTTTCGTAGCAATCGCCGAGGATTTGTCACTTGTATTCATGTTTATGAACTCTGTAATCACTGAGTCTCTTGTAGACACAGATGTTGCACTAGTCCCTTGTGTATTTTTCTCGGTCACAGTTTCATTTGTTCGATCTGTAAATAATGTTGCTTTTAAAACTAAACAATATCCCAACAGAACAATAGACAATATAGATCGAAGAAAATCAGTATCTTGTCAAAAATGAAAAATAGAAAATAAAACAAAGGAGCCAAACCCTTCGGTTAGGATTGATATCATCAGCATGTTTACCATGCACGCTGTCTCGGTAGAAAAGAAACTTTAACAGTTACATTGCCTCAAACTGAATTGTTTTTTAACAGTTGAATTGCCTAAAATACAGATTTTTTTTAACAGTTGCATTGCCACAAATACATATTTTTTTTAAAAAAATGCATGAAATAACATAACAATCAAGTGTGTCATCATAAGCACAGAAGAGATGTATTTATGTTCTACCCTTTTTAAAGTAGAAAATTCATACAGTGCGCATAGCTTTAAAGTGTAAAAGAGTACAGTTTTATTATCGTTAAAACCCCTCTCCAAGAGCTGTCTCTCTAAGATCTTAAATGCATACTTGATTGCAGACAATTGGTTAACAACATAGGAACTACTAAAAAAATCCCCTCAGGTCATACACATATATTTTTAATTAATACAATATAGGAATAGAACGATGTGGTATGAGCTACGAAGAAAAAAAAATGAAATATGTTGGTTAAGACATATGTAGCCGTGACTTGATATGCGCAGCGTTATAATGACTCGAATGCTTTTGTACAATTGTGGATATCAGTATTGTATTATAGGGTTTGCCCTAACACGCATTTCGTTTCATTGTGACAACTATCCGTTTAACGCGCTAACGTACACCAGTTGAACTCAAATTGAAATAAACAATACGTTCGAGTAAATAGAATTTAACTGTCAATAGTTATATCTTAATATTAAAAATATCTTCAAATTTTCATTATCAATATACCAAAATAGATTGCAACACGCATACACATGTACTTTAGACATTGCAACCTGTGAAATGTCAATGTCTTGAAACTTGATCAATAAACAATAATACTTGAAAAAAAACTCTTTAGAATGGGAAGAATTGTAAGACATCGTTCATAAAAAAGTCGTTAGGTTTATTTTACGAGTACGTGTCCCTTACAGCTGAAAACATATTCTTAAAAATATTTTATGGACCCAGTTCTTACAAAACTTGACGATGTTGAAGTGTAAGATCATATATATCGGAATAATCCTCATTCATATATATATATATATATATATGAATGAGGATTATTCCGATAGTATGCCTGTTAAAACTAACTTAAACATCATTTAAGACAATTTATTGGATGAGAGTTCCGTCGCTGAAAACACAAGCAACTCCGACATTATTTTATTTCTTCAAAATAAATCAGCTCCGTCTCGCTAAAAGCGCACTTAAAAGTTACCAGCTAGGTTCAAATATCAGAATTTAATCAATTTTAGTGAAGCCGATATGTATAGCGAATCACATATAAAAAAAAGTCTAACGATTACTGACACAAAAACGTACACACAGAAATAGGTCGTATCTTGCTTATATAGTTGGTAAACCGGCCGAGCACGATATGTGGCTTCGAGAAACACAGCTTATACCAAAGGCAAAGGCCAAATTGAAACCTCGACCTCCGCCACATATTAAAAAACAAATATGTTCATACTTCATAAGTTGGCATAACACTACTTTCATTGAATATGCGTGCACAATATTTACTCGTTAGATTGATCTTATGGATATAACTGTTTATAAATTTATTGCCAAATTAATATTTGTCTGTGAGATTCATCTCATGCCTATTTAATGAGGTAGCTAAACAACGTGAAATTCATCTTAATTTGGATATCGACTAATAAATATGGAAAGATTCTCAGAATCTGTTAAACTATTTCATGGTATTGTTAGTGCCGTCTGTATCTTAATATTCTTCAGTAGATTTTAATAATATTTGTGAGATTTATCTCATAGTAAGATTTTCGGCAAACTGCTGTTTCTGCTAAAGATTTTCGTAAATGAAGACCATAAAAGAAGGAAACATGTATGAAAATTAATTGTGTGTTGCTCTAGTATATTTTGTATAATTATGTTTTGGTGTTTTAATTACATAATTCCGGCATCACTTATGGCTCTTATTGTCTTAGCTGGCTATTTGTGAAAATACCAATGTATATGATGTATTTAAACTCATCATATATATCAGGTTTGAAATTTGTATATTTGCGCCAGACGCACGCCCCGTCCACAAAAGACCCACAAGCGACGCCCGAACAATAACATGTCTAACAGGCCAAACAGAGTACGAAGCTGTATGTAAATATGATAGAATGTTGCGGAAACGGTTTTTGTATATTTAAAATTATGTGAAGAATGGCTTATTTCTATTTACAATTTATTTTCATGATTATTATTTTGCTTACATGTTCGTATCCAGGGTACTAAAGTCTGAACTGAACACGCTTAGAGTTTTTAATACAACGATAAAAGTTTATACATGTACATATTATATAATTTTATGATTCTTTGCCGATTCATACAAACACAGAACAGTTTTTCCCCTAAAATATAAGCTAACATTCAACATATTACATATGTTTTTGTCGACATCATTTACTATTGGCTTTTAGGGATACAGTTCTTATTTTCCTTCATACCTTTATCATTGTTTAAGCATTCATTGCACATGATGAAGTGTTTACTACGTGAATGTATATAAAATAAGATTCACTCAACTGAAATGTTCTCTCCCGATTAATTGCTATTATATTGATTCATTCTTATAGATAATGTTTCGCAACCCAAACGTTCAGTCTTTAGTAAGCCTGATTACAGAAATTGCAACCAAAAGAAGAAAAAAATAGATTAGTCGCAATAATTCAAATTGAACATTATAATCAGATAACTTATATATATATATATATATATATATATATATATATATATATTTTCTTTAAAAGTTAATAAACGCATTTCAAATGCTAACCGTTTAAAAAATGCACATCTCAAACAATATGAAATAAAAAAATAAAAAAAAATATAGCATGGCATAAAGTGCGCAACGAAGTTCTATCCTATTTATGTACAAATATCATATATTGGATTGACCATCTACACCATTTTATATAGTTTTTAAATATGAATTTATCTGGTGGAGAAATTTTGTAATAATTGTCTAACGTATCTTAGTAGGATCAAAACGATAGCTGTGAGAAGCCAAAAGTAATTTTTTGTAAAAAAATAAAAATAAGGTTTTTAGACGAATCTTTCATGTGACTTCCATCACTACGTTACAAAAATGTATGCATAGCAAATTCCAACACATGTTGACCAAACGGGTGAAAACGATTTATTTTATACTGCACAAAACATTTGGGAAATTGAAATCTAAAGGATATCACACTTTCTAAGTCATACGGCAATCAAGATTGTGTACCTACGGAACATGAATTATTTCCATACTACCCTACCGAATGACGATTATGAAAGTGCTCGAAATTTTTAATAAAGTAGGGATACAGGTTCGCCTTCTATCTGGTAAATGACGTCATGAAGGCGTGCGAGATTAATGATCTTTTCCGGTGAAAGACTTGATTCCAAAAATTACCTATTAATTGTACCAGCATCTTTTTGATATTATCATAAAATTGAGATTGGGGTATTCTTTATTAAATAACTCTTAATAAATCATAGTAACAATTCAGAATATTCCGTTACAGTAGTATTGTGCGATAGCCTAGAAAAACTATTACAAATATTGGACACACTGCTTATAGTTATGCAATTGAATGCCAATACTACAAAAAATGGTGAATGTTCTCAAGTAGTTGGATGTATAAACGTTTTATGACTAGTTATGTTGACTAGTATAATTCTACCTCAGGCATAGATTGCCTTAGCTGTATTTGGCAAAATTTTTAGGTATTTTGGTCCTCAATGCTCTTCAACTTCGTAGTTTATTTGGCCTTGTTAACTTTTTGAATTCGAGCGTCACTGATGAGTCTTTTGTAGACGAAACGCGCGTCTGGCGTATATACAAAAATTAGTACTGGTATCTATGATGAGTTTATTCACTTGAACTAAATTGCTTCACCTTTTGTTTCTAGTTAGCTTTATTCGCAATAAGATATTGATTTACAGTTTATGAATTAAACATTGCTGCATTTGATTATATATGTTAAAGGTTTTATGGGCATATTTATATGAATTGATAATTACTAGAATACAATCAGGGATGAAATTAAAAAAAAACCTTGACTATCTGTCTTTGTCTTTTATAGAGCTCAACTGTCGTAAAAAAGTATATTCCAACTAATATTGTAGTGTGTTCTGCATTCATGGTTTACAGGTTAGATCGATTAATGGGTTATATTTTGTTTAGTCAAAAGGTGTGGTGAAATAAAACTAACCAAAAATTTCCGGAAGTTCTAAAAAATTGATAAATATTTTGTATGGAATTTCTCCCTGCAATTCATTTAAAACTTGTGCCTTGATTTTAACAAACGAGAGGTAATAGGATATTTTGTAATGAATTTAAGACAACGACTCTATAATCTATAATAATGTATAAGCACACTTGTTAAAATGTACACTCTCTGTTATATTCACCTATTTCTGAGACAGTTAGCAGCAGGTTATAGTAACTATATCCTCCACATATGTCATCGTTGTTACCTGGACATTGTTTAGTACATTGCTCATCTTCTTCTTCTTGAGACGGCAACGGTTTCGTTTCACAACAATAGCAAGTATTGGACTGCAAAATAAAAAACAAATTACAACACAAATTAAGATGTATATATACTATATGCATGATGTAACAAAATATGATAAAGTATATACATGTTCCAAGCGCTATGCTTGACGTTTCCACACACTTATGCCAATACTATCGACCGAAATATAAAGGCTATACATTTTCACTTCTAAACATGATTTAATTTTCAGGGGTTTCAATGACTTAGTTCTATATTTTTAGCTCAAAACTTGTATTGAAATTACTATTTATTAGTTTCTTCTAAGTAGCTGACGAAAACAAAAGACTTTATCGATAACTTTATTATGCTATGCAAGTTAGAGCTTTGTATTTATCAAGCCATACTTTGTTTTCTCCTGGCATGTGCAACGATGCTTTAAGGTTAGTAAGTATATAACATGCGTAACATTAATGATTCCAGTTTACTTGTCATCAAATATGTTAAAAAAAAAGTTGAAAGACAAAATTCAGAACACTATAATTATAAACCAAATAATATAATGTTGTATGTCAGCCTTAAATCAAATAGTTGCGATATACATAACTGACAAAATCTCGAGCATTATGTAAAAGCATGATTTCAAACGCATAGTTGAAATAGTATTAAACTGTACGTACATATTAATTGCAACTTCAATATATCCGAGGTTATTAAATCAGCGGATCAGTTCTTATGGTTATGCTGGTGTGTTTTGTTTGCTCAGAAATGTTTACTTTTGTACGGTTATTATATTTTAAAGCAGAATACATTGGATTAAGGACTCAAGTGTCATATGAATGAACAATTAATGTGCAACAGCTATTCAACGCAAAATATTCTTACATTTGTTCCACTATATTGATATTTTGCATTAGCTTCTTTACACTCGTTTTCACACCAACTGTTATCATTCTGGGAAGAAGACTTCTGATAGATCCATGACTGGTCAGCTTTATAACATGATGTAACCACTGCAGCATCTAAAACAAAAGGAAATGTTAATATCATACTTATTAATTTAAATGTAAGATGCTCTTTTCCTGTTGTGTATTCTTATATACACATGTTAAATTGAATAGATATGTTTTGTAGGTTGATTTGTTGTTTTAAATTCAAATTGCTTTTAATTTCTCTCTCTCTCTCTCTCTCTCTCTCTCTCTCTCCAACAATGTTAGATATGTAAATTTGCTTTGACTCAAGAACGATGGCCCTTCATCGGAGTACTACTTGGTCCATTATACATATGATTATGGTTCGCCTGTTCCTGGATCATGCACATACGACGTTTTCAGACTTAAAACAAGAAAAAACGGAATTCCATAAAAATTTCAAAACTATCGTTGAAATTATCAAGCATAGTATCGCTAATTAATCCAATCATTCTTTAGACTGTTGTAATACCCCATTGTTTGGGCAATAGATCAATGCGACTGCAACGAGGCCACTACTGAGAGTAAGTATGCTAATCCATATCAGCCAAAATTTCCTCCAGCAACTTGTGAATTGCTCCTCTCCTGGATAACTCTATAATAACTGCTCTATTGGGGAACATTGTCCGATTCTCAAGCGAAACCGGTCTTCGTCTGTAATTTCCGTGCGAATATCATTTAGATTACTAGTTGTAGGCTACTATCTAACCCATAATCTGCTGGGAAAAATAATTGAATTTAAAGCAAATCTGTTTTACCTGACAGAGTGTTGGAGCCTGAGTTGATGTCCTTAAGGATGTATTTATGTAAAATTTAATAAATTAAAAAATCAAAATTGATACTTTAAGCTAGAAGAGTATTAGTTAAGGATAAACATAAGCTAAAAATAATGATAGGTCATGGAGCTCCTTTTCAAGATATTTGATTTATTAGATATGGCGGGAAAAGGCTTTCTCTGACTTTTACCTTAAATTTGCATTGGTATAATTAGGGTCTCAAATCAAAAGAGAGCATATTAAGAATCGGTTTAAATTTTGACAAATGACCTTTTGGATGAACCGGGTTCAATTCACCATGTTCTACATTTGAAAATGCCTGTACCAAGGCAGGAATATGACAGTTCTTGTCCATTCGTTTTTTATGCGTTTTGTTATTTGATTTTGCCATGTGATTATGGACTTTCCGAATTGATTTTCCTCTGAGTTCAGTATTTTTGTGATTTTACTTTTTATGAGCTATTAAGTCTTATGTTAAAAAATAAATAGGTGTTATGGGGCAAAATATTTTACCTTGCATGGTATGGATAAACGCCAAGGATTCCGAACATTTGACACTTATTCCAATACCTCACTTAAGTACATCCTTAGTGTTTTTCTTGGTGTTTCCATTGTACTATTAAACAAACAAGTTATCACTTAAACGTTTGTTGAAGCGTATACTCATATGTATGTTAAGTGTTGTTGGGTGTATAAGTTTCAGGTCGTGCCTTTCACTCGTACACGGACGACACATGCCAAAAATATATACTCTTTAACGGTGTCGACCTAGCAATCTACTGGTAGCGTGATTCAGAGAATCCTGGTCACGTAAATACAGAAACAGTTCCTAGGATAGCTTGTACGCAGTCTTGTAAGTTAACGTACACACAAATTCGAATAAAAGTTCAATACCGTATTATCAAAATCACATGACTATAACAACGTTTCAAAGATAACAAAATGTGCATCTAACTTCAGTCTTAACTATACGGTTCTCCTCTCTACTATAAACTATATCTCCTTACTATAAATTCGATATCCCCCTATCTCAAATTCGTTCTGTCTTTTCATATCATTCCTTAAAGCCCGGATACAAATATGGAATACTAAGTCAATCGGGCACTAGAAGCCAGGTGCAGAGGTCAACCGGGCACCGTGTATTCCGTGCTCCGGTAATCCGGGTGGTCCGGTTTTTCGGGATCCTAGTGTTCCGTGTTCCTAAATAAGTTTACTAGGGCAGCATATGCAAATCATTGGTTTTCGCTAGTCAACAGAAGGAATTCAAAGATAACTTTTAAATGATATCTTTTATTTTTTTATTATCTTAGTTGGCTATTTGTGAAAATACCAATGTATATGATGTATTTAAACTAATCATATATATCAGGTTTGAAATTTTTGATATTTGCGCCAGACGCGCGCCTCGTCCACAAAAGATACACAAGCGACGCCCGAACAATAAAATGTCAAACAGGCCAAACGGAGCACGAAGCTGTATGTAAATCTAATAGAATGTAGCGGAAACGGATTTTATATATTTAAAATTATGTGAAGGGTGGCTTATTTCTATTTACAATTTATTTTCATGATTATTATTTTGCTTACATGTTCGTATCCAGGGTAAACTAAACAAGTGTAGTGGATTTTTATTGGTTAATCAGTAAGGACTCTCGGTGTTTTACTCGAGCTTAATGATTAAAAGCTTTTCTTTTTTTCTCGGTAGTAATCAATCAGTTGTTAAGATCTAGATATGTTTGAGTCCTTCTATCTACAAGTTTGTATCGAAGTACGCGTTGGTTACATTTGTTATTTATTCACCTGTAATTAGTGTATAAAGTAGATATTGTATTAATTCAGCCGCTTAATCGTATAAATCCATATAAATCTTATAACCTGCTCGTGCATTTTTCATTGTTATTCAACGCAAATTTATTTTCTAAGACACCTGGGACGATCTTATTTCACAAAGGATTTCTATTGTCTACTTATTGTAGCTCGACCTTATTTATTCGATGTAGGTCTTTAAGTTGAGGTTCAATCCAATTAAAGTTAATCGGGCATGACTAATTAGAATCGCCCTCTTAAAATCAGAGGGTCCGAAATAGGATTGGTAAAAAAAACCACCCAACAAAATACCTTAGTTTACAATTTTAAGAATTTGTTTGATTCAGAGTGCTTTTGGTTGCTTTAATATCTTCGATCAATAATCAGGCGGTATTTTGTGGAAATAAATAACCTTTCCCGAACAGGGAGATGTTGGCTGCAATAGGAATTAATTAAAAAAGTCCATATCTCATTTACTTGTAGTGGCCGTTATTGATTGTAAATTCATGACTTTTTGGTTTTGGCATTCGTCTATCGCGGAGAAAAAAGAGGGAAGGAGGGCGTAATTACGAGTTCTATCATTATGGTTCAAATATATTCTATTATTGCATACGTTTTACCTCTAGCGAACGCTCTGCCTTATTGTAAAAAGTTCCACTCTAAATTTGTAAACATTTACTTCAAATTGATCCACCTTGAATCTAGTCGTAAATATGCATGACATATTTGCCACTGGACACAAAAGAGTAATAAATTAATCAGCTTCATTTAGTGATTTATAATCATTTGACCTCAGTTGATTATAGTCACAAACAGTTTTCCAACTTTTATGTATTTCATTTTTATTTATATTTGAATTTTTTTGCGTAAATCTTAGCATTTCTTCCATCATTTTTCTCTTTGCATTTAATCTTTTTTTTTAGAATTAAAAAAAAAAAAAACGTTGTCGTAGTACACATCAGGGTAACATTGTATAATTTCCAGCAAAACTAATAGGGGAGGGACTACAACAGAAAACGATCTTCATTGAGAGGCCATTACTCATATATTGAAGCGTACAATGACGGCTGTCTCGTTTAGGCGACATAATTTGCTGTTTCAAGTTTATTTATATCTCAGACTGGTATAATAGTTGTCATAAAAGCAAAAAAAAAAAAAAAAAAAAAAATTGATAAAAAAAGGTTGACAACAATTTATAAAAAAAGATTCAAATTCTTTTGAGCTTTTCATTATTTTTTATATTGTCTTGCTGATCGGTTTTGTTTTAGTTTTTTTCCATCTACTATTGTTCTAGCAAAAGTCACAAAACTGTTGTTAAAATCAGCCATGCAACTTATTTAAAAAGATTAAGCCGACCTTTCTTGATGTTTACACATTTCAATCATTCAACTCGTGTGTATATCGTCTTTCCCTCTAATGGTTTTTTAAGGTAAAGAGAGAGTGAATTCTCACTGCACCAGGCATCTGATATACATTCCTATTGCGTATTTATATAACCAATAAGCCAAACGAACGCACCCATTTAGCAAGGGTAAACTGTGGAATGAGAGAGGTCTAGAGATGTCAATATTTCTATACCCAAGCGAATCTTGGTTTTGAATAAAAGGAGAAAATGGTATACATTAATGTGACAGCAAACCAAAGACACAGATAAATAAAAATATTTAGAGTCAACATTCGGTCTTTTTTTTATAGAACATTCCGTATACAGAATATTAAGCTCAAAACCGACCCATGACTAAATAATAGTTATACGGAGTTAATTCAATAATATTTTCCGTCAGATATTATATATCCGAAAAGGCACATTTGATTTAATATTATTATTACCGTCTAAGATAATAATCCCAACAATCACAAGTGTTTCAAAAATTTCACCTGCCATTTTTTATTTTGATTGGTGAAAATTTAAAAAGTTTTAATATATACCAGTAAAAGAAAAAACTTCACTGTATAATAAAACGGTAAAATAAATAATGATAAAGGATAGCGACCAGCGGCGAATAAAATTAATATTCAGGACGATTACGTGTAAATATAATAAGAGTATTAATCCCTTTTTTACTAGACTGACAAGCTGAGTCGGTTTTTTTATCGTGTAAGTTCACAAGATATTAGTTCGCAGGAAGAAAATTCACCCGACCCGGACACGTTTCCGACTCTGAGCCGGCCAGTCTGTACACTTACTCTATGATGCCACGTGTTAAGCGTTGAAATATGATACCAAAATTAATTAACGTCTTTGTTTGACCCGTTCGGGATATGAACAAATTTTAATGACCTCCCGCTCTCGAGGCGAACGCCCCCACACGAGACCAACCAGGAGAGCGTAAGTGAGCGGTAGTATAAAATATCATACCAAAAACTAAAGCACAATACACAATACAGTTTCACAGAATTCTCACACTTACTAAAGCAAGCTAAAAGTATCTGACCTAAATTGGATGCGTGAAATGATATTGTAAGCTACACGTAAACATGGCTGATCGACTTCAGGGTAGATTTTATGGATCAATTTAAAAACTCTTGCACCTATTATTTGAGTGGTCCAAATATTGCCTGCTGTTTCGAGTCTTAATTTCTGTCCTTATTCAATATACCCTCATTTTCTAGTGGTATTTTAAAGTTTCACGTCCAACCTCACTGTCGACCTCCTATTGTACGACCTACCTATTGTTTTTAAAATATATGTGTTATAGACATTAACAGGCATGAAATATTTGATACTGGACGTAAAGCAAACAACAATCAATCAATTTATTTAATTTCTCTATTACAGTACTAGTATTTATCACACAAAGACAAGATCTTGAAAAAAGCTATAATTTACAATTTCCATTTCCATTTTCATTTTATTTTATTTTTTTGTTTGTTTGGAAGGGGGGGGGTCTCTTCAGTTTATCACATAACTGACTGCTTATTCAAAAGTTTAAAATTTTCTTTTACTATTGTTCTTATCTAATGTTTAAATACGATTCATAACGTATGATTTTTTTTTGTCAGACAAGTATAAAACTAAGAAAGATAAAAGTTTTTTCAGGTGTTTTTGCTTCATTTAGACATGAAAAGGGAATAACGGACGACTGAATTAAAGTGTTTGTTTCATATAATATATTGAACTTGCGAATGTATCTCACCATCACGTTTTAATCGGGACAGTGAAACCTAGTTTAATACGGTTTTATTCATTGAAGTTTGCATGCATAATTCTTATTTAAAAAAAAACCACACACAATTAAAGCAAGATATATTAATTAAATGGACTGAATAGACAAAATTAATTATTTTGGTAACTGTTAATTGTACATATCAGTCTGAGTACTGTTTAACTATCATTTAAGTTAAACATATTTAGACTCGTCCAGTTCAGGGGAATTAGGTTTCTGCAAGTGCTTTTTATGTACTTTTCTTATATTTTTGACGGTTTGTAAGTCAGTAAAAGTTCAATGTTCGGGCTCGGGGATCTGAACACTCCTTTTTGTTCGGAGGTCTTTTAGTATCAATATTAACTTATCATTGAACTTTTACTTTTACATAATCAACATTTTGGTTTGAATAAAACGGCCATTGTTTATCTTTATTATTAAGGACTTACGGGTGTATTATAATCCAATGTCTCAAATAAACATCTTTCGTTATATTAGCCAGTTGTTCATATGTTATGAATTATATTAAAGCACCCCAATAACATTCATAAAAACGTTAAAAAATATTATCTGTTCTTGCCAAGCATTTATATGCCACACATCTGATATATTCCTTTCTTGTCATTTCATCTTTTCTATACTTTTGGTACTTTCCAACAATGAAGTCCATCTTTTCTTTCTGGTGCCAAAACGAATTTTCGAAGAATATGACCAAAATTATCATAAAACATAAGGGAACACTGTTTATATCTATATATTACCAGTTTACTGCATCATCATTTGTTATCTTATGAAGCAATATGTTTTCGTAGCATTATGATAAACATTTGAAAAAAGAGGAATAATCTGATGGTTGTGGCCTGTTATCTTTTTCACACTTGTCAATGAACGCTATTATAGAGTTCTCTAAAATCTACGCTTGTCCCCATAGAGTGCTAAGGGGATCATTCGTGACATCTCGTTGTTCCATACATTTCACTCCGATTGATTCTCAAACTATTGATAAATCCAATCTGAATATCTTTACTAGCTTCGGAAAAGACCCTTCGGACGGGATACACATTCGATGAGGGAACATATCTTCCATGGATACATCGAGAGTTATGGTATTCCGGAGTTGTTCCGTATATATCACTACGTGAGAGGTTTAGATAGCTATAAAACCAGGTTCAATCCACCATTTTCTACATTTGAAAATGTCTGTACCAAGTCAGGAATATGACTGTTCTTGTCCATTCGTTTTTGATGCGTTTTGTTATTTGATTTTGCCATGTGATTATAAACTTTCCGAATTGATTTTCCTCTGAGTTCAGTTTTTTTTTGTGATTTTACTTTTTCCAGACTATCACACTCCAGAAATTGTACATTTCCTTATGATAAGCCCATGTTTTCAGATGTTTATCCAGGTGACTGAAGCTCCATTGACCTTTGCCCGTATATAACAGGGCGATTGGGATACGCACACACATTATTGTAGGGAAATGAATGATAATGGTTCTTCTCATGACGTTTGTAGGGGACAGGAGGTCATTGGTACTGAACATAAATAGGATTGCTTAAACTTATATTGTTTTTAATGACAATACTAATTTCCATTCTCAGTTTTATTTTATTAAAACTGATTATTTATTTATTAAAATAGGTACGCGTTCGACTTTGGTTATATGAAAAACAATGTTTTAAGAAATACAGAAAGATAAAAGGAGTTTCGGCAAAATCACCATGGAAACAGTACCAAAAATGATAAAATCAGAAAAAAATTATATATATGAGAATGTCAATATCAGAGAATATTTTTTCACAATGTTTGAGCGATATTATAAAGTCCTAAATTCAGTCACATGTTAACTTTGGTCAGTCCAAATGTCTGGTTATCAAGTTAACTTGCTATACAGGACATGACTGCATCCATTTGTATTTCAGCAATTATCCCCAGAAAAAAAAAGAAACGCCCACAAATATAAAATGGATGTTTTTGTTATTTTCACAATAATAATGTACTTACCTGCATTCTTTAAGTACAACACACCGAAAATAGACACCACAGATATGATTGCAAGATACATCTCAGAAAACACAACTAACATTGTCTGTCATTTTAAAAAGAATACCAGAACTGATTAGATGCATTTTAAAAAATGCTGTTGCGCAGTCGCAGTCTCGCCTTTGTTGTTTCTGTATTGTAGGCCTTTATGCTAATGACTTTTCCATAATTCATTTTGATTATTTATATTTTGTCATAAATTTCTCGTTAATATTTCAAACATCATGGATACCTGTAACATAGCTAGATGGAAAAACAAATTATTTTGAAATGAATTTCGTGTTTTCCATCAATTTAGATTTTATGAAAGATGAAGATAATTAAATTTATTTTGAATATAACATAAATAATACATAAACACGAGTTCCAACAAATAGCAATCCATATATAATACTTTCTCCATCAGAAGGTTGTAGATATTGATATCATTTAAGTGTTTGATTTAATAAAGCTGATCTTATTTTCTTGAACACAATCACGAGTCAGTGAATCGTAGTTTAAGATAGGTCACTTTACTCAGTTTACGAGAGTGTTGTTAAACTCGTCATTATTTACCTAAGGTATACATAATTGCGGACAAATCAGGCTAGGCGTTTCTTTTTAAGAAAAAAGGGGGATGGTTGGTAAAAGTAAAAACACAAAAAAAGTAAAAAACACAAAAATACTGAAGTCCGATGAAATTTAAATATGAAAGTGTCTAATCAAATGACAACATCAAATTATAAAACACATCAAAGGAATGGACAACAACTGTCGTATTCCTGACTTTCACAGGCATTTACAAATGTAGAACATGGTGGATTATACCTTATACCATAGCGCTAAACCTATCACTTGTTTGACAGTCTCATTACATTCTATTATATTTA
Source organism: Mytilus galloprovincialis (assembly GCF_965363235.1). Classification (NCBI taxonomy): domain Eukaryota; kingdom Metazoa; phylum Mollusca; class Bivalvia; order Mytilida; family Mytilidae; genus Mytilus; species Mytilus galloprovincialis. The sequence goes on along the minus strand of NC_134848.1, from coordinate 45,000,312 downwards.
CAACGATGCGTGAAATAAAAACAAAAATATACAAGGTAAAATTTTCAAAATAGGGGTAAGAAATTCGGTCTAACACGGAGAGTTACATGGAATTTTATACTCATATTTATTCATATTGACAAGATAACTGTTGGTCTCAACTGTGTACGAAAAAAGTCTTTAGTTTCTTCCCAAACTGATCTTTTAACACTTATCTCCTAATACTTGTAATAATTAGTATGTTATAGTGTCTATAGAATTTTAAAGATATTGTCTTTAGTCAAAATGTTTGTTATACAGACTAACTTGGAGTGTTCACATGCCAAGTAACTTATATTGTCTCTATAGAAATAGAATTTAATTTTGGATGTAACGCGTCTTCTGATTGGCTGGCGTTATTTTGTTATGAGCCTATAGACATAATTTAGTCATGTGACCGTGACGTCATCAACTTTTTTCATGGTTTTCTACAGTTTAAAATGGAATTTAGAATTGAATTATAAGTAATGACTGAAATATTTTTCTGTCTATTCGAAATAACATAAAAAATGTGGTGCACACTGTTAAATAACCCGCTACGCGCGTTATTCAGTGTGCACCAAATTTTTAATGGTATTTCCTCATAGACAGAAAAAAATATTATTACAATACCGTCTTTAGTCATGATGTTTGTTATACAGACTAACTTGGAGTGTTCACACAGCACGTAACTTATCTTATCTCTATCGCAATGTATAGATATCGTCTTTAGTCATGATGTTCTTTTATAGAGACTAATTTGGAGTGTTCACATAGCAAGTAATTTATATTGTTTCTATAGAAATGAGTAAACAGTCGTTTGTCATGATGTGAGTTATTCAGACTAACTTTGAGTGTTTACATAGCAAGTAACATATATTGTCTCTATATAATAGTATGCATACCGTCGTTAGTCATGATGTGTGTTATAGAGACTAACTTGGAGTGTTCACAAAGCAAGTAGGTTATCTGGTCTCTATATAAATGTATAAATACAATTTGGAAATTATTATGGCGTTCATTATCACTGAACTAGTATATGTTTGTTTAGGGGCCAGCTGAAGGACGCCTCCGGGTGCTGGAATTTCTCGCTGCTACATTGAAGATCTGTTGGTGACCTTCTGATGTTGTTTTTTTCTATGGTCGGGTTGTTGTCTCTTTGGCACATTCCCCATTTCCATTCTCAATTTTAAATAACGTTTTTTTGTCATTATGTGAGTTATACAGACTAACTTGGAGTGTTGACACAGCTAGTATCTTATATTGTCCCTATAGAAATGTACAAATACCGTCGTTAGTCAAGATGTTTATTATACCGACTTATTTGGATTGGTCACACAGCAAGTAGGTTATCTTGTCTCTATAGAAATTTATAAATACTGTCATTTGTCATGATGTGAGTTATACAGACTAACTTTGAGTGTTTACATAGCAAGTAACATATATTGTCTCTATATAATAGTATGCATACCGTCTTTAGTCATGATGTTTGTTATAGAGACTAACTTGGAGTGTTCACAAAGCAAGTAGGTTATCTGGTCTCCATATAAATGTATAAATACAATTTGGAAATTATTATGGCGTTCATTATCACTGAACTAGTATATGTTTGTTTAGGGGCCAGCTGAAGGACGCCTCCGGGTGCTGGAATTTCTCGCTGCTACATTGAAGACCTGTTGGTGACCTTCTGATGTTGTTTTTTTCTATGGTCGGGTTGTTGTCTCTTTGGCATATTCCCCATTTCCATTCTCAATTTTCAATAACGTTTTTTTTGTCATTATGTGAGTTATACAGACTAACTTGGAGTGTTGACATAGCTAGTATCTTATATTGTCTCTATAGAAATGTACAAATACCGTCGTTAGTCAAGATGTTTATTATACCGACTTATTTGGATGGGTCACACAGCTAGTAGGTTATCTTGTCTCTATAGAAATGTATAAATACTGTCATTTGTCATGATGTGAGTTATACAGACTAACTTGAAGTATTAACATAGCTAGTATCTTATATTGTCTCTATAGAAATGTATAAATACCATCTTTAGTCATCATGTTTGTTATGAGACTAATTTGGTGTGTTCACACAGCTAGTATCTTATATTGTCTCTATAGGAATGTATAAATGACGTTTTTAGTCATCATGTTTATATTTATATGTGTTTAAATGTTTTGCTTTATACATGTTATACGCAAAGGAAAACAGTGTATTACGGGTAAACAGTTACCTACCTGCATGTCAACCCCTATCGATAAAAATGTACTTCTATTTTTGAATATGATCTTCCCTACTAGGTAAAACGATTGATAAGTTTAACTTCATTATTTATTAATTTTATAATTATGTTTTGTACCGATTAAATTTATGTATGGCATATTTTATTCTTTAAATGACTGTTGTGTGGGATTTTTCCCTCACGTTTATTTTCTAGCCTTGTCAGGCTCATCAATAATTGAAACTCTGCTGTTCATATTAACTGTTTTAATTGTATTTGCATTTTTGATGACACAACTCCCATAGTTTGAAGCAGACAGTTAAAATTATTTTAATTCTTATATCTCTTTTTTCATACAACAACTTAAACAGATTAATTTTATAGATTAAACGGTTATTCTAATAGGATCAATTATCATTGTAAAATACATTTTTGAACTATCGATTCGAAAGTATATTAAATTAATTAAATACCCTTTAAGACCAACACTTGAAACGATTTTCGTTTTTGATTAATCGTGTTTTGACTATATACTATTGTTGCCTATATTCGATCGGTCCTTCTTGCCGATCTGGTGCACCTAAGTGTTCGGTGTATTCATTGTGTTCAATGTTTAGTTTCCATATTGTGTTTTATGCAAAGTTGTTTTTCGGCTTGTATTAATTTATTTTCAGCAGATCTATTCCATTATAGCGAGGGTCAACATGTCAACATATACACATAACTTAATTATGTATATGTATGTTAAAAGCACGATGCTTCATTCGTAAATAATCGACTTAGACAGTATATCGATTCAAATAACGATGTGATGTACCACTATAAATCTAAATCTGATTTCGCAACATCCCATGTGTAGTTTTTTTGTTATAGTGTGATTAAAATCACACCTCTCACTTGATATTGTTTTTTTTTAAATATGATGCCAAATGTAAGGGCTGAATGCAAGTAAGGGGTATGATTTTAAGGAAGCTGGCTTGTCATGTTTTTGATTTTTTGTCAGATTTTCGGAATCCTCTGGCTTTATCCATTTAAATGCCTTGAAAAAAATTGCCCGGTGACCCCCATTTTTCTTTTTGAAATTCTTTAACATGTATAATGATAAGCCATCTGTTAAAGTCTTATAAAATTTTAACTACTTTTTAACAGTTTTTGAGAACTTTAACTTGTCAATGATAAAGCTATGAAAAGTCAAGAGAGAATATTTTCCCGCCAAAATTTCAATGGCTCATATTTCGAAAACAAGCACGGTGACCTATATATTTTTTTTGCTTTTTGTATTCCTTTATCAATTCCTTATCAATATAAACTAGTGATTTGAAAAGTTAATTACTTTGAAACTGAGAAGCGAGCTCCCTTAAGCTCTCAAACAGTTTTAGGACGATTGTCGAGTTTTTATTGAAAAGTTAAAAACTATATTTCACATTTTGACTTAAAATGTTCTAATGTCATAATGCTTATTTAACCTTGACGTTGTCATTGTTGTTGTATCGCTTAGACGTCTCAATGATATATGTTTATTATTTTTACACCTCACTGCTGTAAATTTTTTTAAATCAAGACAGGAATGTGATATATCATGTTAGTACAGCAGAAGGAATTTCTAGAAGTTTTTCGTCAACATCACTCAATGACAACAAAAAAATGCAAAGACAATTTTGATATAAAAACAAGCAAACTTTGGAACCAAACATCTGTGCACTTTCAAATATGGTTTTAGTTTTGTTAAACATTATCCCAGACTAATAATTATACATATATATCGCAAGGATATTGAAAACGAGCAAATACACATGCCTTGAATAGAAAATTAAATGGACCAAAATCCCGAATGCCAGGTTTGCATAGCAATTTTCTAAACAGACTTATTCTATATTCTCACCATGCAAACTCCTATGGAAAGCCAACGGGGTCAAAATTCTTAATTCGTAACTTGTAACTGTGTAATTTCTAAATCGTTAATTCGTAAATTATTAATTTGTAACTTGTTACTGTGAAATTCATAATGCTTAATTCGTAAATTGTCAATTTGTAACTTGCACCTTTGTAGCTTCAACATTCTTAATCGGTAAATTGTCAGTTTGTTACTTGTAACTGTGCAATTTCATAATGCTTCATTCGTAAATTGTCAATTTGTAACTTGTATCTTTTTATCAAAATTCAACATTCTTCATTTGTTAATTGTCAGTTTGTAACTTGTAGATTTCAAAATTCTTTATTGGTAAATTGTCTTTTTGTATATTGATGTTTTGTAACTTGTAACATGTGACTTGTCGATTCGTGAATTGTCGATGTGTGAAATGTCGAAGTGTTAAATGTCATCGTTGTATTATGCTAACGATCATTATGACGACAGATGGCGCTCGGTTTCTTCTTCTGTGTATAAGCCTCATGTAAGTAGGAGTACCGCCATATGGAATATATACCAAAGGAGTTTACATCGATTATGTACAGCGCATACATAAATAGATAAATACATTGTTTGTTTTATATGGCATGTATAACAGGGACTCGGTTTTATATTGAGGTAACCTCGTATAAACATGTTTGTTTACTGTACTGGTCACCAAACCTGCAATGAGGTGTGTCACCTCCTTTAATATTAAGGTATACAGATGTGTCGCAGGAACGGGCTTCCTTATCAACTTCGCAAATATATAACTGTCACTTGGCAAGAAATTTCTACTTAATATTTAATTGGGTAAAAACAAGACTAAAAACATGAAATATAAGACGGTGCTGGAAAAATACTAATATTGCCCTGGGTCCGCAAATTTTGGACTCAATGTATAATGGCAGAAATGGTTTGACAACCATCATTCATTAATTTAAAAAAAAAAAACATTAGTAAACAGTGTAGTAGTAAAATGCCCTTTTTTGAATTGTTGTTTGGATGAAGAGTTGTCTCATTGGCACTCATACCACATCTTCCTATATCTATAAAAAATGTTTAATGATATTATATAAGTACAGTGGAGATCACTTCTAACCTCTCATTAGAACTGTCAGAATATTCTGTCAAAGAACTGTTCTAAGCTGTCCTAACACAGTTCTACCTAGAACTGTTCTAAGTAGAACTGTCAGAATCAGTTCTAGGTAGAACTGTCAGGATCAGTTCTAGGGTAAAACTATCTAAATCAGTTCTAGGTAGAACTTTGCAAAACAAACTGCATGAATGAAAAATTATTTTAAATGAGTCACTTAGTTAATGTATACTATATAATATAGTATACATCAAAACTGTGTTGAATATGCACTATTTTGTAATAAAATCTAAAGGAAGCAGAAAACTAATCGAAGCCCTAAAATTTGAGATATTGTCAACCGGAATGCGAGATAACCGCATATATTTAAATGGTCAGGTCAATAATGGGATATCATATCGTCAATAGTATGTTCACATCTACAATCATCAATAGCTTGAAAGAATACAGCGACAACTTGTGAGATTTATAACAGGAGAGTACAAATCCAGAGGAGTTGGTTGCGTCTCAAACACGCTCACCAAACTGAAACTACAAGACATACAGACAAGACGCTCAAGTCAGAAGCTAATATTTCTGACTGTACGAGGTGGTCGCAGTGCAATAGAACCAGACAATTAAAAAAAAAGGCTCGTCCAAAAAGAACACTAAATTGCGTCAAGGGCCCGATTTAGCAATTATCAGTCAAGAAATGTTGTGAACAAACATGCAGAAAAAAAACTATACGAAGTGTTTTGAGATCTCAACGAGTAAAATACAATAATATTCTAACTCATTTTTCGTAAAAACAGTATTCGAATAGAACCACATTGAAGAAGCGTAGTGCGTACACCGAGCGTTGACAGCCGTTCAGAAACTACTCTCGTGCATCGTCAATACATCGACGGCGCCCTCTCTACCGTTGTATTAAAGCCGGTATTTGTATCCACAACGTTCTCCTACAGATACAGATCTAAAATGATCATGGTAAAAGATCGAAATTTACTAGGAGGCGTCCCCTCTATATATATTTTTAATGACCATGATCGTTAAAATATGAAACTTTATTTTTTACTACAAGCGTCACCTACATAAATTTGTGAATGGAGATGGGGAATGCGTCAAAGACACAACAACCCGACCATAAAGCAGACAACAACCGAAGGCCACCAAAGGGTCTCCAACTCCTGCACCCGGCGAATTCCTTCAGCTGGCCCCTAAACAAATATGTATACTAGTTCAGTGATACCGGACGTCATACTGAACCCCGAAATTATACACAAGAAACAAAAATTAAAAATCATACAAGTCTAACAAAGGCAAGAGTTTTTTTGAAATCTCAAACCCCCCTTCCTAATACTCCCACTTTTAAACAAATATACGCCTCCTTCCTCTGACTTGTCAGAGAAAAGATCTTGCCATATCGCAATTTGCATGAAAGAGGCAATTATCTCTTATATGCTTACACTAATTATACCCCACGCAACAAAGTTGCGGAGGATGTAATGTTTTGACCCGTCCATCTGTTTGTTTGCTTGTCCGTCCGTACGTCAGTCCGTCGATCCTGTTTCTTGTCATCGCAACTCCTCTCAAAACACACAACAGAATTTCATGATAATAAGGACATACTAAGTAGATTTGCATATCAAAAAAAAAAAATCTAGAAGTTACACCCCTTTGAACTTATGTGCTTCGATATACCTCTGCAAGTTTATCGTCGCAACTCCTCTGAAACCACACCACAGAATTTCATGAAACCTTGTAGATAACAAGGACATATTATGTAGATGTACATATCGACAGGAAATTATGATTCATTTTTTTTCTTTTCTTATACAACTTTTTTTTCTTACAGTTATTTTATTTCTCCAGTGGCAATGTGGGGACGTGCATGGGGTATGTGAGAGCGCTCACAAAGGTTCTTTACTTTTTTTGCTCCATGAGCATATTTGCACATTATTTGGGTTTTGGCCATAGGAGTATGTATTTGGTCATTTTTAGAGTAAAATGATAGCCTGGGATCCTGGCTGACTGCTCGACAGAAGAGCCAGGCGGAATACAACCTGGTTTGTCAATATAGGATATTAGGATTGTATTGTTACGAATTCATTGCAAATGATTTTTTATTTTATATTTGACATGCAAATTTAAAAAAAAATAGGTATATTGATTAACATCGTGAATCATTTCAGTTAATTTTAAAACGATTTACAACATGTTAGATTTAGTAAGGTTACCGGGCTATAAGGAGGTGTGGCACCAGGTGGGGTTCATATCGGGAGTACGGAGCATTAAGCAGCTTTTGAGATCGAGGGACTCGGGAATATTTTGGTTATTAATAACACAATAAATCCGTATTTTCATGCCAGTACCGAAGTACTGGCTACTGGGCTGGTGATACCCTCGGGGACTTATAGTCCACCAGCAGAGGCATCGACCCAGTGGTAGTAATAAAACTAACGGTACCAATTTTCTTGCACCAGATGCGCATTTCGACAATACATGTCTCTTCAGTGATTGACAATTAACAAATGAAGAATGTTGAATTTTGATACAAAGATACAAGTTACAAATTGACAATTTACGAATGAAGCATTATGAAATTGCACAGTTACAAGTAACAAACTGACAACTTACCGATTAAGAATGTTGAAACTACAAAGGTGCAAGTTACAAATTGACAATTTACGAATTAAGCATTATGAATTTCACAGTAACAAGTTACAAATTAACAATTTACGAATTAACAATTTAGAAATTACACAGTTACAAGTTACGAATTGACAAGTTACGAATTAAGAATTTTGACCCCGTTGGCTTTCCATAAACTCCATCTCCTCTTGCATGTGTTATACTGGTACCAAAACTAATACTTGGTCAAGGGTTAAACCAAAATAATGGATTACATCAACATTTATGATGCAATTCTTTCAAGAATCGAGTGTTCTTTTTAAAGAAGAAAGTTTGTTAGTTCGATATTTTTTAATGTGTTATATGTTTTGTTTTGTGACTTAAATACTGTCTAAATCTTTTCTCCAGGTAAGTAAGAAAGACACACTGATATAATTTATCTGGTTTATTGAATAATTAAGCATCTTTGTCCATTCGAAAGGTAATCTAATCATCACAAAAGTTAAAACTTGCCATATTTATATATATGTGTGTATAACAACACCTATATGTAACTTTCTCGATAAAGTGGTAGGTTCAAAAAGCCGAAATGATAAGCTCATAAACAATTAAATTGATATTGCTGATAACATTCGATGTATCGTTCGATTGAAGTGGCTTCTTTTGGATTGTCGTTTCCCAATCGTAAACTCAATATATTATTCTATCGATATTTTTAGCTCTAATGTTACTTATATGGTACTTTGAGTCTAGTATAAAAATTAAAACATACAAATATGTAGGTTATAGTTCACTTAAAATGAATTTGATTTTATTTCTTAAGGGTACGTTGAGCACATTGTTTTTTTCATACGTTGTAAATGTGCGATTTATTTGCAAACTGAAAATGTACAGCTTTCATCTTGTCGATGAAGATTGTTTTAAAGCGAAATCAATGCTTTTAGCATTGTCATTGATAAGCTACTTAATGTAGCCGTTGGAAATTACATTAAAAAAATTTGAATGTGTACACAATTAAGTTGAATCGGTCGTCTTAGGCCATATTTACTATGAGTATAGTATATTTTTTTAGGTTTGGATGTTTTATGTCTGTATATTTGAAAGGATATATTTCATACAAAAATATGGTTTTGAAAACAACATTTAAATGTATGTCGAGTAAATTGAAAAAGAAATGTCCGACATTTTATTCTCTAAAATACCTGAAAGCATTGAATTGTTTCCATTGATTTCATGCTCTTCAGTTATATACTCACGAATACTAATCATGTTTTATAAAATCAAGTCACATTTGGATAAACGTTTAGGAATGTTTGATCCTCAATGCCCTTAAACTTTGTATTTTATTTGGCCTTTAACATTTTTTATCGTTTGAGGGTTACTGATTAGTCTTTTGTAAACACATTGCACGTCATCACACATATAAAATTAAAATCCTGGTATGTATGGTAAGTTTGTGAAACCAGGCATTTAACTGCGAACAATCTTAATCAGAGGATTTCCAGTATTTCGGGAACACTGTTGAGAAAATTGAATCATCATTGACTTCGAAAAGTAAGACACTTCTTTTCACGCTCTTTTGTGAAGAGATTTGTCTTGACAAAGTTACAAAACTTTAAGTTTTAGTATCCAAATCAAATAACATTGTACTATTTATTGATCATTGATTAAACTATTCATCATAACAAAGACAAAATAAGAACAATGAGTTTCCGACAAAGGAGTGGTAACTCTAGCCAGCATCATTATCTATTTTATGAAGCAATTTGTTTTCGTTGCATCAAGATGAATAATCTAAAATACTCAAAACAGAAAACATTCAACACCTCAATTCCGAAATTAATTGAAACCGTGATCATGGTAAAATGGTAAGAGACAGTCAACTTAATTTTAATATTCATCCAGTAGCATGTGGATTTATCTTAAAATGCATTGTCAATCTGTTTCTGAGGATAGGGGTGCGACGACGATAGTATACACATAACAATTTTTAATTTTCATGCGATTAGGGTACAGTTTACTTGTTATCTAAGGCATATCTTTGAGGGTGGGAAATAGCTAATTTCTATGGAAATCGAATACTAACACCATTCGGGTTGATATCCATTTAATTATTTATTCCTTAGATACTGCGAGATTGTCTGTGGTTTTTGTTTCTCTATTGATTAACATTAATAGTTATCAAAGGTACCAGGACTAATATTTAATACGCCAGACGCGCGTTTCGTCTACATAAGACTCATCAGTGACGCTCAGACCAAGATAGTTATAAAGCCAAACAAGTACAACGTTGAAGAGCATTGAGGACCCAAAATTCCAAAAAGGTGTACCAGATTAAACTAGTAGAAGGAGATAGCTTGATATTAAATAAACAAGTCCTAATTCGCCCCATGATAATGTTTTGAATAATTCAAAACACTAAACTGTTATACTTAAGATGGTCATACTATTCTTTTAGGAAGTAATGATTATGTGATTTAGAATTTTATTAGACTCAGTTGATTTGAATTTGTAAATGAAAGATGCAACGGTTTGATAAGGACAATCTGTTCACCTTTTACTTTGAAAATCAAAACGTAACATTCTTTAAATATATTTTAACATATTTGTATTTCAGACATCAGTATTCATAGTTGTGAATTATGATTAAAGTGTTAATGTTAGTACATTTAACATTATATCTAGTGAAAAGCATTAACTATTGCACAAACAAATTGTAAAAAAGGGCAACAAACACTTGCACTGTTCTTCAGAAATTGTACAAAATTCCTAGTCAGTCGTTTAATTACCCATATGTATTTAGGAAAGTGTTTTTTAAGCTGTTATGTTGTTATTGTATGATTATGACGTTATAAACATCTTAACTAGATAAGGAAATTGAGAACTTGACGTATACAGTATGACTGCTTTAATTATGAAGACTGTTGTATATGTTGACCTAATGACATTGTAATTAGAGTTTTGTAGATTTAGTCTTGTTTCTTAAGGATGTACTTAGATGAAATTAAGTAAATCAAGAATTTACAATTGATACTAATGACGGAAGATCACTATTTAAGAATCGAAATAAGCTGAATAAATGTACATTCTGCCTTTTTAGCAAGGATCTTCCTGTTTTCTGCGATACGTTTCACGTTTCATTTCGTCAGAATGGAAATTATTGCCGCATCTGCTGGCGAAATAGTCCTCCGTTGAAGGGACTTTTCTTGCAGAGGCATAACGCTATCTCCGTGATATTTAGAGTCAGAAATGTCCTTTATTCGATTACGTTTACAATGACGACTGCAACAATAGCGTTTTTGGAGGTTAACACAACAGTTAAGTAGGTCTAACACGATCAAGAGAACCACTGGGAGAATGAGGAAAACAATGCTACCCCATCCAATAAACTTTGCAGATATTGTTTTGTTAATAGCTGAGTTCCTCTTTCGTACTTCTTTCGTTACAAACTTTTTGTCAATAGTGATTTCCGAAAGAATGTTCTGGTTAAAATCTTCAAGAGCTATTTTCATTATTTCAGAATCTGTTATTTCCAGTCCGTCAAGAAATTGCCATTTATTATTACAAAATTTCTTTGGACATCTACACGGCAGTTTTTTTGGTCTTTTACCTGAAATTACATTCTATATAATGCATCTTTGTCGTTGAATTATAAGTTTTTGTTGTGCATTATTTGGTAAATACATTCAATCAAACTATTTGAAGTTAATATAAATATAGACAGCAGAAATACGCTACATACAGATTTGTACATAATAGTTATTGAAATAAAACAAATATAGCAAGTATTGTTGTCTAAAACATAATGAATATTTTTAAAAGTACAATAAAAAAAAAATAATGAACTCCAAGCTAAGAAAATAAAAACGGAAATCAAATGGCAACATCAAAACACATCAAACGAATGGATAATAGTTGTTATATTCCAGACTTATACTAAGGACATATGTTTTGTTTGTGTGAATTATGATTGGGTGTCATATCCCCGATAAAGTAAAGTGACTTTTTTTTATTCATAAACATTACAACGGGTGAAACCTGTAGAGCAAACTTTGTTTGCCCTTTCGGAGCATTGAGATAATCCCTATTTTTAGTGGGGTTCGTTATACACAGTGTTTAATTTTCTAAGTTGTGTTTTGTGTAACTTTTGTTAGTATGTTGGTCTATTCATCGTAATACATGTCAAGTTTGTTTTCGACTTATGAATAGTTGAATGTGCTTTTGGTATCGTTCACATTTCTTTTTCCCCTTGTTTGAAGACCATTCATTGAAATAAATAATTTAAAGTCTGCTTCACCGGTAAGCAACCTTATCGTCTAAATGTATTATTTTATCTATTGAATAATTTGTATTGGTTTGAACTTAGCAAATTATAACACCAGTTAAATTAAAATTTAAGAGAGGATTACAAGCAGCTAGGAAGTGTTCAATTACAACCAGGTGACTTGGAGTATTTATAGGATAAAAGAGGATGAACTCAAGTGTGGTCCGAGTGATGGAAACACAGGTAAAAAAGAGATTAGACACAAAGTCAATAACAAAATGATTGGTTTGGGGATATATAATTATTATATACAAGTAAACAAGATTTTGTAATCTCCCTCGTGCTGTATCATATATTGGTAATCATATCGATATACACAATCTTTATTAAACCTTTAAACTTAATGCAGTCATCTTTATTTAGTTACCTGTTTTATAATGTTTTATGGTGCCATTTTGACGTGACGATTGGTAGTGATATTGGGTGTGTTTGGATATACGCCTGAGGCGGCCTATGCTTTGATATTTTGTGTATAAAATATCAAACCATAGGTACCTATGGGTAACCATAGGCCGCCTCAGGCGTATATCCAAACACACCCATTATTACAGATTGTTGGCGGTTAAATTTGTACACCCAACAATTGTAACATGTCTTAGGAAGATAACTATCATGGCGTTTAAATGCATAACATTCCTAATGAATTATTTGTTATCTTAAAGACTAAAAATGATACGAACAAGCAGTTCATTGATTAAAGTTTTAACGTTTTGCAGGTTGATATTTATGTGTAAGTATAAACAAAACATTTATTTTGCATATATGATTCACTATCAACCTGCTCAATACCTGTTGTTGTTTGTGTTGAAGCCTCAGACATCACAGTTAAAATGGAAGAATTAACAGTTTTATTAGTTTTGCTGGTAAGTTTCTTTAAAGTATCAGGTATAATCTGCATTACAGTTGCCGGATATGTGTCGCTGGTTATCATGTTTATAAAATATGATGTTGTAGATTTTTTTAAAGATACAGACGTTGTACTAGTTTTAGCAGATAGTCCTGAAAAAAAAAGAAATAAAGAAGGCCGAAAATGATAAAGGGACACTAGACAACAATAAGTCGAAAAAATCAGTATCATAGCATAGTAAAAACTACGAAGTCTCTTACATTCCGGTAAGACAAAATATTGAGTTGAGTCCTACCGATATTTAGGGTTCTATCGTCGAATCTTACAATTTTTCGCCCAATGCAATTGTTAATATTTATTTTAATGCAAAAAATAAAAAAAACTCTAATGAGATCTCGCAACGAATTCATTATATTTTGTCTCAACAAAGATCTTTAAACGGATAAATTCCTGAAATTCTTAAAACATGTAGAACAATGCTTAAGTATTTTACCAAGTTTGTTGTTATTATTGAAAACAATATCCATAGATTCATTCTGTCTTGCTCTTGTAGCGATGATAGATTATCAGAGTTATAGTTACAGTGAAACCTGGGTAAACCGAACCCTGATAAAACCGAATTTCAGTTTAAACCGAACAATTTTCAAAGTCCCTCAAAATTTCCCTATCAATTAACGTTAATCTAACCTGAAAAAAACGAACCCTGTCAACACCGAATTCCGAACGATTTTTGAATGCTCGATAGTAAATATGTATCTAAAAATTACCTGTCAAAATCGATCGATAGCAATCAAAACAAAAAATTATTTTTAATTATTTTCATGATTTCATTAAACAAACACAGGATGACAGAGTATCCCCGAGGGTATTTGAGGTTAAATTAAATGGTGAGTTGTTATGACAAACTAATTAGCATGTTTGTGTCCATGCATTCAGTGATCACATGATTTATGTTGTAAAGAAACGTTAAACTGGTCTGCTGCCCCCATCGCCGAAAATGACAAGAAAGGAACTTTCCCTTAGATCAATTAAATGCACATTTCTCAAATAATTATCGTGACTGCCATTCTGTAGCTAAACTGCTTAATTAAGTAATAGTTTTAAAGTTTTAAAGCCTTTCACTGGATTAGGAGGTCATGCAACACGACAAGGTCAATGGCTTTCGATTGCCGGATTCCCTTTAGAGGCCCTATATATTTGATTCGGATGCTCCTGAAGACTTCCGTAAGCTATTTAACAACGATAAAGTCCGAGAATAAACTGGACACAACTGGACCCCTGCTGTTGTTTCACTCTTATCGTGTTGCGAAGTATCAGTCAGCGGGTGGCAAGTTTAGTCCGAGAACTTGTGTGTACAATGACGATCTCGACTCAACTACGGAATCGTCATTTGACAGTGACTTGGAAAATGAAGTGGTCAGTGAATTAATGGATTAGAAAAAATTATAAAAAGCAAAATTGCTCCACGTCGGACATCATTGAACGATTTATTCATTGTAGTTTCACAACGACGAGCGTGATTGACGGAGTGGCGTTTGATTTATTAACACAAATGTACCAATAGGTCTATCTTTATTTACTTATATTTTTACGCTTACATCTATATCATCACGAAAATAAATAGTCGTCTGTTGTGTCACCTATTATCCCTTGTCAGTAAGTGCTAAAATTATTTTGGTGTCGACTTCTGTTTACCTCTACAATCCGAACACCTGTGAAAACCGAACAAAACGCAAAGTCCCGTGGGTTTTCGGTTTGGACAGGTTTCACTGTATCTGATTTAATGTACAATAAACTTATGAAAAGGCAGTGGTGCCTTTTCATGCAGATTTATCATAGAATTTACTTATATAATTTAAGTAAACACTATGTATTAACATTAACGGTACCAATTTTTCTGCACCAGATCCGCATTTCGACAACACATGTCTCTTCAGTGATGCTCGTGGCCAAATGTTTTATAAAAAAAAAATATACACTATCAATATGTTCAATACCTTTTGTTTGCATCTCATTAGTTACAGATAAAATGGCTGTATTTACATTTCCAGAAGTTGTACTTGATAAAGTATTAGGCGTTGCAATTTCCGGATATGTGTCGCTGGTTATCTTGCCCATGAAAACTGACGTCGTTGAGCTTCTTATGGACACTTGAGTGTTTTTCACAGTTACTATTTTAGTTGTTCGATCTGTAATCAACAAATATTGAATGTTTAAAAAAAAACATAATCGAAAGGATTAATGAATAAAGGGCTGCGCTTTAGCGCATGATACGCCCGTTGTTCTTTTAACTTGTCTTTTATGCTTTAAATGAATTTATATGATCAACTAGAAATATATATACAAATCAAACGGGATGTTACATTAATATATTCACCAAAGTTTCATAAAATCCCCCTTTTTTAAGTATAAAAATTCATTACTTAAGAAAACGTAAAATCTAAAATTTATAAAAATGGAAAGGGGGCTTATGTCAATAGATATAAACAATTTATCAAAGTTGCATAACATTTTGTGAAGTGTTAGTTATTGTCCCAAAATTGGAAAATCCCGTCTTTTTTAAGCATAAAAATTCATAACACGGAAATGTAAAATCTGAAATTTATAAAAATTGACAGGGAGCTTACATCAATAGATATAAACAATTCACCAAAGTTTCATTGACATTGGTAAAAGTCTTTTTGAGTTATTGTCCGAAGTGTTGAAAATCCCCCTTTTTTTATGAATAAAGCCCCATAAATCCAAAACTGAAAATCTGAAATTTATAAAAATTGAAAGGGAGCTTACATCAATAGATATAAACAATTCACCAAAGTTTCATGGACATTGGTGAAAGCCTTTTTGAGTTATTGTCCGAAGTGTTGAAAATCCCCCTTTTTATGAATAAAGCCCCATAAATCCAAAACTTAAGATCTGAAATTAAAAAAAAAACGAAAGGGAGCTTACGTCAATAGATATAATCAATTCACTTAAGTTTCATGGAAATTGGTGAAAGTGTTTTTGAGTTATTGTCCGAAGTGTGGACGACGGACGGACGGACGGACAACGGTATACCATAATACGTCCCGTCTAAAAGACGACGGGCGTATTAAAAGAAAAGAGAACAGTGGCAAAATAAAACTACAATATGAAAATAAAAGAATTCAAAACATACACCAATATTAACAGCCAGGTATGTTTATTTCTGGTTGTACTTATATCAACATTTATAATTTGTCAATATATCGATATTTTTAGTAGCAGTAGTAGTGTTTATCGACTGTTTCTTTCAAGCATAACTTTCTAACAATTTTCTTCTTGATAACTTTAAACGATATCGTAAAGGTAGTACCAAAATACCTTGACTAAAACTAATTTGGCTTGTTTAATCTTCTTACAATTTTGACAAAATATATCTATGATCTAGTAGCTCATAATGAGGAATTTTTGAATGTAAGGCTGTTTAGAACTTTTTGTAAAGTTTAAAAGAGAACACATCGTGAACAAACTAAGGAGTAGTCTATTCTTAAATAGTTATAACAAAACTCTCTATTTTAGAGTCCATGGACTTTCTACCAAATCTTGACTTTGTGTGCCACAAACTCCAAATTTTCAATTACATGCAACCAAACAGTACATAGTAATGCTTTTAAAGTCCGGTTAAACTTTTCATATTTGTGCGAACATGATGAGGGTTAATACAGAAAAGCGTTTCAAATGCACGAAATAGTGTTAGATAGTGTTGTTTTCATTTTTACTAATAAAAAAACCAACGGATACAGGAAATCCCTTCATGACACAGAATTGTTACACGCACAGCACACAGATGCAAGCAACTGGAAAAGACCAGCGATTGTTTTGCTGTTTTTTACTTCATATATATTGCATTTGTTATACTTATTGTATAGTTTTGTCATTCCTTTCACTTTATCAAAATATTGCTGCAATACATCTACTACTATTACCATGAGTACCAGGCATATGTTTCAGTACTTCAATATGCGTCGGTGTGTATATTTACCTATTTTTGAAACTGTTATCCGCTCCGAGTGACCCGAAAAACCTCCACAAAATTCCCCAATGTTGCCTTTACAAACGAGTTTATCTGTACATTTATAATGTTGTTTGTTATTAATCGAATGAGGTTTGTTTGATCGACAATAACATCGATTTGACTGAAAAAAGTTAGAAAATGAAAAATATAAATACAAAAAAAGATAAAACATATCAAGGACACTATCAAACTTGAGTACTCTGTTGTGTTTGATTA
Organism: Mytilus galloprovincialis; assembly: GCF_965363235.1. Lineage (NCBI taxonomy): Eukaryota > Metazoa > Mollusca > Bivalvia > Mytilida > Mytilidae > Mytilus > Mytilus galloprovincialis. Next base: position 44,983,086 of record NC_134848.1, on the reverse strand, counting down.
TATCATTGCAAAATGTAAATTGTTACTGTTATTTTGTACGTTGGTACTTGTATATGAGTGGTTGAACAGATGGTTGCAGCCCAAAATGTACAAAAATTAGTTTGGAGCAGAAATGTTGACTGTTTTCTAAGTAACCTTATTTTGAAAATTGATAAGCAGGTTTGTGTTTATTTTGGTTAAATACAGCAGTGAATACCATGAAATATGATGAAACATATGATAATTGTCTATATTAAATTGAAATTCTTACACATGAGTTATGTACTATTCTCCAAATTTGCACATTTCATTAATGATCTAGACCGAATGTTTCCTTGAAAATGCTAATTCAAGCTTTTAAACTTACAATTGTTCCAGAATATTGATAATTTGCACCAGCATCTTTACAATAGTGTTCACACCAAATGTTAGTAACGGCACCATCTGTTTTAAGCCTTACCCAATTATTGTAGTAGATCTTATAGCATTGATAAACCTGTTCACAGTCTGAAAATATATTAAAATTGTCATATAACACCAATAAATACACGAGAATTGGTGTTTGCGTTATCTTATTCACATAAAAACCTGTAAGATTTGATATATCTGTGAAAAATTTCTTCATCAAACATTTGATTTCCTTACCTTATCTACAAAAACATAGTTGTTGTGCATTCCCTCTCTTCGAAACGAAGTGTTGATAGAATGATATGACATTTGCATGTGTGAGTAGTGGTTAGCGCTTAGTGGCTGCTCCCATTACAGTGAATTTATTTTTGAAATTTGTGTGAATTAATAACGCAAACTAATGCAACTTTTTGCAGTTTTACAATCTATTACTACTTATGAACTAAATTGTGGATTTTGAAAAACATTTATTGTGATTCAGCTTGATAATTAATCATGACATTGTTGAATACAATAACATCGGTGATCACTCAGCCATTAAGCTGTTAAGGACGATCGTTACTCGCCACATCGTCACGTCGGACCAGACGAGGTACACGGGCAGTAACGCGTGTGATACGACACATTACAGATCTGGCAGGTAATAGATATCTCAAGGTAAATAAATATAGTCAAAGTGGCATATACTTTAATAACATCGTAAATCTCAACAGCTGTGACTCTAATCGTATAATAGTAAGCACACCTACTGATACAGAGTCAACAAGTAATATCATGACATGTGTAGGTCACAGACCTGTTGGGGCATACACAGGACGAAACTCTGATCGCCCAATAACTCTTGCATCAGTGAATACCATTCCCAATATCAGAACTTATCCCACAAGTAACATGTTGTTTGCCACTCTAAACTGCAGATCTATCAAAAACAAGGCTCTAGCCATTTTTGATTTTGTGACTTCTCATGATTTAAATATTCTGGTTATCATGGAATCATGGCTTTGTTCTGATGTTGATGAAGGTATTATTCAAGACATTATACCATCTGGGTACAGCATAATTCATCACAGTCGTAGTGATCGTCGTGGCGGTGGAATAGCACTTTTGTTCAAAGGGGGTATTGGCATAAAACGATTGAACGGCCATGAAAAGCATTTTACTCACTTTGAGCATATGGAGTTCTTTGTACATTCTAGAGATCTCAATATTCGTCTGTGTGTAATATACAGACCCCCACCATCTAAATCTAATGGTTTTCGCAATACTGTTTTCTTTGAGGAATGGGAATCATACCTTGATCAAAATACTATTCTTGTACCTGTGCATAACGTTCTTTTCACCGGAGATTTCAATTTCCACCTAGATAATCTCAGTGATCCAGACGCATTACGTTTCCATCAGAGCCTTGAGGATCGTAACCTTACACAACATGTCAAAGATGCCACACACGAACGTGGGAATATCTTAGACCTTCTTATTACGAACAAAGACAGTCAGATATTAAACGGGGTTCCAAACGTTCAGCGTCCTAACATCAGTGATGCACAAGGTAACCTAGTGTGTGACCAATTTTCTGTTCATGCAACGCTAAAATGCAAGAAACCAAAGTGTATGCGCAAGGATATTTCTTTGAGAAAGTGTAAAGAGATCGACATGACGGCATTTAAAAAGGACATCGTAGATTGTTTTTCATGTACCTTAATAGGTAGTTCCGTAGAGCAACAAGTCGAACATTATCACAGTAATTTATCCAATATCTTTGATAAACACGCACCAGTCACGATCAAATCAGTTGTTTTAAGACCTAATACAGAATGGTATTCAGACGATATTAATAATGCCAAAAGGGATAAGCGAAAAGCGGAGAGAAAATGGCGGGATTCAAAATTGGAAGTCCATCATCAAATTTTTAAGGAAAAGTGTAGAACTGTTGGTAAACTGTTGTATATCGCCTATTACTCTTCTAAAATTGAGAATTGTGGAAATGACCACAAACAGTTATTCAAACTAACAACATATCTCATGGGTAAACAACAACAAACCCCGTTGTCAAGTTCATCCTCGGATTTAGAACTGTCAAACTCATTTGCTGATGTTTTCGTCAATAAGGTTGTAACAACAAGAGATGAACTAAGAGACCAAAACGTAGTGAAGGGTGATAACATTGCATTTCTACAGGCTGATGTTCAATTCACTGGTACACCTTTGTTGTCATTCAAACACACAACCAATGATGAGATACGAACTATCATTCAAAAGTCCCCGAACAAGTCCTGCGAGCTTGATCTTATTCCGTCGAACCTCTTGAAACAGTGTTCCGATGTTGTCGTGCCAATAATTTCAGATATAGTCAATGCATCATTTGATGAGAACATCGTGCCGTCAGACTTTAAACAGGCTCTTGTGAGACCTCTTCTGAAAAATCTGGACTTGATTCCGAAATTTTCAAAAATTACAGACCAGTGCCCAATTTACCCTTTATTTCAAAAACTCTAAAAAAGGTAGTTGATATGAGACTAGATGTTTATTTGGACTCGAACTCATTGTGTGATTTACTACAGTCAGCATACAGACCACGCCATTCCACGGAAACTGCATTAGCGAGATTACATCATGATATCAATGCGGCATTAGATAAACAGTCATCAGTAGTATTGGTGCTATTGGACCTTTCCGCTGCATTCAATGTCGAAGATCAAAGAATTCTTCTAGAACGTCTGTCATTTTCATTTGGTATAACTGGTTGCGCACTGGAATGGGTTAAGGCGTATTTGACGAGTATACATCAGCGTGTGGTGATTGGAACAACTACATCGAAGAAATGTCATCTTACATTTGTTTTTATGCTTAAAAGTATGATATATCTCATTCCGGCCTAGGATAATATGTTAGTATGAAAAAAACAGCAAAAGCAAATAATATCTAGCATTTTATCCCCCAACAAAAATGGAGAAGGAAAGCGTCCTGTGTACTTTTTTAAAATAAAGCCCCCATACACCCAAACAACAAAAAAGGATAGGTATTAGACCTTTCAAAAACCAATGAGCAATTTTCATGTTGCGTTTCTCGTTTTTTTTTATCCTGTCAAAAATATATAACTACTTTCATTGGCGGATCTAGAGGGGGTTCTAAGGGTTGGTAGCCCCCTTTTTTGGCCCTTCAATGCATTTGAATAGGGACAAATAGTTGGAACCCCGACCCTCCCCCCTTTTTTGTCCTGGGTTAGGACCCCCCCTTTTTTAAATGGCTGGATCTGCCCCTTCTTTTGTTGTTACATTTAAGGAATAACAGTAATGTAGTTGAAGAGTTGCCACCGTCAATTGTAGATTTGACGGTCGCAAATGCAGTTTAACTGGCGACGCGTAGCGAAGACAGTAAAACGGAGATTTGCGACCGTCAAATCAAAATTTACGGTGGCAACTCTTCAACTACAGTACTGTCATTCTGATTCTAATGTATTTCAAAAAAGAAATAATACGATAAAACTTCGAAAATGGAATTGGAATTATGTATCAGTATTTGGCATTTTGTTTTTGTGCCATCAAAAACTGGAGAAATTGGAAGATACATCAATTGGATATAACCTTCAGTTTTCCACATTAAAAAGGAAAGTTTGTTTTTGCTCTCTCTCTGTTCGGCACAATTATTGAAAAAATAAAATGAGATGGAGTTGACACTGACTTATTTCCAGACTATTAGAATTGAATACATTATATGAGGTTCAGTTCTATAACACCAGGTTAAATCCACCATTTTCTACATTTGAAAATGCCTGAACCAAGTCAGGAATATGACAGTTGTTGTCCATTCGTTTGATGTGTTTTGTCATTTGATTTTGCCTTTTCATCAGGGACTTTCGTTTTAAATTTTCCTCGGAGTTCAGTATTTTTGTGATTTTACTTTTTATACACGCGTTCTTGTTTTCCTAGTCACTTTCTGAACTTTGTCCCAACTCACTTTTCAATCTATTATTTTGACAATGATGTTTTGATTAACGGACAAAAGCACAGACGATCTACGGAATACAATAACACGCCCTGACTAAACAAATATAAAAAAGTAGATTGGTATGATTGCCAATGAGACAACCCTCCACAAAAGACCAAATGCTACAAAAATTAATAATAATAGATCACCGTATTGCAGTAAAATAGCAGCTATAAACCATTTGTAAAAGGCAAACAATAAAAAATAATTCAAACGAGAATGCAAATGGCCTGATTCATGTATAAAATAATAAACATAAAAAATATATTACAGTAACAAATGACAACCACTGAATTACAGGATCCTAGCTTTTGACATGCATATGTATAATGTCGCTGGTTTAAACCTATTTGAGTGCACGCGACCCACCTCTAACCTGAAATTGTAAAGATACCTGTTTTGTTTGGTCTTTTCACAATCTTAGGATTTGCAATACCATCAGTGGCTGATTAAGGTATATCCAAACAATTGTGTACTTTGTGATATTTAGTGCTATAAGTTATAAATTCTAGATTAAATCTAATATTATTCGATCTTAATACATACCTTAACAAGTTGAAGCACTTACTTCGATAAATACAACAAAAACAATGTAGGAAATATATGAAATGATAAAATACATATACAATTTGTTAAGAAATTGCTGAAGTATTCTTGCTTATATAAACTGGTTAGTTTAATTTTGATTTACAATAAAATATAGATGAATAATGGTATTCAGTTGCTCAGACAAATCTAGTATATATAGCAATTTAACCATGCATGTCTTCAAATTAGTTAAACTACCAACACGAGTAAGCACTCAAATAGCTAAAAGACGCATTTAACCTTTTCTCTATAATTATATATTTACCTACACACTTTAGGTCAATCACTGAGAAAATAGACACAACAATTATTATTGCATTGTACATTTCAGTCTATTCCTTTTTTCTAAAAAATCTAGAAAAAATGATTGAGAATCGACTGTTGAAAATCCGTACTGCGCAGTTGCGGTTTTAAATTTTTTTTAAATCTATTTAATGCATTGATGTTAATACGTTTCCTTGATTTAAACTGATTGTTTAAACTTTGCAACATATACTTGTTAAAACTTCAAACTTCCGTCACTTTTTCACCAACCCGAAATCCTTGACTAACTTTAAAAGTAGAAATTAATTCATATGTATAACACCCATTATTAACGGAAGTGTTATCATATTGGTCATCCCAACAAACCAATCAAGGCAGTTCTGCATTTAATAATTATCAAATTAAAGGTATATTAACGATTGACAGATGGGAAGTCTCGAGTACACACGCAATAAATGATTCAATATTCCAATAACTTTTCTAGTATTAAGTCTTATGTATATTTGCTGTATCTATCTATCATTTTGATATTTTATTGATAAGGAAGTAGACAACTAAAATATTTGTTTTCAATTTGACCTTCATTTAAATTTTTTTATCGTCCAGTATCTGTTGTTGATTCCATTTAAATTGTTTCAATTATTTGGAGTGAAAGGTAAAAAAAAATTATTTGATCGTTGGTGCTTTTTTCTGATTTTCATGAATATTTCTGATTATGTATAAATTATCATGATTTGTTATATGCCAGATATTCAATGCTAAATAATATCTAACATTATCCATACATTAATGAAGTTCGCTACTCAGTTTCAAAATAACAATTTTTCATAACATTGATAGGGGTTAAACCAGAGGATTACGAAAATCTATCAAAAAAACCTAAAACAAGACAAGATAACATCCTTAACATTTTCATTGTATAAAGACAATTGCAAAACTATCATGTTTTTTTAATGATAATGACGGAAATTTGAAGCTACAATGTATAAGTTTACTAGCATTTAAGAATATCGCATGTCAGCTTTCCATAACAGTTTGTTTGATATATCCAATAATGTCAGATGTAGGTATATACGCATGTACAGTAATATATCTAATCATATAACCATATGTTAAGAATGCGTCCGCTTTTGTAAAGACAGTTATGATTAACAAATACAAAATTAACGAGTGAACGTTTTTAGGATGTTGACTTCTTGAAAGATATTTGGCCTTCTCTTGTTTTATATGTAGTGCCATGAAAACGTTTGCTCGCTTATCCCATATTTTTCTTTTGATAGTTTTAAAACCATTTCATACATTTTGAATTGCTCATAATCTTATAAAATTCTTATTATTTTAAACATTTTTAGAAAGAAAAAAAGGTACAAATGTTTTATGTATGAAAATTCTAGAAAAACATACATTTCCCGCCAAATTTTCAATAGCTTACAATGTATATCTCAAAACAGGGTCATATACGTTTCATAATTACAGCTCTGTTAGTTCTATTTTTTACCTACTATTCATTCATAGAATAATTTTTAAAATATTCGAGGTGACTGACGACATGGTTGTGCTTTATTTTAAAGTATTACCATACAAAATCATATGTGATATACCCGAACGAATAAGACGTATTTACGGTGATTCATATTTAATGTCTTTGTACCGATCATCAAATTAAAGTCACATGAAATCGCAAATTAAAACAAAACGTCTTTACGACTAAATGGATAGTATTCATCATAAAACTTATGTACATATCCTTTTTTTTAAAGAATATTCTTTAATCTGTCAACATTTAGAAGAAGTTTACCTTTTTTAATTGCGGTGATCACAATACGGATGGATCTGTCATCTAAAAAAACTATTTTCTGATTGCACATGTTATTAACGTGCTCAATATCCAATTCTTTGTTGATTGTTTACTATAAGGTGACAATCGGTGAACGACGGCTTAAAAACACGCCTATTAATAAGCTACCATATTTGTTAAATCATACCAGACATAGACAAAAATTTTGATGCTCAAACGATTTTTTTGCGTAAGAAATGATAAAATCGTGCACAGAGGGCTAAGTTTATGATATATACATGCAGTGCTTTAATAATTGAATAAACATTATTTTTCACCAGTCACTCTCTTCATATGACTTAAAGTAATTGTTTTGAGAAGATTATAATATTGAAAACATCTGATTTAATTTTTTTAAGTAATACAGAGAGATCTAGCATTACAAAAATCAATGCAATGCAGATTTGCATTCAGAGTTGAAGTTTTAGAAATTTAGCTCTACAAATGAAAGGTCTAGCAATAAAGCGTTTAGGTACATTCTGCAAATGTGTTTACAAAATTGATTAAGATTAATTGCCGGGGCTGAATTTCTAATGTTTAGTTTAACACTGTAGATAAGAATCCCAACACTCAAGATATATTAATTCCACCATTAAAAGAGATTGTTTTAAATACAAACAGTAAACAGATAAAATAAACATATGTGTATGGTTTAGCTTATTTTCGATCTATAAGTTTGACTGTCCCTCTGGTATCTTTCGCCCCTCTTTAAGTACATTGACGTACTTCTTGATTGTATAATTTATATTGTGTCATGTAAAGTAATATCTACCATACTTAGACATGAGTCCATTTAGAACTGAACATGTGGTAGAAATTATGCAATTTAATATATATATATTGATTGCAGACATGTTGACGGTTTAAGGGAAATGTATTCTTGTAGGTTATTCATTAATTGGTGTATACAAAGAAGTTTTCTATTGAGGAAAAACATGATAATTTGATAAAACAATATTTTCCTTTTTAATCTATGCATTCATTGTAATAAGACGATTTTTTACATTAAAAAACATTTTGTGAAGGAAAAAATATGTCTATTTAGAAGTCATTCTGATCAGCACAATTGAAAATATAATACGGGTAGTTCAAACATAAGAAGGAGTTATATGTAATGCAACGATTCATCTCTACCTAGCTGCTTGTTGTCGTCCCTTCTTCTCTGATAAGTTGCATGCTTTAATTCGTTAGAATGAAAATTATTGCCACATCTGCTGCCGTTATAACTTTCGGTGGCATTGACATTTTCTTGCAAAGGTTTGGAGCTATCTATTTGATCATTGGTTTTAGAAGATGGTCTTAATTGGTTTCGTGTTCTGCAATCAAGGCGAGTCCGGAAGTGATTGCAGCAGTAAAGTAGGTCTATGCCGATCAAGAAAACCATTGGCATAACGAGAAAAACAATGCAGCCCCATTCTATCGATTGTGAAGATTTTCTTTTGTTTACTGATGAGTTTTTCTTTCGTACCTCTTTTGATACATTTTTTTGTCAACCGAAATCTCGGATTTTATATTCTTGTTGAAATCTTCGAAGACAATTTGTTTACTTCAGCATTTGTTATATTCATTCCATCAAGGTAGTGCAATTTTGTATTAATTAACCTCTTTGGAAATTTACAAAACAGTTTCCTTGGTCTCATTCCTAAAATAACAGAGTGAAAGTTTATTTAGCCCTGTGTTTTACATATTAGGTTAAAAAACAGCCAAATAGAGTTAACTTATTGGATAAATTCATTAACGAACAGCAGGTTTATATAGCAAAAAGAACTTACGTGTACTAAAAGGATATAATATATAGGACACAAAAAAATCCCACAGTTGCCAGATTTTAGGGAAAACGTGTGTCTTGAATTCATAGAGATGTAATTTCAATTTTATTGGGTTTTCTCGCATTTTCTAAACACTTTCGCAAAAAAAAAAAATCGTGTATGCGTATATTTTACCAAAAACAATCTAAACGTATAGCTAGACCATCCACTGATAACTACAGAATGACATTTGTATCATTTGACATGTTTAACAGACTGTCCGATTCCGATATGGTACAATCAAGGTTGTTTAATTGAAACTTTACGTGGACAGCAATACACTGGTGGTAAATTGGAAATTTGAAGAATAATACAATGCCACGCGCTTTTCCATTGAATTAATGTGCGCAAAGCATAAAGAAAATGTGTACTTTGTTGAACATTTGAATTCGTGATTCCCCTGTACCAACGAAACCCACAACAATTGGTATCCAACAAAAAAACAAATATAATAGCAGATAACAATTGCTTACCTGTTGATTCATGTGTTACGGTCTCAGTCAAATCAGTTGATAGAGATGTGTGTGTGTGTGTTTGCAGAGGTCGAATAACTTGACTTTCTTATATCTAAAGGCGTTCTGTTTGTCACTGTTGGTGAGGTGTCTGTGCTTATTATCTTCATGAAAGATGTAATACTCAATTTCCCTGCAGGCATTGGTGTTGTACTAGAAGTTTGAGAAACTCTCGCAGCCACTGTGTTTGTTGGTCTGGTCTATAAAAAGGAACAGATACATTGTCAACATAATGTTACATGTTTTTTGCAAAATTACACGCTCAAAGCTACTAATATCATTTTTTTTTGTCGGTAATAGTTTAAAATGGAAAAATATCATTCGGCTGACGTTCCAAAACATATAAGATGCAAATACTATTGTGTAGTCATAGTTAAAATACAAACATATTAGTATAACTCCTATCTGATCTGCGTTAAGAAGCCAACAAATAATTCAGAACGACACTTTAGCGCGTTATTGTGAGACATCTTAAGGTAGCTATCGTAAATACCATACACACACTATAACATCTAATGGTTATATCTTTGTCATAGTATAACAAAACGATTGATAATGTGATGAAGAATCGCTAGTAGTGCAATAAATTAAGTAATACGCTTCATGAAAATTTCAAGGTGATTGGATGCTGCGATTACAGATGTTGGTGATTGTGAGCTGGAATACCTTGAAACATTTTTATTATTATTTATGAATAAACTTATAACAGATACCAGGATTAAAATCAAGCATTTGCGCAAGACGTGTGCTTCGTCTTAAAAAAAAACTCATACGTGACGCTACAATTAAATAACAGTTGGAAAAGCCAATAAAATACGAAGTTGAAAAGCATTAAGTGCCAAAAAGTCCTAAATGTTTTACCAAATACAGCTTGGGTAATATACTCCTTGAGTAGAAACGCCATAGTATTTCAAACATTCAAAGTTTTGTTAACAGTTTATTTATAATTATGACCTTATCAATGATAATTGAAGAAGAAAGTGTTATTTATTAGTTTGCGCAGACATATTTATACTTTAATATTTTTATTGATTGAACTTAGCATTCTTACTTAGGTATATATGTCCCCTTTTATGTGTATATTGCTTTGAAATTACAGGCACACTTTTAAAGAATAACAATAACTTAAAACTATTTGGTACAACGTACGAGAAATGATGTCGAGTGCACAAACGATATTTGCGCTAGAGTTGTGTTGTGACTTAGTATTGGTTTTTTTTTGTGCCTTTTTTCGACAAATCTAGTGTTTTCAATTCGGTGCTGGTTTCATAAATGTTATATTTAACTTATATGATTTGATTTTATATTGTCATCTTAACTACGTCAAAGTCAATTTTGGACTTTCCTTTTTGAATTTTCCTCGGAGTTCAGTATTTTTGTGTTTTTACTTTTCATTCTTTACCACGCTTACAATTATCCATCTTCTCATTGAAGTCGCTTATATATCAAGTTGTATTGATCTGTATGAAGGTGACTAATGGAAAAAAAACTGCCAGGCATACCATTGATGGAAATACAGCTTTTTATAATAGTTGGATAAAGAAATAAATACTTTTCATAACTGATCTCATTAAGGAAAATGGAGAATTTTACATCTTTGAAGAATTTATTAAGATATACATGTATAATATAAAAAGCTACTCTACTAGAGTACTATGGACTAATCTTTGCACTTCCAAAGGACTGGGAAAATGTTAATACTGTCGATCACAAAACTGTAACCGCCATAAAACAGTGGATAAAGTATCGAAACATTTCTATAAATTTTTCTAGATAAAATAAATGAAACCCTATCTCGTTTACAACAGAAATGGAAAATAAAATTCGGAATAATTATCGTGGCAGAAGAAATGAGTTTTTTTTTTAGTCTGCCGTTACTTATAACGGAAGATCCCACACTTAGGGCATTTCAATACAGATTACTCCATAGAATTCTAGGAACAAATACTTCACTTACGGAGTGTAAATATAGTGAAACAGAATTGTGCAAATTTTATACAGAAACAAAAGAACTATATTTAGTAATATATACATCTCTTTTTTGAATGTAGATATTTTTTTTTCAAAAGTTGGAAGAGGTATATAACATGAGTTTTCATCCAACCTTATCAGGTATAATCTTTGGTGTAAAATATCATGTCTTTAAATATATTCCTAATACATGTATTCTCATATTAAAAGATATATTTACTTATGTAGAGTAAGATTTATAGTCCCATCTTTTGCTGAAACAATTGAATGGCTTAGGCATTATTATAGAATTGACATGGTCCCTATGAGTATGTGCTCGACCAATAGAATAATAAAAAGAAAAGAAAAATGGTCAAATCTTCATAATGTTATTAAGAAATTTAGCGCAATGAAGATGTATTCTGTATTTTATTATTAACCTGGTATTTTATTGTTTAGTAACACAAATGGTTTAACCATATATAGTTATGAGTTCAAATTACAAAACTATTGTTTGTACATCTTCATGTATGGATGAGATTTGAGAATGATATGAAAATAATTAAAAATATATATTACAAAAAAACAACTACCAGGCACATCATCTCTTTTCCAGTACAGGAAGTCCACAATTTGCTTAATCATACGGATTGTGTATGTCCCAGTAAGTATCTGTATCTGGTGTATGCTTACGATATACGAGTTTTTTAACTAAAGGGATATGATTCTGACACAGAAACTGCTTTAACAGCGCCCGTTTGTATTTTCACCACAAATATTTCGTTCCCCGGTTTATGAACTCACAAACGACATTTTTTTTGGTGGTTTACAATTTTTTGTTACATAGCAACTTCTGATTGTGACATATTGACATGATGCAAATTCGTTAAGGTGTTGATGCAAAGCAGTATTTCTACCTTGTCGACCAGAGTTTCCCTTGGGAAATTATTTTTAACGCCACTTTTTTTCACCAAAAAAATATATATTTTTCGCCACTTTATTTTTTTTTAGCCAAGTAACATATAAATATTTCGTTTAAAATGTTCTTTTTTTTCACCATACCCTCATCCAAATAAGATGAGTTTGTCCAATTGTTGTCTATGATAATTCTCTCAAACTTATCTTAGTCTACATTGTAATTAATAAACACTGAACATTTACTTTTAAAAAAGAGGAACTAAATTTTTAACTGAAAAGGGGGAAATTTTCTTATATTTTGAACAACTTGAAAAGAAGGGGTCAACTTACTTTCAAAAATAAAGAAGACTTAAGTCCAGGAATTTTACAAAGTTCTTCGACATGTTTTAACCATATTATACTAGAAAGATGTACATTTCTTTGGGAAAGTTTCCTCAAAAATATGTGCCTTTTTGTACAAAGAAATGGTTTTTACAACAAAACAAAAGTTTTAATCACTAGAAATTGACCCCTCATTTAAGGTGAAGTCATTACATTGAAGGGTTACTCTCATTCGAGGAGATGCTCCCAGATCTTCCCAACCTTTCGCATAGATTTCTTCATAACTAAAGTTTTCTTTCTTTTCTAGACCATTGTTAATTAAAAAGTTGTGAAGTAAAACTATGCTTGAAACACGTGTGTCACTGAAACGATTTTAAAGTACCCACTCAAATCAATTATATATATCAAAGTCAAAGGATACAGTTTTAAATCAGCGATTGTTCTTTCTTTTGAACATTTAATTTTGAACATAATAACAGTTGTTTTTTCTTTAATATCATTAAAAGAAGGAGAGGAGACATCAAAATTTTGGTTTAAACACGTGTGTCGCAAAGTGGTTAATAAATCCTTTATGTGATATGTGATGGACGCCATTTAACCATGTCATTAGGTCAAACAATACATTCAACACCTTTGTTAATTAGTCCTTTGTTGTCGATGGCTATAAAATACAATCAGCTGGTTATTGATTTTTTGTCAAAATCTTAACAAGTTCAATGTGAGTTCCAAGTATTGTGCGATCAGGTAAAGTCCGAAAAAAACGAATAAAGTAAAATAGACAAGATGGTTGAAAATAAATCGTCATATATATTTCTGTCGCCAAGTTCTTTCGCCAATGACGAATTCTAATCGCCACAATTATTATTGTTTCGCAAAACGGAAACCCTGTTGTCGACGCAACCAGTCTTGCTATATTTCATTTATTTGAAGTAGGCCGATTTTATGAATTTGTATTTGCTTCCTAATTAAATTTGTATCTACCTTATCGAATTAATAGATATAAACACCGGTAAACTACATTCGTCTTAGTTCATATATATATATATATCTCATAATGTATACGATTTGAAAAAAGATAATATTTAAGGTGAATCCCTACAGATATAGCTATTTTTTTTCACCATTGAATTTTTCTTAAAATTTGCATACATATACTATGCAATGGCCTCTATAAAAATTTGAGTTTAAATAGTATGTCACCAGGCTCGTTTCCATGGTAACGGTCACCAAAGTTGGTACATCACGGTTATGCATAAATACATACCTGATGTAAAAACTCTGGATTTTTTTCAAGATTTTGAAAGTATTTTGAAAGGTTTATTCTTCATTTATTACCAAACTATTATTAAAAATGTAAATAAAACACAAATAATGGCAGTTTTATTTATATTCATTAATTTTGGCTCCAATTTTATTAACACTGCTGCACCCAAAAAAAACACAGATTTTGTTAAAAATTTCTATTTTTCGGAAATTTCCAAAAAAAAAATGGCCAATTGATTCTTTTTTTTAAATTTGACACATGATGGTCATAACAATGAGCGTTAAAAGAATAAAAATATGTGTCACTTGACTATTTTTTGACCGAAAAACGTTTTTGTGACCCCTAACGACACAGTGATCAACAACAGTTATTTATATATCTTTCAAAAACAGTGTAAAAAGTGTGTCACATGTTGTTTTTGTTAAACTTACACAGAATAATACAGTTTCACAAGACAATGAAATGAAAGCATTTTTGTGTTTCTACGAACAACGGTTACCATTGCAACAGTTGGAAATTTCAAGTTTTTGCCTAGTTCTGATGTGCCAGGGTTACTACCAAACAGACAAAAAGAGATCAAATGCCATGATTTCAGAGCTACAACACATGGCTACTATGTAAATGTAAACAAATGTATATTAAGATGTATTGTAATGTAGCCTATATAAGCATTACTGTGGTCAAAAAATGAGCAAAATAGATAAGTCAGAAGTTTGCAAAAATCACCATATTATTTTTTCTTTCAATTATCAATTCATAGATAATAGTTATGGAAGTAAATGGATTAAAAAAGTGTCAAGACTTTGTCACCCTGTCCTATATTAATGATTCAAGTTTGATGAATTATAATGATAATACATTATATATTTTCAGTTGTCATAGTTACATAACAAAAAAAAATGATAGAATTATAACTTTTTCAAAGGTTTCTTTATTTTTAATGCCTCAATAATTTAGCAAACATATAGACTATTATATTTAAAAATATGTATATAGTTTACTCCTCTGATTCAGTCAAATACTGATTGATAGTCATAGCATAATTAGAGTTCACTTTGTTCTCATTCACAATTGTCAATCCTTCCTTACTGAATATTACAGTTTGCTACCAGTCAGATACATTTATATCATATTACTATTTATGTAAGGGGACTGACACCACACGAATACATTAGTACATGGACGTATATACTTGATAGTGACAAAATCTACAAATATAATCATGCTCTTGGTTTCTACAGCGTGAACATAACAATTAGTTTATCATGTTTATTCAATCGATAAACTTTGAACAAAAGCATGTACCGCACAAAGCAAAAAAACAAGGGAACATTGATACATATAAGAAGTTTAATTCTTCTTGGTGCACATATTTCTGAATAACACAGAAATATTAACACAATTATTTTGAAAAATACAGTTTTTGACTTTTTTTCCTTTGAATATTTTTTTTTTTATGGTGTCAGTGCCAATGAGACAACTCTCCATCAAAGTAACAATTTAAAAAAGTAAACCATTATAGGTCAATGTACGGCCTTCACACGACTCCTTGGCTCACACCGAACAACAAGCTATAAAGGGCCCCAAAATTACTAGTGTAAAACCATTCTAACGAAAAAACCAACGGTCTAATCTATATAAAAAAATAATAATAAAACAAATACCATGTTATATGGTACTTTATCTAAATAAAGATAACCATTCCCCATTTCCATTTTCAAAACAAAATGTACTTTAATAGATACCGGTACTCACTTTTGAATTTTCATATCCATGCAGTATGTAAACTTCAAAATCAAGTTGATCCATTTCTCTAATAATAGGCTCGTCTACATATTTTGTACATATATGTAGGTCTGTCATCTGATGTATCTTTTATCTGTTTAAAAGAAATAACAGATTATAAGGTGACCAATTATTCTTTGAATTAAATTTGGAAAATTGTATTTAAGATCAAATTAGTTATTCTCTTAATGGAAAATATAAAATGATCTGTTTAATAGCATCTTACTACATTAAAACCTTTAAAGTTACATGATTTTTTGTATGATTAGTTCTTTTGTTAAACGGACAGGTTAAAATATAAAATGATCTAAATTAAATGAACACTTTAGCATGTTTAGTGCAGACAGGTCAATTGTGATTTACTAAACAAGTTTACTTCATGTATTTGAGTCAAATTAACCTTATATGATCATCATACATGTACATGTACAAATGTATCTAAATACTTATGACAAGATCTCAAAATGAGCTATTTTTGGTATTTTTTTTTGCAGTTTTGTATTGAAGGTAAAATTTTTGAAATCCTTATATCATATACATTTTTTACTAAATTTAGTTTCTAATGACATGAAGGACAATAAACAACAAACTTAAGAAACAAAAGTATTGCCGTCCTTAGTGAGTTAAGAATCTAATTGTCTTAAGATTTGATTTACAAGTTTTATTCTTTTAAACATGTCAAATATGCAATATGTATCTTTCATACATGTATGTAATAAGGGCATCATGGTCATGTAAAATATAGGTATATGTTCATGTAGCAATAAAATTACAGAAATTTAAATTTGACTCTCATACATGTCATAAATTAAAAAGCAATGGTTTACTCCTGCTTTTTCACAAATTAAGCTTACTGTTATGTTAACCTGTACTATTTGCATGTGTATAACTGACATAAACATATATGACTATCCTGATAACTGTAGGATTGTCTTTACATTTATAATTTGTGACTTGAAAGGAGAGTTGTCTCATTGACTTTCATACCACATCTTCTTATACATGTATCTATTCAACATATATATACAAAATGTATTCATTTATAGTTGTTTACATTCATTTTTGTACATGTACACACATCATGTACATGAACATATTAATGATAAGCATGATAAGGTGACAGACATGTATGGTCTGTTATGTATATGGCGGATAGTGGTACATGTGATTTTCTCATTGACAATTATCATGATCATACTACATCTTCTTATTTTTGTAATTTGGCTGATAGTTTTAGATTTTTTATTTTAAATTATTATCCTATTCAAATAATGCTTGAACTTCAACATGATGAATCAAAATGTATAGAATTGCATTCAGCACAGATCATACATGCAGAAAAGAATTTCCCATTGAAACTCATAAAATTGGAAAGAGGGGGAATATATTGAAATAATAAACAGACCTCATGATAGTCAGTTGGAAAAATATTGTAATTGGAAAATGATTTCTAATTTCAAAATAAAGCAGAATCAAACAACAAAGTGTCTGGAAAATTCTTACAGAAATTTGATTTTGATTCTATTTCAAAGACATTTTGAAAAGTATGTTCATTTAATTCATTTAATCTTTTGAAAGCTTTGATCTGGGAGTATAATAGTCCCAGCGTTGATTGATGCCTTTTTGTATCAATTTATCCCAGAAATAATTTCAAACTCCAATTATTTAAACTATTACCTGTTCCATCTGGTATAACTGTGACAAAGAATTCTTTTTATACACTATAACTATCATCTGCTTCAATGTGATCCGCCTTTCCAGTTATAAAGATGCCCAAAATTATGGCATTTAGATCTTTCCTTGGTGTCCATGATATACTGTTTTAAGATAGGAGCAAACTGTACGATTTCCAGCTGAATCATCAAAAACTACTCACGGTTGGCTTTAAATTCCTAATATTCCACATTTCCACCAAACAATAAAATAATTTCAGTCTTACAAAAAATCCTCATTCCTGTACAGAATTTGTAACTCACTAGCTGCCTCTAACATTGTGTCTAGGAATTGATCATCACCCGTACATGCATGCAACAATTTCCGTATTAGAGAATTGATAAGAAGTAGTGGATTCGCAAACTATTATCGTTTTCGAATCCACTACTTCTTATCAATTCTCTAGCTTAACCCCTTTCTCGTAAAACGACTATCTGTTTCATCATCTGACAATGAATCAACCAAATTTCATGAAAATAATTTCGTATTTTGTCTTTTTTATTCTCTAATAGCTGAAAATGGTTAGATCGACACGGTTCACATTAATATTTAACTTAATGTAAGTTTAATTTAACTTAAATCGGTTGTTATCTACCCTTATTAATTCCAGATTGTATATTTGTAAATAATTATTTCATTCAATGTTTAATCATTACAAATTTTTTATATTGATTAGATTTTAGTATTCATAATTTATTCAAAAAGATATATAATTATTATACGGATTTTTTTGTAATCTTGTTTGGAAAATTTAAATAAAATAGTTACCAACATTTGAAAACCTTGAATATTTACATATATAATATTTAACAACCGATTGAGCAAGTCAATAGTATTAATACAATTAAATTATTTGGATTTACAATATATTTACAAATGGACTTAGATTATTTAAAATCTGAATGAAGTATAAATGCCACAACAAAACCACTTCACAGTTGATGACAGAATAAGTACATTGATCGGTCTTCATTGAACAATAATATATAAATATTGTGTAATCTGGTTCGCTTTCATTATGTTTAGATTATTTCAACGTTATTACATTTGGCATCCATCTTCAATCAGTAAATAAACTGGTAATATTTGTGGTACACATTCTGAAACCCAATCAGAATTGCTCATGCTACAAATGTACAATATATAAGTATGTCAATTTTACAATATGTCATGTAATCTGTTCATAGCCGTGATCGTCTAGTCGTTGGAACAGAAAGAAACAACTTGGATACCAACAGTTCCAAGTTCAAACCTAGAACCGGGAATATTTTTTTTTTTCATTTTACTTTTTTCTCTACCAAAAATACTTTTTTTAATCTGAGAGGTATTTATATTTCATTTTTCATAACAAGTTGACGATTTTGTTTCTGCTTTTAGAGTCAAAGAAGTAGTTTTGCAGTTTAGCTTATCACAATGTATTCACATTAGAGACAGTTAAATGTTGATGTATATTTGGACAGTTTATTGACACGTATTGACCAATATACGCTTTAAGAGTGATATTAAAATATTCTTTTATATAAGCGCTCGTGGTCTAGAGGTGTCATGCATAGACTACTATCTTCACTGACGAAAATACGCGCGGGTTCGAACCTCTCATCAGTCATTCGTTTTTGAGAAGATTACATTTCATAAGTTAAAAGCTTAAAGTTATGACATAAGTTATCTTAAGTTAACATGGTGATCAGTGGATTCCTAAAAAATAATCCACTGTTAGAACAATAGACTGACGTCAGAGAAATGGGTTAATGATGAGGGAAATTAGTTTCTTAACACCCCAAAGTTATATACGTTTGTTAAATCCTATCAAAATGTTCAATTATGTATAAAAATATACAACAGAAGTTCATTTTTTCATCACAACATTACAACCTTTATCGGTTTTTGAATTGAAGAGTATGACTTTTGGTATGTCTAAAGACCAAAAAGTTGAAAATAAACCGCTGTTTCCAGACATTTTACTATAAAGAATAAGCTTTATTTAGAGTCGGCAAGGTATACAAACATAAGCTCTAATGAGCTTTTAACCGACATACTGCATTAAAACATTTACATATCAACAGATACCAGGGATATTACTATCATTTCCTGTTGTATTCATGGTCATCTTTTAGAATATATATCAGTTTTTATATTGTAGGCTGTTTTATTTAGAAATTAATACCCGTATTTCCCTATACACGCAGTCAAATTTACTGTCAAATCAAATTCATTTTTTTAAACATAATAACCCAATATGACTTTTAAAGTGTCATTTCCTAACAAAACAAGGTGCATACAACATGTACAATACGAAAACTAAAAAAGGTTGTTGAACAACATTTCCAAGTTCTCCCTGGTTTTCTCTGGCATTGCCTCATTAAGCTTTTGTTTATACATATCTATGTGTCCTAAACTACTTAAGATATTTTAAGCATCTTCGAAGACGTAATGTGCAGCTTATGTGATGAACATATGGAGCTCAAAGACTGAAATTTGAACTATAATGCTGATGTTTACAACACAAACTTTGAATATATGAATGCAATTGAGCATGGGTATTAGGAACGTGTCAAAGTGGCAACCCCTTGATCAAGGAATAGAATACAGCCAATGTCACCAATGGATTTTTCAACACAGCAAGAAAAGAAAAGACAAAGCGGGCTTCAGAAGGAGAATAAAAAATACGTCAAACTAAATTCTAAAAATATGTTATTGACCTAAAAATAAATAAAAACTTGCAAGACTAACAATGGTCAGAGGTTCCCGGCTTGGGACATGTAGGCACATGCAACAGGGTTTTGGAAGTTTCGACCCTCTTATGTACATCAGGTTAATAGGAAAAACAAAAACACAATAATTAGTACAGTCCATGTCCGACATAAGAAAAAGAGATACAAGAATCTGAGCAATGTGACAATGATCAACAAAAATTAGCACACAGCTACCAGCAGTAACGAATATACCAGATCCAGACCTATACTTAACTGATTGAAATATTATTTGTTAATCATATGAAAATCTAACACAATCACACCCTGAATGGGTTTAGTATCGTACCATTATAAAACATACAAACAGAACATAACCCGCATTATGTCAACAGCCTGGTTTTAGAAAAATGTGATTGCTTCTGATTCACAGACATGAATCAATCAAGTCAAAGACCTAGCACTGAAGGTGTAAAGGGAAAAGTTACTTATCGACTGAGGGTAGAAACATGATCGCTCAAGGTTTAATGATATATTCTTTAAAACTGTTTACAAAGTTGTCGAAGATTAAAATCTGTCGCGGATGTTTTAATGATAAGTTCAACACTGTAGATATGAATTTTAGCAGGGAAGACATTAATTCACCATTGAAGTTTATTTTATTTCTTTACAATATTTAGTGTTTAGACATTCCTGCTGGTCTCAAACAGATTAAACGTTATATTTTAGAACTTTGCGCAGGAAATGGGGAGTCAAGGACTCAAGATGTACAGGCTAACTATAAAGTTAAGTATTATTGTTAAAATAAGAGCGCTGCAGATGTAAATATAATAACGCCAAACACTTAATATTGATAATACTAGCGCTGAAGTGTAAAGATTATTAATGAGTTAAATCAGAATTAATAGCAGAAGATAAACATTCAAGCGCTGTGATAATACAATCTTCTATAGATAAAATTCAACGCTTCGGAAGTTAAGTCAATCGCTGCAGTTATAAATTACAGCGCTAACAATTCGAACCTAAGCGTAAATGTATGAGAAAAATAAACATTAACTCTTGTGATACAGATCTAATTCTGCGCTTGTGTTATCAACATCTCTTAAAATACATAGTTTGGTGCTCAATATGAATAGTAGAATAGTGAAACTCGAACACAAGACATATAAATCTTGAGCTAGATATAGATGTTGACGTCATTTCCAGCGATGATTACTTACTTTCGAACAGGCCTTTGTTAGTCTTGTATGATTTTTAATTTTAGTTTCTTGTGTATAATTTGGAGTTTAGTATGACGTCCATTATCAATGAACTTTTATATATATTTGTTTAAAGGCCAGCTGAAGGACGCTTATGGGTGCGGGAGTGTCCCGCTGCATTGAAGACCTTTTAGTGACCTACTGCTGTTGTCTGTTCTATGGTCAGGTTGTTGTCTCTTTGACACACTCCCCTTTTCCATTTTCAATTTTATACCATATAATGTTTAACGCTGCAGATTCGTATGACAAAATACAAGTAAAGAAGATCAAAATCAAATGCTAAAGTTTTTATGTTTGGTACAGATTTGAAGATGATTTTACAGAATAACCATAACATGCATAAATACTGTTAACGTATAATTGGATGCCTCATTTATTGACATGATTTTCTTGATAGAGGGTTGATGCTCACAAGGAAGCTATTAAACAAAGACTTCCAAATGGTGAAGTTGAAATCATCCCTTCGCAAATTTTACGGACGCCATCACGAGTTGGTTGACCGTTATGGAATAACACAAATGATATCGGATATGTTCCTTACGTCGTTATTACAATCCCCTTCCCTTTCATGAATGTGACCTACCGAATTAGACTATTTACCGGATTTGTTATCACATAAGCAACACGACGAATGCCACATGTGGAGCAGAATCTGCTTACCCTTCCGGAGCACCTGATTGTTGTTTATTTTTTAGTTTTCTATGTTGTGTCATGTTTTCTATTGTTTGTCTGTTTTCAGCCATGGCGTTGTCCGTTTATTTCGATTTATGAGTTTGACTGTCCTTTTGGTATCTTTCGTCCCTCTCTTTTAGATGGGAAATATTGCTTACACACTGTAAAACTGCAACAAAACACCGATGATGCAAAAGTGTTTGTAACTTAATAAAGACATCTGTTTGTGTCTTTGTAATTGTTCATTAAAAAAATAACGACGTGTATGATCTAATTATCGCAATTACAAAACGATCTTCTTTTCCGTAATGAAACATGCGGAATGTGACTTATCACCGGATGTATACTTATGTGAGCAACAACAAAGGTGCGCCATTTGGGAATTATTTGCTTTCCTTTCCGGAGCACCTGATATCACCCGCTGTTTTGGTGGGTATGTGTTGTTCAGTCTTCAGTTTTGTATACTTTTTGTATGTATACAATTCTGTTGTTTTTCTGTTGGTGTTCTGACATATGATTTTAAAAGTCCCTTCGGTAACTTACAACTTTCATTGACTATTCTCTTATATATTTAGACTCCACCTAAATAACGACATCATGCTGTAAACAATAAATCACTTCATATGTCTCTGTAAACGGTCCTTGTATAAAACCTTCGGCCGGAAAAGGTGACACATCTGCTTATTGACTCTTACCTCGTGAAGTAGCATGGTCAGCGTGTATCGTAAGCACAAAACAGGGTTCATATTTATTTGACATTTACATGTGCTTGTCCTTGACTCTAGTATGCATTTAATTTGCCTTTCGAATATTTGCTTTTGACTCTTGACTGTAATTAAAACGTATTTCAAATGAATATGTCATTTTTTTTCTTTTGATATTGTTATTGCGATCTCATTCCTGTATAAAAACATTAGTCTTTAATTTCATGTTTACTACCTCTGACCAGCTTTATTTCAGAGATATCGGCAAATCTTTCTAACACATCTGTAGTTGCTTGACATTTTTTATGCATTGTGACAGCTTTAAACTGACAAAAAACTTCCCAACAGTTCAATTAACGAAATAAAATATGACACATATCCATTAACACCAACATCTAAATTACAGGCTCCTGAGATAACGAGATCGGCTAGACTAAGCGTGTCTTGGCTCTTATACCTCATATAGCCCTAGACAGGGATATGTCAGCACAACATAAAAACCAGTAGCAATTAGTTGCCATTGTCTTAACTATTGGAAGAAGTAGGGATCACACAACTTTTAATCATGAAAATGATATACACCGGACCAATACACATGTAGATAATTTTATAGTTGATAATCCAACTGCGAAAGTGTAAAGGCGTCATAATCAGTCTTAGAACCGCATTACCTATGATCTTAAATCAATCCTATTTCTATCTTATTTTTAGATATAATTTTTCAAATGTGACGTCATTTTTGTGCTGTTTCAGAAATTCAAATGTCTGTGTGACGTAATTTTTGTGCCTTTTCACCACTTTGTATGAGACGTCATTTTTATGACTTTTTGCGTTGAGGCCTGGACTAAGTCGGGTGTGTCTATTTTCTGTGTTGGTCTTCAGTGTATTATGTATTTGGGGATTTGTTTTCTGTAATTAGTTAAGACGTCAGTTTTATCATGTAAATCTTTTATATTCATTTGATAAAATTTACTGTTTGCAATAGCATAAATTGTTCTAAATAATAAGGATGTTCTTATCACAAGCAGAAAACCTAGCCGTATTTGGCACAACCTTTTTCAACTTTTAATCCTCAGAGCTGTACAACTTTTACCCTTTTTTTGACTTTCGAACTTTTATATCTGGACGTCACTGGACTGTCTTGTGTGGACGAGGCACGTTTTTTGACGCATTGGATTTTAAACCTGATGCCTTTTGTTATCTATTATTCATGTTTTATTTTGCCTAATACGTTCTCCTATTTATTTGTATTGTAGTCCTGTAATATTATGTTGTCATTTTAATGTTACGTTTAACAATGCTATTAAAGTGCGAGGTTTGGCACGCCACAAAACCAGGTTCAACCCACCATTTTTTTCTTTAAAAATATCCTGTACCAAGTCAGGAAAATGGCCATTGTTATATCATAGTTCGTTTCTATGTGTGTAACATTTTAACGTTGTGTTTCCGTTTTGTCGTTTGTTTTCTCCTATATTTGAGTGTGAATTCACATTACTATAAGACGTGTCACGGTACTTTTCTATCCCAAATTCATGTATTTGGTTTTGATGTTTTATTGGTTATTCTCATCGGATTTTGTCTAATACTTAGTCCGGTGCTGTGTGTGTTACATTTTAATGTTGTGTCGTTGTTCTCCTCTTATATTTAATGCGTTTCCCTCAGTTTTAGTTTGTTACCCCAATTTTGATTTTGTCCATAGATTTACGAGTTTTGAACAGCTGTATACTACTGTTGCCTTTACTTATGCAATGACTAAATATGAGTAAGCAATGTCTATAGGGTGTAGCCTAGTGAGTATCCTCTACTGTCCTTGTATATTCAGTTACAATTTTAATTTTCAAAAACAAAATAGAGACTTTACAAGTAAATGCATCACAAAACAACAAATGGTTGAAAAAGAGAAACTTGAAATATAGAAACCAATTTAAAATTAAGGGAAACACAGTAAAAAATAATCAGACACGTCTTCTTCTTTTTTCTTTTTTTTTCTTATTAAATTCAAATATTCAATAAAACGATTAAAGGAGCAGCAAACAAAAATAATCTATAAAAAAGTAGGGTTAAGTACATATACATATTAACATTATATTTTAAAGTTTTAAACAACTTAACTAAACAATGTACTGCAACCACTTATCTCTGTCTTCTTCATTGTTCTCGTCCCTTCTTCGATACGTTTCAAATTTTCCCTCGTCAGGAGGAAAATCGTTGCCACATCTGCTGGCATTATAACTTTCGGTGATATTGACATTTTCCTGCAGAGGCTTAGAGCTATCTCTTGAATCTTGGATGTTCGAAGTCGGACCAATTCGGTTCGGTTTCCTGCCACCAATTCGTGACGGGAAATGAATGCAGCAATTAAGCATGTCTATGGCGATCAAGAAAACCACTGGAAGAATGAGTAAAACAATGCAGCCCCATCCTATTGATTGTGATGATTTTCTTTTGTTTACTGATGAGTTTTTCTTCCTTACCTCCTTTGATACTTTTTTCTTGTCAACCGAGATCTCGGATTTTATATTCTTGTTGAATTCTTGGAGGACCATTTTCTTCACTTCATCATCTGATTTATTCTGTCCATCAAGGAAGTGCCATTTTGTATTAATAAACCTCTTTGGGCATTTACATAACAGTTTTCTGGGTCTCATTCCTAAAATAACAAAATGTTTTTATTTTGTGTTATATTTTATTTGTTTACTTATTGAGTACACAGAATACTAGTAAACACTGTAATAAATTCGTTTTATAAATAACATTAGTCTATATATCACTAAATCTCATGAATGAATAGTCAGTTTAAATGATTTAATGGACCTCATCGTACTACTAATTTGATACATATTTTATGACAATATATGAAATTTGAATGATATATCATCATGTGCATAAAACAATTTGGCCAAAAACTTGAGAAAGCAAGTGAGAATAAAGATATTTAACCAGTAAAATCAACCTGTCTTCTTGTACTAGATACCTGTTTTGAATCTTGCTGTTTTACAATTGTTCATTTTTCTATAATTAGACTACGGTTACGCTTTCGGGTTTTTAAACTGACAAAACTGTCAAAGGTAGACAGTATGTATTTGTACACGAACGAAACGCTTATCATGTACATTTTTCATATAGGCGAACCAATTGTTGATGTGACTTAGAAAGATGTGTCTTTGTATGTTTATTATATGGGCAGATAAGTCCCTATTATAATGTTTGGATTGGTAAAAATGATATAAGGCCGCTATGCAAATTAGGAAAGTAACCCAAAATTTGCCATATGAAACGTGAAAGGAATTGTTTTTAGGAAAACGTTTGTCTCAAACTGAAAACTGAAGGTGATGTTATTTAGATTTTGCAATGTGTTTTGCATTGTCTTATACACTCTTAAAAGCTTATACAATATTTGCGTTTTTTAACCAAATAATCGTGTACGCAGTTTTTTAAACGAAATTCTCCCAACCTAACATAATTTACTAGATTCCTCCATAACGTCACACATATTTCTACTAGGGACTTAATTTAAAAGACTTATTCCGTTGTGTTTTATCGCTGTTCAGTCTTCAATAATTACTGACAGCTTAAAAATGCAGGATACTTATCTGAATGTTAGACGCTATTTATGCTGTTTCCCGCCGATCGAGTTTTACAAAGGATATCTTAATTGTAGGTTGTTTTGGATTTTTAATTTTGGCGATTATAATTATCTAAATGGTTACTGTTTTTGACACGTTAAAATGATATTCCTAGTAGCAAATTTATTTAAACTGTAATTAGGTAAACATGAAAAATTACTAAGCTGTTATGATAGATATATATAATATTTAAGGTATCCTAAATATCTGCACGTATGTAAGTTCCTTTTTAAGTTAACAGATAATTGGGAATACATTGAATTAAGATTAAAACAAATCATTTAGATACAACAAATAATGGAATACGATTCATTAAGAGGATGAACAAAACTCAAAAGAACGTCAAGGGACGAGCAAAAAGTAAGAGAATCAAAGAATTAGAAAACAAAAAATATAACACTGGCTTATTTAAGGTGTTATAACAAGGTCACGTTTCAAATGTGAAATATGAATATCGGTAGGTGAAGTGATTGCTACACAAACCTTACAAACTTAATATCAGAGATACACTCCAATGCGAAGCTTTTATACCTTTGCATATTCCTGGCTCTGAGCATGACTGTTCTTCCATGTCGATACCAGAGCATTGTGTGTCTTCACATGTTCTCCATCTTCTTTGTTTACCTTCAGTTGTATCCTCTCGAACACAATTTACTTCACAGAACTTCCACTCATTCCACAAACTCCATTTTCCATTGGCTACAAAACATTAACGTTATGTATGTTGCTCAGTATGAATGAAATAAGATAACAGTATAACGAAATATTTCCAAACATTGCAAAATATAAATATAATGATAAAATCGGTATTGATCAACTAAATAAGGCAACAGTAGTATACCGCTATGAAAAAGTCACAAATCGATTAAGCGAGATATAAATCGGGGTTACAAACTAAAACCGAAGAAAACACATATAAGTAGAAGGAAAACAGAACGTCAAAAACACTGAACTGCAACGAAACCAAACGCCAGCTTACACAGAAATGAACTATTTGAACAACTGTCATATCCGTGACCTAGTACAGGACATTATAGCAACGGAAACATCTCATGAATCTACGACAGTCCACCATAAAACAAAATATAAACTGCGCGTCACACAAATGTATCAACCCCACAAAAAGTGGCATATGTTTTGGGACGTTTATATTATCACAGGTAAATTTCAAAAATAAAATATTTTTGATTTATCCAAAGGCACCTACAGAATATAAAATAAGGATTGAGTTTGTAATTGTGTTATTTATTTTATTTTCTAACCATAAAATGAATAATTAAAATGAAATTATATTTGTAATGGTGTTACTATTTGTATTTTCTACCTATGTAGGGTTTCGTCTAAACCAAAACAGTGTATAAACAAATCAGTCCTATTTATAGCGATCAATCGCTCTTGACAAAAATGATAAGCTACAAGACAGATTTTTGGGTAAAAGATATGATACTTTTTTCTTATAAATAACAAACAGTTGAGACTGTTATTTTACTCGATATTATTTGCACTCCAAAATTAATATAAATGAAGTACTTTGTTTAATTGATTGTATCTTGAAATCTCGTGATTGATTGAGTTAAAGTTTATATGTGATACTGTGTAAAGCTAGGTTCACACTGCCGATCAGATCAACTCGATTAAGCCCGATTAAGACAAATTACGTGATCGGAAGACTGGTCTTACTCAATCGACAAGATTGTTCGGGATGGTCTACCTTGGTCGTCATCGATATGGATTTCTACCCGACAGTTTTTGACATGTTAAAAGCATTCGAGTAAGGATTGCGAAGCTAGTCACTCGAGAAGAGATCGAGAATTCGTCGCGTAGTGGTCGAATTTGTCGGGAAAGGATCGTAAAGAGATCGAGTTTGGTCGGAATGCAAAACTTTTATGCCCGCGTCACACTGTCCCGATTTTTACGCCGATGGCAACACGATTATGGAAATTTTCAAAATCGGGACTGATCGTATCCAGATCGGGCTATTCGTAGTGCCATCTTTAACCATCGTAGAACCATTGGCCACTTTTTCTAGCCTTCGGGGACAACTTCGGGAAGCGTTATAAATTTTTTAACATGTTAAAAAATCCCCGAAGGTGCGTCCGATGTTTAGGGTTCGTATTGAGTTCATATCACCATCCTCACCATCGTAATGTCACCGGGAATGCATTTTTGAACATCGTATTGCATTCGTGTTTCCATCGTTTCCATCGGGCAGTTTTGACATTACGATGTCTACACGAATGAATCACGAAGCTAACCGAAGGTCTTACGATGGCAACACGACTTCGTGAAGACCTCGTAATCCCGTCGTGATGCCATCGAATAAAAGAACAAAGGTGACAAGATGGAACTACGACGGCAATAAATCCAGCTAGATGTAAGTTAATTTTCGCGCTTAAATACATTTAAAATGTCATGCGCGATATGCACTGGTCAGTCTAATACGACAGTTAAGAAAGACGTTCACAAAACATGGACCTCATATCATATGATTCTTTGAGAACAAGAAAGGCGACAGCGTTGTTTCTATTAATTCAAATGGAACAAGAAGAGCAGCTATTACAGGCTCAGGATTTACTTTTACAAATAAAATATTATTTTTTGTCAATTTTTCATATCAAATAACATAACAAAAATCATAAACGCGCCTCGTATACCAACACTGCAGGTACACGTATATAGGGAAACCAACTTTTTCTTCATTATTCTGATTTTTTATGTATCGTCTGAGTTGTTATCACACGAATGTTTACTCCATAAACATTTTGTTTTCTATATGTCATATTTTGCCGCATTAGTTGCTTTCCCCACATCCTTCCTTTAGTCTATATTATTATGATATTCTTCTGGAAAGAGCTCTTTTTGAATAAAAGGGATCAACGAACCCATTAACTTACCTTTAAGATAGATCAGTAAACATGGGCATAATTATTGGTGATTATTCAGACTAGTGCACACATTTTACAGTTAAAACAAGGCAATGCCGAGCGTGGCATCTCCTTGTATGTAACATATTGGAGACAAATATGGACACTATATTTGTATATGACACATGCAGAAAATGATAAATGGAATACGCATATTTGATATATAAACTATATTTTAGAAATCAACCAAATTATTCAGTAACTGGAAGTACCCACGGTCTTCCGTCTTATGATTAAACCAAAAATTAAATGTACAATATAATATATATTCAATATTGATCAAACAATTTAGAACGCGTGATGCCTTCGGCATATAATTTAAATGCATCGTAAGCTGTACACGGACGTCTATTAGACATCGTGTGGCCATCGCGCCATCATCGTAATCCATCGTGTAGCCTTCGTGATCCATCTTGTAGGCTTCGGCTGAGATATGAAGCTTAAATACCGTCTTCGGTTAACCTTCGTATGTCCATCTTTTGCTATCGTATATACTTTCGGCCCCCTCGTATAGACTTCGTTATTCATCGTACTTGCTTCGGTCACTTTTGGGTATTTTAACGAGATCGGGACCAACTTCGTACGAACTTACAATTTTCGCATTCGGGTGTCCACCGTATATAAAAATCGGGACAGTGTGACGCGGGCATTACCGATCAGTACTCGATCATTTCGAACTTTGCTCGACTTATGTCCGATCATTTCCAGATTAACTCGACCAACGCCCGATCGGATTCAGATATCTGCGACTTATATATTTTATCCCAGACAAGCTCGACTAATGCCCGATCCCTTCTCGGCCACATTCGATCACTTTCCGATCTCTATTCGGCCATACACGAGAACACATGACTGCTACACGATTCTCTAAAAAAAATTGTAGATCTGATTAACTCTCATAACTTTGTTTCCGCAAAAATATATTGACAACATTATTTTTCACTGTACAGAATTTCCTTAATGTACAGTACTGGTCAGTACTTTTGCAAGAAGGGGTAAAATTTTAAAAGAGAGGCAAAAGACACCAAAGGAACAATCAAACTCAAAGATCGAAAACAAATAGACACAGCCATGGCAAAAAACGAAAACCGTCAAGAAGACCAACGGCAGTCCACATAACATGAAAACTAAAACGTAGCAACACGTAACCCAACAAAACCTGCAATGTTGGAACTTTATTATTAGACTAACGATGCTCAAGTTAAATATCTGTCAAAGTTGGTTGATAAGAACATCAAGATTGTATTTTACCTGTTTTATGGGTTATTTTCTGTTTTGTCTATCCGTATTTTTTCGTTTGTCAAGAAAAGTTTGTAATGTATTATAAAAAAGAATATGTGGCACTATTGCCAATGAGACAACTCTTCACAGAACACTTAATGACACAGGAATTATCAATAGTAACTCTGGTCACCTTACAGGAATTTCTTTTTTCATTCGAACTTTTTGACTGAATTTCCCACAAAATTGAGAAGAAAGACAATTTTGGGGAAATTTGCGACATCTTTGCCCTGTTTGTGCGATAATGTTTAGCAAATACAAGCAGGTTGTTGCCATACACCAAACAGAAAATAAATATCTTTAACCATTCAACTACTGGATAAAAAATCTATAAAAAAAATACTGATTACATACTTATGCACATATATGACACCAACAGTACGCTTTATTTGTAAGAAAGTAAGGAAAGGGGGGGGGGTGGTAAAGTTTATGTAAATTGCTATCTAACATAAGCACTAACCCAGTGACAAATCTCCTTTTGTGGTGTTTTTTTTTCCAAAAAAAAAAAAGAAGAGCAATAAAACTACCATGACATATCAGTGTTCACTATGAGTGGTCATCATATCAGCCACTGCCTCGCCTGGATTTTCCAGTGCCCGTTGCTGTCTACACCTTCATGTTCATCTTCTACGATCTATTTAAGCTCCGTCACAGCCATTAACCTGTCTCTCTGAGTTCTTACAACCTTGCCCACAAATCCAACTACTTTAATTCCATGTATATATTTTAAATTTTACTCGGCCTTACTTCTACATAAAACCAAATGAACGGAGAATGTGACCTTCGGACACTGATAATGTCCCAGCTGGCATATGCCATTATAAAGGGTCATAACTCATGAACGGCCACCCAAATTCGCATTTGAACTGGTATTACGTATTGTGTATACGGCGTTCATAAAATTTGTTTGAGGTGAAATAAACTAGAGAAAGGAAACTAATATTGTTGGGACGTACCTACGAACTTACCGACGGACAAGGGTAACACTTAATGCCCACTTCAAAACGGCGGGGAATAACAAATTTGGACGTTTTTATACAAAAATTCTGCATACCCGACCAATATCCGACTATCCCTCGACCCATATACGATTAGGTCGATCTGGTCTGTTCGAGTTCAGGCTGAGATCGTGAATAGTTGATTTCGTCTAGCTAGTCGAGTAAAGATCGTGTAGAAATCGTGAATTGATCGAAATGATCTGATAAGTATTCATTCTGTTGTCGGCATGGAGTCGTGATGGAGTCATTAAGGAGTCGTGAATGGTCGAGTTAAGGTCGTTAACAGTCGGATGACGGTCGGATTGAAGTCGTAAACAGGTCCGATAAAGAATTTGGTTGAGCTTGGTCGTGAAATTTGGACAATCGGGATCATCAATATGGTCTGATCTAAGCTATATTCACACTGCCGATCAGACCAACTCGATCAATCTCCATCAAGACAAATTAACCGATCGGAAGACTGGTCTGTCTCAATCGACAAGCATGTACGGGGTGGTCTTCCTTGGTCGTCATCGATCTGACTTTCGACCCGAGAGTTTTTGACATGTCAAAAACATTCGAGTAGGATCGAGAAGCCAGTCACTCGAGAAGAGATCGAGAATTCGTCGTGTAGCGGTCGAATTGATCGGAAAAGGATCGTGTAGAGATCGAGTTTAGTCGGAATAAAAATAGTTTACCGATCAGTACTCGATCATTTTGATCTTTGCTCGACTAATATCCGGCCATTTCCCGATCAACGACAACCTGTACGATATGTGGTCAAGATTAACTCGACAAATGCCCTATCGCGTCATGATCACAGTACCTCTATATTTTTGCATTCGAGACCAACTCGACCAGTACCTGATCTCTAGGCGACCTCATTCGACCACTCATCGATCTATACTCGTCCATCTACGAATAGTCATGACTGCTACACGATTCTCTAAAGATATGTGCAGCTCTGATAAACTCTTAAAACTTTGTTTCTGCAAAAATATATTGTCACTATTTCATTTTTAACTGTATACAAATTCCTCCGTGTTAGCACGCGTCTGTTCTTTTGCAAGGAGGTGTAAAATTTTAAAAGAGAGAACACAGATACCAAATGAACAATCAAACCCAAAGGTCAAACCGACACAGCCGTAGCGAAAAGCGAAAGCCGACGAGAATACAAACAGAAGTGAGCATAACACAACACAAAAAAAAACTAAAAAGATAGCAACACGAAACATAATAAAACTTTGGATGATCTCAGGTGTTTCGGGAGGGAAGTAGATTCTGCATTTTGGCCCCAGAGGATTTTAAAAATATGAAAGTACTTGTGCATTTACATTTATTATTAGACAGCATATGATTAAGCCTTCAAAGTGAGTTTTAAAGAACATCAATATTATAATTCAGCTTGTTAAAGGTACTATTTTTGTTTTGACTGTCCGTATTTTCCGTATAGCAAAATTTTTTTGTAGTATAAGAATAAGAAGATGTGGTAATAATACCAATAAGACAACTCTCCATAGGACACCAAATGACACAGAAATTAACAACTATATGTCAACGTACGGTCGAATGTTAACAAACACCTTTTTTCATACCCCTTTTTACAATATCATTGGCACTCATAACACATATTCCTATGTCTATTGACACATCTGTGTCATCTCTGTTTTGTTCACAAAAAATATCGTCATTTGAGCTTCATGGACCACCAATAGGATGTAATTTAGGTTGGATTGGTCGGTCCGACATCTCTGCTTGATCGGGATTTGTTACTATCAGAGCTCCCTATGCCTCAACATCAACCCCCACTACCACGCCTACGTGTTCTAGTAAATTTTGGTTGCATGACTGTTTTGTTTCCCCGAAATCTACGTATGAATCAGAAATAGAAGGAATGGAATTGTATTGAAATGGAACACGATCAGCTGTTGAAGTTATTGCTGAGAAAGTAGTAAGATCGCGGTATGAACGTAGTATAATCGTGGTAAGAACGTGCTATAATCGCAGTAGAAGCGTGGTAAGGTCGTGTTGCAATCAAATAACTCGTGGTATTGTCGTAGTGAGAACGTGATGAGCGTAGAAAGATCTTGATAAGCGTAGTGAGATCGCAGAATAACCGCGGTGAGAACGTGGCATAATCGTAGATGGATCGTTATAGAAGCGTAATGAGGACGTAGTAGCATCGTGAAAGCAACGGACATTTACATTTTCATGCCGCTCATACCGCGACCTCACCCCGATCTGAATTTATCTTAGATCGCGGTGAGAGTGGTGCGATCGTGGTCTAGTGGGACTGGGGCTTTAATGAAATATCATAATTATATAACAGAAACACGATTTAAATAGTTATCAAAGGTACCAGAATTATAATTTAATAAGCCAGACGCGCGTTTCGTTCACATAATATTCATCATTGACGCTTATATCAATTATGTATAAAGCCAAACAAGTACAAAGTTGAAGAGCATTGATGATCCAAAATTCCAAAAAAATGTTAAAGGGTTCCCAACGGTTGTTATACATTTCACCTTGTTGTTGGAATTGTGACTCCGTCGAAATTCAATTTATACAAAATTATGCATATCATCTCTGTTCTACGAAGAATTCGGTGAGATTGCAGATTTTTCTTTTAAATAGACGTTTTTGACAAAGAAGGAAAAAGACTTGCTAATGCCATCCATTGCTAACTATTGGCGCTCGTGGTTCTAATAAGCCACATGACAAATTGATATCTTTTTGCATCTTTTGTCAGTAAAACTTTACAGTTTTATCTTTTTCCAAATATCTGAAAATTTTTGATAGGATATAAAAGTGATGATCGTTAACAATAATCAAACAAGTGCAAACTTAATTTGAATAACTTAAGTCACTTTTTTAATATAAATTTGACTACAATTAAGACAAGGATTATTGTCAAATTTCAACCTTAGTTTGTAGACCTGCCTATCCATTTCTTATTTCTTATTTTGTAATTTTTTTTTATAATATCTCTGATTTTATGGTGTGGAAGAAATGTGGAATTAAGCATCGAAATGTGTTGTTTTTAATTGAAAATCTAGATATTCACCTTTAAAAAGAACATATTTAGCTTTCTGACGAAGAAATGTATAAAAAATACTGCTACAAGTCAAGTTAAAAAACGCCGAAAGTCATCAAAGCAGATTAAATAGAAAACTATCAATCAACTGAACAAATAAGAACAACTCCTAGGATCATCATCATCATCATCATCATCATCATCATCATCATCATCATCATCATCATCATCATCATCATCATCATCATCATCATCATCATCATCATCATCATCATCATCATCATCATCATCATCATCATCATCATCATCATCATCATCATCAATACTATCAATCAACTGAACAAATAAGAACAACTCCTAGGATCATCATCATCATCATCATCATCATCATCATCATCATCATCATCATCATCATCATCATCATCATCATCATCATCATCATCATCATCATCATCATTACATATATCAGCCACAAATACAATTAAATTCAATTGAAACACTTATACCTTTTCTTCATGCCAAATTGAAGCAGTGCATAGTACGTTGAGTGTCCTGATCAAATTATTATGCATACAGGATACCATTAAAACATAAGATATGCAGAAAAGAGTCTTATCCTTTTTGTGGTTTTTTTTCCAACAAATATATGTCCAAGAAAGAACTTGACCACCAGAAAGTATTTAGTATATGAACAATTAGAATCAATTGCTTGCACGACACTCGACCAATTAATTCTTAAGTAATCGTTTCATGTATTTGCTCTAATTTAAACGAAAAGTTCAACACATATTCAATATTGCAACGACCTCTGTATGTTTTCGTGTAAAAGGAACTTAAAATAAACAATTCATTGGATACAATTAAATACAATGGACATTATTATTTTTGCTATACTATTATTTTTGTTATATTACTATTTTTGTTATATTATTATTTTTGTTATTATTATTATTATTATCATCATTATAATTATTACTATTATTTTCAATATCATTATTATAATTATCGTTCATATTATTATTATTATTATTATTAATATTATTATTATTATTATTATTATTATTTATTATTATTATTATTATCATAATTATTATTATCGTCATTTTTATTATTGTCATTATTATTAATAGTAGTAGTAGAAGTTGTAGTAGTACTAGTATCATAAGTTGTTTTTGGATCTTCGAGAAAAGTGAGAGCTCTTTTTCAGTGTTGTTGGCTTATTACTGATAAAAAAGAACAAAGAACAAATATTTTTCTTTCTTTCAAGTATTGTCATAAAAGTGCAGATATTTTTTTCTTATACTTTAATACACCATCTATTTTCGCGAAGATGACTCATTGACAACATTGACACTACCTGATGTTGCTTGTGATTGTCTCTCAGTAATTGAAGTTGTAATGGCCGTATTGGCATCTTCAGAAGATGTACTGAATAATTCTGGGATGGTAGTTGCTGGATATATGTAATTGGTTATCATGTTCATGAAATCTGCCGTCGTCGAGTCTCGTATGGACACAGACGTTGCAATTATCGCTTTGGTATTTTTCTCAGTCACAGTTTCAGTTGATAACTCTGTAAATAACGCGACATATATGTTTAGAAAAAAGCCGAATATAACAAAATGACAAAAGAAAAGTATAAGACGAAAAAATCAGTACCATGACAGAAATGAAAAAAAAACAGAAAAAAATTATAAAAATGCAATAAAAAAATGAAAATTGAACAACTTGAACCCAATCAATAACCGGGGTTGATATCGCATGCACCAGATTGTCTCCTCGCAATAGTTCACCTATCTAGCTTCTTTAAGTTTAAGGCAAGAGAAGATATAAGGAATGCATTCTTAAAACTGGTAATGAAGTGCAATATGGATGATTTTGCTATGACAAGTTCAGCTATTTGTTGACAAATTGTCATACTATTCGTTGACAAATTGTCATACAATTTGTTGACAAATATGTCTACAAATACATTAGTAATTTGTGATATATCGCAAGAAATGCTCAAAATAAACTTTTCTATCACACATGTTTATGAATTCAACTAACAAAGACTGGTTTAAAGTTGCGAATATGGCAAAAATACTCATGGAACACTGTAAATAATATTTTTTATTGATTAAAAAAGACTAGGTTTCGAACTATCTTTAAAAAAACAGGTTTTTCAATAAGTTCATGATTATAAAATGTTGTTTTGATTTTATAGACATTGGTTTATTGTAAGTAGAGGACAGTATTTCTAGGATAAGAGCAATTACATTACATAAACCCGTAATAGATTGAGAAACCATAAACAACTTGGTACATCGCAGAACGACTAAATCGTTCAAT
This sequence comes from Mytilus galloprovincialis, assembly GCF_965363235.1. NCBI lineage: Eukaryota > Metazoa > Mollusca > Bivalvia > Mytilida > Mytilidae > Mytilus > Mytilus galloprovincialis. The sequence continues at coordinate 44,946,251 of NC_134848.1, read as the reverse complement.
GACGTTATTTCACATGATTTCCGCTGATAACCTTTGTGCCAATATAACCCATTTTAACAAATATTTCCAAATTGACATACATTTATGCAAATCCTTTCAAGAAGTGTTTATTGCTGAGGTTACAAAATTTAAACGATAATGTAATCTAATATGTGTGGTAAATAAATAAAGCCAAATATGCCGCAAGAAAAATGTTTACATTACAACAAATACTTGTTAAATGAAATATTTATCGTAACTCTCTTATAAAAATGTCGAACAATATTCTTTTTGGTCCGTAGATAACCTTTTGATGAAAAATATGAACACCTTCTAAAGAAAACATCTTTTCCCACTTGCAATCAAAACGCTTGTAATGGTTCAACAGTTTTTAAAAAATAAAACAGATAATTTCCGTATACTTATTAGGAGAAAATGAATTACAATTATGAAGCGTGTCTAGACCTATAGTTGTTAATGTCTGTGTCATTTTGGTCTGTTGTGGATAGTTTTCTCATTGGCTATCATACCACATCTTCTTTTTTTATATTTAGAAAGTGGACAATTAGAGTTAGTGTATATAATCTTTCGAATTATGAATTTTATCGTCAATGAAACGGATTTAATATTTTGTTCAGGTAGAAAATACAAAATTTTATACTGACAGTAATGTAACTGCAGAATCGGTGTTTCACAACATCGTTCTACAATGGATATACCTTATCCTTCGAACTTTTTTTTTGCAAATATTTGTATAAAGTTGTCTGGTATAATTACCTATTTTCGAGACTGTAATCCGATTTGAATCCAAACCAGGATCGTTATAATAAGATCCTCCACAAAATTCCGAGCTATTACCTGGACATTCAAAAGTATCTGTACATTTATAACCATAACTATGTAAAGGTGAGGGTTGCGATTGTCGACAATGGCATTCTGTTAACTGAAACAAAACAAATAAAGACAATTTAAGGTAAAAAAGAGATAGAAGCTGACTGTTTCCCAACTGTATTAAAAATGTATCGCAAAGCAATTACGATCTATGTAATAAGTTACAATAAATATTATGCAATGCATGTACTAGTTATGTATCTAATCCATAGGTTTCTAAAGCTGATGTTATATAAAATCAGTCGAACATCAATTGATTTCTGCAATTCAATATGGCAACCTATTCACTTGTTATGGCATTGCAACTGTTGTTGGACTGTTCACAGTAGCAATTTGAAAATATTGTTAATTAAAGATGCAAATTGAAGGCTTGAGAATTATTGGGATAAACAATAATTCATGTTATTAGTGATAAAGTGGTCACTTATTCACAAATTTTTTCTGCTAAAATTTTAGCAATTTAAACAATTTTAACAAATACATGAATTTTGTTCTTTCATGAATTATAATGCTAAAATTTTAGTTTTTACAACAATATTTTAATTGAAAGTGCAAAATTATCAATAAATTCTAATTAAACGGATTTCGCAAATGGTATTAAAGTTTGATCTAGACAAATCAGGTGTACGTGTATACATGTAGGTGCAAGAACAAGAACAAACGACATATAATATATGAGGACAAAAAATATAATATACAGTACTGCCTGGTATACAATATGAATTTGAAGTAGGAGGAGGAGGATAACAAACATGAAGCGAAAATACCGTGTCATGAATATGGTAGCAAATGCAGCTTTTGTGCTTCTTTTGAAACCTGTACGTAAACAAGTACCTGTGTTACTAAGTACTCTAAACTCAAGACACAAGAGCAGATCCAGCCATTTTATAAAGGGGGAGGGGGAGCGTCCAACCATATGTTCCCAGGGGTTCCAACCCCTTGAACCTAACCCCCCTCCCTGAATCCGTCCCTGAGACATAATATACACAACACCTCATATGTAAAATCTTTTACATGTACTGTATCAAACATACAATTTCGTATTTTGCAAAAAAAGCATATCATATCATGTAATTTTAACATTATAAGAACGTGTTCAAATTGTGAAAAATGCTAAAATTTTAGCTTAATAAATTGATTCGGTTATTTTTGGCAGCTAAAATTTTAGCTGTAAGAGTTTTGAATTTAAATTTTCGGTAGGCTAAAAATTTAGTTTATTATATAAATTTATTGCGTATTATATATAAAAAGGGAATTCTGCAGTTATAGCAAACATTTTATTTCTTTACTTTTTATTGCAGGATGATATTAAAACAATTGTGAATTGTCTTTTCTTTTTTTTCTTTAAGGTTTATGAACCCTTCTGTAGCCATTTTTGTACGAATTTTTCAAACATCAATTGTATCAAAACTACAGATATAATGAATAATAGAGACTGGTCATTGTGTACATATACTAGGGCCAAACTTGATGGAAAACATTAGTATTTACTGTTGCATTGCATTTAAAAGAAAAAGAGTACTTAGTGGCAAATAAACCAAGATTTTTATAGAAAATTCACAGCCTTTAATACAGAGATTTTTGTTATAAATTTTGAAACAAAGATTACACACTTGCTTTTCTATGATGTGCTAGTGTTTAATTTTTACAAAAAGTTATAACCAACCTGAAAATTCCAAAATACCTCGTGCTGAGTCAGTAAAGTCGAGAGCACCATAAAAGGTGTACTTGATTTGGTCCATATTTTTATTTGTTTTAACCAATAACTACGTTAATAAACTTGTTTTAAGGAAATCAATGCTAGCACTGCATGCAATTATCCTATATCTACCAGTCATCAAATTGCCAAATATGATAGTACAAGGATAAAGGCTGTGGATTTTCTATAAAATTTCCATATGTTTAGCATTGAATCAACAGAAGGGTACATAATCCCTAATAGATAAATTGTATTCAGCTGAATTATTGAAAAGCTGAATGCAGTTTCTCTAACACAAAAGAAAATTAAGTTTTTCAACATAGATGCTGAGTGTTCCTTCTTTATGACATGGTTCTTCAAAAAGATATATGTAAGTAGTCATACATTTAATTAAACATACTTTTTTTAGCGAAAAAACATAGAGTTTTAGCCATTTTACAAATATTCAAAACAAACCATTTTGAGAATGAAAATTGCAGTGAATCAATATTTATTGCAGTCCGTATAATTTGATTTGAAGTAACTATATATAGTTAAAACACATAGTCCATAAAAACACGCATAATAAAGACCATTCATTATTAAATACATGTAAATATCTCCTGGTATATCTGGGGTATATATCCAGTTTCAAATCCGGGAAGAGTCCTGTGCCTAGATTCTAATGTATTGAGAATATGTGGTTAAAACCTCTACTCTAATAACTTATTTTTTTTGTGCTTTTTTTTGCAGTGATGCTTGAAAAGGAAAAAAGACAGCAAATTTATCAAGAACATCTGGAGATGGTTTCTGAACAGATTCTGTAACATCGCGGTTTACGAAAACTCGTGAGCTCCGTCGTGTGAACGCTGCTGTCATACCCTGTTGCGCTGGCGGAAATCCCCCATTTATAAAACACTTTAAAAAGTTGAGTGTATCTGTCAGATCTTTTGGAATTAGTATCAAGTACATATGCCGATCAAAGGTACGGAACAGAAGGGAAAATCTTCTTAGTGATACTTATCTTAAATTCCAAATTGAACTACGGAAAGCAGTTTATAAAGATATGTAGGATAACTAATATATGAATAAAATAGCAGGTACATATCGACTGCCTTATTTTTCCTTTTCATGAAGAATATGTCAAACTCATTCAAAAGAAAAAAAGATCTTAATGTTTCCTTCATACACTTGTAGTACTAATTGTAATTCAAGTGCACAGTTGTTTTTTGTCTGTTTCCTTTTTTTTATTCTTTTTATCACAAGCTCGAATATTTTGTTATCTAATTGCTGAGATGATGTATCAGTGCCATTGGTTGCCCTCATGGTTCCAAGAATTTGATCATCTGAACTCTGTAAAAGCTTTCCAAAACATTAAGCATGAATATCAAATAAAACAGGTTTGATATTCTTCAAAATATGCCAGTCCCTAGGAAATGGTAATTCTCACAAGAGCTCTTCGGTATATTCATTTTTAACTTTCAAAGTAAGTCAAACATTTTAGCATTCCCAACAATTACAATGTGACTTTTTGAAATGTTGATATAAAACAGAACATGATAATAGTTCATGATTTCTTGTTAACAACAAAGGACTTGTATTTGAGAAATACTAGCAGATTATCACAGCCGCTGTTCCTTTAAGCCCCATGTAAGTGACAGCCGGGTTTCTTGTGTTGTATTCGATGCAAAGACTGCAATATTTGTCTTTAAAAAATACAGACTTGTCTTATTATGGTTTTTCTTTTACAAATTGACATTTTATGTGACTTGGATAGACAGTTGTCTCATTGGCACTCACACCGCATCTTCTTATTTATATTGAGACAATTACATTGGACTATCAGATACCAATAGATTCAGTATAAAGAAATATTCTGATCCACAATTTGATGACAAATAATGTTGTCAAGCAGATGACAAAAAAATCAAAATTTTCACCTTACCTTATATTGTTAAATTTTGAAAAGTTTGATAGCGTTTAAAAGACAAAATCACTATAATCCTCCCGCCCCTTAAAGTTAAAACGTTGCTCCCGAATGGAGGGATTTTTTCCTGGCAACTTTGATAGACTGCTGTTGCATATTTTACAGATGTATATTTCTTTGGAAAGTGAAAGGTTTTCTTCCTCTTGGTTGACAATGAAATAATTAGTATAAAATTGAGAAAGGACATGGGGAATATGTCAAAGCGACAACAACCCGAACATAGAGCAGATAACAGCCGAAGGCCACCAATGGGTCGTCAATGTAGCGAGAAACTCCAGCACCCGTAGGCGTCCTTCAGCTGGCCCTTTAAAAATATGTATACTAGTACAGTGATAATGGACGTCATACTAAATTCCGAGTTATACACAAGAAACTAAAATTAAAAAATAATACAAGACTAACAAAGGCCAGAGGCTCCTGACTTGGGACAGGCGCAAAATTGCGACGGGGTTAAATATGTTTATGAGATCTCAACACTTCCCCAATACCTTTAGCCAATGTAGAAAAGTAAACGTTCAACTTCAAAATCAGTTAATTGACAAATAACGCTTTGGCAGGCAATTTTCTCGAAGCAATGTGGCAACATGTTATCAGGTGATTTACGCCAAATGTGTGACGCCATCCTTTAAAATGCTTGAAAAACTTGGTGTGATTACTTAGCGACTCACAAATTGTAGTACTACAGTTGGGTGCAGACCAAGCATTACATAAAGTAAACGCAAGTTAACGCGGCATGCACATATTTCGTTAGTGAACTTTAAATTTCGCGTTTACTAGTAAACGCCCGTTTACTTCATTAACGTTAACGCGGTCAAAATGGAAATTTCTAATGTCTACTCGAGTAAACGCGCGTTTACTCTGTGTCCGTTTAGTCAGTAGTAAACGGCCGTTTACTTCAGATTTCACAAGTTTAATTTTACGTGCACGTAAAAGTAAACGGGCGTTTACTACAGATTTCTCAATTGTATTTTTACGTGCACTTGAAAGTAAACGCGCGTTTACTTTTCGCGTTAACTAATTGTGTATCTTATAAAATAATCGTCGTGTGCATTTGTACATTTATTTATGTTGTTAAAATGACTTAATATTTTACGTATATGTGTTTTGAACCTTAACATTCAAAAACACATTTTATTAGAAATATAAACATTTATCTAGCGGATATTTATAGATTATTACGAATTGTTTCGTCAATAAATTCTAGATGTACTTCCTGTAACATTTTCTGTCTAGTGTTTACTTTAAAGTCAGTAACAGATCCACTCTGACGAAAACGTCGTAGAAATGCACTTATCCCCTGTCTAGAAACTTGAACATTATCTGATCGTATCAACTCATCTCTAACTTCAGTATGTTTTTGCAAGATCTTCTTATACTTAATATCCTCTCACGAATGGTTTTACTGCTCCAGGACGAATTTCCATTTTGTTCTTATATGCAATGATTAATTTTCAATAAATTAATTAAAGAGGTGTCATTTCATTTAATGCAATCGTCAATATGTTGGTCGAAAATGGACAGATGGATATTTTGATGTACCTTATCATGTGATATATTAGGTCAGTGTATCCAGGATACGAGGTCAATCTGCGTTAACGCGCGTTTACTACAAACAGTAAACGGGCGTTTACTTTTTTTTTTTACAAAAATAGAAGACACGCCTTTTTCGCGTTAACGCGAAGTAAACGCGAAAGTAAACGCCCGTTTACTCTTTACAAAATTAGAAGACGCGCGGTTTTCGCGTTAACGCGAGGGTAAACGCGAAAGTAAACGCCCGTTTACTATTTATGTCTACTAAAATTTCGGAGTTAACGCAGAGTTAACGCGGCGTTTACATGAAGTGCACACGAGTAAACGCCGCGTTAACTTTTAAGGCCCGTTTACATGTAATGCTTGGTCTGCACCCAACTGTAGTACTTTATCTGCCACAGCGGATTAACCCAGGTTAGCCGGGTTTATTGCTTCCGGTATAGATACAGTCACTTCATTTGATAACAAATCGGCCGCCGGCGCATATAGGCATACGTTGGTTTTTTCGCTGGTCTTTAAACACCGGCAGGCAATCAATTACCCATTCAAAAAAGTATTGTGGAAGGCGCAATGTAACGTAAAAAGTCGGAATTGAAAAATGAATATTGTTACATTTTTCTATAAGACTTTATTGTAATTTGATACTGCAGTGGTCCACTATGACGATAAAAAACTGCTATGAAATTATCTCGGAGAAACGTTTTATGATGAATAAGGCCTCGGAAATTATATTGCGTAAAAAAAAAGTATACTGATTATTTAAAAGTAAAATTACGAAAATACTGAACTGAGAGGAAAACTAAATCGGAATATAAAACGCTATAGATTCATATGTTAGATAATGACAAAAACAATCAAATAAGCATGACAGTTTTCATGTTGTTTTTTTTTCACAATTCCGGATAAGGGTTTAACCAGAAAAATGAAAACAACACCTTTTTCACAAATTTCATGCGTCCGAAGCGCTTTTCTAGATTTACCAAGAGCGTTCAAAGCCAAACATTTATAATCCAAGGATGTAAATGTACCAAAACCTTCGAAGAGCTAGAAAAGTGCTCTTATGCAATAAAAACAAACTTGATGTGTCTCACATTGACCAATTCAATTAAGCGACATTGCTGCATATCTGAATAGCTGCATCAATAAAAATCTATTCATTACATTCCAATTTTACTTACAACACATTTCAATTAAGTTATTCGGATATTGAACTTAAAATTTCAAATTACGATTGCATGCACAGGTGCCGATTGTTAAAGGCCAATTGCTCTGATTGTGCTTATTTTTGGATAACCAACGTAAGTTGATATACTTGATGCAGACATATATGTCTTGTAGTTGGTAATTCATTTTATAGCATTACAGACTTACTTACAATTGTTCCAGAAAATCGATAATGTGTAGGAGATACTCTACAGTACTTTTCACACCAAATGTTAGTAACGTTATCATTCTGTGTTGTGTGTTCCCAATAAATCTTATAGAAGCTGTAACACTTATAAAGCACTGCACAATCTGAAAATAAGACGATTTTCATATGACATGCGATTTTGGTTCCCTTTTTTGTGTAATCTCATTCCTGTATCAAATTTTATCTGCAATTATATTAGTTTGATCATTAAACTCTCAAAGTATCATTTAATGTATACTCTTCATTGCTAGACATGATAATATTGAGATTTTGATACCTACTAGGATATTTTTCCAAATGCAGCCAAAAAAAATATTCCTGGGCCAAGTCCGGAATATGACAGTTGTTTCCATTCGTTTGATGTGTTTGAGCTTTTGATTCTGCAATTTGATTAGAGACTTTCCGTTTTGAGTTCATCATTTTTTTAATTACTTTTTTTTTTGTATGAGCATAGAATAGGTGTAATATTTAGATAGAACATATATTTCAGTACTTTTATACTAAGGTTTATTTGGATCGAAAATAAAAACTCATTATATTACTCAAAGTGACTCCAAAATATGAAGTAATAACATTTCAATTGACGGTTTATACGTTTTTATGTAACAATAGATATATCCAAGCCAAAATCTACTGTTTGAAAATTCAATAGCAGTGAATAAGCCGGTAAAGTTTATTTTAGATAGTATTGATTTCGATTTCAATCATTATACAATTCAGCCTGTCCTTAATTTTCAATAATCAAGAAAAAAGATACTACACACATTATTGCATTGTACATGTACCTTTCAGCAGCAAAAGGACATGTTTATAAGTTTTTAAAAGTATCTTGATTAAAAAAATTCAACAGGTACCTTACCAACAACATGTTGTGTAGTCTCAATGTCGTTTTGCCATACGGCTTATAGCATGGAATGTGTAAATTAAAACAACTTTTTCATGATATTATAATATCTGAAATCAAGAAAGGCCTACAAAAAAGTCTTGATAAACTTAACATTGTTTGTGATAATTGGCAATTTACCTTAAATATCAGAAAGACAACATATATGGTTATCCAACAACACACTAGGATAATTCCCCCTTTCAAAAAACTTGAAACAAAATGTAACTGAATATAAGTTTTAACATGTAGTTTGTCTTTTAAAGTGTAATAGTAACCAGAACATAGTCTAGAAGACCCTTAGAGCAAAAAACAGCCTCTCTGGACTATTTACCTATTTCGATGTCAAAAAGAATCTCTTTGATAAATTGGTCAAGCCCATTTTGACTTACAACTTTGAAATACACTTTATGGACTACATTGTATTTCCCTGTGTACCATAGGGCAAACATAGAGCCGCCCAAAGAAATTGTGACATTGACCATCTCAATTTTATTGATAAAACACCTGTTGAAAAAATCCAGCCATCATTTTGTATCTAATTTTGTGTCTATTGGATTAACTACCGTATATCAATTTGTTTTTTTTTTTTTTATTTTGTTGTTTATTGTTTGTTTACACTTGTATTGCCATAAACATTATAAATGTTTAATGACAATTAATAAAAGAACTGTTTGTTATTTTTAATCATGATAAGGTGGAACTTTTATGTAATGGTTTTTCGATTAACATTACGGAGTTGATTTGTCATACATGATACGGTTAACAATTAACGAAGGTATCCAGGTGTCTCATACCTGTATTTAGAACATATATGAAATCTTTAATTGTAAAAACACTTTGTATTAGATGTACATCGGCTTTTTAGGACACTTACCTGATGTTGTATAAAGTATTGAAAATAACGAATACACATTAAAAACATGAATAGCGAAGATTGATTGATTGTTTTGTATAATGTTATAGTATTAATGTATGGACTTTTTCATATTGGCCCTGTAACATGCCCGAGGTATTAATAATGGCCAAGGATGGTTGTAATGGCCCGAGGCAGCGCCGAGGGCCATTACAACTGTCCGAGGCCATTATTAATACCAAGGGTATGTTACAGGGCCAATATGAAAAAGTCCATATATTGATACATTTATTAACCAACTTCATTCCAGAACAGTCAGAGTCCATAATCAATATTAAGAATATATGTATCAGGGCCATTATAGACATATGCACTTTCATGCTTCTGTTGACAAATTTAATAAGAAATATGTCTTTGTTCATAAAATATGGTATTAATTTTTAGATGGAATTGGTTTTTGTGTGTGTGCACTAGTACTTTTGCTTTGAATTTTATTTTTGAGAACTGGAAAAGATCATATATCAATCATTATTTTTGTATTGACTGTAAACAGTTGTCTGTTGTGTTTGTATTCACAATGCTGGAAGCCTTGTAGTGAACTCTAAAGTATAAAATGATGCATTGGCTTTCTGTGCCCATAGACATGGTGCCAGTCAGAATATAAGGAAGAAAAATACCATTGATTTTTTTAATCAACATGAACAAATAAATCAACATAACAATGTATCACTGAATTGAAATTTTCATACATGTATAATGGAATATTAGGTTCCATTTATTCTTGTGAACTATCTAGTTCATAATACTTCCTTTTCCCAGAGTAAATATTCAAGTTTATAACACCACCTGTGATTGTTGCCCCACACAATACACTAAACGGATTGCTTTCTTTCCTTGTAGCTGTTGATATCATTTTCGAATTCATACTACTGCTTTGTGAAAATATTGGATTTGGTATGTTCTCTTTTTCTATAACAGTTTCTAATTCCTTGTTTATGTTATCAGTATTGTTGTCATTGGGTCCAGTGTCAAAGCTGTGTTCAGGTTAATTTACTATTACTGTGTCAAAGCTGTGTTCAGGTTCATTCATTAAGTTGACAGCATCCAATTCATCTGATCTTTCTGGAGTGGTCATTTTAGTTAAGATTTCAGATGCTTTACATTGCTGTTTGATTGAAGGAATGTTATAGTGTGTTAGTGTGGAAATGCTTTTCCAGCCTCCCAATTGAGCTACCTCTGTTACTGGACGCTCAGATTGAAGCAAGGTAGTGGCAAATGTTTTCCGGGTTGAATGATTCACCTTTCTACCGTAAAGTTCAGCAGTCTCAGCCATTGTTTTCATCATCATACCTAGCTTGTTCTTCCCTAAAGGCTGACGACAGTACCAAACACCATCTTTATCAGGGTTAGGCAAGGGCCGTAGATAAAATCTTGACTCTGGGTCACTCCTGAGGTCTTCTGGACGTTTTGAAACATACAACTTAAACAATTTAACTGGACAATAGTCGCTGTTAGGTTGAGCAAACATTTTTGGAGTGACATCTCTGACATCTCCTGATTTTGCCCCAGTTCTTGTTTTGGTGGTGCGTTCTAAAATATAAAAAAGCAAAGTTATTCATGGACATGTAGGGTTAGGGGTAGCTATTAAAAGAGTTATAAAGTGATTTTTTTTTTTAATTAGTCTAAATTAAAATTTAAATGCATTTAAGAAACATATTCATTTTTTGTTTATTGTTTGCACTAATTTTTTAAATACAACAAGGAAAATATTTATTAATAAATGACACTTTGGCCCTAAAAAACACAACTTTTTTGCAAATATTTATTTGGAACTCTCATAAATGATCTTATGTTGTTGACAGTGTTAATATGTTATGTTATGTGTTTTTATCTGTAGTTGTAATTTTGTAAAATAGAAATTTGGGTTGCATTGAGTTGTTTTTAACTCTTTTGTTAGGTTGCTGTCTTTGACACGTTCACCACGGACCAGGTTGCTGTTTTCGACACATATATCATTTCAGAACAGTTTAAAAAATCATATTAAGTTGTGCACATTGTTACTTTGTAAAATGAATTTTAATGAGAAAAATATATATGAAAATCAATTATGTCTTGATATTTGTTTTAAATTATCATGATCATCATTAATTTACTGCATGTTCCATTAAAATCATATTTTTCTTTATTGGTCTTCTTTAATGGCATAAAGTTTAAAATACATACAACGTAATTAAACATACCATAGAATTCAACATACTCTGTTCCAGAACCATCTTTAAGCAACTTTAAATCTCCTAATCTTAAGTTTGTGTGTTCTTGTCTTCCTCTGAAGCCATAATGAACTCCATTATTAAGCCACACTGTGTTCAGTAATGCATTTGGATTGGCTAGAAAGAAAAAAAAATCATAAGCATACATGAACATGTAATTACATTGTAGTGCGAAAATTTGAAGTATGAAATATTCATGTTCCCATTTCACTAAAACATATTTTCATGTTTGATGGTTAAAGGGAAACAACTCCTACACATTAAATAATTTGATGGCATATTATTGAATTTTTCCAATTCCTAGTACTGGTAGTACTGTTAAGTATACTCGGACGCTTTAAAGTTTATCACACAAAAATTTGTTAAGACATGCAGGCGTGACACAACTTAGCCTTACAGATGTAGGACTGGCACAAAATTTGTGAAGTTATGAACCTTTAAGTTTTAATATTAATACTATACATACCTGCACCTAGAACTTGTTTTTCGTATAATTTTTGTATTTCATCAGAATCCAATGGTTCAGCCCTGTTTTTTTTTTGTTTCCTTTTCCTTGAGATTTTAGATCTTTCCTTTTAGCTTCTAGAGCTCTCCTAGAGTGACTAAATGCTTCATGTTTTTTAATATCGACATTTATCTTTAAGTCTTTTAGGTGGCGATCAATGCTGTTCTGAACTCCTGACAATGTATCAGGTTCATATTCTTCTCCATCACGTCGTCGTACACCTGAAATTTACAAAAAGTATTGTTTAATTCAAAAATTTGAACAATCAGATTAACAAGTTGACATGTACATTTACAAGTAACAATTGAAAATTTATATTTCAGGTTCATTATTCGCAGACTTGTACATATTTGGAGGGTTAAAATTAGTTAACTGGAGCAAAACCTATCTACATGAATTATGATTCTGAATTATAATTGAAATAAATCAAATTTGATTTGTTTTTTTTTATCTATTACAAGGGTTAGCCTGATGTCAACATTGTCAATTGGCATACACATTTTACAACCTCATTTTATACTAAATGGGTTACATAAGAAATTTACAGGATAGCAGGTTGTTGTTAATACATATTATGACAGTAGGAATGCCCTTTTTTGTCTTTTTTATATACTACCGTTAAATTGAACAATATTTGTTTACGTCATATGTCAAATTGTAAGTATCAAAAGGAGTAAACGGTTTATTTAATTTTATTACTGACCCCTATGTTACTTAATATTGTCATTCATCATGGGGAGTGCCCCGTTCTTACCCTTAGGCCTTACACAGTTACACTGTAGAGGGGGGCTAGGAGTGGTCCTGATCCCAAAATCCCGGGCTTAAATACACGAAATCACGAAATCCCGAAATCCTGGGCTTTAAACTATGAAATCCTAAGGTACTGAAATTTGAAAAAAAGAATTCTCAGATCCTGAAAAGGTCAATCCCGAACTACAGAGCTTAAAAACACCCGATCCCATATTTCCCGATAAAGGTCCTATCCCCTCTCACTGTACATGTACTACTTATTTTTTTATTACTTGAGATACAATGTAAAGCATAGATTAGCATATTAGATTAAGTAATGTGCAAACGTACCTAGATAAAATCTTGCGAGCAGCCCGTCAAGCTCTGGAAAAGGTACGTCTTCAACCATCCGCATCTCGCCATTGGATAGAGCCCACTCATAGAACATTTTCAAATCTGATTTAGTTTTGGTGCGAGTATTAGCATTTCTATTAGCAAGAATAAATTGTTCAGTGTCACTAATCGTAACAGCTTTATATCTACCATCATTCACCTCATTTGAATTAAATTTGGAGTAAATCTTCAGGGTTTTGTACATGTATGGCGGCATCACATTGCTCAAGATTGACCACAGAGTCAGAGTCAACATGGTCAAGGGGGACCTCCTCGAGAATAACACCTCTACCAGCTAGAGCGCTGGCTAATGCCAACAACTCTTCTCTATTACTTAATTGTTCATAGCGGTATATGTCATTGACAAGTACTTCAAGCATATCCTCCCCGTTTCTCGCAAATCTGTCTGAAACTTTCTTCGGACTGCTCCACGGCAAACCTTCATCTTCCATTTTCACGCAGGGTAGTCTGCTCAAACAAATAAACAGTACAGGTGGCGCTTTAGGTGTAGAGTAATGCTAAAGTGTGTATTTACGAATATTAAACACAACTTTTAATTTTTTGATTCTCAACCCTCATAAATTCAAAAAAATGAAAGAAATAAACGACATTTTGATTTAATCGATGTCCCGTTTCATCTTTTCATAATGCATGACTGTGATTTCGTAATGCACGGGTGTGATTTCGTAATGCATGACTGAGATCTCGTAATGACTGGCTGTAGCAATTTCTCCGTTCATAATGACCAGATGTCGAAATTTTCCTTTTATAAAGCATGGGCATTTCTATACATATTGTAGTAAGTTGGTTAATAATAAGTGGTAATATCTCCAGACAATATCATTATCTAGATTCGAAAACGATAAATAAACACTCAATTTTACTATGAAACACTACACAGAACATTTCCAATAATTCAGCGTGAACTCATTTAAACAAGAGTTGAAAGACAATAGCAATCAAAACCAAGGAGTAAACAAAGACTCAAAAAACCAAAGGACATTTACATCAACAGTTATAAATGATAAATAAGAAACAACACGAAACTCCACTAAAACCCGGGAGTGAAATCAGGTGCTGCGGAAGGGTAAGCATTTCCTTCACCGTATACGGCACCCGTCGTGTTATTTCTTTGATCAGTTCAGTAATCATGGAAGGTTATTATGACTGAGGAAGACACTTTTGTCATAAGGGCCAATCAGATCATGATGGCGACCGTTAAATTTCTTGAGTGATGACCTTAACTTTTGAGAAAACAGTATTCCTCTTTCAACAAAATCAACGTACTTTGAGCTTGATTCTAGAGTAACGGATCAATTGAGACACGTATACTCCATATGCAGGTGCCGCTGTAATGTTGCTACACAGAAATGAAAAGTTGACTATAGGAAAATTAAAATCATCGCGTGTGTCATAATTTTTGGTATTCAACCTACCATCAGTAGTCATTTCGAGAAAAAAGTCTAAATATGAAGCAGATTTATCTATATATTAAGAGACAGTACATCATCAATATACCGAAAGGTGAAATTAAAAGACTGGGCTAATTTCTTCTCTCCTTTCTGCACAAGCCCTTGGAATAATTCTGCTTCATAGAAATACAAAAACAAATCTGCAAGTAGAGGAGCGCAATTGGTTGCCATTGGGATTCCATTAGTCTGTTGGAAGACCAAACCTCCAAATTCAACAAAAATGTTGTCAATCAAAAAGTCCAGCATGGCAGTGATATCCTCTCAGGTGGATTTTTTCCTTGACTCTGTATGATATTTCACAAAGTAAACTGAGAATTTCTGCCCAAAACTAGAGTAAAAATATTTTTATTTGTTCGAGAGAAATAATTCAAGATACAAACATACGTTGGGGGAGGGGTTTACATGTGTGCGGGCGAACAACCCATCCCTTACCTGCAACAGAAGCGTAACGGTATGACTTAAGAACAACCTATATAAAATACGGTAAGCAGAAAAGATATAAAAGTCAAAAATAAATAATCCCTCAAACACGTATTCTACTTAAGGTGCTTTCTGTAAAGTTGAAAGAAATCAAATTTGACACGTGTTTGGTCTAATTGTGTATGAGTAGACTCGAAAATGATTATGGCGTAGTGTATTGTGTAATAATGTGAACAGTGAAAAGGTTTATTGTGCGCTAATGTATGGTATAAAAATATACTGAAGTATAACAGCACATGAAGCTTATCAGTGAAACTCGGATTAAGCAGTTTGAAAGCTAAATTTGATTTAAAGTCGTACAGCAACGAAAAGAAATAAATACCGAACATTTTATTGGAAATACAGCTATAGATATAAGAAGATGGGATATGAGTTCTAATGAGACGACTTTCTCTTCCAAGTCACAATTAATAAACGTAAACCAGTTTAGGTCAATAACAGGCTATGTCTGGGACCGAAAACACATGGTTTAAATAGTTGATATAAAAATGATGTATAAGTTTAAAACTATAAGGATATATCAGAAAGTGGTAAATATAAAACTTAATAAGATTAAACAATATAGTTTTCGTTATACAAAGTTGTATCATAACTCTGGATAAACAAGATATATTGGAATTATGTCTTCTTCAATATTGCAATGGATAACATCGCCGAACCAAATTATATAACACTCAAAACTGCCATTTGATTATGCTACCTTTCACGGATTCTAAAACAGCAGAATTGCAACAGAACTCACATTTTTGATACTACCTTTTATCTTTCTGATGGCGTAATATCTAAAACTACATCGCTTGAGAGTTGTGACAGTGCATATCGTATCGGTTAAACAATTAAGAAACAAAATATGGACAGAAATGTTTAGTAGTTATTGTTACAGGAATTGAATCCTACTATTTTTAAGCAGTCGTTAATTATCATACGTGATATATATATAGTCTTCCAATGATTGTACTTCTCTCAATAAAACGCTATGCAACCCTCTCTGTAACTCAATCTTGTTGCCTGATGTCAAGCCCAGTATTTGATGGGACTCGTATTGCTCAGTCTTAAGTTTTCTATGCTATGTTTTGTAATCTAATCTTTGTTTGTTTGCCTTTGTGTTTTTAGCCATGAAGTTGTCAGGTTGTTTTTACTGATGCGGTTAAGTTTCCTCTGTTATCTTTCGATTGGGGAAAAAAGTCCCAGGGATAAGAAGGTTGGAATTGATACTTTTCCATTTTATTTCGTTTACAGGAACATTAAAGTGTACCGCGAATTAGCCAAAAAAAAAAAACACGACCCAAAAGGAAGTAAAATATGTTACGCAATAGTAATAAGGCATTATCAATGATTATAAAACCCATTTAAATATATAACTCTAAGATGATGCTCGTATCAGAGATATATTTTTACTGTGAATAAAGCGCATTTCATTGAATAAATATAAATATATTTCTGGTCAGCATCTATATTATATTGTTTAACTAGCCACTATAAAAATCAAAAAGGATTTAAATCATCCATTGTTTCATGCATGGCCAGGTTGATTTTGATTGATTGTAAAATTTCAGTATAATTCAGAAGATTTGTAAGTACATATAAGTAAGTGCTATTGAATGCATCTCTACTCATTTATATAGTAAAATTAGAAATCGATAAAAAGTCCAAATCAACTTTATTGAAAATAATGTGATGTATCTGATAGGTAATAGTTGTTAGTTATTATAATCTTACCTGCACTCTTTATGTAAATAACTGAACTAATCAAGATCATAATTATAACTGAATTGTTCATATCAGCATCGACAACGGTACTTGCCAATTCGGTTTGAAAAGTATCTCTCTAAAAAGAATCGAAACTCTAAAGTTCTCTTTCCATAATTATGCTGCGCAGTCTCGGTGTCATTTTTAATAACGCCGTATCCTAAATGATGTGTGAATCGTATTTAAGTGTCCATAACATGAATACTGCAAATTGTATTTTCAAATATTACAAGTACTTCCTTGCTGATGTATTAATATTTATCATGTTTAGATCGAGAAAGAGAATATGATAGGAAAACAAAAGTTTGGAAATTCAGATATTGTCATTTTGTTATAGCTTCTCTATTTAAAATATCATGTTATATTGAATAATTTACAAAGGTATTCCGATATCTAAAATATAGTATTAGTATTCAAAACATTGTTGTGACGTCATTCTATTGTTTACCTGTTCTTTATTTCATTGATTGGACTATCATTTACCTGTAAAACACCATTATTTTAGTTTTAGCTGTCTAATATTTTTAAGAATAGCCCTCTTCTTTCTTAAAAATAAAGGTAGCATAACTTATTCTTACAGGTAAATGATAGTTCCATCACTGACATAAAAAAACTATTACCGTAATTGTTTTCATCATGTAAAGAAACATACAACCAAACAACAAATGACAATTGTTCATATTTATTATGTATTTGAAATCAAATCGACTGCGGTGCACTTGATATGGTTCAACAAGAACCTGTCTTCATATGCTATTCTTTTTTTCTTTTTTAACCCTGTAAAATTAAAACCGGAGAAGAAACAAAAAAATTAATAGGAGAGGACTACATTTTGAAATATAAAATATATAAAACTTCCCATGATTAGCTGCTTTGACTATATCCTCTTTGTAATCCACACTGAAATAACGTATCTGAAGAGATTCTGAATACACATTTGATTTTAATCCAAAGTTTGAAACAACGCAGTCACTAATAACGACATCTCTTTCCTCAATTTTGTATTAAGAATATAATTTCATCACTTTATCCATTTTGTAGCACAAAACGCATAAAAAGGTATTCACAGAAACTATGAGTTGTCCTTGCGCACGCAAAAAGAACGAAACGCATAACCTGTGTCTTATTCTTCATGTAGCAATACATGTTGTTTACCTTTAGCTGTACTTTCTTTTTGTCTATTTTTTAAGTTGAGTTACTATTTAAAGGGGACAACATGTAGAATATATTTCAATGTAAAGATGTTTATTCACAAAACAATTTTCATACTTTATGAAAATAAATCTTTGCTTGCTTTTTCTTTTGTTCTACCTTTTTCTACGTGTTAAACAATGTTTTAAGTAAGATATAAGCCTCTAACAGTCCATTCTGCGGCCTTAGACCTGTCCAATATTTTACAGAATTGACTTTTATCGGCATATATCCCTTACATAATAGACAAGTACTATCGTAATGACATTTATTGATCTCATTCTGGTGTTTCAAAAATCCTAACAAAAAATTAAATGTTTTCTGTCAATGGGTTTTAGATGAATTGAAGGAACGAAATGTTTCATTTATTTAATTTACTTCGACCGCCGTTGAACACTAACCGTATGTTATATAAAGTATTGAAAATACAAGTAACGCATTTTCAAACATGAAAATCAAAGCTTGATTGACTGTTTTTTGCTAAATGACCAGGGGTAACACACAGATAATGTGTTTGCATGATCAAGTGAGGATTGAAATTGTGGTTATTGATAAAAGACAAAAATTCATACAACAAAACACTACACAAAACATTAAAAATAAACCAACACGAGTGTACAGGTGTTGTTAAGCTATCATTATTTCATAAAAAGACATAATATTATTCACGGTAATAAAATAAATCTAAGTGAATAGTGTTAGTCATTAAAAACTTGATGCGTAAAAATGATAGGCTGCTCATGTTATGTATTTCTGACCCATCAAAGAAATACTCATTAAATTGAAAAGTCATATACAACCGAAGCCAAACAGACTTTTGACTGAAACAAACAACATTTGATGATGTAAGATATGTTTGCGGGCGAAAAAAAACCTCCTGACATGGACAGTTGTGTAAAAGCATGTGATCAGGTTGTCAATGTCATTTCATAGAATGTTTGCATAAATTATTCACATACCGATTGAATAATAATGTTATATGCCAGCATATGTGTTTCCCATTGTCCAATATATTGAATTTTCACCAAAATATTTACCATATATAATAATAGCTGCTGAAGAAGGAATGGTTGCGGATGTGTTTTATCATAATTTTGTCATTATTTCGGTACTTATACATCTTCGGATCTCAAATGTTTGGCTTTGAGCGTTCCTGACGAAGGTAAATCCAGAAAAGTGCTTCGGACGCTAAAAATTATTAAACGTGTTGTTTTCAATTTTGTTCTGAAGGTTTCATCATATAAATCTATAACTATGTTAACAATTGTATTAATTATTTTTTATACATGTGTCGTATCGACATTTAAAATATGTCGTAATGGTTGAAAATTTGTCAAAAATTTGGATCAACAATATTTTCTTCTAATATAACGTTAAAAATTTGAGTTTCATATAATGTGCCTGCATTTTGTGTTACTTATGTAAATGTTTTAACTCTGCCTTCTGTAAGTCGACACACGAAAGTTGTGCTTTCATCATAACACTTTGAAATTTGTCCAATTAAAAGTGGGTCAAACCAGGAGTAAACCCGTTATAACCGATCTTGATACTGTTCGGAGTTTTCGTGATTCCAGAGCTGTTTTCACTTGATTTGTTATTTTGTTACTCATGTCGAAATATTCAAATGATAAAATTAGCTGAATACAATCATTTAAGAAGTAGACAAATTAATAAAATGATGACAATGTTAACGGTTTTGTTAGATGATCTGATTACTGGAGTCAAATTTCATAAACGAAAATAGCCAGCTTTGGAATGGAAACCATAAATTGTTTATTTTAAATAACATAGTGATATTTGAAACTTCTCTAAAGTACTTTTTAAACAAGCAATTTAAACGGATATCAATGATGATGAGATAATAAATATGCTTAGGACATCATACGTAACATGCTCCCAGCTCTAGTTGCACAAATACGAATGGACTTTTCCTCGAAAAAAATGTAAATGAAATGCACGTCAAATTGGAAAATGAATACAGAGCGCTTGATATTGATTCATGACCAAACACAATGTTTCTATGTGCATAAAATAATCAACCATATTTCCAGTCATGTCAAATTTAAACAGCTAACAGATACATATTTGTATCACATGAAAATATGTACCTATCGATAAGAAAACTTCGAGGTATTGAAAACCATGTTTGATGTATACAAGAGCACGTACATCTTAATGTAAAACTATTTTGTTTGAAAGTTTTAAGACTTATTTATTATTATGTAACGTTTAACTTGTTAGTTGGTTTTGAATTTGTTCGATCAATTTAATAAATGGCTTGCATCATCCCCTTGAAGTATACAACATACTACTATTTAAAAAAAAACACTATTTGCTTGCTTGAAAATAGAAAAATTATCCTACATTCACCCTAATTGTTAATTTCCAAATTAAAACAATTATCTTATTAGTTTGCCTTTGTATTGGTTTTATATTCTTCATTATGATTGAAGTGATGGATAATGACGATACATGTTTGATTTCTTTTCCATTTTTTTGTTTGTTGCTATTACTTCGTAGTTTTGTTTTTAGTTGTTGTAGGATCGCCAGTTTACAGATAATTTCACTCCCACCGGTACTAGGCACCGTCTAAATTTGCAGTAAGGTAGGAGTTGTAGCTCATTTTAAAGGTTGAGAAGAACAACATGAACATAAGCGCTATTCTTCTCCTTTGTTTTACTTTCACTGTACAGGTATTGAGTTTGAGTCATTGATGGATAAAGGATATAATTTTTTCTATTAGATGAGATAAACTTAAACATATCGTTTATAAGTCGGAGAGTCCAACGTAATCAGTATTTCGGTTTACCTTTTGTTCTTTGTTGGAGTTAACACTATGCTATAATTGGTGCACGCTTTACATTTATGACTGGCAACTTAAATATTAACTTCTGATAAAAGTGTTGATTTGTTTTGTTTCGTGTAGATATAAATCGTGTTATAACATCAATGGCTAGGTCCCTTTCTTAAGACAATTACATGAATGGTTTCGACAGAAGGTCATTTATGTTGTGAACATCATTTGAGGTTGAATAACGCTTTAAACAACTGATTATTGTATTTGTAATTCCATTAAATCATAGTACGTCACATCCTGTTCCACACGTTAACGTGTCGAGAAAAAAAATTCTATGAATTTGACAATTGTGGGCAGTTAACCTTGCATTGAAAGAAAGAAAAATGAGTCACAAAAACATAGTTTGGTTGCTTCAAAGTACTATTATTTTTTAGTTGGTGTCTCCATAACTATTATGTTACATGTTTATCAAAGCTTGTCCACAGGAAAAAAAACAAGGAAAAAAGGGGTGAAAAGGATTGGTGAACTTAAAGTGATATCTAATCAAGGTTAACCAACTCGTGATGCCGTACGTGAAATTTACAAAGTGATGATTGTAAATGTTAATATGGGGACGAAGACCCTATTACAGTAGAAAATCCAATAAAAAAAAAGAAAAAAATCGGGAAAATTTCCCGAATTTTTCATTGTACTAATGAACTCAAAATCGTTCAATTTTTTTTTTGTCGGGTTTTTTAATTTCCGGATCTGCGCAGAACACATAACTCTAATTCCTTCTTCCGGTCTTGTTGTCGTGCGACTTTGATTAGTCTAGTAAAATATAGGAACTCAAGGAACACAATACTAATATATTTCATTTTTAATCATTCTTTGTCTTTGGTATGAATAGACGTTACCTGATGCATTGCGTTTCTTTGTTTACATTGAACATGACGTCATAACTTAAATAACGTCACAAGTAAAATCCCTAACAACAGAACCAAAATCGGAAACGTTACGGTATTTCCGTTTCTTTTTTTAACAAATATTTTTAAGTTACAAAAATTAATTTAAACAAACTTCATCCCCATTCACAGGTAATGCCTGCCTCATATTATAGGGACGAAGTCCCCAATAACAGTAGAAAAATCAAGAAAAAAAAAAGAAAAAAAATTCGGGAAAATTTCATTGTACTAATGAACTCAAAATCGTTCAATTTTTTGGATGTCATATTTTGAATTCCCGCATCTGCGCAGAAATCTACAATGTACTTCCTTTTTCCGGTCTCGTTTGTATGAAACTTTGAGTAAAATATATATTTATCAGTCTAGTATAAAATATCAAGGACCGCAATACCAATTTCATTTTTAATTCCTTGATATGAAAAAACGTTACCTGATGATAGCATTTCTTTGTTTACATTGCATATGACGTCATAACGTAAATAACGTCACAACTAAAATCCCTAACAACAGAACCAAATTCGGTAACGTTACGGTATTTCCGTTCCTTTTTTTTTTAACAAATATTCAAGTTACAAAAAAATAATTCATACAGACTTCGTTCCAATTTACAGGTAATGCCTGCCTCATATTTTGTTAACAGTAACATTAGAAATATGAAAATGGTTGTAATTTGTATCCTTTAAATCTGTACTGTCTTCATTATGAATTGATAGACTGAATCGATATGTAGCTTATCACAACTCATCAGGGACATTTGTCGCGGGTATTATTACGTCAGTGTCTGTAGATTATATAATCTGTGGATTCTGGTCTTAGTACGCTTAATCGATTTATGACTATTGAACAGATGAATACTACTGTTGAATGCACTTCAGAATATAAAATATGCAACACATCCATTACTGGGACGCCTATTTTGGGCTTAGTTGGATACGTTCATAAAAGTGGAATAATACGACCGTAAACAACAAAATGACAAATGACAGCACTTAAAGTATTAATTATTAATAATTTGAAATTAGTTTCTTCTTTTTGAAAAGTTATTCCACCCGTCAAAACAATTTTAAGGGACAATTATTAATGAAATATTATAGATATTCATTTAAACTATTTCCGTGACGTCAGACCATGTGTTTATCGTGGTTTCCTTGCATAGCAACACTTCCTACATCTTGTTCTTCATGTACGAAATATCATCCTTCGCGCACGAAGGCCATCGTGCTGATATTTGTATCTCGGAATGATACTGCATTTGACATGTTTGATATGAATTTTACCATGTGTAATCTTTATATTTCACTTAGAACTATGTTTGTGAACTTACAAGACAGCTTTAAATTGACAATAGACATGAATGTTTGAGGTCACCAGTGTCAACCTTCAGCAAAAAACTGCAGCTATCCAGTTTTGTTTTCATTAGGAAACTTACTTCTTCTACGATTTCTCCAATTTTAACTTATTAACGCGTCAATATAGATAAAGGATATATATGATACAGTTACAAGGGAGGTAATGACATTGCTAACGCCAAATGTAATAGTCACGACGTAAAACTGTGTCATATCGGGAAAAGATGCATTTTTCGACTGCTTGTTATGCTTTAAACTGATTTAACTTGAAAATGAGTACATTGACCCCTTTTTTTCAAAATCACACTAGGTCTTATTACTTATGGACATAATTTGTAAAAAAGTTAATAAAAAGTGAACATTGATTTTTTTGGTTAAATTTGATAAATATACCGCAAAATGCAGTCTGTTTCATAAAATCTGAAACATGTTAAAACTTTGTTAAAAGTTAATTATTTCGAAAGAATTGTTGTACGTATTAAGAAATTATTTATATAAAGAAGATTGACAAGACTCAGATTTCTGTATCATGTTTAATGTAAGTATCTTGAAATATGAAAGTCGGATATATTCAGAATAAATTCAAAATTACGATTATTTGTCAAAGTCTCCATTTAGTCAGATCCGGTATAACTGTTCGATAACATATACTTACTGTTGTTATATTTAATTTTACAAAATGACATTGTGAAGCTTTAATCATAGTAGAAAAAAATGTGAACTGAAAGATTAAATAATGCATGTAAACGCAATATAAAACGATGCAATCAAATTAAACGAAACATTGTTTTATATTTATTATGCAAATGGGAGTATACCTCTCACACATTAAGTGTAGGTGGTTTCCCTTTTACTTTTCTTTTTTATGTGTTACTCTATTGTTATTCCATCTGGCAATTGTATTATATATTGCACAATTACGGTTACTTTAAACTTCCAAATATTCACTTAATGGAGGTTGACGTCTTCTTCAATCCTTCTTTTGATACTGTCATTCAGTGTGTTTCATACAATTGTTTGTGGCAACCCTCATATGAAATAACATACACGTACTATTAAATAAAATTTGGTTTGATTTTCAAATCGGCAACGGTAGATAAGGTCAAAAGATGAAGTATAACCAACATTAGGTCATCATCAGGGCATAAAAAATGTGCTGTGCAAAAACAAAACGTAGAGTCAACTACAAAAGTCTTTGACGTGACACAATTCAAACTAAAAAACGAATTGCATTATTTGTGATAATAAACGAAAAACAAATATGACGGACATCACCAAAAACAGGAACTGAATTTTATGTTAACGACTTTTGACATACACATATGAAGCTTGATATGTTAGTGACTGCATTACACATCCTTTCATATGGAATAGCAGTGTAAAATTACAACAAAGGTAAAATCAATTTGGAAGGATTTGGACAAAGCAATTGATCTGATAATTCTTGTTTACCTTTAAATGCATTGTAGAGTTAAATAAAGCTTGACCTTACCTCCTATTGTTGGGCCGGTTCATGGTCCATAGTCTCTAATGTTTTCTTTATTGTGTTTTATAGAGTGTTGTTGTCTTTTATTGATTTTTTTTATCAATCAATGGCATGGACATTTTGTTTACGACTAATGCTGTTCATTATCGATTTAGTAAGAATATCAAATAAATTATATTTTAAACAATTGAAAATAAAATTAAAGTTCTAATTGTATTGTTAAATAATTTACCTTTAAGCATAAGTTTATTCACACTACCAAAGAGTAACTATTAAACTTATCTAAATTCACTACAAAACAGAATAAGATATATCGTTTGTAATAATATCTGTCAATATTGATATTCATTTTTTTCTAAAACATAATTTTTTTTTAAAAAAAGAAACACGTCCCTCGTTTCACCGCACCCTTTTTAAATATTTCACAGACACTCAATCGACATTGTATTGCAAAGTAAAAAATACATTTTTTTCTCACACAGACATTGATAAAAATGAATTTGATGCTAATTAGTAGTTGCTTTGTATTTTATGTCAATTGTTGTGGAAAATCAAATTTGCCACCAATTCAACTGGCAAATTTAATTTTTCACAACAATTGACATGAAATTCAAAGCTACTTATAATTAGCATCAAATTCATTTTTATTAATTTTTGTGTCAGAAAAAAATGTATTTATAACTTTGTAATACAATGCAATGATATATAAACAAGGAAACCACTTGCAAATGTACCAGTACTACCGACAAGTAGAATTCAATTGCATTCGATGAGTTTACTTTTTATCTCAATCTGAATGACACAATTTTTAATAATAGACGATAGCTTTTTTGTCTTTGTCAAAAATGTATTCGATCTTTTTTAAGCAGTCACGAGTCGTTTACAATCACATTAAGACTGTACCATATCAGTGTATTAGTGATACTTGTATGTTAAGAAGCAAATACAGCTAAAAAATAAAACTAGCAAAATGTCATCACAAATAAACAACATGTATTTAATCATCACGCATATAACTTGTAAATGGTTGAAATACACAAATATAACATAAGTAACAAAAAATGTGTATCCATGATGTGAATATCCATGTCTTTCCAAACTTAGTTAACACGACATGAAAAACAAATGTTCTTGTCCTGCAAACATTTAGAGTAGAACTTCCAATCATTAGCAGACTCTGTTACCACGAGTTGTGCCCCGTCAATAATATCACAGTTCTTTGTTCCTGTTGTACGGTAATTGAAGCCAAGACAATCATCACTCCTGTCACATTCTAAAGCACAATATGTTCTGATCCTTTGGGATGATACACTTAAAAAGGTTATTGGTGCTCTAGTGTTGGACACACCACAAAAATATCCAGTTGGATTTGCTGTCATAAAAGAAAGAATAGTGAATTTATAAAATGACAACTATCAACTAGATACACCAAATTAAATTGAGAATGGAAATGGGGAATGTGTCAAAGAGACAACAACCCAAACATAGAAAAGACAACAGCAAAAGGTCACCAATATGTCTTCAATGCAGCGAGAAATTCCCGCACCCGGATGCGTTCTTCAGCTGACCCCTAAATAAATATATATACTAGTTCAGTGATAATGAACGTCATACTAAACTCCAAATTATACACAAGAAACTCAAATTAAAAAAAATACAAGACTAACAAAGACCAGAGACTCCTGAATGTCTTGTAGTAATCTTGTATATGATTTAGTCGAGTTTATTTTGTGAGCGCAGTCTCGAACTGTCCGTTGTTACTAAATATAGTATAGAAATATAGTAGTAACAATTTTTTTTCTCAAATATTACCAATTAATAAAAGTAATCTTGGGCTTTTAAGGGACGGATAATAAGTGTGATTCAAATGACAAGAATGAAAGAATCAAATATACATATCAAACAATCAATTATTTGAGAATTCTATCGATCAGAAATTAAAT
The DNA here is from genome assembly GCF_965363235.1 of Mytilus galloprovincialis. Lineage (NCBI taxonomy): Eukaryota > Metazoa > Mollusca > Bivalvia > Mytilida > Mytilidae > Mytilus > Mytilus galloprovincialis. Next base: position 44,919,728 of record NC_134848.1, on the reverse strand, counting down.
AAATAAATTGTCAAAACGTAAATGTACCTGCAATAACAGTTCTACATAAATTCTGATTTTTGAAAAAATACCAGGATTTCTAGTATTTCGGGGACAATGTAGAGAAAATTGAATCATCATTGACTACGAAAAGTAAGACACATCTTCCTACGCTCTTTTGTGAAGAGATTTGTCTTGACAAATTTACAAAACTTTAAGTTTTAGTATACAAATAAAATAACATTGTACTATTTATTGATCATTGATCAAACTATTCATCATAAGAAAGACATAAGCAGAAAAATGAGTTTCCGACTAAAGAGTGATAAATCTAGCCAGCATCATTATCTATTTTATGAAGCAATTTGTTTTCGTTGCATTGAGATGCATAATCTAAAATACTCAAAACAGAATACAAGCAATTTGTTTTCGTTGCATTGAGATGCATAATCTAAAATACTCAAAACAGAATACATGCATCACTTCAATTCCGGAATTAATTGAAACCGTAATCATGGTAAAATGGTAAGAGACAGCCAACCTAATTTTATAATCATCTAGTAGTATGTTGATCAATCTTAAAATACATTGTCAACCTGTTTCTGATGATAGCGATGCGATGACGATGGTATACACATAACATTTTTAATTTTCAATGCAGTTCAAGGTACAGTTTAATTGTTATCTAAGGCATATCTTTGTGGGTGGGAAATAGTTTATTTCTATTGAAATCGAATACTAACACCATTCGGGTTGATATCCATTTGGTTTAATCATTTATTTCTTAGATACTGCGAGTGTCTGTGGTTTTTGTTTGTCTATTGATTAACATTAAACTAGTAAAAGGAGATAGTTGTAATAAAATAACAAGTCCTAATTCGCCCCATGATAATGTTCAAAATAATTCAAAACACTAAACTGTTATACTAAAGATTGTCATACTGTTCTTTTAGGAAGTGGTGTTTATGTTGATTTAGAATTTTATTAGACTCAGTTGATTTGAATTTGTAAATGAAAAATGCAAAGGTTTGATAAGGTCACTTTGTTCACCTTTTCAATTTGAAAATCAAAACGTAACATTCTTTAAATATTTTTTTAACATATTTGTATTTCAGAATTCAGTACTCGTAGTTGCGAATTATGAATAAAGTGTTAATATTAGTACATTATATCTAGTGAAAAGCATTAACTATTGCACAAACAAATTGTAAAAAAAGGGCGACAAACTTATGAAGACTGTTGTATATGTTGACCTAATGACGTTGTTATTAGAGTTTTGTTGATTTAGGCTTGTTTCTTAAGGATGTACTTAGATGAAATTAAGTAAATCAAGAATTTACATTTGATACTAACGACGAACGATCACTATTTAAGAATCGAAATAAGCTGAATTCTGCCTTTCTAGCAAGGGTCTTCCCGTCTTCTGCGATACGTTTCACGTTTCATTTCGTCAGGGTGGAAATTATTGCCGCATCTGCTGGCGAAATAGTCTTCCGTTGAAGGGACTTTTTCTTGCAGAGGCATAACGCTATCTCCGTAATATTTGGAGTCAGGAATCTCCTTTATTCGATTACGTTTACAATGACGACTGCAACGAGAGCGTTTTTGGAGGTTAACACAACAGTTAAGTAGGTCTAACACGATCAAGAGAACCACTGGGAGAATGAGGAATACAATGCTACCCCATCCAATAAACTTTGCATATATTGTTTTGTTAATAGCTGAGTTTCTCTTTCGTACTTCTTTCGTTACAAACTTTTTGTCAATAGTGATTTCCGAAAGAATGTTCTGGTAAAAATCTTCAAGAACTATTTTCATTATTTCAGAATCTGTTATATCCAATCCGTCAAGAAATTGCCATTTATTAATGCAAAATTTATTTGGACATCTACACAACAGTGTCTTTGGTCTTTTACCTGAAATTACATACTATATAATGCATCTTTGTCGTTGAATTATAAGTTTTTGTTGTATTTGGTAAATACATTCAATCAAACTATTTGAAGTTAATATAAATAAAGACAGCAGAAATACGCTACATACAGATTTGTACATAATATTTATTGAAATAAAACAAATATAGCAAATAATTGTTGTCTAAAACATAATGAATATTTTTAAAAGTACAATAAAAAAAAAAATAATGAACTCCAAGCTAAGAAAATTAAAACGGAAATCAAATGGCAACATCAAAACACATCAAACGAATGGATAACAGTTGTCATATTCCAGACTTATACTAAGGACATATGTTTTTTTTGCGTAAATTATGATTGGGTGTCTCATATCCCCGATAAAGTAAAGTGACAGTTTTTTATTCATAAACATTACGACGGATGAAACCTGTAGAGCAAACTTTGTTTACCCTTTCGGAGCATTGAGATAATCCCTATTTTTAGTGATGTTCGTTATACACAGTTTTTAGTTTTCTATGTTGTGTTTTGTGTACTTTTGTTAGTATGTTGGTCTTTTTCATCGTAATACATGTCGTTCTAAGTTTGTTTTCGACTTATGAATAGCTAAATGTCCTTTTGGTATCGTTCACATTTCTTTTCCCCCTTGTTTGAAGACCATTCATTGTAATGAATAATTTAAAGTCTGCTTTACCGGTAAGCAAACTTATCTTCTGCATGTATCATTTTATCTATTGAATAATTTGTATTTGTTTGAACTTAGCGAATTATAACACCAGTTAAATTAATATTTAAGAGAGGATAACAAGCAGCTATGAAGTGTTCAATTACAACCAGGTGACTTGGAGTATTTACAGGATAAAAGGGGATGAACTCAAGTGTGGTCCGAGTGATGGAAACACAGGTAAAAAAAGAGATTAGATACAAAGTCAATAACAAAATGATTGGTTTGGGGATATATAATTATTATATACAAGTAAACAAGATTTTGTAATACGATCTATCTCCCTGGTGCTGTATCATCTATTGGTAATCATATCGATATACACAATCTTTATTAAACCTTTAAACTTAATGCAGTCATCTTTATTTAGTTACCTGTTTTATAATGTTTTATGGTGCCATTTTGACGTGACGATTGGCAGTGATATTATTACAGATTGTCGGCGGTTAAATTTTTACACCCAACAATTGTAACATGTCTTAGGAAGATAACTATCATGGTGTTTAAATGCATAACATTCCTGATGAATTTTTCGTTATTTTTAAGACTAAAAATGATACGAACAAGCTGTTCATTGATTAAAGTTTTAACGTTTACAAGTTGACATTTATGTGTAAGTGTAAACAAAACATTTATTTTGCATATATGATTCACTATCAACCTGCTCAATACCTGTTGTTGTTTGTGTTGAAGCCTCAGACATCACAGTTAAAATGGAAGAATTAACAGTTTTATTAGTTTTGCTGGTAAATTTCTTTAAAGTATCAGGTATTATCTGCATTACAGTTGCCGGATATGTGTCGCTGGTTATCATGTTCATAAAATATGATGTTGTAGATCTTTTTAAAGATACAGACGTTGTATTAGTTTTAGCAGATAGTCCTGAAAAAATTAAATAAACAAGTTCAGAAAAGAGGCCGAAAATGATAAAGGGACACTAGGTAATAATAAGTCGAAAAAATGAGTATCATGGCATAGTAAAAACTACAAAGTCTCTTACATTCCAGTAAGACAAAATATTGAGTTAAGTCCTACCGATATTTAGGGTTCTATCGTCGAATCTTACAATTTTTCGCCCAATGCAATTGTTAATATTTATTTCAATGCAAAAAATAAAAAAAACTCTAATGAGATCTCGCAACGAATTCATTATATTTTGTCTCAACAAAGATCTTTAAACGGATAAATTCCTGAAATTCTTAGAACATGTAGAACAATGCTTTTTGTAAGAACCAGGCAGAGTGCGATACATGATGGTTTCAGATTTTATCTATAATTGGCCTAGTAGAAGCAGTAAATAAATATTGCTCAAAAAAAAAATTTAAGTGAGAAAATATGAGTGGTTGTCATGGTAACGGACACTCTTTTTTTTGGTCGTTAAGCTTGGTAAAATTTTTCAAAAAACAGCTAAATCACCACAATTCAGAGCCTGCTTATGAATAGAATCATGCATTTTTCATTAATGTTCAAATCTAACATTGATAGAACTTGGTTTAAGCTTCATTTTAGTGAAGATTGCATGTCAACCAAATTTGTAATTTTTTTGAAAATTTTTGTGAAAAAATGCATATTTTCAACATTTCTGAAATTGGGATTTTTTCAAAATTAACAAATTTTCTCTGGTGTTTTTCAAAAAAGTGCAAATGTGTACAGAATAGTTAGCACTGTAGTTATGAAGTTTGGATACTACTTAACCAAATTGAATAGAAAAATGCGTGGGATTTTCTTCAGTTTTATCACCATAGCAACCGATTTTTTCCTTGGAAACGGAGTTTCATTTGCAGAATATTGCAGTTTAAGAGCTTAAATGTCTTGGATTTTTTCATAACCAATAAGAAAATACATAAAAACTTTAAATTACTATCATCAAGTGTTGTTGACTTCAATTGTTACCACAGAAACACATACTAACCATAGCAACATCCACTCTGAAACTGCATAAATAGAAACTTATGTAAAAAAATACATAAATAGAGGGTGTTTATTTTCAAATTGGAACATGACTGCATGCTTTGCTTCACTCACAGTCTTGTCTGTTTTTTTTCCTTCAGATTTTTCAATAAATGTAATATATAATGTAATATTGGGGTTAGAAGGTAAAAAAAGGGGGGGGGTTAGGTTCATTTTTTTTAAAGCTATCATACATGAAGATTTTTGAACAGATAACGTTTGGTCGGCGAGCCTGATTATAAATAGAATCATTTTTTTTCTCTCAGAAATTTCTTATATAACATCGATATAAGCGATTTTAGCTTCAGAGCTAAGTTAAGGTATATTGTAGTTGTCATGTTTTGGGATTTTTGTCAGATTTTGGGAAACCTCAAGTTTTATTCATTTGAATGCCTTAAGAATAAATTTGTAAGGGTTCTGCGGAACCCAGTGTCTTGCCTACTTTTGCTGTAAATCGCAGGCTCAACAGAAATGAGGAAAAAAATCGGTAAAAATATTCCTCTTCATACTATCTTTTGATTGTAAGAAGCTTCTGTCCAAGTTTGGTAAAAATCCAGGATAGTTTATGAATCTAATAAATGTTTTAAAAACTTTTACTGCAGACTGTATGTCATGTTGACTGGAAGAAAATCTAAGTCCATTTAAAAGTAAAATACGGAAAAAATGGATTTATCTTTTTACAAAATTTACTTCTTGATACTATCTTATGATCATAAATAAGCTTCTGTCCAAGTTTGGTACAAACACAGCATGCCCAGGATAGTTTGAGAAAGTTATTAAAATTCTAAAAACTTTAACCACAGAGTAAATGTAATGTTCCCCCGCAGAAAAAAATAAGTTCATTTATAAGTAAAATACGGAAAAAAATAGAATTTTATTTTTACAAAATTTACTTCTGGATACTATCTTATGATCATTGGTATCTTGTAGAGAGTTGTCTTATAAACAATTATACCACATCTTAAGATCAAATGGTCACTTTTAGAAATTTCTTTATAGTTAACCAACAACATTCAAACTTGATCTCTGTTTTGTGGTAATAAGCATTGTGTATACATGTTTCATAAGATTTGATTGAGGCAAACTATAATTGCCAGTGGCGTAGCTAGGCAATTTTTAAGTGTACGCCCCAACCTCAGCGAGGGGTTTCAATCTAAGAGCCCCAATCTGATCCAGATGATAACACGACCGCTTCGAGGAGGGGGAGGCACATTTCGGTCATTAAAAATTTATCAATACATGTAGCGAGTTGAACATACTTTAGCGACTATTTTTTCAAGCTTTTATGTTTAATGTATTCATTGTGTTGATCTGGAATCTATTGGTAATTGATGTTAGAGAAAATATTCAAATCAGTTACTTTGAAATATGTTTAAAAGGAACCGTGTGGTAACGCAATAACTCGACCAAAACCCCTTTTTATGCAAATTTCGTTAATGGATATGAAATGATTAATTTGCATAGATGTTTAGGTGCATTATGAAAATTCGAAAAGGGTTCTGTTAATTGCTAAAATACAAGTCCGTATGTCAATTGAAAAATGAATAAAAAATACTTTCAAAATGTTGCTTTAGACATAAATCACAAAAAAACTTTTGCCAATGATTCATAAAATCTGATGGAAGTAACAAACTTTAACCACAGACTTTATATTTACTTGTTAACTGCAAAAAGAAATTCCTTTTTAGTTAAATACGGAGAAATTAAGAATATGAAATCACCATTATGCTCTGGGTACTCTTTTGAGAATAAAAAAAACTTCTGCCAACTTTCGTAAAATCATAAGTTCATGAAGGTTTGACACAATTGTTAATATAAAACAATTTAACCACATATTGAACCTAAACGTTGACGCCGCCGACAAAATATAGATTTACTTTTTCTTTTCTACGCGTCATAAATGCTTACAGACTCGGCTTAAATTCAAAGCACATATCGAATCTCAGCTGATTATCAAATGCTTCAAACAAAAGAAAAGTAAGAAGAATTCACAGTAGATTCAGACTTTGACTGACAGAAAATGAATAAATATATAATAGGGTTCCATTTGATAAAAAGTAAATTTCGTCACTTTTATTCTCAACTGCAAGCTATTGAAGAAAGATTTACAAGACTGATGTGCTTTAAAATCAGATATTTTTAATTTATTGAGATTGAAATATTTTTTTACCAAAATTCAAGTGTACGCCGGGGCGTTTTGACGTAAACGTAGCTACGCGCCTGATTGCAAAATAGAAACCAACGTTGTGACGACTAATGTACTGACGGACATGGATTAAACCTACTACAACGCCCCTCCCCCCTCCCAAATTGCGGCGCGGCCATAAAAGTGTTTATTTTAGTTTTTGCCATTGTACCTTGAATCGATCAAATGTGTGCACAACGCGTGGGACATCGGAAATTTATTCTTTTTTTACACATGGGACACTAAAGTCTTGTATTCATGAATGATTACAACTTGTTGGGAATAGAAAACATTGATAATTACAAAGAAAAATAACATTGGTATGTACTGCGCTGTTTCTAGTGTTGCATTTAATTAAATAAGACCATGTGTGGAATTTGTCTTCAAATTATTACTGTTATTAATCTTGTATTTATGCAAATATTCTCAGCTTAGTGGTTTCATTCCAAATCTCGGGATTAATGCAGTCTTTTATAAAGGTTACAGAGACAGATACAGAAAATAGGGGCGTAAAGGTTAAAGAAACGTTGAGAATAGCAAAATATTTTTTTTGAAATTTGAACCTAAAACAAAATGCTCCGCAGGGAGCAGCTTTATACGACCGCAGAGTTCGAACCCTGAACATTGGGGCAAGTATGGACACAACATTCAAGCTTGATACAGCTCAGAATTTGGATTGTGATTAAATAGTTGACACAACAAAGGTTAAATTTTAAATTGGACATTACCTATTATGGTCCAATATCCAAAATCAAAATACATGGTTAGATTCAGCATATCAAAGAACCCCAAGAATTCAATTTTTTATGAAATCAAATAAAGTTCAATTTTGGACCCTTTAGACCTCAATGTGGACTAATTTGATAACCGGTCCCAAACATCAAAAATCTAAATACATGATGAGATTAAGCATATATCAAAGAACCCCAAATATACAATTTTGTTGATATCAAACAAAGTTTAATTTTGAACCCCAATTTGGACCAACTTGAAAACTGGGCCTATAATCAAAAATCTAAGTACATGTTTAGATTCAGCATATCAAAGAACCACAAGGATTCATTTTTGTTGATATCAAACAAAGTTAAATTTTGGACCACAATTTGGACAAACTTGAAAACTGGGCCCATAATGAAAAATCTAAGTACATGTTTAGATTCAGCATAATTATCAAAGAACCCCAAGGATTCAATTTTTGTTAAGATCAAACTTAGTTTAATTTTGGACCCTTTGGACCTTAATGTAGATCAATTTGAAAACGGGACCAAAAATTAAGAATCTACATACACAGTTAGATTCGGCATATCAAAGAACCCCAATTATTCAATTTTTGATGAAACCAAACAAAGTTTAATTTTGGACCCTTTAGGCCCCTTATTCCTAAACCGTTTGGACCAAAACTCCCAAAATCAATCCTAACCTTCCTTTTATGGTCATAAACCTTGTGTTTAAATTTCATAGATTTCTATTTACTTATACTGAAGTTAGGGTGCGAAAAACAAGAAAAATGCTTATTTGGGCCCCTCGTTGGCCCCTTATTCCTAAACTGTTGGGACCTCAACTTCCAAAATCAATCCCAACCTTCCTGTTGTGGTCATAAACCTTGTGTTTAAGTTTTATTGATTTCTATTTACTTATACTAATATTATTATGCGAAAACCAAGAATAATGCTTATTTGGGCCCTTTTTTGGCCCGTAATTCCTAAACTGTTGGAACCAAAACTCCCTAAATCAATCCCAACCTTCCTTTTGACACACACACACACACACACACACAAAACAAGATATAATGTTATCGGAATCTTGAACTTATGAGATGTATGTAGAACGACGCATAGTAAGGAATAATTCATAATTGATACAATTATTTTGCTTGATAATTTTGATATGATAATCTTGCCGGTAAAAGCATAATTATTTTACCGGGATTAGCACAATTCCAACTTAGCAGATGTATTCTATTTGTCTATCTCGGAGATCCAGAATTTTAATTGCGGGATAGTAGTAAAACAAAGGAGTTATTAATGATATGTTAATAGCTACATGTATATTTAAAGAGGATTCCATTATACTGGACTTCTGATATTAGCGATCAACAATTGACTATTATTTATTTTTTTAAGTCACCGCCAACTTAAAATGTGTTCAATTTGCATGTCCGTCTATCCGTCCGTCCATCACACTTAAATTTCAGTTTAGAAATGCTTGACCAAATGATTCTATTATTGGTTTGTTAATATTATGTTACAGGTCAATTTTGTGATTTATGCTGGAATAACATCTTAGACGGGTGTGTGCCATAAGAAATTAAGAATTTTCTTACAATTGTTAGGGCCATATCTATCTTGCCTTGCCATAAGCCAGGTTGGCCCAGTTATTGTAAACCCATGAAGTTCAGCATCTGCTAACTTCCAAAAATTGATAATCAGATGATGAACTCGGAACAAAGTCCGACCAAATGCAATTATCTTTTTAAGTATCTACTTGTATGCAACATTTTAAAAAATCAACATACCCCCCTACCCCCTCCCCCCCTTCCAACCCAATGTTACATTATATATTACATTTATTGAACAATCTGAAGGGAAAAAAAACACAGACAAGACTGTGCGTGAAGCAAAGAATGAAGCCATATTCCAATTTGAAAATAAACACCTTCTATTTATGTATTTTTTACATAAATTTCTATTTTTGCAGTTTTTAAGTGGATGTTGCTATGGATAATATGTGTTTCCGTGGTAACAATTGAAATCAACAACACTTGACGATAGTAATTTAAAGTTTGAGTTGGCTTCTATGTATTTTCTTATTGGTTATAAAACAATTCAGGACATTTAAGCTCTAAAACTGCAATATTCTGCAAATAAAAACTCTGTTTCCAAGGAAAAAATCGGTTGCTATGGTGATAAAACTAGAAAAAATCCCACGCATTTTTCTATTTAATTTGGTAAAGTAGTATCCAAACTTCATTACTACAGTGCTAACTATTCTGTACACATTTGCACTTTTTTTAAAAACACCTGAGAAAATTTGATAATTTCGAAAAAATCCCAATTTCAGAAATGTTGAAAATATGCATTTTTTCACAAAATTTTTCAAAAAATATACAAACTTGGTTAACATGCAATCTTCACTAAAATGAAGCTTAAACCAAGTTGTATAAATGTTACATATGAACATCAATGAAAAATGCATGATTCTATTCATAATCAGGCTCTAAAATGTGGTGATTTAGCTGATTTTTTAATGATTTTACAATGTTTAACAACCCAAAAATAGTGTGTCCATTACCATGGCAACCACTCATATTTTCACACTCAAAATTATTTTTTGAGCTTTATTCATTTATTGCTTCTATTAGTCCAATTATAGATAAAATCTGGAACCCCCCATATATCACATGTATATGGCACTCTGCCTGGTTCTTATAAAGAGCTGTACCAAGTTTGTTGTTATTATTGAAAACAATATCCAGATATTCATTCTGTCTTGATCTTGTAGCGATGATAGATTCTCAGAGTTATAGTTATCTGATTTAATGTACAATAAACTTATGAAAAGGCAGTGGTACCTTTTCATGTAGATTTATTATAGAACTATACCAATGTGTATTAATTTAAGTAAAACTATGTATTAACATTAACGGTACCAGTTTTTCTGCACCAGATGCGCATTTCGACAACACATGTCTCTTCAGTGATGCTCGTGGCCAAATGTCTTATAAAAAAAACTATACACTATCAATATGTTCAATACCTTTTGTTTGCATCTCATTAGTTACAGTTAAAATGGCTGTATTTACATTTCCAGAAGTTGTACTTGATAAAGTATTAGGCGTTGCAATTTCCGGATATGTGTCGCTGGTTATCATGCCCATGAAAACTGACGTCGTTGAGCTTCTTATAGACACTTGAGTGTTTTTCAAAGTTACTATTTTAGTTGTTCGATCTGTAATATACAAATATTGAATGTTAAAAAAAAAACATAATCGAAAGGATTAATGAAAAAGAAAAGACAACAGTGGCAAAATAAAACTACAATATGAAAAAAAAAAGAATTTTAAACATACACCAATATTAACAGCCAGGTATGTTTATTTCTGGTTGTACTTATATCAACATTCATAATTTGTCAATATATCAATATTTTTAGTAGCAGTAGTAGTGTTTATCGACTGTTTCTTTCAAGCATAACTTTCTAACAATTTTCTTCTTGATAACTTTAAACGATATCGTAAAGGTAGTACCAAAATACCTTGACTAAAACTAATTTGGCTTGTTTAATCTTTTTACAATTTTGACAAAATATATCTATGATCTAGTAGCTCACAATGAGGAATTTTTGAATGTAAGGCTGTTTAGAACTTTTTGTAAAGTTTAAAAGAGAACACATCGTGAACAAACTCAGGAGTAGTCTATTCTTAAATAGTTATAACAAAAAACTCTATTTTAGAGTCTATGGACTTTCTACCAAATCTTGACTTTATGTGCCACAAACTCCAAATTTTCAATTACATGCAACCAAACAGTACATAGAAATGCTTTTAAAGTCTGGTTAAACTTTTCATATTTAAGCGAACATGATGAGGGTTAATACAGAAAAGCGTTTCGAATGCACGAAATAGTGTTAGATAGTGTTGTTTTCATTTTTACTAATAGAAAAACCAACGGATACAGGAAATCCCTTCATGACACAGAATTGTTACACGCACAGCACAGGAAAAGACCAGCGATTGTTTTGCTGTTTTTTACTTCATATATATTGCATTTGTTATACTTATTGTATAATTTTGTCATTCCTTTCACTTGATCAAAATGTTGCTGCAATACATCTACTACTATTACCGTGAGTACCAGGCATATGTTTCAGTACTTCAATATGCGTTTGTGTGTATATTTACCTATTTTTGAAACTGTTATCCACTCCGAGTGACCTGAACAACCTCCACAAAATTCCCCAGTGTTGCCTTTACAAACGAGTGTATCTGTACATTTATATTGTTGTTTGTTATTAATCGAATGAGGTTTGTTTGATCGACAATAACATCGATTTGACTGAAAAAAGTTAGAAAATGAAAAATATAAATACAAAAAAAGATAAAACATATCAAGGACACTATCCAACTTGAGTACTCTGTTGTGTTTGATTATATCATTACAAAATGTAAACTGTAACTGTTTTTTTTTGTACGTTAATACTTGTTTATGAGTGGTTGAACAGATGGCTGAAGCCCAAAATGTACAAAAATTTAGTTTGGAGCAGAAATGTTGACTGTTTTCTAAGTAACCTTATTTTAAAAATGGATGAGCAATTTTGTGTTTATTTTGGTTAAATACAGCAGTGAATACCATGAAATATGATGAAGCATATAATCACGATAATTGTCTATATTAAATTGAAATTCTTACACATGAGTTATGTACTTTTATCCAAATTTGCACATTTCATTAATCATCTAGACCGAACGTTTCCTTGAAAATGCTAATTCAAGCTTTTAAACTTACAATTGTTCCAGAATATTGATGATTTGCACCAGCATCTTTACAATAGTGTTCACACCAAATGTTAGTAACGGCACCATCTGTTTTAAGCCTAACCCAATTATTGTAGTGGATCTTATAGCATTGATAAACCTGTTCACAGTCTGAAAACATATTATAATTGTCATATAACACCAATAAATACACGAGAATTGGTGTTTGCGTTATCTTATTCACATAAAAACCTGTAAGATTTGATATATGTATGAAAATTTCCTTATCAAACATTTGATTTCCTTTCCTTATCTACAGAAACATAGTTGTTGTGCATTCCTTCTCTTTGAAACGAAGTTTTCATAGAGTGATATGACATTTCCATGTGTGAGTAGTGGTTAGCGCTTAGTGGCTGCTCCCATTACAGTGAATTTATTATTGAAATTTGTGTGAATTAATAACGCAAACTAATGAAACATTTTGCAGTTTTACAATCTATTACTGCCTATGAACAAAATTGTGGATTTTGAAAAACATTTATTGTGATTCAGCTTGATAATTAATCATGACATTGTTGAATACAATAACATCGGTGATCACTCAGCCATTAAGCTGTTTAGGATAATCATTACTCGCCACATCGTCACGTCGGACCAGACGAGGTACACGGGCAGAAACGCGTGTGATACGACACATTACAGCTCTGACAGGTAATAGATATCTCAAGGTAAATAAATATAGTCAAAGTGGCATAAACTTAAATAACATCGTAAATCTAAACAGCTGTGACTCTAATCGTATAATAGTAAGCACACCTACTTTTACAGAGTCAACAAGTAATATCATGACATGTGTAGGTCAAAGACCTGTTGGGGCATACACAGGAAGAAACTCTGATCACCGAATAACTCTTGTATCAGTGAATATCATTCCCAATATCAGAACTTATCCCAAAAGTAGCATGTTGTTTGCCACTCTAAAACTGCAGATCTATCAAAAACAAGGCTCTAGCCATTTTTGAATTTGTGACTTCTCATGATTTAGATATTCTGGTTATCATGGAATCATGGCTTGGTTCTGATGTTGATGAAGGTATTATTCAAGACATAGTACCATCTGGGTACAGCATAATTCATCACAGTCGTAGTGATCGTCGAGGCGGTGGAATAGCACTTTTGTTCAAAGGGGGTATTGGCATAAAACGATTGAACGTCCATGAAAAGCATTTTACTCACTTTGATCATATGTAGTTCTTTGTACATTCTAGAGATCTCAATATTCGTTTGTGTGTAATATACAGACCCCTACCATCCAAATCTAATGGTTTTCGCAATACTGTTTTCTTTGAGGAATGGGAATCATACCTTGATCAAAATACTATTCTAGTACCTGTGCATAACGTTCTTTTCACCGGAGATTTCAATTTCCACCTAGATAATCTCAGCGATCCAGACGCATTACGTTTCCATCAGAGCCTTGAGGATCGTAACCTTACACAACATGTCAAAGATGCCACACACGAACGTGGGAATATCTTAGACCTTCTTATTACGAACAAAGACAGTCAGATATTAAACGGGGTTCAAACGTTCAGCGTCCTAACATCAGTGATGCACAAGGTAACCAAGTGTGTGACCATTTTTCTGTTCATGCAACGCTAGCATGCCAGAAACCAAATTGTATGCACAAGGATATTTCTTTGAGAAAGTGTAAAGAGATCGACATGACGGCATTTAAAAAGGACATTGTAGATTGTTTTTCATGTACTGGAATAGATAGTTCCATAGAGCAACAAGTCGAACATTATCACGGTAATTTATCCAATATTTTTGATAAACACGCACCAGTCACGATCAAATCAGTTGTTTTAAGACCTAATACAGAATGGTATTCAGACCATCTTAATAATGCCAAAAGAGATAAGCGAAAAGCGGAGAGAAAATGGCGGGATTCGAAATTTGAAGTCCATCATCAAATGTATACGGAAAAGTGTAGAACTGTTGATAAACTGTTGTATATCGCAAAGGAAACCTATTACTCTTCTAAAATTGAGAATTGTGGAAATGACCACAAACAGTTATTTAAACTAACAAAACATCTCATGGGTAAACAACAACAAACCCCGTTGCCAAGTTTATCCTCGGATTTAGAACTGTCAAACTCATTTGCTGATTTTTTCGTCAATAAGGTTGTAACAATAAGAGATGAACTAAGAGACAAAAATGTAGTGAAGGGTGATAACATTGCATTTATACAGGCTGATGTTCAATTCACTGGTACACTATTGTTGTCATTCAAACACACAACCAATGATGAGATACGAACTATCATTCGAAAGTCCCCGAACAAGTCCTGCGAGCTTGATCCTATTCCGTCGAACCTCTTGAAACAGTGTTCCGATGTTGTCGTGCCACTTATTTCAGATATAGTCAATGCATCATTTGATGAGAACATCGTGCCGTCAGACTTTAAACAGGCTCTTGTGAGACCTCTTCTAAAAAAACTTGGATTTGATTCCGAAATTTTCAAAAATTACAGACCAGTGTCCAATTTACCCTTTATTTCAAAAACTCTAGAAAAAGTAGTTGATTATAAGAGACTAGATATTTATTTGATCTCGAACTCATTGTGCGATCCACTTCAGTTAGCATACAGACCACGCCACTCAACGGAAACTGCATTAGCGAGAGTACATCATGATATCAATGCGGCTTTAGATAAACAGTCATCAGTAGTATTGGTGCTATTGGACCTTTCCGCTGCATTCGATGTCGTAGATCAAAGAATTCTTCTAGAACGTCTGTCATTTTCATTTGGTATAACTGGTTGCGCTCTCGAATGGATTAAGTCGTTTTTGACGAATAGACATCAGCGTGTGGTGATTGGAACAACTACATCGAAAAAATGTCATCTAACATTCGGTGTTCCACAAGGTTCCGTGCTAAGCCCGAAATTGTACTGTCTTTTCTCTAGGCCAATAGGTGAAATATGCCGTCGCCATGGCATGACATATCACTACTATGCGGACGACACACAAGTGTACATGGTTATCAAGCCACTCGACAACTGGGAAAATTATTTTTCGAAACTTGAACTATGTCTTTCCAACATTAGTTCATGGATGTCAATAATTATGTTAAAACTGAATCAAGGTAAAACCGAACTTATCATATTCACACCGAAACATCTGAAGGCTAGTGTACCCAATCTCTAACTCAAAGTCGGCAATACTGTTATAAGTAGTGTATCCTGCGTGAAAAACCTAGGTGTATATTTTGATCAACACCTAACGATGGAACGGCAAGTTTCTGCCATAGTAAAATCCTGTCATTTTCACATCAGCAACAACAACTGCTTGCAAAAACACCAGTGAAGAGTCTAATAACATCCATACTTGATTATGGGAATATTCTGCTGAACGGTATCAACAAGACTACATTGAACAGATTACAAAAGTACAAAATACAGCAGCTCGTCTTATCACCGGGACAAGAAAACATGAACATATTACACCGATACTTGCTGATTTACATTGGTTACCCGTCCAATATAAAAAACAATACAAAATACTGACTTATGTGTACTGCGCTTTGGATGACATTGGCCCTATTTACATTCGGGAACTAGTCAATCTACACGTGCCAAACCGATCTTTGCGTTCAAGTTCCACAAAACTACTCACCGTTCCAAAAGTGAGGACGAAGACGTACGGTGAAAGACAATTTGATTGGGCAGCGGCATCTCTATGGAACAATCTACCGAACAGTTTAAGACAATGAAAGTCCCTAGAGTGTTTTAAAATTTAGCTAGAAACTCATTGTATCGCATTGCTTTTAATTAGATTGAATTCTTTTTTCTTTTACGGGATTTTGTACTCTTTGTATTCCGTTTAAGAGTTTTTGCTTGTTCTGCATGCTTTTAGCTTGTATTGTTAATTTTTAATTCTTTGTTTTAACATGTATCTCGTATTGACCATTTATTTCATGGTAGGCATTTTTTTATTTCAGTATTTGAATCTGACACGATGTTTTATGTTATTGTCATTGATTTGTTTTAATTACCATGTGTATGTACAGAGCCTTAGAGTAATTTTTATTTTTTATATAGGGCGCTTTATAAATTTTCATTATTATTATTATAAGAGTAGCTTATGTTCAGATGTCTCAAGTCTTTCACTTTAACCGCAATCTCGGCAATTCCTCAATTAAGAAAAAAGACTTTGAAGTACGTTTTCAATGGTGCAAATCATGTTAAGTCAAGAGAGTATTGTATCATGTATTGAATGATACAAATTGAAATGATGTATGGTGTATGATACATGAGGAAATGGTTAATGGTATTGGTATACGGTGTATGGTAGGATGTAAACAACCAAATATTATAGTTTAAAGGTTCATTTGTTATACCTAACTAAATGTTGAAATATTTTGCGATGTTTGCGATTAATATCTCTGGGCCGATTTGTTGATATGTCTAAAATCAAAATGTATATTCTATTTTCGGTAATAAAAAGACGCTGGTATGCATTTTTGTAACAAATACAATTTTTGCTAGCCTGTAATTGTAAAGATAATTACATGTTGTAATAATGACTATCATAATAGAAATTATGCTAGAATTTGGAGCCCAATTACTGCTTTATTATATAATACTATATAGGTCAAACAGCCTATCCATTTCTGCCTGTGATTTTTTTGTAAACATCTTATGTGTGGGTATTTCAAGAATTTTAGAACAAAATATAGTAAACAAAATTGGGGGGGTCTTCAACTTTGTTTTGTCGCTATAGCTCTCGCATTTCCCCCCGATATGAACATTTTCTGATTGGTTTATGAAATTGTAAACTATCCGAATATATATATCGAACCTTTAGTTTTTTTTTTTTTCATGTTGATAATTAAATGTGTATCTACCGATTCTAGATTTTATAGTTAAACAATCTTGTTTTTTTTTTATCTTAAAATGTATGATACATCTCATTCCGGCCGAAGATAATATGTAAGTATGAAAAAACATGATAAGCAAATAATATCTAGCAGGTTTTTTTCCTACAAAAATTGTGCAGGAAAGTGTACTGTGTACTCTTTAAAATAAAGCCCTTCTCTCCCCCCTCCCACAAAAAAAGGATTTGTAACAGACCTTTCAAAAACATATGAGCAATTTTATGTGTTTCGCTTCTTGTTTATTTTACTGTCAAAAATTGTCTTTCTTCAATACACTTAGTCTAATGTTATGGTCCAATTGTTTTGCAATTTTTGCAAATATCGCAAATCGGCAAAAATTAATTTGAAACTCAAAATTTAATTTTTAAAAATACCAACATTATATATCTACTTTGTTGTTACATTTATATATCAGTATTTGGCATTCTATGTTTGTACAATTAGAAACTGGGGAAATTGGAAGATGCAACTTCTTGTTTTTCACATGAAAAAAGAAAAGTTTGATTTTGCTCGCTCTCTCTTTGGCAACATTTTTGAAAAATTAAAAAAATTGACATGGAGATGACACTGACTATTATATTTAAATACACATATGAGGTTTAACGCTATAAAACCAGGTTAAATCCAATATTTTCTACATTTGAAAATACCTGTACTAAATCAAGAATATGACAGTTGTTGTCCATTCATTTGATGAGTTTTATCATATGATATTTTGCCAATTGATTAGGGACTTTCCGTTTTAAATTTTCCTCGGAGTTCCGTATTTTTGTGATTTTACTTTTTATATACGTGTTCTTGTTTTCCTAGTCTTTTTCTGAATTTTGTCCCAGCTCAGTTTTCAATTTATTCTTTCGACAATTCTGTGTTGACTGACTGACAAAATCACAGAGGAAAACGGCATACCACAATACATCCTGTCAAAGACAATATAAAAAAATGAGACAATTTTCCACACAATACCAAATGACACAAACATTAACAAATATAGGTTACGTAATGGCCTTTACCATAGCAAAGTCAGCTATACACGGCTAAAATTAATAAAATGTTAAGTAATTAAAACGAGAATACGAATGACCTGATTCAGGTACAAAATAATGAACGAATTTTTTTTTATTACAGCAACAAACGACAACCACTGAATCACAGGTTTCTGACTTCGGACAGGCATATGTTTGATGTCGCAGGGTTAAACATGTTTGCGGGCGCGCAACCTTCCCTTAACCTGTGACAGTAATGTAACCGTACAACAAGGCTATAAAAAACTATTCTATCTAATTTGTGAATTCATTATATCTGTATATCTAACATCTAATGAACTTGAAATGATACTTAGAATCAAGTAACTAAATCTAAAACGTTACATGTATGTATCCTAGTATAATAATAACAAAAAACAAAACAAGTAATTACATTTTAACAGGTCTTGAATAAATGTAAAGTAGATTCAAATTACAAATAAGACAGAAAAGATGTATAGTTTAAATCTTAACAGCTTTATATTGAATAGTGAAGAAAGATGTTCGATTGGAAAATATGAATTCTTTCTCAAAACAGTATATATGATTAAGATTCGATAGAATCTAATAAATCTTAATTGTCATTTTTATAAGAAAAAAAAATACTTCTCTAACAGTTGTAGGCATTGAAAACGATTTTTGTTTCTCCATTTTTGTCATTTTGTTTTAGCCAAGAAAGTAAAAATATTTTGATTTATCTCCTTAAAAGTTCTCATTTTTGCTTAGTTAATATAACAACAGTCTCATTTTACCATCCGTTTGTTTCGATTTCAATTTGTATTCCAGTTTGAATTGTCTAAAATGTTATGTTGATAGAGATATTCGCGTCAAACACGGAATAAAATAAGGAAAACATATTCTGCAATAGGATAAGTAAAGCAATATCAAAATTACTAAATCATTTCAGAATACACGTATACGAGAATGTCCTTTCAAAGTATTAAGAAAGTGTTTCAGGACGTTATAAAGAAACTTAGTTTTTTTCACAATCTAATCATTAGCAATCTCAACAGTGGTTGTGTTATGGATATCATAGCAATTGTATACTTTGTGATATTTAGTGTTTTAAAAATGTTGTTCTAAGTAATAAATCCTAGATTAAACCTGATATCATAAACCTGATATTATTCATTCCTTGTATATACTTTCACATGTTTAGGCACTCATTTCGATCAATACAACAAACAAAACGTAGGAAATATATGATCGCAATGATATAAATAAACTCAACATAGACATAATAGATACCAGGATTGAAAATATATATTTTTGCACAAATACATATAAATATACAATTTATTTAGAAATCGTTAAAATATTCCTGCTTTTATAAACTGGTTAGGTTAATTTTTATTTTGAAAATAACACATTTATCTTGTTATTTTTATTCAGTTGCTCAGATTTATCTAGTAAATATAGCACGTTAACCATGCATGTAAAAAAAGTAAACTACTAACACGACTAAGCACTGTTATTGCTAAAAAGGCTTGTAACTCTTAAATATATATTTACCTACAAACTTTTGGTTCATCATTGAGAAAATAGACACAACAATTAGAACTACATTGTACATTTCAGTCTATTATCAATTTTTAAAGAATAAAAAAAAATTGATTAATAGTCAACTGTTGGGAATCGTGCTGCGCAGTCTCGGTTTCCATGTCATTTTTTTAAATCTATTTAATGCTTTAATAGTAATAACGTTTCCTTGATTTAAACTGATTGTTTAAACTTTGCAACAATTACTTGCTTAAAACTCAAACTTCAGTCACTATTTCATCAACAGGAAGTCCTTGACTAACTTTAAAAGTAGAAATTAAATTATTTAGATAACACCCATTATTGACGGAAGTGTTATAATATTGTTCTTCCAAACAAACCAATCAAGGCGGTTGTGCAGTTTATAATTATCAAATGAGAGGTATATTAACGATAGACAGATGGTAAATCTCGAGTATATATACAATAAATGATTCAATATTCTGATAAATATGTTAATATTAAGTCTTTTGTTTGTTTGCTGTTTCAATCTATCATTTTGATATTTTAATGATAAGGAAGTAGAAATATATTTACGTATTTTGTAAAAAAAATCTATTGAAATTGTTGCGATAATTGTTATATTAACCAAGCAATATATACATGATTGTATATTAATTTAAATTCAGTTTGTCAACACAAACAGCTGGAATTAGAGATTATATCAATGAAGTCTACGCGAATAAAAAAAAAATGATAGCTCATGTTACATGTTGCCCATTAATTCTTACAGGTTTGATTAATGATTGATTCGCGTTAAAAAAATAAACTAAAATATTATTTTCAATTTGACCTTTATTTAAGAAAAATTATGTCCAATATCTGTTATTGATTTCATTGATATTGTTTTAATTATTTGGAGTGAAAGTTTAAACAAATGCATTTGATCGTTGATGCTTTTTCTGATTTTTATAAATATCTCTGATTATGTTTAAATTATCATTTTTGGTTATAGAGAAAATCTTAAACCAAATCTTAAAGTTTTTAACATCTGATATTTAATCAAAATGATGTCACATAATGTTTATTTTTCTTTTTTCTTTTGCTGTGATATTCAAAATAAGTGCTAATTGCATTCTTATTGGTGAACATCGTATGGAGTAGATTTTTAAATTGTACGAACTTGAGAGAACAATATATATTCTGCGACAAATAATATCTAACAATATCCATGCATTAACCCTTTCACGTTCCGCCAAATTGGACGTAAACTTATGGAAAGACAATATCAAAGTTCAATCGCATATAGCATTCGCACTGAAGATCATGCAAAGGTCGTGTTGGGTCCATTTGAGAGATAATTGATTAAATATTTCAAAAAATAAGAAATTTTGTCTTTTGAAGTCACGTGTTATCTGTCAAAAGGTCACGTGACTTGCGGAATAAAATGAAAAAATACAAAATCCTTGCGAAAAAAGGTCGTGTGGAGACTTTTTTACTGGCTAATAGGATATAGTTGTGTCAAAGCAATGGCCTAAGTCTGATAGAAACAGAAAAGTTGCTATTATGGTATAGTTGGAGGAAATACATGATATATGCCTTCCAAAAGTTGATGCCCGCAACATGCAAAATGACGGATTTCAGCCGTTTTTTCGTCCAAATCTAATCCTTGACACTAATTTTAGGCAACTTTTTTTTTTATTTAAGCACCACATAGAATTTTGACTTTAAAAGTAAAGATTCAATGAATTAACAAAAGTAACTTTGGTGTTTTCGGCCTATGAAGGTTTTGTTTAGGGGGGGGGGGGTGCAATTAGGACACACATTCTTTAAAAACGTACAAACATTGTTTTTAATTTGAGTTTTGTATGTATCCATGACTCTCTTTTTGAAATTAAAAGTAAAGTTAAGTTAAGTTACATTTAATATAGGAAATTATTTTTTCTCCTCCGGCTTTGATGTACTATAGTATTTGCTACTAGAGCTTATATAGTAAGTAAGGTTACCTTGAATTGTCCAAGTAATTATGTGGCAAATGGCAGATACGACTTGAGGATTAGACGTCTGTCTTCATCAAGCTCTCTGGTTATTCTGCAATGTTGGTAAGTACTCACCACAGGAAGTTGACAGTCGCACTATAGGTCAATGTCCGGGTTCGGTGATAATCAGATCCGGACAAGTCGATTACAACATTCTTCCCCCTTCTCTCTGAAAAGATTGTTGGTATAATGTAAATTTATAAAAAGACTGATTAGTGATAGTTCTCTATTCTGAAGTCCTCTTTGTCCCACTATGATTTCCTTAAACTGTGAATGAAGTTACTGTCATTTAATCATGTCAGAAACTGTCCCGCAGATATCATGATATCTCCATTGATTTACTTATAACTTGAGGTGTTACTGTCATTTAACCATGTCAGTAATAACCCCCCTTTGTCCTAATATTTCCAGTGGTCCTTTGAAACGAAAGTCATTCAACAGAATGGCACAATATTTACAGTTACACATCAAACACACATAGTTCACATAACAGTTTTACAACACAGTACAATTGTTACAGTTCCACATGATACACACACGCATATAGTTATTTACAGTTAAAAATATATATACACACAAAGATACGCTATTCAAACTTATATAGCTGCTGAGCATTACGGGTGGTGATGTCAGCAATTTCCCTTCCTGGAATATTAAACATGATAGACAATCTCTGTATAATAGATCTAATCAATATTAGAGAACTGTCCTCATAGTTCTTGGGGTGGAGGTATGGTGCATCACTTTCCAAAATGATGTCCTCTAGGCTCATCTCGCAAACCTGTGAGCGGAGTTGTGGATAGGTATCTTCCATTAATAGTAATGGAGAAATACCAAACATTTCTCTTCATAATTAATCTCTTTGTTAGTTTTGTAGATTTTAGAAAATTTGATTAGCAATTTATTTTCAATATATTGAAGGAAAAAAGAGTACAGTTGTTTTAAAGTTCTTCGGTAAATAAGTTTTAATTTGAGCAAATAAACACTGTAAACAGTCAAATCCCCTTTTTAGCAATTGTTATTGACCAATAAGCTAAAAAAAATGTTTTTTTAAAGGTTTTGCGGTATTAATAATATCCACAGTTAAATTAGAAAACGAAAAATAATTGAGATCATCGTTAATGCCTAATAGAATTGAACAAAGACAACAACATATGTCATTTTGTAAGTTTATAAAATATACGATGGAAAAAAACCTTGCGAGTATCGATTTTTTCTTTGCGTTTGCGTAGTCACGTAAATTCTTTCGTTATTCCACAAAACAAGTTTCATAAATATAAAAAATTGAAAACAACACGTATAATAATTTCTTGCGTCCGGAGCACTTTTCTGGATTCACCTTCATCAGGAACGCTCAAAGCCAAACATTTGATATCCAAGAATGTATAAGTACCGAAACCGTTGAAGGGCTAAATGACAAAAATACCCAAAATAAAAAGCCAAAATCATCTAAAGTCAACTTTGCCTGAGGGAGTTGAAACCTTAGTTTCTTAATAATTTCAAAATTTATAAACAGACAATTTTAGAAAAGTTTGTTAAATCATGTTAGTACCGAAATACTGAAAACTGAGCTGATGATACCTTCGGGGACTGATAGTCCACCAGCAGAGGTATCGACCCAGTGATGTTATACATGCATATCAATCACGATAGCATTTAATAGCAGAAAGCTCATATAGGTCTTTTAATGTTATTTTGTGTCATTAATTCATAAAGTAGATTCATATATTTACTACTAAAGGAGGAGATCGGTGTCTTTGAAACCGTACAAAGTCGGTAATTTTTGTGAAACGACATTTAAATGTTTCCTACATACAACTCCAATTCCTTTTAGAATATCCAAATTTGAAGACTGTTATCAATCCGTGTCTTATACGCTTTCGTGCATGCTTTTACTTTGTAAATTACTGATTTTTCAGAAAGGATTGTACAACTAAACTATGTTTAAAACTAAATTAACAACGGTCAAAATGAGCGGAATAACCTATCAATCAAAACTAAAATAAAAGACAAAAAAAAGCAATTACACTTCATATTTTTTCAAATAAGCCCGATTCAGCAATTCCTTATTTGAAAATGTTTTTTTCCTATAAATACACTAATTACAGGTGTTGTTTTCCTACTTGGATGTAACCATTATACATGTTATAATAGTTATCAAAGGTACCAGAATTATAAAAATGACCACATTATTGATATTCATGTCAACACCGAAGTGTTGACTACAGGGCTGGTGATACCCTCGGGGACGAAACGTCCACCAGCAGTGGCATCGACCCAGTGGTGTTAAAAGTTATTAAAGGTACCAGGATTATAATTTAGTACGCCAGACGCGCGTTTCGGCTACATAAGACTCATCAGTGACGCTCATATCAAAATATTTATAAAACCAAACAAGTACAAAATTGAAGAGCATTGAGGATCCAAATTTCCAAGATATTTTGCCAAATACGGCTAAGGTAATCTATGCCTGGGATAAGAAAATCCTAGGTTTTTCAAAAAAAATCAAAGTTTTGTAAACAGGAAATTTATAAAAATTACCACATTATTGATATTCATTATAATTTATGTTCCACTGTATACGATACAAGATCTGATCATGCTTAAATGCAACAATTACAACTTAGAAAAAACGGAAAAAAACGAACTACAAACCAAATTGACTATAATTTGGGAAAAAAAAACTGTCTGCATAATAATCACAATTTTATTAACATGAAGTCATTGAATAACTTATAACAGTAGGAATCAAATTATAATAACCATGACCATTACTGACACCATTTAATACTATTGTTCTTCCTTACAAACCAATAACGGCTTCTGTACAGTGTATAGTTTTCAGATCGAAGGTGTGCGATATGGCAGATCTCGAGTATATAAATACTAAATGATAACATAATTTTATAAAGATGTAAGTTAAGCCGAATTAATATTTTTTTTTATATTCTAATGATAAGGAAGTAGAATGATATCTTGTTTTTCTGTTTGATAATTTTTAAGTTACAGAATGTAATTTTTCCAACGCTGTTATATTATCCAAATAAAGTCTACATAATTGTATATCATGAACGTCAACAAACACATCTGGACAAATGAGGAAGTGATTGCACAATTCACCCTTATACTGCATATTGGTCCGTGTGTGATTCTAACAGGTTCGATTGATGGTTGAATAAATTTAAAAAAAGTAATGTTGTTTTTTTTAAATTTTAACTATATCTGATTTTTTTCTGACCAGTATATTTTGAATGGTTAATAAAAATACTTTTAATCATTCAAATTTATTGATTATGAAAAAAATCCCAAATCAAATGTTCATAGATATAAATCTCTTATGTTCGATTAAAATGATGTTTTCATATTTGATTTTGTCTCTGCAGTGATATTCAAAATATACATTGATAATTGTAAACAGGGTCAGGAGTAGATTTGTATCAGCTTGTTATCTTGTCATGAGCTTGAGAGTGCAATAGAAACTCTACGAGGGATTATAATTCACAACTACAATGTATATGTTGTGTACAAGTTATCATTTTGTACAAATTATAATTTGGACAAAAAAATTGTACAAATTATGATTTGTATTTTGACTTTGTACAAATTATAATTTGTACAAAAATTGCCTGTATAAATTACAATTTGTACAATGTTTGACGAGAATTCACTTATTACTTGTACAACAATTTATAATATTGATTTTAGTGGAAAAAGCATTGATACACACCACCAAAGAATTGTTATTAAGTGACCATACAGTAAATTGTATGTACAAAAAAAAACCCAGATGTATATAGTTCTTTATCATTCATTTGAGCGGGTGTGTGGGTGATAGCATCGGGAATATCATCTTTGACATTCACATTTATCTCTTCTTCAACACTTTGCAATGGCTAACTACTTCGTGGTCAATTGCTTTAATAAGTTTCCAAAGTTATATATGCGGGGTATTATTATTTACACTCTTCTAGTCTTTACTCAGTTGATGTAATTGTCTAAACATGGTCTGATTGTTGATCAGAAGATGAAATTTTGGGTACCAAATATTCGAAAAGCTGTGTGAATTTTAACAGGTTTTTTATGTCTTTACGTTAAAGCTCTTAAAGACGCATGTTAATTAGCAGCATGGGTTCTTGTGCTTCAACTTTTGCTACGTAACAAAAATTAACAGCCTTAAATTAACAGCTTGTCCAGGGTTTCTTTCATGTAAATGCGTAGGCGGGAACATCACTTCTGAATGTAAATATGATTGTCAAAAGATGTTGTGCCATTCCCGATGCCATAATTCACTGACCTGCTCAAACGAAATTAAATCATAAAAAAATACTTAAGTATTTGATAAATAAGATGTACTGTGTGGTCATTTTATAACAATTCTGTTGTGTGTATCAAAGCTTTTCCCACCAAAATACATTTTATAAATTATTGTACAAGTTAATAAGTGAATTTTCGTCAAATTTTGTACGAATTGAAATTTGTACAAGCACTTTTTGTACAAATTACAAATAGTACAAAGTCAAAATACAAATTATAATTTGTACAATGTTTTTGTACAAATTACAATTATTACAAAGTCAAAATACAAATTATAATTTGTACAATGTTTTTGTACAAATTACAATTATTACAAAGTCAAAATACAAATTATAATTTGTACAATGTTTTTGTACAAATTACAATTTGTACAAAATGATAACTTGTACACAACATATGCATACACTAGCACTATTGCACGCTCCCTTTTTTATGTTTTGTGGTACATATTAAATTATATCCGGTATATACAGATACTCTTCATACGCTTTTAATAACGACTTATCATTTAGGAAAAACAAGAATGTGTTTATAGTACAGGAATGCCTCAATCGCACTATGATTAGCTATGTTCAGTGGACCGTGAAATTGGGGTCACAACTCTAATGTTGTATCATTTTTTTTTTGCAATAGACTTTGCCCGCTAATCCCTTTATTCTCTTAATTATTTCAAAACATATAGTTTAAACTGCTAATTTTTCAGAATCTTATATAATCTTTGTGTTTTAATAGCCGTAGAAAGAAAAAAAAAAATACAAATGATAAATGCATGAAAATTCTTGAAATATTAATTTGACGCCAAATTTCCAATAGCTTGTATCTCAAAAACTAGGGCGCAGACCTTTTATTTTCAGTTCGTTCTGTTCTTTAAATTTTAAAGAGCTTGTTATCTTGAAATAGAGTAGCAAAAAGAAAGTTAATACTACTGAACTCCGAGGATTATTCCAAAACCGAAAGTCCCTAATCAAATGGCAAAACCAAAAGCTCAAACACATCAAACGAATAGAGAACAAATGTCAAATTTTCTTAAATACTTACATGTATTTCAATTATATTTGATGCATGCAAAACTATATTACGTAAAAACTAAAAGTTTGACTGCTTATTGATAACATTTCAGTAAACGTTGTGTAATCGTAGTGTAATAGAAATTATTTGCGTTGTCCGGACATGATTATAAATCATAGTATTGCAATGTAAAAACAGATGAAAAAGAAAAAGCTTTTAATTTCTCAGAACTGATGACTACATGTATCCAAGGATTTTGTGTTTTTGCATATTATTTAAAAATTTCAAATCCATGACTATTATAAAGACATGTCGTGTTCAAACTGCATGTACGTTACATCTGAATTATTCGAATGTAAACTTCGCACCTGAAAGATATGGCTTTGTTTTAATTTTAAGGTAATACATTTTATGTTTCCTATTGTAATATATATATATAATACTATTGCTTAAGCAAATTTGCTTGTCCTAAGCAGACACATATAGATGCTGCCAGTGTTATGTGATTTGCATCCATTCGAGACAGGTAAATGTTCAAATTTAAACGCAAGGATCGCCGAGTGTTTTCAATATTTAAAATTTAAATGTCGAGATTTGAAACGATATGTGGTGGTGGAATCTATTTCTCTAATAATTTTTAGACGATATGCAGATAATCGTAATCCCTCTTTTCGAATGATCTGCAAAAGTTTCTATTACTTTGTTTCATTTAAAGGAATGGCGAACGTAGATACAAGTACCTTGTCTTGGGGAGGGATAAATCCTACTTTGTAAAAAATAACTCTGATTCAAACAAAAAATTCTCTGAAAATGACATTATCAAGATGCTTGATTTCCTGATTAACAACATTTTTCTAACGTTAGTTGGACGTGAATTCCAATTGGAACCAAATGTGTTTCTCCTCTTGCCGACTTGTTTCTATATTATTATGAGGAAACTCCTGCTGAAGAAAGATAAAGATGATGTTCTCTCATTAAATAATACGACATTTGGTGTATATGCTGAACGAATCTATCCAATCGAACTAGATTTAAAGGATACTACAGGTACTGTGAAGTTTGTCTTATATCTTGACTTACATCTAGAAATTGACAATGAGGGTCGGTTGAAAACACAACTTTACGACAAAAGAGATGATTTAAGCTTCCCAATTGTGAACTTTCCATTTCTATGTAGCAACATTCCAGCAGCGCCTGCATACGGAGTAAATATCTCCCAATTGATATGATTTTCCCGGGCTTGTATTTCCTATCATGATTTTCTTGATAGAGGATTGCTGCTCACAAGGAAGCTATTAATCCAACAGTTTTTAATGGTGAAGTTGAAATCATCCCTTCTTAAATTTAACGGACGACATCACGAGTTGGTTGATCATGATGGAATAATCGGTTCACAGATGAGATCATATATGTTCCTCATGTCATAACTACAATATCATTCCTTTTTCACGAATGTGACCTACCGAATTAGACGATTTACCCGATTTGTTATTAAAAAAGCAACACGACGGGTGCCACATGTGGAGCAGGATCTACTAACCCTTCAGCACCTGCCATTTTTGGTGGGGTTCGTGTTGCTGAGTCTTAAGTTTTCTATGTTGCGACTTCTATTATTTGTCAGTTTGTCTTTTCATTTAAAGCCATGGCGTTGTTAGTTTATTTTCAATCTATGAGTTTAACGGCTCCCTGGTATCGTGCTTCCCTCTTTTATTGCTGGAAATATTTTAAACATCATGGAATACGTAATGTGCAGCTCCTGTAATGGACATATGAAGCGCAAAGCTTGGAAAGTTGACTAATACGCATAATATTTGAACTCAAATTTAAAGATAATACTAAAATTGAAAGTTGGTATCGTGAATGTGATAACGAAACAACAAGCCAATTAAAGAGGACCAATGGCTCCTCAACACAAAGGGAAAACCCCTCATTCGGAGTCGTGCTTCAGCTGGCCCCCTAAACAACCATGTATACTTATTTAGCGAAAAAAGAGTCACACTAAACTCCAAAACATATAAATTACGAAAACACAACAACATACAAGACAAACAAAGGTCAGATGTTCCCTACTTGGGACAGGAGCAAAACTGCGGCTGGGTTAAACATGTTTTGGATATCCCAACATCAAGCCAATGAGAAATCAACAAATACACAGTAACACACAATTAAAGAGAAGTCTACGTCCGTTGTTATAACAGATAAAAAAACCCAAATCAAATCAAAATGACAATGATCAACATAAATTAACACAGAACAACCGGCAGCTACTGCCATGCCCGATCCAGACATAAATTAAACTGATTGAAATATTATTTCTTCATCGTATGAAAATGAAACACAATCCCTTCCGTAAGGGGTTCAGTATCGTATAATCTTCAAATATATGAGCAGAACATAGCTTCGTATCATGTGAACAACTGGTTTTATATTAAATGTGTTTATTTCCGATTCAAAGATCCTATGAGTGAATCAATATTAATTCAAAAAAATGTCATCTATAATTATTTGACAACAGTATCGTAACTATGTCTCTTTTGAATACGTCTGTGTAAAGGTTTAAGTAATTTTTGAAGTGAATGACAATATTATATTGGTGTGCTTTTCATAGAGTATTACCAAAAAAGAAGGGAGGTGAAGTACACGAACGAATATTATGTATGTAGGTTGATTTATATTTGCAAATCATGTCTTTGTACCGATGATCAAACTTTTTAATTGTTTTGATCTGTATCGAAAACAGAGACCAATGTCATGCAGATTTAAACCCAGGGCTGAAGATTAAGAAATCTAGCCCTACAATTGAAAAGGTCCAGCAATAAAGGGGACAAGGCAAAAGCTACTCTAAGAATGAAGATTGAAACCTGATTGCTCATCGTACATCTGCAATTGATGAAGATTAATATCCGGCGCTGAACTTGTTATGTTAAGTTCAACACTGTAGATAGACATATCTCCGCTTAAGATATTATTAAAGAAAAGTTATAAAGGGGCAGCAAACAGAAATAATGTGTAAAACAAATTATTAGTACATGCACGTACTTTCAGGATAGTATAATCAACATTATGTTATGATTCAAGTAATAAACACCTTGTTTAGATTGGAGGAGCTTTGAACTAAACGGGTCGTAGAGAAATTGTACATTTTAAAGAAGTATTGAAAACTCTCCTATTGACGTTATTTAGGGAAATATATATATTGTAGGGTAGTTGTGTAACTGGTGTATATACAAGCATGTTTCTCTAGTGTAAAACATGATGGTTCGAAGGAAAAATTATAAACTATATCTTTATTTAATAAAAAAAAGCCTGTCTACATTACAGAACAGTGAGTAAGGTAAAAAAAAAATACAATTAGAAATGTTTCCGATGAGCACATTTTCAAGTTGAACAAGGATAGTGTAACAATTTAGAAGCGTTATAAGTACTGCAACCATTCATCTCTGCTTGGCTGATTGGTGTCGTCCCTTCTTCTTTGATAAGTTTCACGTTTCATTTCGTCAGGATGAAAATTATTGCCACATCTGCTGGCGTAATAATTTTTGGTTACATTGACATTTTCTTGAAGAGGCTTAGAGCTATCTCTCAAAATCTTGGATGTTACAAGTTGGGCCAATTCGGATCCGTTTCCTGTCTCCAAGGCGTGACTGGAAATGAATGCAGCAATTCAGTATGTCTATGGCGATCAAGAAAACCACTGGAAGAATGAGAAAAACAATGCAGCCCCATCCAATAGATTGAGATGATTTTCTTTTGTTCACCGATGAGTTTTTCTTTCGTACCTCCTTTGATACCGTTTTCTTGTCAACTGAGATTTCGGATTTAATATTCTTGTTGAAGTCTTCGACAACTATTTTTCTTACTTCGTCATCGGTTATATTCTTTCCATCAAGGAAGTGCCACTTTGTATTAACTAACCTCTTTGGGCATTTACATAACAGTTTCCGTGGTCTCATTCCTGCAATGACAACATGGCAATAGTTGTTCTTATGTAATATTTTATATTTATCATATTAAGTTCATAGAATAACAACCATAACCAGTTTATTTAGTATCTAAAAAAATGATTGAACAGTAGGTTGCTATACCAAGAAGGCACTAACGTGTACTAATAAAGTAATACATCTTTGATATAAAAGAACCACATTTGCTGGATTTTCAGGGGAAATTATGTCTGTAACTTATCGCGATTTAATTTAGATTATACAATTTGCACTTGCATTCACATAAACATTTGCAAGAACATAAATCGTGTATTCGTTTAATTAACACAAAAATCTACTTCTCGAATAATTAGATCATCTTTGGATTATCACAGAACGCAATTTGTATCAACAAACAGACAGTCGCTTTCATATATGATTTAATCAAGGTTGTTTTGACCGACCCTTTACGTGACAAATACAACCTGTGATAAATCCATAATGTGAAGAAAATACAATAGCACGCCTTTTTTATTGATTTAATGTCTGCATGACGGGTCATACAGTGGAATCGAATGTTGTACCTGTTAAAGTCTCATTCATTTCAGTTTATATAGATGTGTGTGTGTGTTTAACTTTTAAGAAGTCGAATTATATAAAGGCATACCGTTTGTTACGGTTGCTGGAGGTGTTTCGGTGCTTCTCATCTTCACTGAGGTCGTAATTGGTTGGCCTGCAGTCAAAGTAGTTACACCAGTAGTAAGAGAATCTCTAGAAGTCACTGTATTATGTGGTCGGTCTATGAAAAGAAATAGAAAGGTTGGCAGCATAGCATACAAAATGTTAGACAAAATTATCAGCTAAAGTATTCTAGTATCATTTATTTTTAGTTGCTCCTAGCACATGTATTTTCTCTGAAAGTAATAACTAAAAATGCTAAAAACAGATTTTTTTTTTTAAACAAACAACATACACCACTGTAAATTTTTAATCTTTCATGCAAGCACAAAAACACATTGCTTTCTTTAAATTGTTACAGAAACTCAACGATACACAAAAGAACTGACATATATATCACATTTTGTTATTAACATAAATCTTCTCTTTTATCTTTGGCTAAAATTGGCTACCTAAAATATTTTTTTTTCTTCAGACTTTTGAAAATGTATTTTTCACATAATTTTCTTTTTTTTTGAACCATAGAAAATCATTATTTATGGCATCATGTATTGTAGTTGTAATATCTTTATTGTTAGTTAAAAATTGTAGTACAATAATGCTTTTTAAAAAAAGAAACAAACTTCATTTACAAAATTATTTACAGAATAATATATTTAATTCATTGATTTATTTTGAGAGAAATACATTTGGATGTTATTCAAGGAGAATGCTAGACAGTACTAAAACAAGAGCCCACCAATCGTATATTCTAAAACTGCGTTATTAACTCTGTCTCTTAAAATAACCTGACATATATACACTTATTTCGTTAATGGACCGAGAGCTGGTTAGTTTAAACAGTGATAACTTTAAGTTTTTTTTTAAATACATTTTTACTGGATTATCTCCATTCGTACAACATAAATTCAATATATATAGCATCATAAATTTTAATTGAACTATGGTCATTGTTAATTTGAATTAATTTGATAAATAGTGTAGTGCTTTTGAAAAAGAAACACTTACATTTCCAAATTATCTACAAAATACTATTTTATATTCATTGATTTATAGAGAGACAGTGTAAATTTAGGCATTTTTTCTAGAAGAATTCTAGAATGTACTACAATTAGACCCTAGCAAGTTTATAAGCTAAAATGCATATTTGATAACGCAAAGTAAGTTAACTTTATTTTTAACTCTTTTTGATGGACCACAGACTCGATCGTTTCCAAAACAGGAGCTTTCAAGGGTCTGTGTCGATCACCTGCATTTACTGATGGTTTAAAAATCAGGTAAGGTTAAAATTATAAATTATAGTATTATTTATAAGATATTATAGTGATATCTAAGATAATAACAAACAAACTGTAAAATATCCGTAATATTACTGACTCAGGGGCAGCAACCCAACAACGGGTTGTCGTATTCGTCTGAAAATATCAGGGCAGATAGATCTAAATATGATGAACAAGTAATTTTAAAGTTTATCAAAATGCTTTTTACTGGATTATCTCCCTTTGTACCGTATATATTCAATACATATGGCTTCATAAACTGAGACTGAACTATGGTAATTGTTACTATGAATTACTTTGTTAAATATTGTGGTATTTTTAATAAAAAAAAACACGTACATTTCCAAAATTATCACAAAATACTGTTATAAATTCATTGATGTACCATTCAATGAGGATTTTTTTTTATAAAACTGTAAACATATGGATTAACTTTTTTTTACATCATATATGTCTTGCAATTTAAGGTAACTTTGTGTCAACATTTGCAATACCTGTTGTGTCACAGGCATTACAGGTGACAAATATTTATTTGCATTTTAAGAAGTTGTAAAGGATAATGCACGCGTATTATAAGGCGTTACTATTGCAAAAGATGTGTTGATGGTTACCGTCTTTTCTAATAAACACAATTTTTTCACGTGTTGCTTGTGTTTGTTTATGTTCAGAAGTCGTAGTGAATGATTTCATGACAGTGGTATTCTTAGTTTTTGTTGCTGGAGATGTGTCTGTGTTTATTTATTCCATAAAGGTAGTAGTAAAGAGTTCTCCAGAGGCTTTACACTAGTAATTTGAGTAGTCTTACCAGTCTGTGTGATAAGTTTTTTTTTGTCTGTGAAAAATTATCAATTGGCTGAAAAACTATTACGTTTTTTAGTTTTTTTCAATATTTCAAGCTCTAAACCACTAGTATTGTTTCTTTAATTTGATGACTTCCATATTAATTTCTTTGAGAGCGAGCGACAGTATAAGATTGAAATCAAAGTTGACACAACCGAACTTTCTTATAAAATTTAATTCATTTGCATTAAATATATATGTCATGCATTTAGCTACCTACGTTTTCCGTCTTTAATAAAGGTAATTTGTATTCTCAAATATATAAATATAATAATAACAAAAAAGCTTTTGATAATATACTTTTGTCTTTTGTGGTATTATTTCAAAAGCAGAGAGCAAAATGCCGCACTGCATTAGTGTATCTTCAAATAAAGCAGTCTTCTGACTACATGAATAAATGAACACTGGTATGTATGTAGAACTCAGATCAATGTCCGTTCTCTAATCGACGTCCGTTCCTCAAAACGACGTCCAAATCATCTCACGTCACATTAAAATAACATCCCAAATCGACGGCCAATTTTATGTTTCTCTAATCGACGAACAATTTTAGGCTTCTCTAATCGACGTCCAATTTTAAGCTTCTCTAATCAACGTCCGTTTTAGACACAAACTACGCTATTGATCTGAACCGATATCAGATGAAATTTTAACAATTTTCACTAAAAAATGTAGCATGTGCATAACAAATGATATCTATTAAAAAAAAATGTAAATGTATAATCTTCTACCAGTATTCTTCTTTTTGTTATAGTATGTAAACAGGTTGTGATATCAATTTTTCAATTTTAGAGATTGCATAAAAAAGTAGATGTAATATAATTACAAATGAGACAACTTATGCTTTCCACAAGTGTTCAAATAAAGTGAATATGAGCAATTATTTCGCTAATTTTAGGCAACCGTACGGTTTTTAACAATGATAAAAACCCATACCGTAAAGTCGGCTTTAAAAAGCATGAATAAGGTAAACAATCTAAATTAGAAAACTAACGGTCTTATTAATAAGACTTATACCCTTACGTACCCTTCCTGAGCACATGAGATCACCCCCAGTTTCTGGTGGGGTTCGTGTTGCTTAATCTATAGTTTTAGATGTTGTTTATTTTGTAATATTGTTCATCTGTCTTTTTCTTTTTTAGCAATAGCGTTGCCAGTTAATTTTCGATCTATGAACTTCTGAATATTCCTCTGGTATATTTTCCCCTTTTAAATAACAAAACAATACCGAGTAAAATAATGACATAATGCCAATTTTCACTCCATGTATAAACCGAGTTTGAAATATGATACTCAAAAAACAATTGGCTGTACTTCTTTAATTTGTGTATTGTTGAACCCTACAAAACATGTGAAAGTCCAGTTATTAATCAGACGTCGTTTTGTCAATACATAACATAAAAAATTACAATTGGACGTTGATTTGTGAATGTAACGTCAGATTTGGACGTCGATTTGAGGTACGGACGTCGATTTGAGGTACGGACGTCGATTTGAGGTACGGACGTCGATTCGAGACCGGACGTCGATCTGGGTATAATATGTATAGTCACCTATTTTCGAGACAGTTATCAGCGGTAGATTGACTCTCCCTCCACACGTTCTCTTTTCGTTTCCTGGACATTGTTTATCACATTTATAATTCTCCTCTTTGTAAATCTTTAACGGCATCTCTTTTCGACAATAGCAATTAGTGTACTGAAACAAAATAAATTAATGAAAACACAAGTAAGGAATTACTTAATATTACTTAATATGATCTAATCATTGCGATATGTTTGAAGCTACAAGTCACGTATGCAAGGCATGTCGACCAAAATTTATTATTTCCAGGGCTTGCTTGACATTTGAGGGGTTACTAAAACCGTGTTTTAATTTTTGACCTCATAAAAAGTTTCTAATAGTTCAAATATTTGTTAATTTGGTTATATAGAAATGATATTACAACATTATTGTAGCTCCATCGAAGTTCTGTTTCATTAAAATACCATTATTAACAAAAACAATAGGCTATCAAATAAATTTCAATATTAATATTTTCTAATTGACATTTGATAATTGTTATTTTACATATAAAAGGTTTTCAGCACGCATTAACATTTTGTGTATCTCTGCATTGCTTTGATTGAAAGTAATATGGCCGTTGGATTTGTTAAATATCAAAATCGTTAATTGATTTCATGTTTTATGACTTAATGCACAATAAACCTGTTTTATGGCT
The DNA here is from genome assembly GCF_965363235.1 of Mytilus galloprovincialis. NCBI lineage: Eukaryota > Metazoa > Mollusca > Bivalvia > Mytilida > Mytilidae > Mytilus > Mytilus galloprovincialis. The sequence goes on along the minus strand of NC_134848.1, from coordinate 44,883,759 downwards.
TAAAACATTAACAAAAGTTTAGACGACAGAAAAAAAACAATATATATTTTAACTGGGATGTTGAAAAACTCTGAAAACAATCTGAACAAATTGTAAATGGTTTTACAGAGAGAATATGGAAAGCCACAACAAGCAGCACTCAATTATAATGTCTTTTGAAAAGAGTACAGAAAGAACTTATAATAAACAGACGGTTAAACCAAGAAACGTTCCGATTGCAGACAAAGCTTCAAATATTTTTGTTGTAAGAAAATATTGCTGCTACGAGTTTCAGGTAACATAATGTGGAATAAATGAACATGCAGATAATCCGAAATGCAAACACATCATTTCACAATAGTGATATTTGAGCGAATCATAAGACCTTCATCATTGTTCATGGCTATATGACCATTACATTCATAAACCAATCGGAGAAGATACCATATGTGTTTGGATTCGGCCAGAAGTCAAAGAGGGTCTTAAGAAATACTGTAAAACTGTTAACTCGCTTAACGGTATTAACCATACATGGGTTTCAATTAGGAACTTATGGATAATCTTAAATATCGGTCTTTCTTCGAAATTAGTTCTATCAAAACTTTTAATTTTTTAACCCTGTATGCTACCTTCACCCTTTATAAAATGTCTGAAAAAAGTAACCTACAATACTATACAACATTGAACTAGTAGCATACGCTATATATACAATCCGCCAAAAGTTAAGCCCCACCTCTTCTAATTGCAACTATTTTTTTCTTTATTTAAAATATTCATGTGATCCTCGAAAAAGAGAAAACATTCATTGAGCAATTTTGCTTACATATACCATACAAATACTTAAAACTCAAGTGTGGGCACTTCTGCAGGTTCTATGCATTGAAATGTTGCGTTCATAGAAATAGTGCAAATTAAACAATTACCACTCTTAAATCGCCAAAATTTTTGCAGTTGTTGATCTCTGCGATTGAGATGTATGCCAATGTTATCCCAGACATGTTCGATAGGGTTCATGTCTGCAGACATGGAAGGCCAAAATAAAGTGTCAATGGCTTCCTGCACTTTGAACTCGGTCACACTCCTTGCCCTGAGTGGTGTAGCGTTGTCGTCCATGTACAAGGGTATTGACGCAAGTAGGTAATTGTCAAAATGAGGGACTACAAAATTTCTAAGCACCAAATCCCTGTGTTTCTGTCTGTTCATGTTAACCTGTAGAATACAATACCCAGTTTACAACGGTATGAGAAGCAACCCCATTCTGTAACACATCCAGCACCTAATGCAGTCGTTGGGCAAATGCTGTTTTGGTAATATACAGTTTTATGTTCTTGCCAAACTCGTATTTGGGTTGTCGTCTACTGGATGTAGCAGAAACCGACTTTGATCTAACCAATGCACTTTTTGCTAGCTTCTAATGTTCCGGATTAGATGGTCATTAGCTCCTAATGTTCCGGAGTAGATGGTCATTAGCTTAATGAAAACTGATCATACCGTGCATGGCTGTAAGGGCAGGTGTGTTAACACCACGAAGAGGTTGCCTCGAAAAAGTCGACGGATCAATGTGTTAACACCAACATGACAACCTGGAGGTCAGTGGTGTCTAATTTGCGGGGCAGGAGTAAATGGGTTTAAAATGATTTAAATGCATTGAAACAATGTATCATTAAAAGTGTAGAAGAACTTTGATAAAAAGTTGCGTAATGGGTTAATCGAAGTTCTATCTTTTTGGTCGTAATGAATTTCTTAGTATATTTCAAAGACAATTCATAACACCAAACATTAACATTTCCGCATTCTTTTGGGAATAAACTGCGTGCCTCTCCATGCCTACCTTTTCTTGTTTTCAAATGAGTCGAAGTTCTCATACGCACATGTCAAAAAAGATAAAGATCGAATAATTCAGATCATTTTTGGTTCGGATTTAATGGTGATATTAATTCCTCTCACAACCAAAACGTTTCTAATTAGGTTCCATTAATGTGTCTTCAAGAACTAGTAGATAACGAAACATCATTAACGTTTTCCAAAGCTTTATCTAAGACTTAAACCTCGAATATCAAATAGACAATCATCTCAATAGGCTTCCCTTAACCCCTCTCACCTTCTCAAACCTCCACCACCACCACCAGAGACAGAACCAAAAAAGTAAATACTGAACTCCGAGGAAAACTCAAAACGGAAAGTATATGACAAAATCAAAAGCTCAAACACGTCAAACCAATGGATAATAACTGTAACTTTCCTGAATTGCGTTCTATACCAAATCCTTGTTGAGACATATTCATAATCAACTTAAAAAAAACCACGATGATATTAAAGTATAAATTATGTCTAATGACATCATTTATCTTCTTAATAACTTGTTATAAGATTATTTTATTTGATTTTAAGTTTGTGAATATTACGTTTGCTCTTTTTTTGGTATTGTATTGTATCGGTACTTAAACATCTCGTCATTTTGTTATTGTGCTATGGTAATTTTTTGCATTTTTGTCTTTCATTTTTTTTAATGTGTATGATAAATATGCCTTTCTATATTTCTTTATTTTTATAATTGTTTGTTTTTATACTGATTAAGTTTAACACCATAATGACTGCTGCGTCCCTATTTTTGACACGTTTACCAATTATGCTTGTTTGTTTTGTTTACACATCGATCTCAATCATAATTGAGAGATTTAGCATGGCATACTATAGTGTTATTAACTGGCTGTTTCTGTATTGGCACTGGTATAGATTCAAGGTTTGCTGTATTGGCCTCATCCCGTAGGGCCGAGGGCCAATACAATTGACCGAGAATCTGTACCAGTGCCAATACAGAAACAGTCAGTTTATTAGACATTTATTAAATGATTATAAGAAAATCAAAAACCGTAATCAATACAGGGCCAATACAGCCTTTTCCAGCTTTTTTCTGTATTGGCCCTGTTTTTCTTAAAAAACCGTGATCAATACAGGGCCATTACCGCTTTTCCCCCGCTTTTTCCTGTATTGGCCCTGTTTTTTCCGTATTGGCCCTGTTCGAAGAGCAATATTAAATCTTGATTTATATTGACAGTGAAACATTTTCAGTATTGCACATGCTGATTTATTCGTATTAGGGCTTATTTGCTCATATCATTTAATAAAATAATATTCAATCTTCAAAAGTCTCACAAAGAATATGACTTTACCAAGTCGGAAAGATGACAGTTGTTATTCATTCGTCAGAAACGTTTGAGCTTTTAAATTAGGCCTATTGATTAGGGATTTTAAGTTTTGAATTTCCCCCTGTTATTTAGGTCTGTCCGTTTTACCGTGAACATACCTGTTGATTGTGTTCTGATGATAAGGTCTTTCCATTTTTCCGTGGAAATATAAAAAAGATGTGATAATGTATGATTGCCAATGATACATCTCTCCACAAGAGACCAAGTGACACAGACATCATCTACTTTAGGTCACCATACAGATTTCAACAATGAGAAAACTTCATACCGCATCAAATAAGTTTCCATAATAATACTTTCTAATTAACATTTGATATTTTTTGTAATTGTTTACATAGTAAAGGTATTCTGCACGCATTAACATCTTGTGTATCTCGGCATTGCTTTGATTGAGAGTAATATGGCAGTTGGATTAATCAAACATCAAAATCGTTAATTGATTTCATGTTTTATGACTTAATGCACAATGAAACCTGTTTTTATGGCTTAAAACATTAACAAAAATTTAGATGACAGAAGAAAACCAAAATATATTTTAACTGGAATGTTGGAAAACTCTGAAAACAATCTGAACAAATTGTAAAAATGGTATTCCCTAAAGAATATGGAAAGCCACAACAAGCAGCACTCAAGTCTAAGGTCTTTTGAAAAGAATACAGAAAGAACTGATAATAAACAGACGGTTAAACCAAGAAACGTTCCGATTGCAGACAAAGCTTCAAATGTATTTTTTGTTAGAAAATCTTACTGCTACGAGTTTCAGGTAAAATAATGTGGAATAAATGAGCACTCAGGTAATCCAAAATACAAACACATCATTTCACAATCATCATTGTTCATGGCTCCATGAACATTTCATTCAAAAACAAATCGGAGAACTTACCATGTGTGTTTGGATTCGGACCGAAGTTAAAGAGGGCCTTCAGAAATACTGTTAAACTGTAAACTCGCGTAGCGGTATTAAGATTTCATGGATTCTAATAAGGAACTTCTGGATAATCTCAAATATCGGTCTTTCTTTGAAAGGGGTCATATCAAAACTTTTCATTTTTCAACCCTGTATGCTACCTTCCCCCTTTATAAAATGTCTGGAAGAAGTAACCTACCATGCTATTTATCATTGAACTAGTAGCCTACGCTGTATATATACAATCCGCCAAAAGTTAACCCCCACCTTTTCTAATTGCAACTATTTTTTTCTTTATTTAAAATATTCATGTGATCCTCGAAAAAGAGAAAACATTCATTGAGCTATTTTTCTTACATATACCATAAACAAACAACAAATTCAAGTGTGGACATTTCTGCAGGTTATATGCATTGAAATGTTGCGTTCATAGAAATAGTGCAAATTAAACAAATCAAAAACATAATTTAAGTTTCACTGTGACTTTTTTTACAAAAGGAAACACGCACTATTATTAAAATACTCAACACATATTCTTTGGTATGTTCGGCAAATTTAATGCAGTTGTTGATCTCTGCGATTGAGATTTATGCCAATGGTATCCCATACAAGTTTGATAGGGTTCATGTCTGCAGACATGGAAGGCCAAAATAAAGTGTCAATGGCTTCCTGCACTTTGTACTCGGTCACACTATTTGCTTTGAGTGGTCTAGCGTTGTCGTCCATGTACAAGGGTATTGACGCAAGTAGGTAATTGTCAAAATGAGGGACTACAATATTTCTAAGCACCAAATCCCTGTGTTTCTGTCCGTTCATGTTAACCTGCAGAATACAATACCCAGTTTACAACGGTATGAGAAGCAATCGTATTCTGTAACACATCCAGCACCGAATGCAGTCGTTGGGCAAAAGCTGTTTTGGTAATATACAGTTTTTATGTTCCTGCCAAACTCGTATTTCGGTTGTCGTTTACTGGATGTAGCAGAAACCGACTTTGATCTAACCAATGCACTTTTTGCCAGCGTCTAATGTTCCGGAGTAGATGGTCATTAGCTCAATGAAAACTGATCATACCATGCATGGCTGTTAGGACAGGTCTGTTAACTCCATGACGAGGTTGCCTCGAAAAAGTCGACGGATCAATGTGTTAACACTAGCAACAACCTGGAGGTCAGTGGTGTCAAATTTGCGGGGCAGGAGTAAATGAGTTTACAATGATTTGAATGCATCAAAACAATGTATTTGTAAAAGTGTTTGATAAAAAGTTGTCTAATGGGTTAATAGAAGTTCAATTTGTTTGGTCGTAATGAATGTCTTAGTATATTTAACGGCAATTCAAAACACTAAGTATTAAAAAATTTTTTTCGTAATAGTTGACAAAATATTGCCAGTTATATTTAGGTATTGCTTAATTTGTGTCGGACTGTAAATTTATCACAATGGGGTACCATACGACATATTTTGTTAAAAGGGAATAAACAGATAAAACATACTACACAGATACATTAGTGATATGTATTCTTGAGTTGACAACATATTTGTTCCAAATTCAAAAATTGTCGGCATTCATTTCGTAATAAACTGCGTGCCTGCCTTTTCTTGTTTTCAAATGAGTCGAAGTTCTCTCACGCACATGTCAAGAATTTTCTATGTTACAGTTATCTTCCAAAATACTGTTTATCTTGTTATTTTTTAAACTTTGTAACCGTATTAGATAACGACAATTTTAGATAACAAAATTGGTCCTCAAGCAATGTTGATTACGTTTGACGGAAGCTATCCGGAGACTCCATATGAGAGCTATTCCATCTTATGCATTTGATATAAGTGCAGGGGTTTCATTATCTTTCATGTTGACTGGTACTTTCCACATTTCTAGGTGGTACTTTTAAATCTATTCCATGAATATCTTATATAAAAATTCCTACATTTAGGCGATACTTGTCAATAGCATAGAAGGGTAAAAGTACCGGGTACCGCCTCCTAATGAAAGGCCTGTAAGTGATACGCATTTCAAACTGTTAAACCATAAGTGATAAAGACATAGGTATTTTAAATTTAAGGTCCTTGTCTAAAATAAAAGAAACAAAAAGAACTAGAACAAAGGTCAAGGTCATGTTCTAAATTTAGATTTTTGCTTGTCATCACTTATTTTCAGAAATCTTATATCAAGTTATTGACAAACAATTTTACAAAATTGTTACATTGTTAGTTGCGACTTGTCGTATTACGTAAATTTAAATTGAAAGAGTACATAGATATTAAATTGGAGTTTTTGTCCATTTTATATCTAAAATTAGCTTATGGTTATATAACTCATTAACAATTTGAAGTAGACACCTAGAGTATGTTTTTAGGCCCTTGTTTCATGCCCTTAAAATTGGAGTCGAGGTCAAAGTTTGATTTGACGTTCTAGATTTTAACTTTTGCTTTAACCTTTGATTAATGCATGATAAAGCTATGGGATTTTGTGCATTAAGTTACAAGCCATATGACCTTGAAAATATCGAAAGGATCTACTTTTTGTACTTATTTAATGGTGAAGTGTATAGAAACACATAACTGTGGATGTAAATGTACATTATAAAGGACTTGTTTTCTTGAGACCAGGTTTATCAGAACAAGATAGACCAGATCATTATGGAACTAAAATTTCTGTGCCTTACTTTGGACCCAACAAAACAAAATGGATCCTAAAAGAGTCATTGCGATACACTTGAAACGTTCATAAGAAATAAGAAAAGATGAACGAAAACTTTTCTTGTGAACTGTTAAACATTTCAAACCAGTTACGTCACAACCAATTTCTAGGTGGCTTGTGAATACAATCAAAATGGCATATGTAAATACAGAGATATGGATTACCTTTTTGTTATTTTGATTGCATGATGGAAATGTTAAAATAAACCAGAGGTGTCCTCCACCTTGTCTATATGAATAGTCAACAGAGGACACTCACCAACATGGTAAATGAGAATAGAAATAATATAAAAAATCTGTTGTTTTGATTTTCTGATACTGCTTGCTGATCATTGAAGTATGTTTAGTATCTTTCTATTCTCATGGTCTTATTTACCTTTTGCTCCAAACACAGAAGAGGGTTACAAAAATCTTTTAAAGAGTCTACTTATTATATCAGTATTTTTGTTTGTTAATTGGTCTTGTCTTGCTTAATGTTTCTGATTATTTAATTTCTATCGATCATAATGTTGTCAAATAATGTTATCAGACAAAACGCCCAAACATAGTTAAAAGCGTAGTAAAATGGCAATAACTCCAATAAAGAGTCGTCAGACAATTTTCGTCCTTTGTCTTAATTGGAGATCTTGTATTGTTGATCATTTTCGTATTTTTAAGTTTCTTTTATTTATTATAAGTTTTAAGATCTAAAACAAAAACGCAAACAAAATTATATCAATCGTCATCAAATAACAATTACTTATTGATTGATGCTTTCAATCATAAGACTTATTTGTGAAACTGGTCTGTTTGATTAATTTTTGCGATAAAGGTTACTCTCTATCTATTACAGTTTTCAAGAAAAATAGCAAAAGTAAAAAAAAAGTAGCAAAATAAGTTATTTAAGGACAATACCTCGTACAGAAAAACGTCTGACAGTTTCAAGTAAATAGATAATGGGTAAAGATCAACATTTAGGACATTTTTACCCTTTTCGGATTCTTTTCCTCTTTTTATAACAGTTATCAGAATAACAGGCATTTACACCACACCACATTTACCTATATCTATTTACACCCTAAACATAGTTTTGCCATGTTGGCCATCTTTGTTAGCAGGCAGGGGTCCTGTGACACATGTTTTGAACTGAATACCCTATTATTGATTGAGGCCAAATTTTATACTACTTTTTCCAAGAAGTTTCAGAAAAGAAAGCTTTTGTAAAAGACTACAAAAATTGTAAACAAATGACTATAAAGAGCAATGATTTTTAAGGGGTCAATTGACAAAGTTTTTCATGTGAATTATTTGAAACCAGATACCTTTATGATGATTGTGGCCAAGTTTGATTGTATTTGGCCAAGTAGCTTCGGAGTTGTAGACTCTTGTTTACAAAGATAACAAACATTTACCCAATTTTTTTAATAATTTACTATAAAGGGCAATAACTCCTGTTAGTTTTATATTGTCATATGTGTAGAACTTATTTTGCTGTACACCATGGTGTTCCCAATTTATCTATATATATGATAATAACCAAAAAATGCTAAATGTTTATAAAAATACCGATTGGGAGTAACGGGTTGTCTGATTTGTCTGAAAATTTCAGACCAGATATATCATGACCTTATGAACAATTTTATTCAATGACATATTTTCTTTAAATGCCTTAGTTGCAGAGATATAAGCCACACTTTTCATTTTCCCCTTTTGTCAATGTTAAGACCTAGGGAACATCTTGGTTGTTAATCCGAGTTGTCTGGCACATTTAAAAACTTAATACCGCGATGATGATTGTGTCCAAGTTTGATTAACTTTGGGTCAGTAGTTACAGAAGAACAGATTTTTGTAAAAGTTAACGGACGAGTAAGCTCACTTGGTCCTTTATGCCTGGTAAGTTAAAAAGAATTACTTTAACCTGTATGCTATTTTAAATCTTCAAATTTAATGAACCATGACTGAATATATAATATTTTTTAGGCCATTGAAATGAGATATGTCATTACATCTGTATATCAAATATCATTGAATTGTTATAAATGATTCCCCTTAACCTGACATAATTACAAACTAATACATGTTAACTAAACAAAACCTTCAAAGACAATAGACCACGACTGAGGGGTAATGACCAAGTAATCGCCATATAAATCAGATGTGCTAATACTAATAATACTTGTTGTGTGTAAGCATTATGTTAAATAATTGCAACTTATATATAAGACACCTATTGTTACATATTTAGCTTAACTTTTCAATTCTCTAGAGATACTATTGCTTCAGTTTCTAGTTTATATCCCAACAATGGATTACCTACTCCGAATTTGGCACTACTTTATGGAATTTTAGGTCCTCAATGCTCTTCAACATTGTAGTTGTTTGGCTTGATAACTATTGTAATCTGAGTGTCACTGATGAGTCTTATGTAGACGAAACGCGCATCTGGCCTATTAAATTATAATTCTGGTACCTTTGATAACTAATTATATAGTCTATAATTAAATTTGAATATAGATTGCAAATCAAATACAGCCGAAGTTGTTGACTGTCAAAGGTTAAGTATCAATGACTATGTGTATGTAAATGTTAATGTATAATATACTGTATTAAAGAAGCGTCCGGCTTGTGCACGTACAATCAATTTTTATGTATTCTACAAAGGAACACACTTACATTTGTACCATAATATTGATAATTTGCATGAGTAACAGTACACTGCTCTTGACACCAAATAATATCATCAAGGTCTTCATTAATTTTGGAAAATTTCCATGACTTTTCATATTTATAGCATGATGTTACCATTGCACCATCTGAAAAATAGGACATTGTTCAAATGCTACTGAAACATTAACATACAAGTTGGTTATTTGTCTTTTGTGTGATTACATTCATATATTAACCTTTTAAGTTGAATAGATATGATAATTATTGTTTAGGTAATTATAAATTGTGCTTAGCTTATTTAAAAGAAAAATCAAACGGGATTTTACTTCAATTTCAACTTAAGAAATTATTCATTCCATGACGTATTGTGGGCTTTAAGATCGTGTGTGGTTTAATTAAGGGATAATTCATGGAAGCCATAGATTTGTTGAAAATTTACACATGGCCTAGTCCGTGATATTCGAATTTTATCCTGAGTGTTAGCGAGGGATAAACTTCTTGGCGTAGAGTGCATGGTATGAAATATAATTAAGTATGCCAGCCTAACATCGGACCTATCAGCGGAAATATAATTTAAACATTTCAAAATATTACTCAAAATTGCAGACATTGCTTACATGAAATTCAGAGTATTAAATGTAGCTCAATGTATATATGCGAGAAGTAGTATAACATTATTGTTTTAAAATATGTGAAAACAATTCAAAACTGATGTGATTGGAAACAATTAAGAAAGCTTGTTGTCAATGTGAATACAGAAATTTTTGTTGAAGCCATGATTAAACTTTTCACTAGCAAACTGAGATAAATAACAACAATAGAAACTGACATTTCAAATACAAAATGCCAGTAACGAAAACCCAGCATAATATTCTCCAAGAAAAACAAATAACTAATGTTGGCAAAAAAATTATAACTTTTACAATAAGTGATTTCCTATTTTGCATGACATGACGTCTTAACGGACATAACACATTAGTTTTAAAAATGCCAAATAATGATTTTTTGGTCAAAAGTGTAGAGTTTAATTATTGGCAGAAATATTATTGATTATTCTATTTTTGATATCATTTAAAAAGCTGTAAGCAAAACGGCATGATATCATAAATGAATTTAAACCATGTAAAATGTACACATACCGGTATTTTTGCCTTTTTTCGAGACAGTAATCAGCCATTGATCGATATGTCCCCCACACTTTTCTTCAGTATTACCCGGACATTGTTCATCACATTGATCATCCCTCTCTTTGTCAGACTCCGACGGTTTCGTTTCACGACAATAGCAAACATCGTTCTGCAACATAACAAACTCATGGAAATACAAGATCAGAATTATCTTAGACTAATATATTCATGATTTAACAAAATATGATAGAATCATGCTCTTTTGCGATACATAAGACGTTTCCGTACCGCTTATACAAAGAATATCAATCGAAATATTATATAAATCATATATTGACCTTCAGTGTTTTGCTCGACATTCCCAGTTGTAAATTTTGAACTCCTTATTATGTTCTAGTACTTCTAATGTTGATTGATGTTCTGATATAGTTGAGGGGAAAAACACGTTCAAATAAGTATGATAATCCAATAACCAAAAGTGAAATACTTAGGCTGTAGAACAGATAATATGTTTGATATGTTTAGCAAGACTAAAAGAGGGACGAAAGATACCAAAGGGACAGTCAAACTCATAAATCTAAAACAAACTGACAACGCCATGGCTAAAAATGAAAAAGACAAACAGAAAAACAATAGTACACATGACACAACATAGAAAACTAAAGAATAAACAACACGAACCCCACCAAAAACTAGGGGTGATCTCAGGTGCTCCGGAAGGGTAAGCAGATCCTGCTCCACATGCGTCAGACTCCAGAGTAGTGTTCTAAGGGACCATCTATTTTAAAAACATCTAACTGAGAACGCACTGTGTTCCTGCGGTTGAGTAGAAACTACCTCTCATTATTTCTTCAAATGTCCTCAATATAATGAAATTCGAAGGGATACTATCGATACGATCTCTTGTTCTAATCTTAAGATTATCTTATATGGGGACAGTTTAAAAGCTGACGAGGACAATATGCAAATATTTCATAAAGTTTCTGAATACATAAATAAAACAAAACGTTTTGTAAGTTAATCTAGTATTTATATTTATATCATATAAATAGCCTTTTTTTAATATCATGTAATAATCGAGTGGATTGCCCGGCGTAATTGACTATGGTCGGACGTGTGTGTTGGTTCCAGTGACTGTCTATCAGAAAAGTAAATAACAGTTGACTGTTTCTTTTTTTTTTCTTTTTTTTCCACATTTTTTTTTTCATTTATTTCATTTGTTGTATTTGTGTGTGTGTGTATGTGTATTTATTCAATTTAACATATGCTACCATAAACTGAATATTGCTTGTTAAATAGATGTTATTTTATTTAGGGAGACGGATTTATAATTTTAAGTTTTTCGAAACCTGTTTCCGAATCCCATATTTGAACTTTATGTAACCTTGTAATATTTATCTTGTAATTTTTCATTAATAAATACTGTTTAGACTAAAAGTGAAATAGTGCTCGTGGAGCAATCAAACAAAGTGTGTTCAGATATGCAATCAGATCGAGAATTTCAGATTGCACAAACAAGATTGTATTATACATACCAGATTTCTTATTAATATTTTGCAGAACTTCAAAAGGAAAAAATCCCGGCAAAAATGAACCGGCAAAATTAGTAACCAATTAACAAAAAAGAAATATATAAGATTGAAAAATATGGACTTGGGTATGAGAAAAGCGTATCGCATACTGCAAAAAAAATAAAATATTCCAGTTGTTGTACATTTTCTAACCAAACAGAGATAATGATAGAACTCGTATAACTTATAGTCATTTCTGAAAAATAACAAAAGCTTAATTTTGAATGATACTTGCAAAAAATGGAACTATGTAAATATACAAAAATTAAAAACTTGTTAGTTTTTACTGTCGGTTTGTCGATGTAAATCTTGGTTAACCTTTTCAATTTTTCCAAACCTGAGGCTAAATATCTATCAATTTCTCCTGACCAAACAATAATAGAATGCACATTTTTACATTTCAGGTACATTAACAATTATTAATGAATAAAATCCGTTTTATGAATATATCTTTTCTTTGTTAAATTGCCCTATTGTCAAAATCATCTTGATTCACTTATAAAAGACAAAAGTGATAAATAGCGAATCTTTTGGACCGCCACTGGAATTCGTATAATGATGGAGAGCGACAGACATTTTGCTTGCAACTTACACATCACAGAGTTGTTGTAATGGTTATTTCATGTTCAAATAGCAGGGCAGAAACCAGTATAGAGCTTCAGAATATACAATTAGACAATTCTGCGAACATATACATTCAGAACGATACAAAAAAAAAAGTATTAAGCAAGATACTGCTCGAATGAGACTACTCCAGGGTCACCATAGTTATATTTTCAACCGAACAACTATATGGTTCATCAAAGAAAATGTCAACGTGGCATTTTGCTTCTATTTAATTTTTTTCAATCTTTTTGGCTATAAACCTACATCGAAAGACTCTAGGTCAACATGATTTCTGGTTTATCAATATGAATTACCGCGATTAAAAAACAAACTTCAAATGCGTCAACGATGAAACTGTCATAACAACACTCACACGAAGGATTTCCTGAATCATAACAAATCCTAACAACGGGAAAAAAGCTATAGTTGTCATACTCAATGAAATCTGAACAAAATTGAAACAGTCTTTCCCAAACAAATTGAAAGCTTTAACACGCAGAAGATAATTGAAAAGTCCTTATAAAAAAATGCGGAAGGATCTAGTTATCAATACAACATGTATTAGGTTATGGTTAATGTAAGGAAATATTGACACATGCAGTAATAAAATGTAAAGTTGTCTGCATTTTTATGCCATTTTCTATGACTATGCATATTATTTGATAACTAAAAAGTAAAATAACAACAATACTAACTCCAAAATATATCCAATACGTAAGTTCCCTAATCATGTAAATTAATCTGCTAAAATGACCATATGGGTGAAAAACGATAAACCAAAATGAATAGGAATACATTGTAGTAAGAATTGAACTTATATTCTAGACAATTTAGATACAATATTTAATAAAATGCATATAGGCAATACGTGTATATAACCATCGTTAAAACATCTAGAGTCAACAAACATATCTTAAAACCTCCAATATATTATCAAATATTATTGCGAATAATTATTCCTCCATGCTTTCATCGATTATTATGAACTACTTTCAAGTGTAAATTGAAATAAAACTAGTCATTGTATACTTAGGGAAAAACGAGTACTTTGAATATATAATTATGTTTGCATCCTCATAACTTTTTGATCCCAACACGAACAAATACCAAACAGTCATAAAAGAGGGACGAAATATACCAGAGGGACAGTCAAACTCATAATGTTTATCTTTAATTACAAGATCATTTGGCCAGATGGGACTGGTATTATTTCAATACTACACAAAGGTTAAATTTCTTGTTTAAATCGTATGTGATTGTACTTAAATATAGCTAACAATTCCAATAAAGTCAAAGTTGACTATGGACGGGTCAGGTCTAATGATGATTCTGGTAACTTTCATATGCTCTAAAACGTTTTCTTTCCTTAGCTTAAAAAAGATTGTGAAGCAGAATAATCTGGACTAGGAAGAATTTACACTGTACCCTGTTTGTGACAAAATAGCTAAAATATTCTATTCAAGACAAAATAAACTTACAAATGTTCCATAAACCAGATAATCTGCAAGAGCTTCTCTACATTGGTCTTCACACAAACTATTATTATTAAGTAAACCATTCGTACGAATATTTTTCCATGACGAGTCTAATTTATAACATGATGTAACCCCTACACATTCTGAAAAATTAAACAATGTGCATATAACACTTATGAATTTCCTTTTTTTTGTACATCGATTAGATAATTTCTTTTTTCGTGTTTTCCCTTTCATATATAAACAGTGTATATTGATTATATATATATATGTAATAAACATTTTTTTTTCTAAATTCAAATTGCCTTACAGACATGATAGATCTATAAAATATAACAGTTCTACATTTACTTGCTACGTATCAAACCATATAACTGTTCATAGAATAACGTATTATAGACTCCCAGTTCAGTCATCTTTAGTTTTATTAATTTTTTCCCTTTAATTTTAAATAACTGCATTTAAACAGTCATATTTGGTAAATATTTGAAGAATGTGCTTACCCATTCGGAGCACCTGAGATCATTCCCAGTTTTTGTTGGGGTTCGTGGTGCTAAGTCTTTATTTTTCTTTGTTATGTTTTGTGAACTACTGTTGTCATATTTTTTTTTAGCCATGGCTTTGTCAATTTATTGACGACTTATGAGTTTGAATGTTCCTTTGGTATCTTCTCTTTATCTTTAACTTTTGTTTCTCCTTTTTAAAGAAATCCAAGGGATAAGGTTGTTGATTTCGATGAGTGTTATTGTATACCATCTTCAATTTATTTCGTTCACCGGAAGACCCTCAAATGAAAGTAAGTGTGCATTGCTTAGTGATAAGCACGAAAACAGATGACTCCTGTGAAGACGAAATGCGCGTCTGGCGTACTAAATTATAATCCTGGTACCTTTGATAACTATTCTTCCTCTCCAAATTTCTATGGTAGACATTGAAACTGGTTTTCATCGAAATTTGCACAAACGCAACTCCAAAGAGCAGGATACTAAACGAGTTAAAGATTTTAATTATCTTATCTGAAGATTTAAGGTAAATAACTGAACTAATTAGTACCATCATTATTAATGTATTGTTCATTACAACATAGAGTACACGTCTATTCGATTTGAAAAGTATCTCAATAAACAAAATCCAGAATCGAAAGTTTGATTTCCAAAATCATGCTGCGCAGTCTCGGTGTCTCCTTTAATTACACCCCAACATATAGGATCAATGAATCATATTTACGTTTCCATAATGCAAACTGTATCTTTAAATTTTAAAAGTACTGGGATGCTAATATATTAAATTTTGATTATGTTTAAATCGAGAAGGAGATTTGATAGAAAAAAAAAGTTTATAAAATGATATGTTGTCAGTCTATTATAGCTTCTCTATTTAAACGATCATGTTATATTTAATTATTAACAAAGACTACATTATAAAATAGACATGCACTATAACACTGATCACATGGAAAGCCATTTATCTCATTCCAGTGTTTAAAATAACAAAACGAAATGATTTTCAAATACAATTTGTCGATTGGCAGGAACGAAATATATCATTATTATGTCACCCTGACGGAGGTCGGGTGACATATTGTTATTGTTCCATTCTTTTTTTTATTCATAATCTTTCTTATTATTCCACACTTTTTTGTCCAGACTATTTCTTGGAATTGAATGAACCAATGATGATGGAACTTTACCATAATGTTACTCCCAATGTGCAGATGTGCAATCGGGGGTTGGCATTTCCAAGATGGCTGCCGTTGTCATGGAAACAGAAATAATGTGAAAATCGGAAAGTCTTCCAAAATGAATAGAACTTCTTGGAAATGTTACTTGGCATGCATGGGCTTGCAATCCATCTTTGGAATTTTCAAAAAGGCGACCGTTGCCATAGAAACAGTACAAATATCAAAATTTTCAAAATTCTTTATATTTTCGGAAAATTTGCAAAATGATGTATTGTGAAATAAATTAGTTAATTGAATGTTGAAAAGTTCAAAATGGCTGCCACTCAGTGGCAATTGGTGGACCAGGGTGACATCCGCTATTGCTGGCAATTGCAATTCTAGTTATGTCACCCCTATGGAAATAGGGGTGATATATTGTTATTGTTCCGAATTATTCTTCCACACTTTTTGTCCAGCTTAGTTCTCGGAGATGACTTGACATACATTAATAAAACTGTACCATAATGACAATCCCCATGTGCAGATGTGCAGTTAGGGTCTGGAATTTTCAAGATGGCCGCCGTAACCATGGAAACGGCAAAAATGTGAAAAACCGAAAAATGGTCCAAAATAAACGAAACTTTCAGGCATTGTAACTGATCAGGCGAAAGCGTGAAATCCATCTTAAAAACTTTCAAAATGGCTACCGTTGCCATGGAAATAGTCCAAACGTGAAAAAAACGAAAATAATTCCTTAATTAATTCATAGTAAATCAACCGTTACAGATACGACCCCTAATACTCCCCTTTGTAACAAGAGTATGAACTGTAGAATTCATTGCCGTTGGAATTTTTGAGATTGCTGCTGTTACCATGGAGAAAAGGCTAAAAGTGCAATATTGACCCATATGGGAAAAAACGTCAAAGTATCATTTTCTTACAAATTTTAAGCTCATTCCCGGTAAAATGCTATTGAAACGTCATCTATCCTTAAAATTTTCAAAATGGCCGTCGTTTTCATGGAAACAGCAAAAAAAAAAAAAAAAAAATCCCAACTTTCAGGTAAAATTCTGTAATCACGAGTATGCACATACGATCAAATACAAATCTGTACTGCAAAACATCTTCTAGAATATGCTAGAAGAAAACTAATATATAATTTAACGTGCTTCTATTCTATACGAAAATCGTGCTTTGAATAGAAAATCGCCACTGAGAGAGAGAGAAACACGAGAGAGAACACATAAGTGACATTTCTGCACTTGCATTAAAGTACACATCCGTAAATCACACACCTGCTTAAATATACACATTAGCTGAAATCAATCGATGAACATGTAATTAAATTGTACACGGTAAGATACATGTATTGTGTGTCACACGAGCTATTGAAGAATAAAATAAACAGTTAGTACGTCGCTCCGTCAATATATACACATGTTGTCTGTCCGAGGTTCCCTCTAAAAAGAATATTAATGTACTAAGTCCACGATAATATACTTCAGTATCACGTGACTCCACCTTCCTCCTCGTGTCTGTGTCTAATTAAAGATTCAAAAGAGTTCCCCAACTATATATAGACATCAATCTTATTCTACGAGAAGAGAAAAAAGGGGGGTGTTCAAAGGCATGTATACTAGATGTACTTTGTGACTTTGGTACATGCAAACTGGTTGCTGCTACTGTGACAATGTCCAGAACGGGGTGACATCCACCGCTATTGGTTGCAATGGCAAATCTAGTTATGTCACCCTGACGGAGGTCGGGTGACATATTGTTATTGTTCGATTCTTTTTTATTATTCTTATTCCACACTTTTTGTCCAGCTTAGTTCTCGGAACTGAATGGACCAATGTTGATGGAACTATAACATAATGTTGATCACCATGTCTAGTTGTGCACCTGACTTTGGAATTAAAAACATGGCTGCCATTGCCATGGAAACAGCAAAAATATGAAAAATTCAATGGAACATTCCAGAACATTAGTGTTAAATTAATTCTACAGCCCTTAAATGTTATATGATGGTATAATATTATCGGGAGCACAATATGAAGCAGCAGTATGACTTTGGAATTTTCAAATGTTGCCATGGAAACTGTTCAAAAATAGCAAAATTTTGAAAATTCTTCAAAAATGTATGAAACGTTATAGGAATGTTAACTTGTAATTCTAGATGCGGCATTCAACTTTGAAATTTCCAAAATGGCTGCCGTTACCATGGCTGCTGTTTAGTGGAAATTGGTGGACCAGGGTGACATCCGCTATTGCTTGCAATGGCAATTCTAGTTCATTTTATTACTATTCCACACTTTTTGTCCAGACTATTTCTCGGAATTGTATGGACCAATTGTAATGAAACTATACAACGATGTTAACCATTGCCAGAAGTGCAGTGAACATTAGCACTTCCAAGATGGCTACTGTTACCATTGTAACAATAACAAGTAAAATCACAAAAATACTGAACTTAGAGGAAAATCAATTCGGAAAGTCCATAATCACATGACTAAATCAAATAACAAAACGCATAAAAAACGAATGGACAAGAACTGTCATATTACTGACTTGGTTCAGGCATTTTCAAATGTAGAAAATGGTGGATTAAACATGGTTCTATAGCGCTTACCGTCTCACTTTAATGACAGTGTGAAAAATGAGATTTTTGTTTTAAGTAGATAATTTGAGTAATCCTGAACATTGGATCATCAAATTTTTACACATTGAAGCTGTCTTCTATATACATGTTTTGAATGATTTTGGTAATCATCAGATCTACAATGTTGCCATGGAAACTGATAAAAAATATCAAATTTTTTTGAAATTTTTAAAAATGTATTGAAAGTTTGCAGAACGGTTGACTAGCAAATGTAGATGTGGCATATCACTTTGGAATTTCCAAAATGGCTGTCTTTTCCATGGAAACAAGACAAACATATCAAAATCGTCAAAACTTTTTGAAACTTTACAAAAATGATAAACAGCATACATAGATGTAGCTTTGGACTTTTGAATTTTCAAAATGGCCGCCGTTGCCATGGAAACAGCACAATTGTTGAAAATTAAAAATCGTACATAATGCTATGAAAACCGATAGAAAGATCTGTTGTCATGCATATACAGATGTATCTGCATTCACTGATGGAAAATTTGATTAGGGAGCCGTTCAGTGTCAATTGGGGAACCAGGGTGACATCCGCTATTGCTTGCAATGGCAATTCTAGTTTATCTATGTTATTGTTGTTGAAAACTTTCGTTACGTTAGACAAAAAATTTTTAGATAAAATAATGAAAATACAAGTTGCACATTTAAAAATTGAAAAGCACGGATTGATTGAGTGTTCTTTGCTTAATCACCGGTGGTAATCAAAATGTTATCAAAGGTACCAGGTTTATAATTCAATACGCCAGACGGGCCAAATGAGGATTGAAATTTAGGTTCTTAGTCAAAGAAAAAAAGACAAGACAAAATACACCTAATTATACAACGAAGCACTACACAAATTATTAAAAATAAATCAACACGAACTCGTTTGAATAAGAACTGAGCATGACAGTACTTTAAAGCAGATAAAATATTCTTATTTTATTGCAAGACATAATTTTCGGTAATAAAAACAATAACTAACCTGATGCGTCAACAGGATAGGTGGCTTATGAAATGTATTTCTGACCCATCAAGGAAATACACATTAAGGTAGATAGGGTGTCTTCCTCCATTTTGGATTTTGAAATACCAGAAAACAAGGTCTAGATGTTTGATAAAATGTGCAAATTCTGATATTAGTAGGTAATTCATGAGAAAGATTTTTCATTATGATATAGAATATACCATGTTTGATCATATTTATGGTTGTATTTTACCAAAAAACAAATACTTTTGTTTGATTCATTTTTTTCCAACTTTGCCAAATAAGGGGAGACAACTCAAATGCAAGGGCAGATAATTCAGATAGTGTTACTTTTACAATAGAATGTGTTAGGAATTTACCCATTTTTTTTGTAGCAAGAACACGAGTCCGGTTACCCCATTTTTTCTTCTTATTATCTGAAAGAATAATATTGGAGCTATCTTCTTATATTTTATCTCAAAATTCTATGGTGTAGTTTTCGTTTTATGACCGAAATTGGGTTTTCCATGCATAATCTATACAGAATTTGACAGTTTTGCGCAACCTGTAGTGTGAAATTAAGTCCGGTGATCCATTCTTTTTATTAATGTTCTTAAACAAGCAGGATATAAACTACATTTTGGCAAATTATTAAGAAATTCTCTGGATTATAATTTAGACACCCCATCTACCTTAAATCGAAAAGTCATATACAACACAAGTCAAACAGACTTTTGGCTGAAACAAACATTGTGTGCCGGGGTTAGGTATGTTTGCGGGCAAACAACACTCTCCTGACTTGGACAGTAGTGTAAAAGCTGTTCAGAACTAACTGTTAAAATCAGTTGATAAACCGACATAAACCATAAAAAAAAACTAACAAAAAAGAATTAATTCAAGAGTACTGGCAGTTATTGATACATTAAACGAAAATTATTGAAATGCTCGTTATTGAGTGGTAATACCTTATAAATATAGATTATAGTGAAAACAAAGATTTTTCAGAGATGTTTTTCGTTCTGTAATTGAGATTTAGAATGTGCTTTAGGAAAAACATCAGCTTCTTCACATGTTAGATATTTTTTTTATGATCAGGCAAGTATAAATGTTCGTTTATAGAAAAAGGGAGCATACGTATAATATAAGTGATATTTGTTGCATACATTGGTGATATACATATGTATGATATATGAGAAAACATTAAAGATTATCTGATAATATCTTAAGGCAGACAAGTTAATGTCATTTCTTTCTTAGAATGTTTGTATAAAGTATTCACATACCAAGTGATTACTAATGGTTGATGCCAGCATAAATTATTCCCATTGTAAAATAGGGCGAACTTTCAACAAAATATTTACCATACATTATGACAGTTGCTGAAGAAGGAATGGTTGCTGTTGTATTTTATCATTATCTTCTGAACGTTTCACAATATAAATCTATAACCATGTGAACGATTGTATTTTTTTTAACATTTGTGTCGTGTCGACTTTAAAGAAGCGTAATAAAGGGAAAAGATTTGTTGATTTTTTTTTTACTCATGTCGAAGTATGCAAATGATAAAATTAGCTGAATATAATAAAAAAATGAAGCAGCGAAATTAATACAAGGAAATCAATGTTAATGGTTTAGTTAGATGATCAGATTACTGGAGTCAAATTTCATAAACGAAAAAAGCCAGCTGGGGAATGAAAATCATAAATTACTTATTTTAAATACTATAGTGATATTTGAAACTTCTCTGAAGTATTTCTGAAACAAGCAATATAAACGGACATGAATTATGAAATAGCATGAATAGTTATAGGATACCATACATGCTTCAAGCTCTAGTTACACAAATACGTTTTCCTAAAACAAAATGTAGATTAAATGCACTTCAAATTGAAAAATTAATGCAGTACGTTTGATATTGACATATGACCAAATACAGTGTCTCTATGCACATGAAAATAATCAACCATATTGACACTCATGTCAAATTGATACAGCTCACATATAAATCATTGTATCACTTAAAAATATGTACATACCAATGAGGAAATTCTGATATATGGAAATGCATTTATTCAAGAGCACGTGCATCAGTTTGCAGAACTATTTTCTTTGAAAAGTGTTAAGACTTATTTATGATTATATAAAGTTTAACTTGCTCGTTGATTTCGGATTTGCTTGATTAATTTAATAAATGACATGGGTCATCCACTTTTATATGACATTCTTCCATTCTTATAACAACCATGGGTTTGCTTGAAAATAAGATCCTTATCATGCCTTCAGACTTTTTGTATATTTCAAAATTTAATCAATAGTTTAATAGTTTACCTTTGTATTGATTTTACATGCTTCATTGTTATTGGTTGGCTTTATAACATGTATCATGACGACGTATGCTTGTCCATTTTTTTTTTTATTGATATTACTCCGTGGTATTGTTCACAGTTTTTGGAAGATTGTCAGTTAACAAATAATTCCACGCAAACTAGTTCTAGGCCACGTCTATGTTTGCCCGTTTGGGAGTTTGGGGGGGGGGGAACAACATGGATACAATCGCTGTTCTTCAGCTTTTAAATGTTTTCCTGTATATTATTGTATTCTAATGTTTTATCTACTAGATGAGGAAATTTACACATTTGAATTTTTTTTTAAGCAATACCACCTGTAACAATCAATATCTAACAAACAATGAATGCCAACATGATATAAATAGTCATAGGGTACCGTGCGTAAAATGCATTCGGCTCGTGTTACCTAATTTATTGTCAAATGGTCAACACAATACATTTATTCATTTTCCATAAGTTTCTTATGCATATTTAAATGGTGTGCACGCGCAAAATAGAGCAATTAATGTAGTGCGTTTCAGATTGTAATGTATTATGAAAATATAAACCCAACGCAAGGGGTCTATTTGGCTATGTGAACTGAATTTATTACCTTTTATTCACATTTTTTTGTACGTGAATAAACACAATTGGTACATTAGCAAATCTATCAATGTTCTTATCAAACCCACGTTAACATGCCCTTAACAATTGAAATACAAACCATACGTGATAATGCACGTATACCTATGTACTGTACTACAAATTGCACGTTCTCACACTTCTACTAGTGAAGTATTTGCAACATGGGCACATAATTTTTCTTAACTGTTACGAGTGAGCCTGCACAAGTTAAAACATATAAAATTAGATAAATACGATATACGATAAAGCTAACGGTGTTTTCAATTAGACAAATGAAATTATATCTTTTAGTTTAATTATTCTACTTGAAAGTCATTTATCCGTTTACATCAACGAAAAGATTAAAAAAAATCTGTAAGCTTCGATAACATCCTAATCTCAATACAACAGCAGATGTGCTATGATTATTGGTGGAACAACTATTCACCAGAGACAAAAGAAGGTACATGATATCATTAATAGGCCAACGGTCATTGTCATTTTTAGAATGCATATCAACATTTAAAAAAAAAGTGAGCGTTGATTACCTTTTTCTTACGGATTTCAAAACGAGGGGAGAGTGCTCAAACAATCTCATCGGAAAAAGAGCAAAAATTATTTAGTCGAATAAAAATAATTGATAATCTTTTCAATCTATCATATCAAAATATATTAGTTTGTGATTTCATCGGTTCATCGCTTTATTTGACTGCGATAAGTCATTAAGTCGAGTAGCCTGATATTGAAACTTATCACACACAACATTCAAAGTTAAATTATCTGATAGTGATAATGTTTGAGGTCCGATTACTAAATGAGTAGTTAAAAATATTGTGTTACATTTGTACATAGCTTTTAAACAAGCAGTTACAATATCTTATACTAGCTGTTCACATATATATATATGTGACTACTGATCTCGAAAGTAGTGTCTTACACGAGATTTGTAAGATACCAAAGGGATACTCTAATTCATAAGTCGAAAAAAACTGCCAACTTCAAGTCTTAACAAAAAAACAGACAGATCTAAACAACATTACGCAAATCAAAACATAAAAAACTAAAGATGGAATATCCTGATCACCATATGGCACCCGTCGTGCTACTCATGTCAGTACAAAATTGACAACAAGTATCATGTGTTAGGTCACATTCGAGGAAAAGGAGACGGGATTGTAATTGACGACAATAGGAACTTATTATACATTGTCATCTGTGACACAGACATTCCATATCGATGATTTAAAAGTGAAAAATATGAAAAAAGTTTTTAATCTGCATCCTTGAAATCTGTACTATCTTCATTACGAATTCATTGACTGAACCTATCTGTTACATACCACATGTCACTAGAGACGTTTGTGGTGGT
Organism: Mytilus galloprovincialis; assembly: GCF_965363235.1. NCBI lineage: Eukaryota > Metazoa > Mollusca > Bivalvia > Mytilida > Mytilidae > Mytilus > Mytilus galloprovincialis. Next base: position 44,859,948 of record NC_134848.1, on the reverse strand, counting down.
CATTATAACGTCAGTATTTGTAGATTATATAATTGGTTGATTCCAATCTTATTTTGAAACCCAGATATATTTTCGCTTAATCGATTTTTTACTATTGAATAGTGGTGTTCTTCTATTGACTTTATTTCTGGAAACAAAATATGTAATACATCCATCACTTGGGAGTTGTGGTTATGTAGATGCCTTGTTTACAAAAGATAATTTCCATGAACGTTAATAGCAAAATTGCAAATGACAGCACTAACAGTATTTGGTGTTAAAGTTTAAAAGCAGTGCATTGTTTTTTTAAAGAAATGCATTCCGTTACAAACAATTTCAAGGGACAATGAATAATAAAATATTAAAGAAACATATTTAAACCGTTTTTGTGACGTCAGACTTTTCATTAAAAGTGGTGGTTCTATTTTTTTATTTTTTTTTTTATTTACAGCAAAACACTTTAGAAACCTGTCGCGGAAATTGTTTTTGCTTTGTGCTTATTTCACGGTCTTTTACGAATATTATTTCTTTACAACCAACCCCTATATTTTGTTATTTTTATATGCCTTTGTTGGAATCGAACCCAATCTTTAAGTCATTATGAATTTCTGTCATGAACACGGAGATAAACTTGGAAGTGTCAGAGGGTATCACAAGCCATGTAGCAAGATATTTGGAACTGGCTTTAAGATACAGATATTGTTGAAATTGAATATGAAAATGTGTATCCGACCGTTCTTCATATACAATGAAACATTTCAAATACATAAAGTCTTTTGAATGTTATATGAAAGATATGTTTTATACTGATCTAAACAAAAATGTCATAGGTTAGCATAACACAAATGGGTTTTGTTAAACCACTGCCGCTGTTGTATTAAACAAATAGTCGACATGACATATATAAACTTACGGGACAGCTTTAAATTGACGAAACGCATGCACGTTGAGTTAACCTTAGGCAAAAGAACAAACAAAAAAACTGTAGCTATCAGTTTATTTTATTTAGTTTTTAAGAACCTTAATTCCTACGATATTTCTTCCATTTTAAATTATAAAAGCGTCTATATAAATCAAAAAGAATTCGATTCATATTTCGGTATCATGTGTAATGTAATTATCTTAAAAAAAAACATTTTAAATGATAAAAGTCGGATGTATTCAGAATAAATCCAAACTAACGATTATTTCTCAAAGTATTCATTAAGTCATTTCCAGTTTCACTGTTCAATAACATACTTATGTACTTGTATTCAATTTTGCCAAACGACACTAAAAAGCTGTATTAATAGTAAAAAAAAACGGTTAAAGTGTACGATACAACAATGCATGAAAATGCGATATAAGATGATGCCATCAAATTAAACTATTTTGTATTTTTTTTTCATTAGCAAATGGTAAATATAATTATAAGAAGTACCCTATCACTTTCCGTGGAGGTGGGTTTTTTGTCTCTTTTGTTTCATATGTTATTCTTGTGTTATTACATCTGGAAACTGTATACTATATTGTATAATTACGGCTACTATATCCTTCCAAATAATACCTAACAATAGTAAATTTTTCATTTTATTCATTTGTTCATATATTTTTGTCATATAAAATTCACAACAAAACTTCAATCAACAAGTAATGAATTAACACTTATCATAAAGTGGATGATAGCAATAAAATACGTCTTGACTATTTGATAGATGTATTAGAAAAAGCCTAGTAACACGTCAAGGTGACGTGACGTTACATAAATGCTGTACATAGTAAACGTTAAGTGTGCGGTATTCACGATAACACTTAACTGAAATAATCAATTCTACTTGAAATATTTATGCGTTTTTATCAAGAATGTTAAATAAAGTTGAGAATAGAAATGGGGGATGTGTCAAAGAGAAAACAACCCTATCAAAGAGCAGATAACAGTGGGTCTTCAACTCAGCAAAAAAATCTGAACCAGGAGGCGGGCGTCAACTTGGTCCTTACCACAAGGGTATAATAGTTAAGTAAAACATGGGATGATTACACCAGAGTTAACGGAATTAAAAATGGTCACAGAGGGCGAAATAAAACATGGATAAGAAACCAAGACATAAAAGTATTACATGCGTTCAATTTAATATTTTTAAGCTCAATTCAGCAATTGCTTCCTATGTGCAACGTTATTATACTCTGTAATTTTTGTTTTACTTTAAACGATACAAGTTGTGTTATTCTGATTAAAGATTTAATGCAAAAACAATAAAAAAAAGAAAATGGTAAAAATGGAAAAAGAGAACACACGTCTTTGCATGATACTCACTAATTCATTAGGAGGGAATCATTTAATTTCTAATCAAAGTTGAAATAAAACCATAATAAGCTTAACCATTATTAACGGAAATGTAGGAATATTGCATATCTCAACAAACTAATAAATGCAGCTATGCCTTTTATTGTAATCAAATAAAAGGTATATTAGCGTGTGCCATATGGTAGATGTTAAGTATATGAATAATGAACGATTTAAAATTCCAATACATAATTTTATTATTTAGTCATATGTGTGTTTTTCGTATCAATCTATCACTATGCTATTCTAGTCATAATGACAAGAAAGAAGATTTTTTTTTATTGAAATCTATAAATGAAAATGAAAACAATTCGATAGCTATCTATATAGAGTTTCGCTATTTGCCGGTCTGATTTTATATTTTTAATCAGACTATTTGAAATAAAAATGCTATTGATATTTGTTATGCACAAATCGGATATTTCAGGGTCTGTTTTATTCACGTTTCATGTACATGCCTTAATTTCTATTGAACACTGACGTTCAAAAATGACAGACGAAAGTTTGTTATTAAACAAACTTGTCCTCACTGTGACTATGCAATCAAGATCAGCAAAAAAATTGCTGTGCCTTTGGTGTTTGTGGTTGTGTGTGTGGGCGTGTGCTTGTACTGAATATGTGTTAATGATGAAAACCCCACGTCCTTTGTTTTCTATTGAGTTAATCACTAAGTTCGACTCATATGAAGAGATACAGAAGGTTTTATAGCAGTTTGAAAACTATGCTTAACTGTGGAAACCGGTAAATGTGTTTGATAAGGAATCTGCCGAATACAAAGTGATGCAGATGCAAAAGTACAAATGTTTTGTCCAGTTCATGGCTGCAGTGCCGGGCAGTATATGTCTTGTGTAAGACTAAAGAATGCACCAAAAGAAAGACACTGGTTTTGTAACATTTTGAGGTTGTTCATTTTTATTTTTTTTTATTTCATAACTAATAAGATATTATTCACGATTTAAAGTTTTAATTAAATTTAATTAATCGAAAATAAACTGACAACGCCTGGCTAAAAATTAAAAAGTCAAACAGACAAACAATATAAAACTAAAGAATAAGCAACACGAACCCCACAAAAACTATAGAAGGTAAGCAGATATCTATTATATACATTGTATACTTTTTGTATGCTTTTTAAAGTGTTTGAAACATACTTTTTTGTTCATACTTTTCAGTGACTTCTTATTAAGTAAAGAATATATCAATTTTAATTGCACGCTTTGTGTAAATGTTTTCAAAAAGACATATTTGTACTAGAGATATTCTTATTAATGTGTTTTGTTTTTATTATATTTTTTTTTATTCAATTACTGAAAATCGTAATCTCGACCGGCAAAATAGCAAAACTCAGTATAAACTCAGATCACTATATTGACGGAACCGTGCGTTGTATAGGATGTCACCATAAGAGAATGGATATCATTTACACGAACAAATAACCCAATTAATATTTGCGAATTATGTCCTTGTACCGATAGTCAAATTTAGTATTTCTTTTGACAAGGCTTTTATAAAAAAAAAACATGATGTAAAATAGAAGTCTAGAACAACAGAGATCGATGTCGTGCAGATTTGGAACCAGTGCAGAAGTTTAAGAAATCTTGATCTATTCATATAAGGTCAAGTGCTTAAGGATTAAGGGGGAAATTCTCTAAAAGACGATTTAAACGATTTCAATTCGTCGAACACAACCATTAAATCGTGAAATCATCCAAATTAGATGGTTATCCTAGTGTATAAACGCACCACAATTCAATATCTAGACAACATAGATATAAAACATACCCACATATTACAATATAGCAAGCCAGAATTAGATGAAGGAAACACATTGGAAATAATCAGGATTGTCCATGCGTCCATATTAGAAAATATCGAAAGAAGCAGTAACCAGAACTTTTAAAATGTAAATACATGCACGCATTCTAATGGTTGTATAATGTACATTTAAGTTAAATCATGATTTTTGTGTCTAAACATTAGTTGATTTGGAGCTAGTCTTGTGGAAGAAACATTGCACAATTTAAAGTGTCTTTTGACCTTTTAATGGGGCGTATGTTATTGTAGGTAAGTTGTTTAATTGCTGTATGCAAATAAATTGTTATCTCGAATAAATTTTGTCCCCATTATCTATTGAGTAAAAAGTAACCTGCATAGGGTGTATATGACACAATATACATATTCATGATAACAGCTTAGTTATTCTTTTTTGGCATACATTGAATTTAAATGAATAAACCAATACAAACACTTGTTGAATGGTTCAAACAATCATAATCAAAATTTATTAAAGAACATTTACAAATTTAAACTTAAAAATTGGCGACAGCTTATATAGTATTTGTCAAAACTATGTACCTTGTATGAAGTACGTCACATCATGATGGATTCCAGAAAAGTACATACTGTTCGGATAATTTTATTTTCAAAACTTCCTACAACATGTTATTGTTAAAATGGACAAAAATGCGATGCAAGTCTTAAGGAGTTTATATGTCAATGTTGAACACATTATGAAATATATCTTTATCAGTTTCAATTTGAGACAAACGTTTTAATGAACGAAAGACAAATTCGTTCCCATATAATCATTTTAAATATACCCATTTACCATTACAATGAAGTCAAATTTATTTCATCTATCTATTTTGCTGATATTTAATATTTAGTATGCCTTCTATTTACTCAATAATTCAACAAATGAAATATTATACAAGATTAAACACACTTTTCATGTTGTTATTTTAGGAATGAGACCAAGGAAACTTTTATGTAAATGTCCAAAGAGGTTAATTAACTATATATTCAAAAAGATTGGTTATCTTTTACGAAAAAAATGTTCATGGCTTGAAAGTCAAGATCACTAATCTTCAGTTTTAGTATTATCTTCTGTTTGAGTTATATCTTCATCTTAAACATCAGATATTAGCAATAACAAGGTGAGTTCTGAAAAAGGTATAGCACTATATTGAACCCCAAGGCAAATTCAAACCGAAAACTCCTTAAAACACTGACAAATGAAAAACATCTTCTACAGAACTAGTATATGAAGATAAACATGCTACATTCAGTCCCATATGTCAAATGAATCTTAAATACATTTCTACTTTCCGGAACGTTTAATGCTCGAAATTATATAAAAAAATCACAATTTGAAAGATTAAATACAGCTGACTTTTAATCATTTAAAAAGTTAGTGAAATTTCCATCTTACCTGCTTTCCTTAGGTCAATAACTGAACAATATAATACCACAAATATCACTGAATTGAACATGTCAGTATTGACAACTGCACACGTCTATTGGTTTTGAAACGTATCTCAATAGAAATATTCAAATATATGAAATTGAATTATCAAAATCATGCTGCTCAGTCTCGATGTGTCTTTTAATTCCGCCGTATCCTAAAGGATGTGTGAATCATACTAACATTTCCTTAACATGAATAAGGCTAATTGTATGTTCAAATATTACAAGTACTTCCTTGCTGATATATTAAAATTTGATCATGTTTAGATCGAGAAAGATAATTTGATAGGAAAACAAACGTTTAAAAAATTAGATATTGTCATTGTGTTATAGCTTCTCTATTTAAATTATCCTGTTATATTGAATAATTTACAAAGGTATTCCGATATCTAAATTATAAAATGAGTATATAATAGACAAGTATTAGCATAATGTCATTTATTGATCTCATTCTGGTGTTCCACAAAAATCCTAATAGAAAAATAAATGTTTTCTGTCAAAGGGTTTTAGATGAATTGAAGGAACGAAATGTTTCATTTATTTAATGTACTTCGGCTGTTGTTGAACACTTACCCTGGGTTATATAAAGTATTGACAGAGTTTGCTAAATGACCAGTGGTAACGTACAGATAAGGTATTAGCATGATCAAGTTATTATTGAAATTGGGGTCTTGTTAAAGGAAAAAAACCGAAACACTACACAAAACATTAAAAATCAATCAATAGTATAGTGAATACAAATAATTTTTACAGATGCTTTACGTTTTGTTTTTCTGTCGAGATAAAGAATGTGATCCATAAAAACATCAGTTTCTTCTTCTCAAATGACCAGGCGAGTAAAGATGATGTGTATCGCATATAGAAAGAACGGAACATACTTACGATAAAAGTCATCACTATTGCACACATTGGTGGTATATGATTTATAAGAAAACATTTAAAATTATCTGATAATATATTATGTTCGTTAAGGTAGACACAGTGTGTATGTCTGGTTAATTTCATTTCTTAGAATGTTTGAGTAAATTATTCACATACCGAGTAAATAATAATGTATGATGTCAGCATCGGTTGTTTCCATTGAAACATAGGGTGAACTTTCCACAAAATATTTACCATAGATTATGACAACTGTTGAAGAATGAATCTTTGTTGCTGTATTTTTAGACAAAACGCGCGTCTGGCGTATTAAATTATAAGACTGATACCGTTGATCACTATTTTCAACACTGGGTCGATGCCACTGCTGATAGACGTTTCGTCACCGAGGGTATCAAGTGCCCAGTAGTCAACACTTCGGTGTTGACATGAATATAAATTACGTAGTAATTTTTAATAATAGTGTTTACAAAAGTGATGATGTACGTGAAATTTACGAATCGAAGTAACATTAGAAATATGAAAATGATTTAATTTGTATCCTATAAATCTGTACTGTCTTCATTAGGAATTGATATGTTATATATCACAACTAACCAGGGACAATTGTCACGGGTATTATTACGTCAGTGTCTGCAGATTATATAATTTGTGGTTTCTGGTCTTAGTTCGCTTAATCGATTTATAACTATTGAACAGATGTATACTACTGTTGAATGCACTTCAGAATATAAAATATGCAACACATCCATTACTGCGGAGCCATTTTGTGCTTAGTTGGATACGTTCATAAAAGTAAATTTATACGACCGTAAACAACAAAATGACAAATGACAGCACTAAACGTATTTATTATTAATAGTTTGAAATTAGTTTCTTGTTTTTGAAAAGTAGTTCCACCCGTCATAACAATTTTAAGGGACAATTATTAATGAAATATTATAGATATTCATTTAAACTTTTTCCGTGACGTCAGACCATGTGTTTATTGTGGTTTCTTTGCATAGCAACACTTCCTACACCTTGTTCTTCATGTACGAAATATCATACTCGACCAATATAATCCTTCGCGCACGAAAACCATCGAGCTGATATTTGTATCTCGGAATGATACTGCATTTGACATTAATTTTGTTACATATACCGCAAAAAATGCCGTCTTTTTCATAAAATCTTAAAACTTTGTTAAAAATTTATTATTTTGAAAGAATAGTGGTACAGATTAAGAAAATATTTATATAAAAAAGATATTCATAATATTTTCCAAAAATCTGCTTGTGTTTCTGTTAAAATAAAAAAAAATAGGAATGTCACTCCAAAGGATAGACATGATAGAAATGTGAGAGAAAAAAATTAGAAACTTAGAGTAAGCTTTTAAAATTTCGACCCCTTTATCTCTAACAGTATCACATAAAGTTATATTTGTTATTACATATTTTATTTGCTTAGGTGCAAATGAACTCAAATGCACAAACATCATTATGGGATCGAAACTGCATCGTATGCCCTTAAGAGGCATTTGTCCAATTGATAAGGCTCTGCTTTCTGTATCATGTTTAATGTATGTATCTTAAAATAATGAAAGTCGAATATATTCAGAATAAGTCCAAAATTACGATTATTTTTCAAAGTCTCCATTTAGTCAGATCCGGTATAACTGTTTGATAAAATATACTTACTATTGTTATATTTAATTTTACGACATTGTGAAGCTTTATTCATAGTAGAAAAAGGTAAGTGAAAAATAAATGATGCATGTAAACGCAATATAAAACAATGCCATCAAATTAAACGAAACATTTTTATATTTTTTTTTTGCAAATGGGGGTACACCTGTTACACATTAAGTGTAGGTGGTTCCCCTTTTATTTTTATTTTTAAGTGTTATTATATTGTTATTCCATCTGAAAATGTATTATATATTGAACAATTACGGTTACTATAAGCTTCCAAATATTCACTTAAAGGAGGTGGACGTCTTCTTCAATTCTCCTTTTGATACTGTCATTCAATTTGTTCCATACAATTGTTTGTTGCAACTCTAATATGAAATTGCATACGCGTACTATAAGATAAAGTCTGGTTTTATTTCAAATCGGCAACTGTAGATAGGGTCAAAAGATGAAATATAACCAACAACGGGTCTTTATCATGGCATCTAAAATTTGCAAAAACAAAGCGTAGAATCAACTATAAAAGTCTTTCGCGTGACACAATTCACACTAAAAAACTTATTGCATCATTTGTGATAATAAACGAAAAACAAATATGACGGGCATCACCAAAACCATGAACTGAATTATATGATAACGACTTTAGACATACACATATTAAGCTTAATATGTTAGTGACTGCACAATCCATCCTTTAATATGGAAAAGTAGAGTAAAATTACAACATACGTAAAATCAATTTGTTAGGATTCGGATAATTAGATTTGGATTAAGCAATTGATTTGATAATTCTTGTTTACCTTTAAATGCATTATGGAATTAAATAAAGCTTGTTTTTCCTTCCTATTGTTTGGACGGTTCATGGTCTATAGTCTCTAATGGTTTCTTTGTTGTGTTTAATAGTCTTGTGTTGTCTTTGTTGATTTTTTTATTAAGCAGCGTGGATATTTTGGTTTACGACTTATGCAGTTCATTATCGATTAAGTAAGAAAATCACCTTAATTATATTTTAAACAATTGAAAATAAAATTAAAGTTATAATTTCAGTGTTTAACCATTAACTTGTAGGAATAAGTTTATTCAAACGACCAAGGAGTAACTATTAAACTTTTCTGAATTCACTACAAAACAAAATAAGATATATCGTTTGTAATACGATCTGTCAATATTGATAATCATGTTTTCCTGAAACATATTTATCAAATTTATCTTAAATAGAAACATGTTCCTCGTTTCACCTCACCCTTTTTAAATATTTCACAATCACTCAATCGACATTGTATTGCAAAGTAAAAAAACACATTTCTGACACAGAGATTGATTAAAATGAATTTGATGCTAATTAGTAGTTGCTTTGTATTTTATGTCAATTGTTGGGGAAAATAAAATCTGCTACCAATTCAGCTGGCAAGTTTTATTTTTCACAACAATTGAAATTAAATACAAAGCTACTACTATTTAGCATCAAATTAATTTTTATTAATTTCTGTGTCAGAAAAAAATGTATTTATAACTTTGTAATACATTGTAATGATATATAAACAACGAAACCACTTGCAAATGTACCAGCATTCGATGAGTTTACTTTTTATTTCACTCTGAATGACACAATTGAATTTTTATTAATAGGACGATAGATGTTTTGTCTTTGTCAAAAATGTATTCGATCTTTTTTACCAGTCATTTCGTATAAGCACTAGTCGGTTACATTAACATTAAGACTGTACCATATAAGTGTATTTCAATAAAATACTTGTATATTTACAAGTAAATACAGCTAAAAAATAAAACTAACAAAATGTCATCACAAATAAAGTAAATGTATATAATCAACACTCATATAACTTGTATATGATTGAAATACACAAATACAACATAGGTTACATGAATGTTTATACAATATGTGTACATCCATGATTATCAAGTGCACTTAACATGTGTTAACTAGATTATTACAAACAAGTTGTCTTTCCCAACTTAGTTAACACGACATGCCAAGCAAATGTTCTTGTCCTGCAAACATTTAGAGTAGAACTTCCAACCATTAGCAGACTCTGTTACCACAAGTTGTGCCCCGTCAATAATCTCACAGTTCTCTGTTCCTGTTGTACGGTAATTGAACCCAAGACAATCATCACTCCTGTCACATTCTAGAGCACAATATGTTCTGATCCTTTTGGTTGATACACTTAAAAAGGTTATTGGTGCTCTAGTGTTAGACACACCACAGAAATATCCAGTAGGATTAGCTGTCATAAAAGAAAGAATAGTGAATTTAGAAAATAACAACTATCAACTAGATACACCAAATTAAATTAAGAATGGAAATGGGGAATGTGTCAAAGAGACAACAACCCGACCATAAAAAAAGACAACAGCAAAAGGTCACCAATAGGTTTTCAATGCATCGAGAAATTCCCGCACCCGGAGCCGTCCTTCAGCTGGCCCCTAAAAATATATATATATACTAGTTCAGTGATAATGAACGTCATACTTAACGTCAAAATATACACAAGAAACTAAAATTAAAAATAATACAAGACTAACAAAGGCCAGAGACTCCTGAATGTCTTGTAGTAATCTTGTATATGATTTAGTCGAGCTTATTTTGTGAGCGCAGTCTAGAACTGTCCGTTGTGACTAAATATATTATAGAAATATAGTAGTAACAAATTAATTTATTTCTCAAATATAACCATAATTAGTAAAAATAATCTTGGGCCTTTAAGAGACGGATAATAAATGTGACTCAAACGACCAGAACGACATAAACAATATACATATCAAACAATCAATTATAAATCAAAAAAGATAAACTGCCAAACGTTAATGTACCTGCAATTACAGTACTACCTTAATTCTGATTTTTAAAAAACACCAAGATTATAAATTCTGGCCAAGCTTCATTAAAAGACAATTTTGCCACTCCTTTAGTAAATATAAAGAACAGATACCTTGAATGTCCATTTTCCATATACCATCAATACTGAATGTTGTTATTATTCCAATTCCACGTATGTCAAAGGGCTGGTTGTCAGTTGATTGGATTAAACTGTTTTCTTCACCAATCTCGGAATCTACTCCGATATGAATCTGACCATCATTCCATAAAACCCAAATGTTGGAAAATCCTCCAGTACAATTGAGAAGAGAAGTTTTCATCATACTTTTCATTTCGTTTGTAGAACCGTCTGCATTTCCTCGCCATATGTTCAACATTCTATTGATCTGTGCAAAACATATTTCATAGAAAACATCAGACAGTAATGTTTCTGTATCTGACAACAGGATACATGTATCGCGACATGACTTTACCCAAAAACTGGTTCGATTGTCTCTTAAGGTTGGTATCAGTCCAAATGATGTCAACTTTGTATAATGATTGTAGATTTGATCTGTACTGCCACTTCGGATATTACCTTTGCTCAATGTTTTCAGATACACTTGGTTTATCCTTCCACCATAAACATCTTCAAAATAAAAATAAAACGAAAATTAATATCCACTTACACTGGAAAATAATCTGAACGAAAAACAAACCTCGCTATCAGATCAAAATCCCTGCGCTAAGTGTTGGGAGCATGGAAATGTGAAGGATTAAGGAACATATTTTGGCTGCACCACTTCTAACTCTTTGACATAAACTTTAAAAGGCTGTGTTGACTATGAAGAATATATGTACATACATTTAATCGAATACTTTTGATGCGGTCAGTGATGTTTGTGTTACTCATTAATAAATTTGTGTTTTGTTAGGAAATGCATTTGTGTTTTGTTAGGAAATGCATTTGTGTTTTGTTAGGAAATGCATTTGTGTTTTGTTAGGAAATGCATTTGTCTTTTCTTGTGGATTTTTTGGGCCCTGGTAATTTCAGTTTCTCCTTTAATTATGAGGTTTGATTGACTACTTGGTATTTTATATCTTCTTTTTTTAAATTGTGTCTAAACATGTGATTTTAATAATCTTATTCGATTTGTTATTGTAATTGGAGCTCATAGGATTGAACGAATTTGATTGAATAAATTTCTGTTCCAATATGTTTTCATATGTTTGTCTTTTAACGTGCGGTGTTTCTGTAAGTCTTGTTTTAGTTGATTTTTGGATATTGCCTTCCATGGGATTCGTCTGTCTTAACCTCAAGCTTCCTATACAGTGTTATATGTACCTTATATATATATGTACTGTAAACATTTCGTTTCAATAACAATGTTGTATTTTCTTTGACATTGAGTGGCTGATTGTCAGTTTCTATTTTAAATTAGTTTCTGCGTTGCTTTGTTGTTTGTTGTTGACAATGTTTTACCACGCATACCGGCATAACTCACATTAACATGAACATGTTATACATGAAAAAAAAAATTCACAAAATATATACACACATATTAAAAACGATTAAATCATTTTATCGTCTTAGTGTGCCTTAAAACTAGTTTGTTATTGAAGAATACGGAGGGCTATTAATACCTTAGAAGCTGCCAAAATTCTGTAAAATTAATAAATTCACCTAATTTCTTACCATTTGATATTTCCATCGCGCACAAACACAGAGCAAGAAAACCAAACCACATCCTTAATAAATACAATATATACTTGGCACTGCGAAGAATGATTCCGTTTTACATTAAGGAATCCATGTAAAAAGTAATCGCAAGATGAGTATAAAATGTTATATTTGACTTCAGTAAACAAATAGGCAATAAGTTGAAACAGCATATCATTAACACGTGTTAACAGTGTGAATATGCATGTTATCTTATACGTTGCATATTTTTTTTTTCACGTAACACTTTAATTTCTCATGTTGTCATAGCAATAGCAATACATTAAGGATACAATAATTCATTATTAAAAGCGTCGTCTGAACTTTCACAAAACGTTGCTATCATTGAGTCACTTTATAAAAAAAATATAAAAATATTTTGATAAAATGTTTCATTGACGTGATTATATTTGTTTTCACTTTTTTATCAGTTAACTCTTATCTCTTACTAGTGAGTGAATATTTTATATTGTACATGAAAAGATATGTATTAAAAAAAAACCTCTATACTCCTTTTATAGTGATATAATGTAAACTTTCATTTTTTTAAATCAAAGATAAAGAATATATGTATATAGTTGTATCATGATATGAATAATTAATTGAAATTATGCTTGACGTTTTAGTTATCAGGTTTTTTTCCTTTAAAATATTTTGACGAGTTTTTTTATTTACTTTATTTTTATTTCGAATGCTTTAAAGTGGAAAACAAGAACCAAACAATCCGACAAGGGTTATAGGCTTATGTTGGTATATAAGGATCACACAAATCAACACATAAAGACAAAAAAACACAGATGTTACATTTAATAATAAAGTCACAAGCAACAGTTTTTAAAAAGACAATTATAGTTTCTCCCTAACTTATCATGATTCATTAATTATACAGTAGAGAATCGAAGGAAAACAGTTTATTTAGTACGGCGTTCAATAAATTGAAAACTTAATATAAATGGTAAGTTATCATAGCTCCCTGGCTGAAAAAGTTAAAAACATTTTAATTCAACAATAAATTTATCGTTTATTGCTGACTAAAATTTACAAGCTGACAGTGTACATTTGTTAAGATTGACACATTAAAACATATGTGACCAGAATAAACATATATTTGAGCGCTCAATCCGGTTTCAAACAATATAATAAACTGTTTTAAATCATTCGGAAAGTGATTCACGTCCTACAAAGGCAATAAACACATAATCATGGCATGTTTTTGCAATCTTGTGAACTCGCTCTTCTGTTAAAGTTAAAGTAAAGTAAATTCATTTAACTAAAGCATGTGTATAACTCAATATAAATATACTGCTTGCTTTCTTAAAACACAACATAATGTTCAATCTTTAGATATCTATATGGTGCTTTTTTGCTTCTTTACTACCCCTTTATTAATCTAGTTGATATACCAATAACAGAAACTTATTTTCAATAGTTTGAAATAACTGCATGTTTTTTTTGTATATAACAATATATAAGAATATTCATAGACATTGATTTCATTATATATATGGAATTAAAATCATTAGTATAATTTTGGAATCATAAGATTGTGCCGATGTATTTTCATTGTTTTATTCTGTGATATGCTGAACCCATGACCAAAATCATTGTTTTTGAAACACACGGTTAAAACCATGCAATCACTATTGTCAGTTCATCACAATTAATATCGTTTAGGAAAATATTGGATTTTGAAGAAAAACGTTTGTTATATATAAAACACATAGATAGCCACAATTTCGCAATTGCATGGATTGAAATCAAATCTTTATGCAATTGATATTAGTGGGAATGACGTATTTTAACATAAAAAGTGCAAACAAACGATATCTTCTCATGACTGTTTTTACAGTGATAGACACCAAATTTTTATAAATTTTGCAAAAGAATCATTTTACGTAGACGCCTTCATATCAAGAACAAAGAATATAAGGACAGTACATTATCATTGGTCATATAGAATTTTATGAACTCAATAATGATGACAAAATGTTTCATTGTGACTTTTGAATGTTTCTATATTTTTATAGCGGTATTAGGTAAGACATTTTTCATTTATGAAATAATATATCAATATTAAGTATTTTACGTGTGTTTATACCGTTCAATATTCTCAAGATATATGTACTGTTGTTGGGAAGTTTGTGAGGTCATACTCATATGTGTGACATACCAAATTAGATGTTTAACCGGTTCTGTACTTACATGACTAACACGGCGATTGTAATATGAGATCACTCCCTGTTTTGGTGGGTTCGTGTTAATAAGTCTTTAGTACTCTAAGTTGTGTTTTTCTACTACTATTCGTCTTTTTTTGTTTATCAATGACGTTGTCAGTTTATTTTCGATTAATGAGTGTGAATAGCCCTCTGTTTTGGTTGGGATTGTGTAATTTAGTCTTTAGTACTCTAAGTTGGGTTTTTGTACTACTATTTGTATATTTGTCTTTTTTGTGTAGCAAAGGCGTTATCAGATTATTTGCAATTAATGAGTTTGAATGGCCCTCTGGTATATTTCGCCCCTTTTTAATTTTAAATTTTAGATTTAATTGTTTTGCTACCTGTAATTCCCATGATCCCATTTGTTGCATTAGTCATATACAATAAGTTGTGCTTTTTTGCTTGTTTAACAATTTGTCATGTCGGACCTTTTCATAGTCGACTATATGCGGTTTGTACTTTCGTCCTTTTGCAGACCATGTGTTGATCAAACATTGCTACGATTTACTTTATATGCGCTCTGAAAATCATATCACATCTCATAATAGATAAATATCGTCATGTATGTTTTGGTAGCCATCGTTTCACCCTATAATTCCTTGTCTCGATTTGGCTATAGTTTGTGCGTGTTCGGTTTCCTCAGCTCATAAAAGTTTTTTTTATAATCCTCCGTTTTTCAAATATCTACAATGCAGTAAATTATTTTGTACTCTTGGGCGAATTACTTGTGAAAATATAAAAGTACGTATTTAAAATACGCATCAACTTATTCCTACACCGAAATGCACGTGATCATTATCAAAGTAGTATTGTTATGATACATATGTTAGTTGTAAGACTAAGCTTGTATAGGTTGCATTTCTGTAAATATGGACAATTTTATTTCCCATAGGAACTGATTTTCCGGCTACAAGGAATAATTATATCCTTGAATGAAAAGTTGATATGCACTACTATTTGATTCAAATGTGAAAACATAGGGCTTTGCGGCATATTTTCATCATTTATATGCCCCGAAATTGTTAGAGTTTACATTTATTCTAAAATTCTGAACTAAACCTATCTTTACTTTATATTTTTATACTGGTATCATTCAAAAATTATGTCATTATGATATGAAACATAGAAATCATATTCGGGAACCAGTACGTAAACAAATCGAAATATTTATCAATATAAATATCTCTTCAAAAGAGTCATTATTTGAGAAACAGTTATATTTACAAAGTGCAACCTATAAGGATGGTTGTTCAGATAATATATTTTACCGTGTGTATTTGAACATTTACATGTATCTTAGACTGGCGATGCTGTCATATTATATCTTTATTTTTCTTTTCACTTTTTTCCATTTTCCCAATTTCACAGATTTGACTGTAATGATGTCAATGATCACTTAACTTCTCAAGCACATAATTCTAAATCGAATTTTATTAGAAATATTGAATACACAAATGATAGCTGTTATTTTTTTTTCAAACATGTGCTAGTCCTTAATGTAATGATTGATCGAGTCCAAACTTGTCCCATTTCCACGTGTATAATTGTTGCATTATATGAATCAAAATGTTAAGAACATGAATGCTTAATCACTGTTCCAATGACTTCCTTTGTATAACGCAAAAACGATTTCTAAACAGTTGTGAGAGTACCGCTATCTTATATATATATATATAATTTTATTTATAGTGCAACCTGATATAATATCTTTTACATACATTAATACAAAGTTAATCAGCCGGCCTTCAAAGACTTACGAAGCACTGTCAATTAATATCTATAATTTGCGCTTATATTGAAAATATGAAATTAATACTTCAAGAACATTTTAAAACAAGATTATTTAAATATCACAATGAGAAAGTAACTGAGTTCTGATTTTTTTAAATTTTGAATATATAGTTTGACACTAGTTTACAGTCTGTAGTTAGCAATTCAATGAGTATTTCGTCATCAGAAAGAACAGAAAGGTCTATGTTGTTACGTTGCTGAAGGTCAACAAAGGCATTGTTTCTTTCACACAAATATAAAGGACATTTATCTAACAAAGGTTTTTCGTCCTCAACGGATACATTGTCATAACAAACTTTACAAACCTATATGACAGGTAAGCACCAAAAATTCTTATTTCTACATGTAAGAGTATATATATATATAGCAACACATATGGATCAGGATCTGCATACCTTTACGAAATAAATTATTGTTATTAATGGGCTACGTGTTGTTTTTATTTTCCATTTAGCTTTCTGTGAACTATTGTTAGTCTTCACGTCGTTTTTCCTTCATGCCATGACGTTGTCAGTTTATCTTTGGCTTACGAATTTGCATATCTATTTAAATCTTCCGTCTCTATTCTACAAAAAATACATTCTTTGATGTATTTTTTCTTGTAACAATAAACATTCTGTGAATAGTCTTGTTAACAGTATATAAATATTGCTTAATGAATTTTCATGTATTGACGTTCATATGACAGATTACATTTGTATTTATGTTCCATATCAACTATATTTTATTTATTAAATTCTAGGAAACCGCATCGATGAACTTGTAATTGAAACCCTCACGAATAGAGACAATTATAATAGTGCAGCTGTGCATAATAAATACATTTACTACACAATTTTAACACCGTTTGGGCTGGTGCCTTCAATTTCAGAAAATGTAACCAGTTTTGAAATGAACGCTGATTGCCAAGGTGGTTGTATCTTACTCAATGATGCCGCCAACTTGACAGGAAACAATTCATATGAAATTTGTTTTATTCTTGTTCATAATTTGATAACCATTGCCAGAATGTCAGGCGATGACAATGTGGTATTAAAAGCTGTTACTGTACAGACGTTGATTCTCTCTTGTGATGACTACAAACAGGTCTGGGTTAGATGGCATGATGGTGTAATTGGATTTGGAACTGGTAGTATAGGTTTGAATGAGCAAATAACCACAACAGACTCCAAACCATTCCGTGTTTACGGCGTTGGTGTCACGTCCTTCCTACTTGGTGTTTGGAAAGTTAATATTAAAGGTATGATTGTCTCAGTATAATTATAACATCTTGTGTTTAAAACTTCAATAACAATAGAGCTCGTTACATAATACTAGCAGTAGCCTTAAGTTAAAAAACATATTTTCAAAAGCGAAAAAGTTGAGCATTCGAAACATAAAATATCTGTACAGTTGTGCCGAATATGAGTTAATATAGGGAAAAAGTAAAATAACAAAAGTACCGAATACTTTTGAAAATAAAAAACGGGAAGACCCTAATCAAAAGTCGAAATTAAAAGCGCAAATACATTAAACGAATGGATAACAACTGTCATCTTCCTAACTTGGTAAAGGCATCATCTTATTTAGAAACTGGCGGTTTAGTTCTGGGTTTAAAGCTTATTCGACATTTTTTTGACGGACGCATACAATTTCATCATTCTGACATCGATGTGTGAACAAAACAAACAGCCACAAATATGTCTAAAACAGGGGAACAACAGTCAAAATTGTATTGCGATCCTTATAAAAACAAACAAATATGTGACAAAGAAACCAAACACAGACATAGCATGTGACAGTGGTTTGTAACAGTCTCTTTGCTTAAGTTGGTCTGCTGCTGAAACGATTGTATATTATCCAATGATTAATGACAACAGTGTAAAGTTAATATGTTTTCTAGTTAGCGTAATCTATCATTTATCCAATACAATAGACTAGTACTATACAAAAAAAAAACATGTGCTTTCTTGTTAGTGAAAAATATTTCTTAGCCAATACAACCGACTATTACTATCCTGTGTTATCTAATTACTGTTATCTAACTTTTAGCAAATACATCACATGTGTTTTTTAATAAGTGTTATCTATATTTTGTCCAATACAACCGACTATTGCTGCACATGTGTTTTCTAATTAGTGTTATCTTTCTTTTAGCAATCCCAACCGGACATTACTGCGCAATGACTGAAACATATTGCTACTCTAAGTTATTGTCAGTATCAACTCAAAAGATCAGAACATATTGTGCATTAGAATGTCAGAAATCTAACGACTGCGTTGGATTCAACTATCGATATGGAGGAAGCATGAACTGTGAACTGATTGTGGGTGGAAAAATAATAGACACTGAAGATGATTATGAATGGAATTACTATGCAAAATGCTTGCAAGACAAACGTGCTTGTCTTAAGTGCCGTTAAAATTTAAAACTCTCAAGTTAACATTGCATTCTTGATGGATCATTTGTCAAATTAACGACCTTTGTGGAGACTGCGTACGTGTGATATGTCTGTGTCAACATACAAATAGAATTAATACAAATTTGAAATAAAAGGAGAGTTAAATTGTAGATTTTTCTTTTTGTTTGTTTGGGTTTTTATTGTTTTTTTGAGGTTTATTTTGCTGTTTCTCGTTTTTAAGTATCATCATGAACAAAATCAAAATGCGTTCTTGTAGTAATACGGTTTGATTTGTTTGTTTGTGTTTTAGCGCCACTTTTAAGCACCGCATTTAGGCTATTTCGTGGCGGCTAGTTTTTATTGGTAAGGAAGCAAGAGTGTCCGAAAAAACCCACCGACCTTCGATAGGAAAATTGACAATCCTATTCAATTAGAATTGGAGCCGAGTGCATCCGCACGAGCGGGGTTCAAACTCACAACCTCAGTTTTGACTGGCTAGTGATTACAGTAGTAACTATACTTAGACCACTCGGCCACCGAGGCCTCCGCAGTAATACGGGATTCAGTGTGTTTCTTTTTGGAATTCACAATGACATCGCACTTACGCCATCTAATTACATTGAGCTGCGGTCACACCTTACAAGATAGCACAAATGGACTCCTAACAGATGAAAATTAAAGTTGTCCGTTGACAAAATTGTTATCCGTTGGGAGTCCGTTGATGTACTGACAAAATAAAAAGGACGCGTAACAAATGAATAATGGACACACATCGGGTATGCAACGTACGAGAAACAGAAACGTTCCAGACAGAACAGATGTCGAACGTACATCTAACAGACGAGTACCGCAAAAAACGGTCGCTTAACGGAAGCGTATCGGATAAAACGGATGAACAAGATATATGTTAGAATTTAAGACGACTATAATAATACATGTAAATCGAAATAATATTTAAAATGTAACTGGTTTTGGTTTGGCAGTTTCTGGCCTGAATAAGAGCTGCTTGATAGTGAAGACGTGCCCTTACTCTCTAAGATCGATGATGAATAATAAGAATTTCGTCAAACATCCGTTTTATCCGTTAAACGTCCGGTAGAAATCCGTTGGTGAATTTGTCTACCAGACTTCCAACGAATGTAAAACAGACAAGTAACGGATACAAAACGGAAACGAAACGGACGAGTACCGTACAAAACGGACGCCTACCGGGCGTTCAACGGACACTTCATCCGTTGGACGTCCGTTCAACGTTTTAAACATGCTCAAAATTTTCTAACGCACAGAACGGATGTCGAAGAATACAACGTAGGCTAAACGGACTTAAAACGGATATGGACGGATGTATAACGGATAAGAACGGACCTAATGGACATGAACGGTTTGAAAAAAAAGTGATTCGTTAGGAATCCGTTCGAGCTATCAGTTAAGATGTGACCGAGGCTTTACATATGTTTTCTACCTTATGTAAATTATTGAAAGACTTATATAACAATGTATAAGTCGAATCAGATAGTGTTGTGTATATTTTCAGCTGGCCACAATTACACTATTTTTAATACATATTATGACAGAATTCAAAATGCGATTCAGTGATACATGTAACTACTGTTAAAAAAGCAGAAAAATCTAGTTTTATAACTATTATCATATAAAATTTTTCCGAGATAATTTCAAATTGTAATGACTTGAACACCGTCTCTTCGTATGTATCTATGCCAGAAAGGATAGCATAACTTATCGATCCCAATATAAGCGATACATTTGCATCATCAAGATATCATCTCTCGCTTGGCAAAAATAAAAGAGGCGGCATAAAATGAAAAGAGAACTCATACGTCATAGAGATTCGAAATGAATTATGACAGCAAACGCAAAACATAAAAAAATAACAGTTTACTTAATAGTTATCAAAAGTACCAGGATTATAATTTTATACGCCAGACGCGCGTTTCGTCTACATAACACTCATCAGTGACGCTCAGATCAATATAGTTAAAAAGCCAAACAAATACAAAGTTGAAGAGCCATTGAGGACCCAAAATTCCCAAAAGTTGTGCCAAATACGGCTAAGGTAATCTACTCCTGGGGTAAGAAAATCCTAAGTTTTTCGAAAAATTCAAAAGTTTTGTAAACAGAAAATTTATAAAAATGACCAAATAATTGATATTCATGTCAACACCGAAGTGCTAACTACTGGGCTGGTGATACCCTCGGGGACGAAACGTCCATCAGCAGTGGCATCGACCCAGTGGTGTAAATAGTTATCAAAAGTACCAGGATTATAATTTTATACGCCAGACGCGCTTTTCGTCTACATAAGACTCATCAGTGACGCTCAGATCAATATAGTTAAAAAGCCAAACAAATACAAAGTTGAAGAGCATTGAGGACCCAAAATTTCCAAAAGTTGTGCCAAATACGGCTAAGGTAATCTACTCTTGGGGTAAGAAAATCCTAAGTTTTTCGAAAAATTCAAAAGTTTTGTAAACAGAAAATTTATAAAAATGACCAAATAATTGATATTCATGTCAACACCGAAGTGCTGACTACTGGGCTGGTGATACCCTCGGGGACGAAACGTCCATCAGCAGTGGCATCGACCCAGTGGTGTAAATAGTTATCAAAAGTACCAGGATTATAATTTTATACGCCAGACGCGCGTTTCGTCTACATAAGACTCATCAGTGACGCTCAGATCAATATAGTTAAAAAGCCAAACAAATACAAAGTTGAAGAGCATTGAGGACCCAAAATTCCCAAAAGTTGTGCCAAATACGGCTAAGGTAATCTACTCCTGGGGTAAGAAAATCCTTAGTTTTTCGAAAATTTCAAAAGTTTTGTAAACAGAAAATTTATAAAAATGACAAAATAATTGATATTCATGTCAACACCGAAGTGCTGACTACTGGGCTGGTGATACCCTCGAGGACGAAACGTCCATCAGCAGTGGCATCGACCCAGTGGTGTAAATAGTTATCAAAAGTACCAGGATTATAATTTTATACGTCAGACGCGCTTTTCGTCTACATAAGACTCATCAGTGACGCTCAGATCAATATAGTTAAAAAGCCAAACAAATACAAAGTTGAAGAGCATTGAGGACCCAAAATTTCCAAAAGTTGTGCCAAATACGGCTAAGGTAATCTACTCTTGGGGTAAGAAAAGACTTAGTTTTTCGAAAAATTCAAAAGTTTTGTAAACAAAAAATTTATAAAAAATGACCATATAATTGATATACACCGAAGTGCTGACTACTGGGCTGGTGATACCCTCTGGGACGAAACGTCCACCAGCATTCGCATCGACCCTAAATATAAAAAAAAGATATGTTATGATTGCCAATGAGACAACTCTCCACATGAGACCATATAACACAACAATGAACAGCTATAAGTTACCGTTCGACATTCAACAATGAGCAAACTCAATACCGCATAGTCAGTTATAAAAGGCCCCGAAATAACAATGACCTAATCAATGTATAAAAAATGAATGAAAATAACATATATAATGCAGCAACAAACGACAACTACTGAATTACAGACTCCCTACTTGGGAGAGGTACATCAATACAGAACGTGTCGGGGTAAAAAATGTAAACGGAATCCCAACCCTCCCCTCATCTGGGACAGTGGTGTAACATTTGTATAACTCAGTATAAATAAATAAGACATTATAAAATGTGGAGTCTCTAGATGTCTTTTTTGGAATTGTCGGTACGCTATCTCATTGACGTCTTCAAAAATGTCCTTCAATTAATTTAAAAGAAGTAAAGTTTACTGAAAATTCTCTACAAAAGTCTTAAAATTACTGCATATCTTTTTATAATCAATCCATTTGAAATGTATACTAGGATTAAGAATAATCAAAATTACATTATGCTGAACACTTGACCAATATCATTGTTTTTGCAACGCATGATTAAAGGCAAACAATCACCCCTTTCAATTTAACACTTTTTTTTTCTCGCGGATGGAAATATTTGATTTTAAAGAAAAAACGTTTGTAGTATATAAAACAAAAAGATAGCACAAATTTCGTTATCTTATGAATTGAATTTTAAATATTTATGCAATTGATAATTAGTCATTCAGTGGGAATGACGTATTTTGACATATAAAGGGAAAAAAAACGATATCTTCTCTTTATTGTTTTACAGTGATAGACACAAAATTTTAAATATTCTGCAAAAAGAATCATTCACGCAGACGCCTTTATATCAAGAGCAAAGAATATAAGGGCAGTACATTATTAGTGGTCATATCGAATTTTATGAACTCAATAATGATGAAAAAATGTTTCATTGTGACTTTCGAATGTGTTTTTATTCTTACAGCGGTATTAGGTAAGACATTTTTCATTTATGAAATAATTTATCATTATCATATACTTAGACTAAATAACATTGGATTTTTTACTGTATGATAATAACATTGAATTAACGTAAACTCTATATTTTTCGAATCGATGCCAAGCGGGCTGATACGAAAAGTTTATAACATGCTTCGATTGTTATCACATGCCTTTACGTAACGTTATCGCATGGCATTCCGGTGATACTCGGCAAATTCCGTAAAATACACCTCAAAGCTACGTTTTTCGTGAAAAACATTACAAAATAGTATACAAAACAATTATTTGGATACTGAAAGTATATTGTGTAACTTATTATAATAAAAAAATTATTAATAACACGCTTTTTAAAAAGTTTCAAACATAATTTAGAAAGTTATTTAAAAAAAAGTTGACTTTGCCAAAACAGTGTTCAATATGTATATTATTGAATTATTTATGTAGATTCGTCCATATTCAGACTTGGGGTAATTGTAATTGTAATCGTTAATCAACTGTAATTGATTACAATTTTTCAAGTAATCAGTGTAATCATTAATCAGCCAAAAATCTGATTACATGTAATTTAATTTAATCAATTACTTTCCAAAATACCCTGTAATCATGAATACTTTTTGATTACATTCTGATTACAATGAAAAAAATCTAAAATTGTGTTTTTGGTCATTAAATTATATTGTTAACATACTAAAATGGTTTGGTTTCTTTAAGCATGTCTTCTTCAGTAAAAAATAAACTGTTACAGTATTGAAATTTGAAAAGTCATCATTAGCCTAAGCAGAGACATATAATACAATTATAAACCTTTTATCTTAGTAAAAGATATTGTACATACATGTATATTCATCGTTTTATAATGATCTTCATATTATTATTTGATATTATACTGCAATCAGCTATTTTACTATACAGATAAAGCTATACGTATAAACGTTAGCTTTATACGTCAATGACCTCAACTCACCTTTAAGCCCCGCCTACTTACAACGTCACGTCACAACCATGACAACGTGTAGTAACAATGGTCAAACTTTTATGAATTTAAACCTGTTATGTCTTCAAATTGGTAATTTATATACCATGTTTATCAAATGTTATTAATTAAATTCATTTTCCCTTTCTAATTCCTTAAATTGTCAATGCTTACCACCTAGACTACGCTCATAGGGAAATACCCCAAAATGGTACCCAAAGGGGGAAATTCCAAATACTTTTTTTTAATAATATTTGTTTCATATTTTTATTATTTTTTTATCGATTTCAGTATAAAAACAATATACGTATAGTGTCTTGAAATATGAAATTTATTTGTATTCGGCACGAAACGGGAAAATGCTCGGTAGAACCTCGCATTTTCCCGTTTCTAAGCCTCATACAAATAAATTTCATATTTCAAGACACTATACGTATATTGTCTAAATAACTGTTATGTATTCAAGTCATACTTTTCTTTAACCCTGAATTATAATCTTTTGTTAATTTTGTGATTTTTGTCAACTTTGAATTGACAGGTAGGAGACTAATTAAGGTTTGTTTTTATTGCAATTACCAATTGAGTACAGCTGTAGGGAAATATATATGATAAAAGATAAATCAGACATGAAAATTTATCTAATTAGCACAAACTAAATTAAAAGTTGGACAAATGTGTTGTTTAAAAATTTTTAAAAATGTATTTGGACTGTACATGTAAAATGCAATGATTTTTAGTACTTACATATTGTTTACAATTTGATTAAACATTTCTAATAAAATCTAACATAGTGTTAACTGGTAACTTTATTTCATCCATATTTAAACTTCCATAAACTGCAACTTGGAATACAAATAAATTATGAAAGAGGTCAGAAGACAAACAAAAAAACTCTTGATTATGATATATCTTTATTAAATTTTATTCAAAATAATTCAGAGATCATTGGTGATAAAGTGTAATGTATATATGTAGTCAAATTTGGTGTTTATTTAAATAGATGATGTTTAATTTGTTATCATTTTATAATTGAACCAAATAAAATACTTTCTCAAAAATGCTATAGTTATATTGAACGTTTATTCATTCACATCATTCAAAATGTTTTGTTTTTAAATTCATTGTAATCAGATGTAATCATGATTACTTTGCCAATGTAATCATTAATTTAATCAGATACTTTCAGAAATGATGTAATCATTAATTTAATTTAATCGTACAAATGACAAAGTAATTGTAATTTATTCAATTACATTGAAAGTAATCGGACCCATCTCTGTCCATATTAAAATATTTTTCTTCTCTGTTGTGGCAGATGATAGAAAGATTCCATATCGAATGTACTGGGGTCCGACGTCCGTGAACGTGTCAATCTTTGAACTTCTATTTTGGAACCACGTTAAATGATATATATATGAATCTGTTATTTTTCTCCATTGATGAAGCATATGATAAAAAAAATCATTACATTTTTCAAATCGCATGTATTATCAGCCCTATGTTCAATATCAGCCCAAGAGCCGCATTAGATGTGTTACCGGTTTTGTACTGAAAAGACTGACACGATGAGTGCAATTAGTGGTGCAGGATCTGCTTAGCACATGAGATCATTCCCTGTTTTGGTTGGGTTCGTGTTACTGAGTCTTTAGTACTCTAAGTTGTGTTTTTATACTACTGTTTGTCTGTTTGTCTTTTTTCTATTTAGTAATGGCGTTGTCAGTTTAATTTTTTTTATTAATTAGTGTGAATGGCACTCTGCTTAGGTTGGGATTGTGTCATGTCGGACCTTTTCATAGTCGGCTATATGCAGTTTGTACTTTCGTCCTTTTGCTGACCATGTGGTGATAAAACATTGCTAAGATATACTTTATTTGCACTCTTACAATCATAAAGCATCTCCTAATAGATAAATATTGTAATGTATGTTTTGTTAGCCACCCTGACACCCTTTGATTGCTTGTCTCAATTTGGCTATATTTTGTGCTTGTTCGGCTACATAAAAGTTTTTTTATAATCCTCCGTTTTTCAAATATCTACAATGCAGTAAATGAGTTTGTACTCTTAGGGCGAATTACTCTGCAAAAGTCATGGATGGTAACAACGTTTACAATTTTAATGCAGACTTCGATCATTAAGTCTCATAGTATTTTGTTTATATCGCATCAACTTATTCCTACACCGAAATGCACGTGATCTTTATCAAAGTATTATTGTTATGATACATATGTTATTTGTAAGACTATTAAAGCTTGTATAGGTTGCATTTCTGTAAATATGGACAATGTTATTTCCCATAGGAACTGATTTTGCGGCTACAAGAAATAATTATATACTTGAATGCAAGTCGATATACATTACTATTGAATTCAAATGTCAAAACATGGGCCTTTCCGGCATATTTTCAACATTTATATTCCCCGAAATTGTTAGAGTTTTATATGTATTCTAAAAATCACATACACCTACCTACACTTTATATTTTTATACCGGTTACATTCACAAAATTATGTCTCTATGATATGAAACATAGAAATCATATTTGGGAACCAGTACGTAAACAAATCGAAATATTTATCAATATCATATATTTCCCAAAAAGAGTCATTATTTGAGATACAGCTGTATTTACAAAGAGCAACCTACAAGGATGGTTGTTCAGATAATAAATTCTACTATATTGCCGATTGTATTTGAACATTTACATGTATCTTAGACTGTCAATGCTATTATATTATAACTTTTTTTCCCTTCACCTTTTTCCTTTTCCCCAATTTCTCTGATTTTCACAGATTTGACTGAAATGATGTCAAGGTTCACCAAACTTCTCAAGCACATAATTATATGTATAAACGCATTTAATTAGAAATATTGAATACACGAATAATAGTTTCAGCTGTTATAAGATTTTTTTTCAAACATGTGCTAGTCCTTAATGTAATGATTGGTCGATTGTCCCATTTTCACTTGTATAATTGTTGCATTATATAAATCAAAATGTTAACAATATGAATGCTTAATCACTGTTCCAATGACTTCCTTGGTATCACGCAAAAACGATTCCAAAACAGTTGTGAGAGTACCGCTATCTCCTATATATATATATATATAATTTTATTTATAGTGCAACCTGATATAACATTTTTACATACATTATTACAAAGTCACTCAGCCAGCCTTCAAAGCCTTACGAAGCACTGTCAATTAATATCTATAATTTGTGCTTATATTGAAAATATGAAATTAGTACTTCAAGAACATTTTAAAACAAGATTATTTAAATATCACAATGAGAAAGTAACTGAGTTCTGATTTTTGAAATTTTGAATATATAGTGTAATGCTAGTTTACAGTCTGTAGTTAGCAATTCAATGAGTATTTCATTATCAGAAAGAACAGAAAGGTCTATGTTGTTACGTTGCAGAAGGTCAACAAAGGCATTGTTTCTTTCACACAAATATAAAGGACATTTAACTAAAAAATGTGTTTCGTCCTCAACGGATACATTGTCATTACAAACTTTACAAACCTATATGACAGGTAAGCACCAACAATTCTTATTTCTACATGTAAGAGTATATTTCACTTGAGCAACACAATTGGAGCAGGATCTGCATACCTTTCCGAAATAAATGATTGGTATTAATAGGCTGTGTGTTGTTTTTATTTTCTAATTAGCTTTCTGTAAACTATTGTTAGTCTTCTAGTCGTTTTTCCTTCATGTCATGACGTTGTCAGTTTATCTTTGGCTTACGAGTTTGAATATCTATTTGAATCTTCCGTCTCTATTCTACAAAAAATACATTCTTTGATGTATTTTTTTCTTGTTACAATAAAAAGGCTGTGAATAGTCTTGTTAACAGTATATAAATATTGCTTAATGAATTTACATGTATTGACGTTCATATGACAGATGACCATTTGTATTTATGTTTCATAACAACTATATTTTATTTATTAAATTCTAGGAAACCGCATCGATGAAATAGTAATTGAAACCCTCACGAATAGAGACAATTATAGTAGTGCAGCTGTGCATGATAAATACATTTACTACACAAGTTTAACACCGTTTGGGCTGGTGCCTCCAATTTCAGAAAATGTAACCAGTTTTGAAATGAACGCTGAATGCCAAGGTGGTTGTATCTTACTCAATGATGCCGCCAACTTGGAAGGAAACAATTCATATGAGATTTGTTTTAATGCTTTTAATCATAATTTGAGATACATTGCCAGAATGTCAGGCGATGATTCAGTGGTGTTAAAAACTGTTGATATACCGGAGATACTAACCATTTGTGATGATTACACACAGGTTTGGGTTAGATGGAAAGATGGTGTAATTAGATTTGGAACCGGAAATATAGGAATGAATGAGAAAATAACTACAACAGATTCCAAACCGTTCCGTGTTTACGGCGTTGGTGTCACGTCCTTCCTACTTGGTGTTTGGAAAGTTAATATTAAAGGTATAATTATCTCAGTATATTTATAACATCTTGTGTTTAAAATTTCAATAACAATTGAGCTCGTAAAATATATCAATCGTGTGTTCTCGTTACATAATACTAGCAGTAGCCTAAAGTTAAAAAAAAACATTTTCAAAAGCGAAAAAGTTGAGCATTCGAAACATTAAATATTTGTACAGTTGTGCCGAATATGGGTTTATATAGGAAAAAGTAAAATACCGAATACTTTGGAAAATCAAAAACGGGAAGACTCTTATCAAAAGCCGAAATCAAAAGCACAAATACATTAAACGAATGGATAACAACTGTCATCTTCCTAACTTGGTAAAGGCATTATCTTATTTAGAAACTGGCGGTTTAGTTCTGGGTTTAAAGCTTATTAGACACTTTTTTGACGGACGCATACAATTTCATCATATTGACAACGATGTGTGAACAAAACAAACAGCCACAAATATGTCTAAAATAGGGGTACAATAGTCAAAATTGTATTGCGATCATTATAAAAACAAACAAATATGTAACAAAGAATCTGTGTTTTATCCAATACAAAACTCTAGTACTATACAAAAAATCATGTGCTTTCTTATTATTGTAGAATATCTCTTAGCCAATACAACCTACTATTACTATCCTGTGTTTTCAAATAAGTATTATCTAACTTTTAGCAAATACATCACATGTGTTTTCTAATAATTGTTACCTATCTTTTAGCAATCCCAACCGGATATTACTGCGCGATGACTTACACATATTGCTACACAAAATTATTGTCAGTATCAACTCAAAAGATCAGAACATATTGTGCATCAGAATGTCAGAAATCTAACGACTGCGTTGGATTCAATTATCGATATGGAGGAAGTATGAACTGTGAACTGATTGAGGGTGGAAATATAATAGAAACTGAAGATGATTATGAATGGCATTACTATGCAAAATGCTTGCAAGACAAGACTGCTTGTCTTAAGTGCCGTTAAAATTTAAAACTCTCAAGTTAACATTGCATGCTTGAAGGATCATTTTTCAAATTAACGACCTTTGTGGAGGTTTTGTTCGTGTGATATGTCTGTGTCAACATACAACATTACAAATAAAATTAATACAAATTTGAAATAAAAGGAGAGTTAAATTGTAGATCTTTTTTTTTTGTTTGTTTGGGTTTTTATGTTTTCTTTGGAGGTATTTTTTGCTGTTTCTCGTCAATGTATGATTAAAATACTTTTTGGGTATCATCATGAACAAAATCCAAATGCGTTCTTGCATTAATACGGTCTCATATTTGTTTTGGTGTTTTAACGACACTTTTGAGCACTGCGTTTAGGCTATTTCCTGGCGGCCAGTTTGTATTGGTAACGGAAGCCAGAGTTTCCGAGAAAAAAAAAACACCGACCTTCGATAGGAAAACTAACAATCCTAGTCAATTAAGATTGGAGCCGAGTGCATCCGTGCGAGCTGGGTTTACAGTAATAAACACTTAAACCACTCGGCCACCGAGGCCTCCGCAGTAATACGGGATCAGTGTGTATCTTTATGGAATTTACAATGACATTGCAGTTACGCCATCTCATTTCATTAAGCTTTGGTCACAACTTACAAGATATCACGAACGGACGCCTAACGAATGAAAATAAAAATTGTCCGTTTACAAAATTGTTATCCATTGGGAGTCCATTGATGTACTGACCAAATAAAACGGACGCATAACAAATGCATAACGGATAAACATCGGATATGCAACGTACGAGAAACGGAAACGTTCGAGACAGAACGGAGTCGAACGTACATCCCACAGACGAGTACCGCATATAAAGGACACCTAACGCAAGCGTACCGGATAAAACGGATGAATAAGATATACGTAAAAATTAAAGACGACTATAATAATACATGTAAATCGAATAAATATTCAAAATGTTTCAGTGTAACTGGTTTTGGTTTGTTCTTCAAAATGCTGTCAAACGGCAGTGTCTGGCCTGAATAAGAGCTGCTTGATAGTGAAGACGTGCCCTTACTCTAAGATCGATTATGAATAATAAGAATTCATGAACCTTAAGAAATCTGGCATACCAATAATTAGCATTCCTGACGCGAATATCCGTTTCAGATCCGTTCAACATCTGTTTTATCCGTTATACGTCCGGTAGAAGTCTGTTCCACATTCGTTCAACATCCGTTTTAATGTTGTGTTTCTGTTGTGTCGTGGTTCTCTTATATTTGATGCGTTTCCCTTGGTTTTAGTTTGTGGCTCGGATTTGTTTTTTCTCTGTAGGTTTAACAATTTCGAACAACGGTATGCTACTGTTGCCTTTATTTATCATTTAAACATCCGGTAGAAGTCCGTTGGTTTGTTTGTTTACCAGACCTTCAATGGATGTATAACGGACAAGTAACGGATACAAAACGGAAACAAAACGGACGATTACCATACGAAACGGATTCCTACCGGACGTTCAACGGACACTTCATCCGTTGAACGTCCGTTCAAAGTTTTGAACATGCTCAAAATTTTCCACCGGACAGAACGGACGTCGACGGATAAAACGTACGCTAAACGGACATGAAACGGTTATGGATGGATGTCTTACGGATAAGAACGGACGTCTAACGGACATGAACGGATTGAAAAAAAGTTGTCAGTTAGGCATCCGTTCGAGCTATCCGTAAAGGTGTGACCGATGCTTTACATATGTTTTCTACATTATGTAAATTATTGAAAGACTTCTATAAGTCGCCTCAGATAGTGTTTTATATATTTTCAGCTGTCCACAATTACACTATTTTTAATACATACTATGACAGAAATCAAAATGCGATTCAGTGATACATGTAACTACTGTTAAAAAAGCAGAAAAAAATCTAGTTTTATAACTATTATCATATCAATCTTTCCGAGATAATTTCAAATTGTAATGACTTGAAAACCGTATGTTCGTATGTATCTATGCCTTAAAGGATAGCACACTTTATCGATCTCAATATATGCGATACAATTACAACATCAAGACTATCGTCTCTTGCTTGGAAAAAGAAAAAGAGGCGGCATAAAAGGGAAAGAGAACTCGTATGTCATAGAGATTCGAAATAAATTATGACAGCTAAACGAAAAAAATTTAAAAAAATTAAATGTCAATTGTTCTTGAATGATTGCCTATGAGACAACTCTCCACACGAGACCACATAACACAAAAATGAACAGCTATAAGCCACCGTTCGACCTTCAACAATGAAAAAACTCCATACCGCATGGTCAGTTATAAAAGGCCCCGAAATAACAACGGCCTAATCAATATATCAAAAATGAACAAAAATAAAATATATAATGAAGCAACAAACGACAACTACTGAATTACAGACTCCCTACTTTGAAGAGGTACATACATACAGAACGTGTCGGGGTAAAAAATGTAAGCGGAATCCCAACCCTCCCCTTATCTGGGACAGTGGTGTTATTGTATAACTCAGTATAAATAAATAGGACATTACAAAATGTGCAGTCTCTAGATGTCTTTTTTTTTTGCATTGTCGGTATGCTATCTCATCGACGTCTTCAAAAATGTCCTTCAATTAATTTAAAAGATGCAGAGTTTACTGAAACTTCTCTACAGTAGTCTTAAAATAACTGTATGTTTTTTTTATAATAAATCCGTTTGAAAGGTATACTAGGATTAAGAATAATCAAAATTACATTATGCTGAACACTTGACCAATATCATTTGTTTTGCAACGCATGATTAAAGGCATACAATCAACCCTGTAAATTTAACACATTTTTTCTCGCAAATGGAAATATTGGATTTTAAAGAAAAGCGTTTGTAATATATAAAACATATGAATAGCCAGAATTTCGTTATGCTATTGATTGAATTTTTAATCTTTATGCAATTGATAATTAGTGGGAATGACGTATTTTAACATAAAAAGTGCAAAAACCGATTTCTTCTCTGAATTGTTGTTACAGTGATACACACAAAATTTTTAATATTCTGTAAAAAAAAAATCATTCCACGCAGACGCCTTCATATCAAGAACAAAGAATGTAAGGGCAATACAATATTATTGGTCATATAGAATTTTATGAATTTAATAATGATGACAAAATGTTTCATTGTGACTTTCGACTGTATCTTTATTGTTACAGCGGTATTAGGTAAGATATTTTTCATTTATGAAATAATATATCAATATTCAGTTTGTATACGTTTGCTTATACTGTTGGAAATTCTCATGATATATATACTGCTAGGGTAAATAGTTTTCAAGGTCATACTGATATGTGTGACATACCGAATTAGATAATTTACCGGTTTTGTACTACTATACTAACACGATGAGTGCAATTAGTGGTGAAGGATCTGCTTTGCACCTGAGATCACCCCTGTTTTGGTTGGGTTCGTGTTACTTAGTCTTTAGTGCTTTACGTTGTGTTTTGTGAACTTCTGTTTGTCTGTTTGTCTTTTTCTGTTTAGCAATGGCATTGTCAGTTTATTTTCGATTGATGAGTGTGAATATCCCTGTGGTATACTTTGTCCCTTTTCATAGTATGTTTTAGATTTGTTTGTTATTCTACCTGTAATATCCATGACCTCAGTTTTGGGATTAGTTGTATGCAAGCCCGTTTTGTCTGGTTTGACTTGTCTAACATATTGTCGGACACTTTCATAGTCGACTATATGCAGTATGTAAATTCTTTATTTCGTAGATCATGTGGTGACCATACATTGGTAAGTTAACTTTATTTGTGCTTTGAAAACCTTACCACCTCTTCTGATAGATAAAGATTATGTGTAAATTTGGAATGTTTGTTTTGGTAGCCATCTTTATACCCTATGATTCCTTTACAAGATTTGGCTATATTGTATGTTTCTTCGGCTTTCTCGGCTCATCAAGAGTTTTGTTCAAATATCTAAAATGCAGGAAATGAGATGTATTCACCACTCTTGGGACGAGATTCAAAAGGTACTTATTAAGAAACGAATGTGAAATGGTTGCCAATAAGATAACTCTACACGTGAGAATGAAATAAATAGATAGTGAAACGTTTAATCACCGCACCATTTTTAGACAGATTTCGATCAAAAAGTCTGCATTTTTTTCTTAACATCGCATCAATATATTCCTACACCCACATGTAAATGATCATTATCAAAGTATTATTTATATGAAAATAAAGGTTATTTGTGAGAGTAAGCTGGTATAGGTCCAATTCTTGTAGATATGGACAAAGTATTTTCCCATAGGAAATTCCTATGCGGCTAAAACTGTGCTTCTTTTACTATGAAGTTTCTTAAAAGCATATATCCTTGAATTCAAAGCTGATATGCATTACTATTTAATTCAAAAGTGACACCACAAGGCTGTGCATATTTTCAACATTTATATGCCCATGATTTGTTTGAGTTTAAACTTTTACTGGAATTCTGTACTACTCCTCCTTTCTCTTTGCCCCTACTTCAGAATTTAATTTTCACTGCAACAGTATGTTTTATACTGGTAACATTCCCAAGTTAAGTATCTATGAGATGAATCATAGAGATCATATTTGGAAACCAGTGCGTAAACAAAACGAAAAATCCCTATCAATAATATATATCTCCCAAAAAGAGGCATTATTTGAAAAACATCTGTTTTACAATGTGCAACCTCTAAGGATGGTTGTCCAGATCATATATTCTACAATATTGCTGTGTATATGTCAACATTTATAAGTATTTTAAACTGGCGATGCTGTTACATTATAACTTCATTCTTCTATTCACTTTTGTCCATTTCCAAATTTCTCTAATTTTCATGGATTTGACCTTAATGATGACAAGGATCACAAAACTCCTGAAGTGCATAATTCTATGAATAAACGAATTTTAACTAAACATTGCATGCATGAATTCTAATTTCTACTGTAACTATATTTTTGTTTATATATTCAAACATGTGTAGGTACTTAATTCAATGATTGGTCGAGTCAAACTTGTCCTATTTACTTTGATACTACTGCATCAGATGAATCAAAGTGTTAACAATATAGATAATCAAGGTGCAAAATTACATTACAGGGTGATAACTCTGTAAACACCAGCAGAACGTTTCCATTAAGTTCTATTCTTAAGGAAATATTAAGTTTCTCAATGATCAAAATTATCGTTTCTGAAGCTGTTTTCCATCCATTTTTTCCGATAAAGTGTAAGGTTCAAGTATTTGAAAATTTTATATATTTGTACAAAGGACAATGTAAATATTTTGTTTATTTCTTATTTCTTTAAAATTATACGGGACAAATTGATTGGAGTCAAGGTGTTTGGTACCACATTATTTGATTACTTTCATGGCACTACACCTTTGAGAGTATCTGCTATATGACCAGTAAGCACCGCAAAATTCGTGTCATTAAATGTGTAATATAACGTTAACATAACATGAGCAACATGACGTGTGCCACATATGGATTTGCATCCTTTTCCAAAATATGGCAGAATTCAAAATGCAATTCAGTGATAACTAATGATAAAATAAAATATAAAATCTAATTTATAATAATTATCAGATCAAATCTTTTCGAGACAAATTCGAAATGTAATGACAGAAGAACCGTCTGTTTTTAGGTATCAACGTTTTAAAAGAAAGCATATCGTATGTATACCAAAAAAAGCGGTATGATAAATAAGAGAATCAAAACAAATACGTCGAAAAGAATCACCCTTCTTTTTGCAATTGTTGATAATAATTCATAACAGCAACATGAAAGTATAAAAAAAACAGTTTACTAAACACTCCACATGAAATAGAAGATGTGGTTTGATTGTCAATGGGACAACTCTCAAGAAGAGACCAAGTGGCACAGACATTAACAGCTGAGGGTCACCGTACGGCCTTCAACAACAATGCACAGCCCATACCGCATATCACAGTTATAAAAGGGCCCGAAATCACAATTGAAAACTAACGGCCTTATTAATGTACCAAAAAAATGAACGAAAAACAAATATTCAACACAGCAACAAACGACAACCACTGAAATACAGGCTCCTGACAGGCACATACATACAGAATATGTAAGCGGATTCCAAACCCTCTCTCCTAACATGGGACATTAGTGTAACAGTACAGCATAAGAACGGACTTTAAAATCAGTTGTAAAAGGCTTACAAAGGATACAATTAGAAATACATATAACAAAAACACGGGGACGTGACTGGATAGTTGTTCATACCAACAACAAAAAGGATGTGCCCCTTTTAAATAAACAGGATTGATCAAAGGTGATCAAGAAGAGTTACTATCCGATTTAGTGATTACAATTGCTAAAAATTAGAAAATATTTTACAGTAATTATCATATTAGATTATTATAAATCATAAGTATATCAAATCTTTCTAAGCACTTCATACACCAACTACAAATTGACATAAACAATTAGAAAAGAAAACAAGGGTGATTCAATGTGATACTACTATTCCTATTTTGAAACCGTCACCCCTGTAAAGTTTGAAACGAGGTCAGCAATTTACAGCATATCATCTGTGACAAAACTGTTCCAACTTATTATTGATGGCACTCACAGTCAATTGCTTGATATAAGTCAATGTAAGATGCAGTCTCAAATGTATATGCGATATTCTATATTTCAATTTTAGTGAAATTTTGTTAAATGATGATGATGAGGTACACATATTTTTTTATATAGGTAAGACCGTTGGTTTTCCCGTTTGAATAGTTTTACAATAGTAATTGTGGGGCCCTTTATAGCTTCAAGGCTCCGTGTTTAAGGTCGTACCTTGATCTATAATGGTTTACTTTTATAAATTGCTATTTGGATGGAGAGTGGTCTCATTGACACTCCTACCTCATCTTCCTATATGTATAGTTTATTTGGTGAGAGAATATTATCGTAAAAGCAGAAACTTAAATTTTAAAAGCATGCTATTATTTTCAATTGAACACCACACTCATTATATTCAATCCGGGTCTTTCTAAACGTTGCAAGGTGTGTGCATTAAACAGATAAAACACACACCACACACAACACACGAAACAACGAGTTTGCACTTCAATGTAAAGACAACTGAAAAGACATTGAGATATTTTTTTCTTCGCGTTTAAACTTTTTTTCCTGCAACGCCATTGTTGATCCCTTGAATACGACTACAAGGTCAGAGCAGTTAATAACGGGTTTTTAATAATTATGTTGTTGTTAGTAAAATATAAATTTTGATTCAAATGTGAAATCACATGAATTAAATGCAACCATTCTAATACTTTTATAAATAGAAACAGTAAAACTGGACTACATTTCAAATGCTTTTGTTAGAATCGAATAATAATAATATAGTAATATGCATTTTGTCTGAAAATATCATTTATTTTACGTACTAAGACAAACGAACAATGGTTTTTTTTTTTTTTTTATCAAAGTAAGTTATGCCGTGAATAAGTTTTTTTTCAATATCGGATTTCCAAAAAAAAAAATTATACTTACCAACCAAAATATGGTATTTTTTTTAAATTGACTGAATTCGTTAATTCTACTATCAATGATAAGGTAAATGTGATATCTCTTTAATACAAATGATAAAAAAAAACAGGAATTCATGGTAAAAAAGATAACGAAAAAATATCTATAATACTAAAATTACGAGGTCCAATTTGTCAGCCGTCATCACGTAAAAACGACGAATCACAGAATTCAAATTTATATATAACTAATACAAAGGTGTAGATTAAAAATTACACCACTCCAAGCCCTTTTGTTTTCCACGTAATTAATATTGCCAATAATTAAGAAGTTCCGGGTCGAGTCCGCTACCGATACCAATAGTATATTCACCTGTTACCTATTACCTTATCTGTACGTTCCGCATCTGACAGGCGCACCACCAAACGTTGTATTCAGGACTAATATGCTATATACACGGGTCATAACCACAGGGTTGACACTACTAAATTGTCAAATTGTTACCTATTGTAGTATTTTAATCAGTAAGACTTTCTAAGATAACAATACGAATACTAAAAATCTGGACTAAAAATAAGGCGTATAGGTACAGTTTTCAATTTGTTAGTGGGCATGACGTAAAACAGCAAAGCAAAGAATTCAACTTTATTTATAACTTATATAGGACAATGCTGTTGATTAAAAAATACTCCATTCCAGGACCTTTTGTTTTCAAATTAATTAATATTACCAATAACTGATAAGTTCCAGTTCAACGGGTTCAAACAGAAAGACTTGAAAGCAGAGAAAAACTGTGTATCTTATAATCGACATGACTTTATCAGATGACAATACTAATACTAAAATAAGGCTTGCACATAGTTGTATACTTTAATTCAGTCACGGACCCGTGATATCACGGGTTTGTTCTAGTATTTATAAAAATTACAAGGTCAAACTAATTACAAGTAATGTAACTTAATTTTTCGTTGACCTCACATAGAACATTAGAATGCTATACATACATGTGCTGGTGATATGTTGTTGTTGTACGAACTATCTTAAAGGCTGTCTAGGTAAGACACTATCAGTCATCTAAGTATTTCTTTTGATATTCTAACATGCTTTAAACTTTTCAAAACAAAGCAATTAAAGATACCCGACGGACAGTCTAACTAATAAGTCGAAAATAAAATGACAACACCATGGCAAAAAAGGGAAACTGGACAAAAGGAAAAAAACTGTTCAAACGTAAAACATAGAACACTACAAAATAATTTATTGATCAATACAAACCCATTTTCCTTATTACCACGTGAATTTTGAGGAGACATTCGCAAAATAACTCATTATGAAAAAAAAAATCTGGAACACACAAGTTCACGTTCTATGTTGAGACTTTGAGTTTCGAATGTCATCTATGTCTTTTTTCACATAATTTTCAGGGCGGGGGGGGGGGGGGGATAGAAAGAACCTTCGATTGCAACACTTCATAGAAAGCTAAAAAAAATGAAAAATAGGAAAGTGCCCATGAGGTAAACATTTAAATACACAAAACATTGACCAGAAAGCAATCGAAATACTAGTTCTTGTTTGATAAATATGGATGTATACAAACGACTCAGTGAACACTTAATTATTCAAATCAACCAGGATCGTTAAAAATGTTGCAATATGTTAGCGTACAAAAATACCACACAACACATGAAGCAACTAATTCGCGCATCAACGTAAGTAAAGCTGAATAGACGAGAACATTTGTTGTTTTTCATCGCCTTCCAACTTGTTTTGATGCAACGTCATTGTAAATCCCTTGAACACGAGGTCAGAGCAGTTACTAATCAATTACATCACAATATGTCAATGCAACCAATTTAAAATTTTATAAAAAGAAAACAGTAAAACTAGAATACTTTTTAGATGCCTTTTTTAAATTCTTACAATAAAAACAATAGTTTTATAGATACAGTTACCTTCATATTTCATCTTTTTTTCAAGCTACTTTATTATTTAAACAAACTATCAATTATTTCTTACCACAAAAGATATGGCGTTTCTTTTTTTTTATATCGGATTTCCAAAAAAATTAAATATATCTTACATATCAAACAAGATTTGGTATTATTTTTTAAGAGACTAAATTTGTTAAGTCTGCTATCATCGATAAGGTAAATGTGATATTTCTTCAATACATATATATATATAAAAGAAAAACTGGAATTCATGGTTCAAAAGAAAAAGGAAAAAATGTATTTATAAAAAATTACCAGGTCATAGAGTTATGTCGAAAACAAATTACAAGTAATGTAACTTAATTTTCGTTAACCTCACATAGAACATTAGAATGGTGTACATACATGTGCTGGTGATATGTTGTTGTTGTACCAACTATCATAAAGGCGTTTTAGGTAAGACACTATCAGTCATCTAAGTATCTTAGCATTCTTTTGATATTATAACTACTACAAACTTTTACAAACAAAGCAGTTAAAGATACTTGACGGACATTCTTACTAATAAGTCGAAAATAAAATGACAACGCCATAGCAAAAAAGGGAACTAGACAAAAGGACAAAAAACTGTACAAAAAGCAAACCATAGAACACTACAATTGAGTAACACAGACCCTAATGCATATTCCTTAATACCACGTGAAGTTTGAGGAGACATTCACAAAATAACTCAATATGAAATTATTCTTTTCAAGAACACACGAGTTCACCTTCGATGTTGACAGTGGTAGTTCTAAATGTCATCTATGTATTTTCAGCTTTCAAGGGTTTTTCTGGCGTTGTGTAGACAGAAGTTCCGATTGCAATAATACATAGTAAACTCAGAACTAAAACCACGAAGCACCCCTGACGTAGACATTTGAAAACACAAAAAAACAATCTTTTTTCAAACGTGTCATCAGATGGATGGAAGACATAATCTTTCATTCAATTTAATTTACGTCTCGAGCTGGCATGTCAGTTAGGAGATATATATAACTGTATCGTATTCTAAGCTCCGACGGCATCAATTGGGGATTTGATGGTCTCAAATTAAGTTTACTGGCGACTCGTTAGCGGAGACAGTAAACGGGTATTTGCGACCATCAAATCCCCAATTGATGCCATCGGAGCTTAAAATACAATACAGTTATCTCCATTCTAATGAAACTGACAGAAAACAACGTTAAAACATGTATTTAAAATCTGTCATATGCCGTCTGCGCTTGCGCGTACGTCACATAGCATCAATTATCAATTGATGCCATGTAAATAAGTGACGTTATCCAATCAAAATGAACGTTACAAACGTTGTTGCATAAGAATAATTGTTTGTAGTACTTTGTTAGTTTTGTGTATACTGGTCATCAGATGGAAGACATAATCTTTCATTCAATTTAATTGACGTCTGGAGCTGGCATGTCAGTAATTGTTTGTAGTACTTTGTTAATTTTAGTGTATACTGGTCAGTTTGCTAAGTTTCTTCTGTTATGAGAGGGTTAGCGCTATAAAACCAGGTTAAATCCACCATGTTCTACATTTGAAAATTCCTGTTCCAAGTCAGGAATATGACAGTTCTGGTCTATTCGTTTTTGATGTGTTTTGTTATTTGATTTTGCCATGTGATTATGGAATTTCCGTATTGATTTTCCTCTAAGTTCAGTATTTTTGTGATTTTACTTTTTTCTGTTACCTATGCCCAAAGGGTGAGTGGGGAATATAAATGTGGTCACGATTGCTCTTCCTACGACCGGTAGTAGAACCCTCGCCAAAGTAGGGCGTACGTTTGGCTGTACAAGATGTATTAAGTTCGAGCCCCGTCTGGTCAGAATGGTGACGCTAAATACTATATCTCGTATAGAAAGTGTACCACGCTCTTTGTACGTTGAGAACCATTGTTTTTTCTTTCTTAATTGTGGTTCATTCTTGTGTTTTTGGAGTTCCATATTCGATGAAATAGTAAACAGATTAGTCAAGCTGAAGCTGCCATTTTGGTGAGGGATTTTTTTGCTGTGTTTAAACCCATTGGTAGCCTTGGGCTACGTTCTGTCTCTTGGTCGGTTTGTTTACTCTTTTACGTGATCCCCACTTTGCATTGTATGTAACATGTATTTTTGTGTTATATGATTTTGCCATCCTTATGATGTGAACTAATATGCAATACTTGACTTATTAAAAACGACACATTTCCTAGTAAATTATATATTTAGTATTGATAAACCTTCTTTTTTATTTAAGTTAGGGGTCAATGTATCACAGAAACAAATTTGCCGATCAATTGATTATGATTTAATTATCTAAAATGTTATCATGGTTATTGAAGCTTTCAATTTGTATCTGTAGATTCATAGTTTAACCCCAGATTGCAACACATTTTCAATTGACGACGTGTAGAATTTTACATTTTTCGATTAACAATATAAATCCATGTTATTTTAGGTGATCGTATAAATGAAGTATACATTGAAACGTTTTTAAATGATACAATAAACGTTGATATAAAAGACACGTACAAAGGCTACACAAATCTTACACCTTTTGGATTAGTTCCGCCAGTTTCAGAAAATATAATCATCTTGGAATTTGCTTGCTTTGGTGGTTGTATATTACTTACTCAGAATGCGGATCTAACCGGAACCGAATTCTATGAAGTTTGTTTCGCATTTTACGGTGATTTGATTATAATGTGGAAGATATCAGACGGGGAATCAGTTGAACTTGC
The DNA here is from genome assembly GCF_965363235.1 of Mytilus galloprovincialis. Taxonomy (NCBI): domain Eukaryota; kingdom Metazoa; phylum Mollusca; class Bivalvia; order Mytilida; family Mytilidae; genus Mytilus; species Mytilus galloprovincialis. The sequence continues at coordinate 44,817,983 of NC_134848.1, read as the reverse complement.
CAGAAAAGCTGTTCCGAACCTTCTATCTTGTTCTGAAATGACTGTAGTCTGGGTAACATGGGATAGCGGTGTGATAACGTTTGGTACCGGAAATCCAGAAAGCAATGGAGTTCTATCAGCAATAGATGACAGACCCTTTAATATTCACGGTGTTGGCGTTACGTCTATAATCCTTGGTGTATGGAAATTCATTATCAAAGGTAATAATATAAGTATTTGAATAAACTTTAATTAAAATAATGAATTGAAAATAAAATTTCTCATAAATGTTTTTTTTGAAAATCGGCTTGGTTTTACGTAGTTTTTGCAAATATTTTTTTTAAAACGTCTATGATTCAGCAATATCAAGACTTTTACATCAGAAAACTATTATTATTTCTACACCGAATGTTTAACAAATGCCATTTGTCGGCCCCTTCCGACGGACTATCATCGTTTCTCATGACCATACTCGCAAATAGTGCCAAGGGAGAGCCGCAAATTCAGTTCACGAATTATTTTCCCCGCGGAGCGGGGTTCGAACCAGGAACCTTTGTCATGTTTGTGTTACATGTAGCCAGCTGTTCTTAGAGATCATTTAAGTCATTATTAATGGAAATGAAGGTCATGCGGTCACATGTTAGCGTTCGCTAGTTAAGTCTGATTTGAAAAAAAATATTCCTAGTAATGAAGAGAGCAATTAAGACCCTGGGCACCAGTTCAGTCAAAAACTGCATCCGTGCTGACTTTGAATTTGTAACGGTTTACTTTTTAATAAAATGCAGGACAAGCACGATCAAATTAAAAGTAACGACATGAACACGGAATATAAATCCCGGGAAATACGAAGCACCCACATCGAATCTAACACGGGAAAACGTCTAAACACGAAAACATGTTAAATAAAAAGGCCAAAAACGTTGCATGACAATACTCCTAATTAACAATTTGTATTTTCCCCATGTATATGTTGTGTACAAGATGTAAGTGTGTACAAACTATAATTTGTACAGGATTTTTGTACAAATTATAAGTTTTTTGACACATACCTTTTTGCACCAATTGATACAGGTTTATCTTCTAGAATGTACTAGTTTAATGTTCTGAATTCAAATTTATATACCTCAACCTAACAGTTAGTGCTAGTCTCTTTGACCTCAAACTGGAAATAGGTTTAAGTTCTAATTTTATTTTTCTCCTTATACCATATTCGTACCCATAGAAAGGTTTTTTGTGGTCTTATATTTTTTTTGTAATAATGCTCAATATTAGAAGTTATGATGAAGTTGTGAAAATGTGACAGAAATCTGCAAAGTAAAAGACTGTGTGTTTGCATCATCCATTAGTGTTAAGCAGTTCCTAAAACACTAAAAACTTGTACAAAAAATCTGTACAAATTATAACTTGTACACAACATGTATATGATATGTATTGTTTGAAACGATACTTTTACGGATGATACATGTACAATACACTTGTACATACATATTTTTACTTAAATTACAATACTAAATATATGCATATTCACCTTTTAGCAAATCCAACAGGATACTACTGCAGAATGTCGTATACTTATGCAACAGGATATCTTATATCAATAACAACACAAAAGACGCGCACATATTGCGCAATAGAATGTCAAAAGTCGAATGACTGCCTTGGATTCAACTTCCGGTATGAAGGCATATTGAACTGTGAACTTGTTGAAGGAGGACAACTCGTTATAAAAGATGAGCATTACGAGTGGCATTTTTACTCAAAATGCTTACAAGACAATGATGGTTGCGTTTCGTGTAATGTTTAAAAAACGTTCAAAACACAAATTTGAAATGTTTGCACGATACGTAAATAAAACACTTTTAAGGAAACAAAATATTAGTATGTGTGTTTATAGTCCAGCGGCTAAGCCTAATATATTGTCCCAATTGATAACTTTGTGGTAAAAGCATGAAACTTAGCAAAATGGTTTACCGAGACATTCATATTTGGAACAGCAATACAAGTGGTGTTTCTTTTACTTTTAATTCTAAAATCTTTGATTTACCCGCTCCTGTAAATACTCCCGATTACCCAGTAAGTGGTGTTCCTAAGATAAGAAGCTTATACACAAGAAAGAAAGAAAGAAGTAGAGACTTTATATCTTCAATAAATGTGATATCTTATATGTTCCTATCCGCTTTTAATAGAGAAATAAAGTAGGTTTAACTGATTGATTGTTGGTTGCTTTATGCCACATTAGCCCAAAAAGGCTAAATCGCGGCGAGAGCTAATTCGAATATTTTTACAGTTTAAAGTACATGTAGGTTTAACGTTAGTCAGATTAACGACTTACATTTACGAACATATTCGTAAACTTAATATCAAATAGTGTACACCAATTGTGAAATTCCTTCTTTTTTGTAATCGTACATGTATGTGTTTAAGTGTTGTTTTAGTTTTTAGTAAAATGCCAAAATGCGTGTCTACGTCCATGTCTAAATTATAAGCATCAATTGTCTTTGATTTAAAATAAAATAAGAAAGATGTATTATGATAATGAAAGAGCCAATCCAATATTGGTATTGATTATCACAAGCATAAATTATACAATTTTTTTCTCATGATTTTATGTGTTTACATGTTATAAAATTGAGAATAGAAATGAAGAATGTGTACAAGAGACAACAACAATCCGACCAAAGACCGGAAAACAACCTAAAGCCATCAATTGGCTTTCGGTACAGCAAAAAAAAAATCTGCACCCTTGGGCGTGCTGCATTTCGGCCTGTTCAGTTTTTAGTAAATTACCCACTAGGTGTCGATTTCTACATGTTAGCATCAATTGTCTTTAATATAAAAGAAAAGATGATGTGGTGCAATAATGAACAAGATAAGTAACGATCCATTCAGCCCAAAATCGAAGATGTGAACAATAACGGTCACCGTGCGGCCTTTAACAATTAGCGTAACCCGTACTATATAGCAGGCTATACAGGTTTTCAGTCTAACAAAAGGTAAAATCATGCAAAAACGAAAACCGAACGACTGAGATTTATTACAACAAAGATTTATCAACTAAAGACACACTTTATGAAGAGTAAAAACAGTTCAAATTACAAAAAAGAACGATATATTTTACAATTAACACATGAACTCTTCCATGTATATTAATATTGGATCATTTCAACGTAATCAACAATCATTGCAGCATTATCACCTTGCCATGAATTTTGCCATTGGTTTCGGTGCTCCCAAAAATCTCTCTTTGCATGGCGAGACGAGTCTGTCCATGGACGTGTATAAGCATACTGATAATCGTTTTTAAACCAATTGCCTCCCACAGCAACATTAAGTACTAGCTGAAACTAAGAAATAAAATAATATCTATTAAAACGCACTTTTTCTGATCAGAAATAATGTCCTACTGTATAAAGTCATAACTAGAATGAAATTCAAAACAGTGTAGCTGTGGCCATTGATTGACACATTAAAATCATCCATTGACTGGGACAAGTTAGGTGAACGTTTGTATGTAACGACCAATGCTCACTATGTACTTTTTAAAGACACTTAAACTATGGGTCACCAAAGGTTCTCAACACCGAAATAAAGTAATTCGAAAAATTAATCAGAAATAACACGATATTTTGATTTATATCAATTATAAATCAAAACACAAAGGTTATTCCTGATTAATTTTTCGAATTATTTTATAATTAAAGGCGTTAAGAAACCTTTGGTGACCCCACAGTTTAAATGTCTATCGTAGGTACGTCGTGAACAGTGGTCGTTACAGACAAACGTTCACGTAAATTGTCCCAGTCAATGGATGATTTTAATGTGTCAATCAATGGCCACAGCTACACTGTTTTGAATTTCATTCTATTACGTTTGCCTGTCGTATAGTTGATTTTTCCTTCAACTAGGAATTGTTTTCATTCGGTGCTTCTAAACAGTAGTATGTAGCCAAAAATCTATATTACGTACCAAACCATAAGCCTAGTATATTTTGAGGGATCGTACAACCCCTGGACCGATACTGATAGTGGTGGAAGTTTTGTCACCAAGAAATAACAGGGTTGTCGCCCATTAACGGCAAATGTTACTGTTAATAACATGTATTTAAATATTTGCAAACCTGAATTTTTCTAGATTTCTAAAGTCTTATTGGTTTAATGTTTTAGTTTTCAATGGATTTCAACTTTGATTCGCTGTCTAACTGTTATGATTGTTCGTTTTGTTTTCTATACACGAAAATGGCGTATGCATACAAAATGTATTCTTTCTTTGTTTTTTTTTTTTTGGCAATTTGAAGAGACACCTATGATGGTTCACTTATATAAATTGTAACTTGGATGGAGAGTTGTATCATTGGCATTCAAACCACATCTTCCTATATCTATATAGAAAAATTCGGAAAATGCCTGACATATAAGAACAACTCAAACCAAACTTACGTATTGATCGAATGGAGCATCTTTGCCGCCATGTTTCCAGATGTTGTCCCCCGAGAAACCTCCATATGACCAATAACTATTACTAGGTGTGTCAGTCCTCAAAATAATTTCATTGTCAACATAGGTACTAAAAAGGATAAGAAAACATTAATACAGTTATACAATTAATGATTAGATTGGTTTCCTGTAAACGAAAAGTTGTATGCAAGCCTTTCGTAATGCAGCTTCTCGAGGTAAAAAACAACCTTTATTCACACTATACGTTCTTTGAAAGTCATTTTTTTAATTAAATTGAAAAAAAAGATTTGACTGTGGATTCATACTACATGTATCTTAACACATACATGTAGGTCTAATATGCAATAAGCCCGATCTTCGCATGATCTAACTGCTACTATTTTGTCTGTACCAAGTCATGGCAGACAGTTGTTATCCACTTGTTTGATGTGTTTGAGCTCTTTGTTTTGTCATTTGATTAGGGACTTATAAAAAAGAAGATGTGGTATGATTGCCAATGAGACAACTATCCACAAAAGACCAAAATGACACAGACATTAACAACTATAGGTCACCGTACGGCCTTCAACAATGAGCAAAGCCCATACCGCATAGTCAGCTATAATAGGCCCCGATAAGACAATGTAAAACAATTCAAACGAGAAAACTAACGGCCTTACCGTTTTGACTTTTTATCGGAGTTTTTTTTTGTGATTTTACTTTTTAGATATGTAAATCTATAAAGATTCCGTGGAATAACTATAAAGCTATGTACAATTGTAATTGCATCGTTTGCTTCTGCTGATTTGCGTTGTACAAATGTAAAATACTAACTACAAATGGTCAGCTGTCCACTCTAAAGTATATACATGGAAATCATCATGCCAGTCACCACTAGATTTTCGTCTGAAATTTAAAAAACTTCTTTTCGTTTAGACAATGAATAATCTTGTTTTTTTGTTTTTTCTGTTAAGACGACAATATGTCTATTGCAGTATTATTAAAAAAAAACAATTCGGTCAAAAAGGTCTATATACACTTTATTTCTACTTTTGAAATAAGATTCACAAGTTCGTTTTACCGATGTAAATGCTAATTCGATCTGTGTCACACCGTATATCGTATGAGTACTCGAATTGTATACCTTGGATTATAAATTGTAAACCTTATTCGATCCGTGCAATAGTTAAAATACGTACACATGTATATAATCGATGTCTCAACTTCCAGGATTGCGTTTAATATCGTAGAGGCTACGTAGTGCTACATTATTCCGTCTACTGAACGAGTAGCTAGCCTAGTTGCTATCAATATGTATGTAGCAGCTAGGCTAGCTACACGTTCAATAGTCATAAATCTACGTAGCCCTATGTAGCCGCTACGATATTGAACGCAAGTAACCCTGCACTTCTAAACTAAATTGTAGTTTCTCTCAATGCATATGTACTATACGGTATTGATCTTTTCTCATTGTTGAATGCCGTATGCTTGCTTATAATAGCTTACATCTGCTTCATTGTTACTGTGACGGAAAGTTGTCTTATGGACAATAATGTGTAACATTACAACATTTCATATCATTTTACAGCCTTGTTCACAAATCCGCATTTACGCATGTCGAGTCAACATCATTTAAAGGTACGACTGCTTGACAAGCACTAAAGAGACAATTACAAGCACACACAGAGATAGTCTTCTAAATTAAAATTCAAAAAATGTCAATCATATCATTCGTTCAGATACTGGTATACACATTCCGAAATTTGTTTTACAGTTTTTTCCAAGAGCCGTGTTTTTGTACTTAAATTATTTACTTACTTGAATACCTGCGTTTTGTAAAATTGACTTGTATCTCCAGATGGACCCCAATCTAGTTTTGACATTACTTCATTAACTCCATGATTAACGCCGCCACCCATTGCAACGGCGTTACCTGTACGTATAAACAAAAATGACAAGAAAAAGAACAGACATGTCTGATATTAAGGTATAATTTCTCGTTTCTCGTTTTTTTTTTTTATATAGATTAGACCGTTGGTTTTCCCGTTTGAATGGTTTTACACTAGTAATTTTGGGGCCCTTTATAGCTTGTTGTTCGGTGTGAGCCAAGGCTCCGTGTTGAAGGCCGTACATTGACCTATAATGGTTTACTTTTATAAATTGTTATTTGGATGGAGAGTTATCTCATTGGCACTCACAACACATCTTCCTATATCTATATAAGGGGATTAAGAGTTCCGATCGCTTGAGGTCGACTTATTTTAACATTCTATTTCATAGGTTTGTTTAGCATACGTGAATGTTGGTAGGAATAGGGTTTACAGAGTAGGAAACAATGGGCGAAATACATTGACAAGAGGAAAACATGTCGAATAAAATTTCGAATAGAGAATGATAGAATGATATCAGAAATGCCGGAAAATAAGATACAAATTGTCGATCTCTTGAAAACCACATTTGGAAACCCATTTATATTGTCTAGCATATAGTGGGAGATATCGTGGCTGCTGGCCAGATGCCCTTTAAGATTTACATATGATAGTGGATTTTCAATCTTGTTTTTTTAAACGTGGTGTAGTTAATGTGTTTACTCCTGACACAATCGAGAAAGTCACATGTAACTGTATGTAAAAGACGAACTCAAATGTATCTTAATCAAAAGTTACCTCTCGATTCCATGATATCCATAGCACCAGACTGAGGCCAGCCACCATACGTATTATTACGTGGTAACGTCCATATTGCTACAATTTTGATGATACTAATTGTAATTTCATAATTATTTTGTTCCATTCCCATATGATGTCCTAACAATATTTACAACAACAAAAATATTTACAACAACAAAAACACTTACATATAAATTATAAAAAAAAATGATCAGTGCCAATGGGACTATTTTCGATCAAAGTCACAATGTGTAAAAAGTTAACAATTATAGGTCAAAGTTCATACATATTTTTGTTTCACATTTTCAATAAATGCCAATCGTGCTCTTTAGAATAGTATCAAATTTAATAGAAACTACGGTTCTAATTGTAATTTGCATTTCAAAATGTGCTTTGTAAATTTGAAACATTACGCCTAATTTATTTACCTGGCCATGTCCAATCTGCTTTTGGAAGCTTTGCCCTGATGTTCATTCGTCCGTATTTGATGGCCGCTTTAGTAGTTATATATCCTGACATTACTGGTGGTAGAATATCCTGGCCGCCATGTTTGTTACATCCGCTGTTACTCCCCTGTGTACAATACCCCCATAGTCCTTAGCAAATAAAAAAAAAGATTTGGTGTGAGTGCGAAAGAGTTACATGTGTAGCTTTCCATCCAAGTCATAATGTGTAAAAAGTAAACAATTAAAGTTAAAAGTACGACCTTCACCACGGAGCATTTAAGTCTTAGCTCACACCGAACAGCATACCAATGGGATATCAAAACTCTTAAGTCAAAAATGAACATCAATACTATGGCATAAAAAAACCACTACAAGACAAACACCTGTACACAAAACAGAACAAATAAAACTAAAGACTGAGCCTAACAAGTTTTATATAGTTATAAAGGGTCCCAAACTAACTAGAATAAAATGGTTTAGATAAAGAAAACCAAAGGTCTAATCTATATAGAAAACGAGAATCACTTATGAGCCACTTCAACAAACGGCAACCATTGGACAACAGGCTCCTGACTTAAGGATGTTTTCTTCTGACTTTTCAGTCTCGTTCAGTCTCGTTGAAATCTCGTTCTTGAATTATTTCCAAAACATGTGATACAAGTGGAAAATATTAATGAATTTTAAAAATATTATACATAACTCTGTGAAAAAATTGTGTATTAACAATGAATGGTTTATGAGTAATCCAGTTTTCAAATTTTAAAATCAATCAAGTCAGTTTTTTTAGCCAAAATTTTGAGAAAATGGGTTAGGGATACAAAAAATGATTTTACAAGAAACATGTACATCCCATATCATTTTGGTCTTTTCAAATTTCTTAGATATGTATTTTTTCAATCATTTATAACAAAAAAGTAGAAATAATATGCATTTTGTTCTTAAAACTGAGAAAAATCACAAAAATACAAAATTGACAGCATGGTAAATTTTACACAAAAAAGCGTCAAAATATGATAAAAACTTTCTTATATTAACACCTACCTATAGTTTTTTAAGTAAAATTTATTCAAATTGGTTCACTCCATCTTTATAGAAAGTATGAAAAAAGTTTAATTGTGGAACTGTGATTTTTTTTCACGATAATAGCCCAACAATAGGTAAAAATCAATGAACAATGGGAAAATCATCAAAATTGGGCATTTTCAAAGGTCCATAGCCAAAAAAAAAAGTGGACCACCATATGATTTTTTTCTTAACCAATTATTATGTTACAGTCTTTTAAACCCAAAAATTAGGTTAAGAAAAAAAGTTTAATTCTAGAAATTTTTGGCTCCTCAGAGGTGTACATCCTTAAGAAAGACAACGTTGAACTTTTTGTAACAACATATAAATAAGTTAACCACATTGGTGTATGCTTAATAGCTTAAATTCAGCAATTGTTTTTTTTTCATTTAGAAACAAAAAAACTATTGATAATTTGAAAATCGGGGAAATTTTAATTTGGTCATTTTTAATAGTTACTGTAAAAGCAAGCATCTACCATAAATACATTTGCAAGTACCAACAAACATGTGTTTAAAGGACAATGTGTTGTCTTTTGTTGACAGCAGAAGTAAACTGAGCATCAAAAAAGTGAAATCAGCGTAAACATGAAATACAACATGTTGATTGGTTTATTTTGGAGTACGAGTACAAAAATCGTACTCGAAATTTTATGACCGTGAGGCCAGATGATACAACCCTTAAACAATTCAGAGATAAGAAACAAAGTTTATGAACACGAAGGCAAAACTCTTGGAGAAAAAAATGGATACACAAAACGGATTATATACAGCTAAAAAAGAACCTACCATTTAGATCCATTTGTCCGTGGTACAGCTTCACTTCGTCAAAATCTGGATGATTTACTGTCAACGTCTGATAAATAGATAAAAGTCCGAACAATGAAGATGAAATTCATTTCTTTTAACATTGTAAATTTAACAGTCTTATTATCGAAATGAACTTTTATTATTTATAAATAAATCTGACGTACAATGTGTTTGCTGATATTAATAAAATCACACAGTACATATATATCTTCTACCTATTTGGTATCATTTTGAAGTATACAACTTCGACTTGTTGAACTGATTATATAAATTTACGTATTAGCGATATAAAATACAGATAGGGTTACTAATTGCTCTTTATTGTATACCGTTTATGATATAGTGGGATGTGCTAAATATAAGTGTTGTGTATATTGTTTTGTAAAGACTAACGGACATACTATTTATTTGATAGGGGTGTTTTTTTCGCGAATTCGCTTTCACTGACTTTAACCAATCATATCTGTGTACGTGTAACAATTTTACTGTACACTTACGGGTTTGATGTACAAGTGACCATTCTTTGTGAATAGATTTGATTGTCCCGGAGTATAAACCTGTAACTCGTTATTCTGAAAGAAACAAAAACAATTATTACATATAACGTCAGCGAAGGATCTCAAAGGGTCCTTGATCCTAGTTTGGAACCTCTTTTAAAAATGGCTTGATACGCTCCAGACCTTTATTATTATTACAGTTTAAATAAAAGAAGATGTGGTATTATTGTCAATGCGTCAACCCTCCACAACAGACCCAATGACAGATAAATTCAACCTTCGACCTTTAACAATGAACAAACCCCATTTATTTGGTTATTGAAAACCACATTTAATAGCATAACTTTCAAATACATTCATTCTCATCTTCCTTGTATCTCCCCAAACATTGATATTAAACAAGATTTTGTTCGAACGAAAAAAATATAAATATTGTTTACTTTTTACGCATTGTAAATTGAATGGATAGTTGTCTCAAAGGCACTCATACATGATTTCTATTTATTTTTTAATTATCAACTGTGATTATATGGTAATTAAAAGTTAATCATTTTGTTCGATTGTACGCATTCAAAATTAATTTTAACGATTATCGTCTATTAAAATGTACACTTTTAAAATAACCCTTCTTTTTTTTAACATTTTCAATTTATTTTTGCAATTATTGTTAATATCTTCCCTCTGCAGTTCATTCATTCTAAAAAGGTATAACATAAACAAAACTTATATACAAGTATCCTGAAATTATAATTCAAATGCGATTTGTTTTCATTTCCACGATTCATCAAAAACTCGAATTTCCGTTTGTTAACTTTGTTTATTTTACAAAGCGAACTGACTCTAAAGTACCGCGCTAGCTAGAATTCTTGCCTTTTTTCAGGCTTGATCAATACAAGAGTCCTCAACAGAGTTACTGTCTTCTTCTGTTATGAATCAATACGAGTGAGAGCAAAGACAGGTAAACTAGGAGTCAGAATAAAGTGTCAAAATTTTAAGATATGACTTGAGAGCTATTACACTTAAATTACGACACGGCATATGGTTGCGTTACTTGCGTAGAATCGATATATATATTCTAATCCAAGTGACATGTTGTGTGAATATGATTGTAATAATTGTCGCTGGACGTTAGACAATCGTCTAAAAATGCATGTGATATTTGTCGCTGGACGTAAAGCACTCGTCTGAATATACAAGTGATATTTGTCACTGGACGTTAAACACTCGTCTGAATATGCAAGTGATATTTATCGCTAGATGTTAAGCACTCGTCTGCATATGCATGTAATATTTGTCGCTGGCTGTAATCTCTCGTATGAATATGCATGTGCTATTTGTCGCTGGACGTTAATCTCTAGTATTATTTAACCCATCTCTTTCCTTCCACAAAAGCAATCGTACAATACTACCATGTCAAACCTGCTGCATGTGTTTACACCTGTCCTAATACAGGGACCTGTTGTTGTACGGTTTGTGTGGCTTGTTGGTGTGGTCCATAAGTGTTTCTCCTTTATCGTTTTTGATATAAATGAGACACTGGTTATTAAAACGTTGGTTCTCCCGTTTGAATTTTTTTACACCAGTCATTTTGGGCCCTATGATGCTTGCTTTTTGATGTGATTAAAGGCATTGTTTCATATAGCAGTCCTAAGTATGAAATTGTTCAAATTATTATGGCATATTGTTATTCTAAACTATTTCCCAAAATTGATCGCCCTGAAGATCATAAAAAACATTTTATTAAAAAATTAAAGATTTTGATTTTGTAAATATTGCCGGTATATTTAACGACCATTCTGTTAAAGAACAAATTCCTGCATATTTTGACAATACTGAGCTACCTATTATTTGTTATCTTTACAAGAAATCTACCCGGAAATTTGTGTTTAATTATAGTCAACTGTGTAAAGATGTTGATATCAGTGAAAATACACCTACTTCGTGTAATTGTAGTACCTCCGAATATATTTATGGACCCATTTCCCATGTTATAACAGGAGATCTTAACATCGTTCAAGACCGTGAGTTAAAAATCATTCCTCAGTAAAGGACCTAAATATCGTCCCCCGTCAATTATTAATTGGAATGAGTGTCGTAATATCATCAACGACTCACTCCATACTTACTGTATGAAATGGATAAAACGGGAAAAAAGCTGACAAAAAATCTTTGGACTCTTTTTTTAAATTCAGTAATGAAGATAGTTGATATACGTATTCAACATTTTAAAGAACATTTTACTATTAACAATAACCACAAAAAACCTATTTCTCGTATCAAACATAAACTAAAAGAACTAGCCAAGAAATTTGTTTTTGTCCCGACCGATAAAGCTGCTAATAATATTATTATTGTTTGACGTAAATTTTACATTTGAGGTTCTGAAAAAAGAAATCACCAATTCACCAACATTCCAACTGACTCCATTTTCAGAAAACGACATCTGTAACAAACATAAACTTTTAGCTACCGCTTTACAAGCAGAGCCAAATACAATGAAAGTTTCAACTATGTACTGGCTTCCGAAGCTACACAAAACACCTTACAAATATAGATTTATTTCGTCTTCAAGCCATTGTTCCACTACTAAATTGTCTATTCTTCTTACCAGCACACTTGGTACAATTAAAAACCTGATAATAAATTGTTCAAATAAGGCCTTCGAAAATAGTGGAATTAATTACTTTTGGATTGTCAAGAACTCGTTGGAAGTACTTGATAAATTGCATGCTTATATTGGTGATTTTAAATCTGTTCAAAGTTTTGATTTTTCTACCCTGTATACAGCATTGCCTCATATTCTCATTAAGAAAAAATTCACACACCTAATTAAATGGGCATTTAAAAAGTCAGAATGTGAATATATATGTTCAAACTCTTTTAGGTCATTGTTTAGTAGCAATAAACAAAAAAAACTATGTCAATTGGACATGCTTTGATACTATATATGCCCTTGAATTTTTACTAGATAACATTTTTGTTCGCTTTGGGGATTCCGTATATCGTCAGATTATCGGAATTCCAATGGGGACTAACTGTGCACCACTTATTGCGGACCTGTTTTTGTATTGCTATGAGTTACAATTTATGACAAAAATAAGCAAAGACCCATCGAAACAACATCTGATAAACAAATTTAATAATACTTTTAGATATTTGGATGATATTTTGGCTCTCAATAATGACGACTTCAGTATGTATATTAAAGAAATTTATCCTGTTGAACTTACTTTAAATAAAGCTAATACTAACAATGACCACTGCCCTTTCCTCGATCTTGATATCTGTATCACTAACGGAAAGCTGAATACTAAAATTTATGATAAAAGAGATGATTTTTCATTTCCTATCGTTAATTATTCATTTTTAGATGGTGACGTTCCCTTGTCACCATCTTACGGTGTTTATATATCTCAACTTGTACGATTCGCTCGTGTATGTAACAATGTTTTAGATTTTCACTAGAGAAATTTATGTATTACTGAAAAATTATTACACCAAGGTTTTCGATATCACAAACTAGTCAAAACATTTACTAAATTATATCATCGGTATAAGGACATCATTCGTAAATATAGCTCAACATGCAGACTTCTTATACGTTCAGGTATTTCACATCCAATTTTTTATGGAAATATTCGTTATAAAGCACAAAGGTGTCAGTATTCACCTCAAAAACCTTTGAATAGACTTATTAAGAAGGGATATAGTTACGATACTGTTGTCAGGTCATTAAAGATTGCACATTTTGGCATTAATATTGATTCACTTATAGGGTCCTTGCATCGGAACTAAACACATTTATTCAAAAACCAGTTGTTGGCATGACATGGGTTATGTTCTTCTCATATGTGTTATGATGGTATGATACTAAACCCCTAACGGGAAGGATTGTGCCTGATGTTCATATGATGAAATCATAATCTTTCAGTCAGTTTAATTGAAATCTGGAGCTGGCATGTCAGTTAACTGCTAGTAGTCTGTTGTTATTTATGTATTATTGTCATTTTGTTTATTTTCTTTGGTTACATCTTCTGACATCAGACTCGGACTTCTCTTGAACTGAATTTTAATGTGCGTATTGTTATGCGTTTACTTTTCTACATTGGCTAGAGGTATAGGGGGAGTGTTGAGATCTCACAAACATGTTTAACCCCGCCGCATTTTTGCGCCTGTCCCAAGTCAGGAGCCTCTGGCCTTTGTTAGTCTTGTATTATTTTAATTTTAGTTTCTTGTGTACAATTTGGAAATTAGTATGGCGTTCATTATCACTGAACTAGTATATATTTGTTTAGGGGCCAGTTGAAGGACGCCTCCGGGTGCGGGAATTTCTCGCTACATTGAAGACCTGTTGGTGACCTTCTGCTGTTGTTTTTTTTTTTTCTATGGTCGGGTTGTTGTCTCTTTGGCATATTCCCCATTTCCATTCTCAATTTTATTGTGTTGAAGGCCGTACTTTGTTTTATACATCTAAACTTGGCTGAAGAGTTGTCTCATTGGCGCGCATACCTCATATATCTATTTATATGTAATTGTAGTAAGCAAAATTATCTTACCCCTCCTCCCCAAGCAGTGCAAGCCACGTGATAGTTGTTGGGATTCCAACTGTTAAAGTCATCTCTAAATGCCGTCACAGATCTAATAGTCTTTGGTGGTAAAATAGCTTCTGAATTGAAAAAAAAAATAATGGGCATCTTCTAAAATTAAATAATTAATTAAAAATGAACAAAAACAATTGCTAGTATCCGAACCTTATTCGTGTTAATATAAACATTATAGATTGTGAAAACAGAATATAATTAATAAGTCATTTGAATAATGTAAGAAAAAGAAATGTGTTTTTATAAAACAAACGGTTCATCATGATAACAACATATAAAATCAAGAATGGATATGAATAACGTGTCAAAGAGACAACAATCCGACCAAAGAGCAGACAACAGTTGCATGAAATAATATTTATTTAATCTTTTTTTTTATAAATAATTCATGTGTGTTAAAAAACATACAAATTATTGATATTGTTCAGAACTTATCATTTAGTTTTACAACGATAAAGATGGAAAGTTTCTTATTTGTAAAACATTGGATTATCAACAAACTAAACAATATATCAATGAGTATGTTGTAAAAAAGGGGGTAAGAGGTCACACGTGGGTAACACGTTATTGAAAAGACTTGCTCATGTACAGTCTCGGGTTACGAGTGTTTCACCTTTCGGAGATTTCATTTTTTTTTTGTTATATAAAACACATTCCTAAATAAATAAAACGTATACTTAAGATATTTCTTGTCCAAACAGAATGATTTTTTTTAATATCAAATACAGTTGAGATGTTCGCTTTTTCTTGTATAATTAACGAAAATAATTTTGTTATTAATATTGTTAAAACAGGTGTTTGTAAAAGACACATACAAATTCTGCAGGAAAAAATGTATAATCTCATATAGGAAATATTACACCTTATTCTATATTTGTATACAAATATTGATATCTCTGTACTGAAATAACGTAAATATATTTCAGAAAACCATAAAAAGAACTGTAAACATTTGTGAGTTAAATTTTTCTCAAAATCGGACCTCAAATTAGTTTTTGACAATATTCTCAAAAAATGTGTTTTACATAAAATAATAGAAGAATTTGGAATAGGTGAAACCCAATTGATCAAACAATGTAGTTGTTTAGGGGTAGAAACAACACGGATCGTAAAAAAAATACACATGCGCTGATATGATTGATTGATTGATTGATTGATGGTTATTTGCTTTACGTCCAGTTGCAAATATATCAGGCATGTTCAAGACAATAACAATTTTAAAACAATATTAAGTAAAATAGTGGTCGAGCGGGATGACAGGCAATTGAACGATGACGGAAATTAATCACGCTCAAATGCGAGTTTTAAAACTTTATTTTTATTTTGCCCAAACATATCAAAAGGACAATAATAAGACTTTAATGGAAACATAATATGTTTTTTTTCTTTTTGTCTCAATCTTATAATATACCACTTTCGAGTGCTCTGATAATGATGATTATGAATACGCTTGATGTATTTTCATAGTGCAGGATACTGCCAATTCCTTCTATCTGGAAAATGATATTGTATAGCGCGCATAAATAGACGAACTTTTCCGGTGAAGGACATATTTATAACTCGAAAGTGGTCAATTATTAAACATTTATGCATTTTTCCAACACCTATACTGTTTTAGTATACCTTTAATTAATGTTCGACTGCTTTTTTGATCCGTCGTTTCCCTTTTGTGTTGAACGCTTTCAAATGAACCATCGGTAGGAAAACTTACAGCCAAAAGACAAAACACATTGAGAAAACTAAACATTTTTAACCTATATTCCTCAAGTAAGTTAGACGTCTTATTTATAAGATTATGCCAATTGACGAAATGAGACGATATCCTGATAAGAAGGCAATGTACTGACTAAAGTACACATTATGTTTCAATAAGTCATTGACCCAACTAGTGATCATTGGTACAAAAATGTATATTACCATATTCAGATTCGCAGGTATCCACAATTTAGAGCAGATTTATGAGGGTGTGGACTGGGTTTACAGAATAGAGAATATTTGATTAATTAAAAGCGCAGAATAGAGGACAAAAATATAAAGAAAAGAATAAAGAAAAATAGGCAAAATTTGTTTAGATAATAACGGGGTGCTAAAATATAAAGAATGAAGAATAATGAACAAACTCAATAGAGAATAGAGAATAACGGCTTAAATTATAAAAAAAAAAATACATAATTAAAGGATCCCCTTGCAGACCCTCATCTATTATCTGCTGCACATCGACACATCACTACCTTATCGATATTGCTTCCCATTAAATTGGTGTATGGTCAGTTCATATATCATTCTTAGTAGAAAGCAGGAGCGGGTCCAGCCAATTTTAAAAGGAGGTTCCAACTTTATGTCCCCATTCAAATGCATTGATCGTCCAAAAAAGGGAGTTCCCCCGAAACCCTCCCCCTGGATCCGCCACTGGAAAACATATAATACCACACGAAAATTACAAAGCTGACCATAATGGTTATTATTCAAGAAAAATATGTGTCCTAAAGGAAAAATTTAATTTAAGTTCACCAATGAACATCATTCTTACGGATACAGACAAATGTTGGCACACCAAAGATTAAATAAAATTAATTACTATTTTAGAAGAAAAGAAAATTTGACGTATTAATTTATCACTTCTATGTGAATCGGATGTTATCGTATCTTTATGGCTAACGTCCCTCAGATCCGAGAAACTAATATGTAACACATGAAGTTGAGAATGGAAATTGTGAATGTGTCAAAGAGACACCCGACTGGGATCAAACCCGCGATCTCAGGCACCCGAAGCTAACACGCTTCCACGAGACTACCAAGGTGGATACATAATTTAAGAGTTATTAAGAATACTGATAAAAAGAATACAATAGCCGCTATATTTTTGATAGGTTCTTTAAAATTTCAAAACTTTTATACAGAACAACCCTTTGCCAGACATTGAGCCAGCTGTTGAGTGAAAATAACTAAATGACATCTAGGGAGACAAATAGTTTTCAGCTATTGACATGTATCTTGAATTTTACAATATGTCAAACACTAAATCGCCCGAGTCTAGAAAACATTTGAATGAATTAAATAAAAAGAATTAAAAAAAAATTTGCTATTTGACAAATATTTTCATTGGTCTGTATCGATTATAACGTCACAGTGTATTGGTTAGTTATAAGAAGATCTGGTATGAGTGTCAATAAGACAACTCTCCATCCAAAAAAAGTCAAACGGGAAAACCAACGGTCTTACATGTATTTATATAATAAACGAGAAACATTTATGAATCTCATTAACAAACGACAATCATTGACCATCAGGTTCCTGACTGAGGACAGGTGCGTTACATATTACATATTTATAAATCATTTCATGTTAAAATGTATATACAGTGAAACCTGTTTAAACCGAAACTTTTTGGGACTATAGATTTTGTTCGGTTTTACCCCATGTTCGGTTTTATCAGGTTCAAAAGCCATACAATTTAATATGACGGTGCTTAAGAGCATGTTTGGTTTATGTGTATGTTTATTATCCTCATTAAGGAGAGTATGAATATACATGAAACATACATACAAATGAGGTATAATACAGAGCGTTGATAATGAGAATTTAAATAACGATTTGAATAAAATAAAAGAATAAATAAATATTTATATTAATGAATTATTAAATAGATCATTGAATAAATAGAATAGATAAGTTAATGTTCAGATGAATCGAAAAATGTCTTTTAAGATGTTCCAGTTGTAATAAATATCAAGTTATCTGTCATATTCCTTACATAACTTATATATAAACTTTACACATGAGTGGGTGAAACTATCTGCATCTGATTTTTCAAGAATGAAACATTTGTCACTATTACATGATAGCAGAGTTAGTGTCAAGTATATGTCTTCCATAGTATGGAGCGTTGCACTAAACACAATGGGTCCAATATTTATCAGATCTATCCAAAACAAGTCTCTTGACATACGCTACACTACAACATTGTATTAAAATGTGCACAATTGCGTTGTCATAGAAAAAACACACTTATGACATAACAGTAATTCAGCATTAGGTTCGCTTGGCCTAACCAGGGCGCACAGAGATATGACAAATTTTGCTTGAAAGTTCAAAGATAGATACTGGCGCAAGATGGTCCAAGCACGATGTGGTTCAATAGAGTTATGAATAAGTTTAAAATATTCAAAGTCATTGTCACTATCTAGGCGCTGTTTAAGAACGTTCTCTTCATACTCATATACACGTTTTTTAACTATCGATTTCCATTGCTTCTGCACAGGAAAGTTACTTGTCGATATTAGTTTTTCAATATGGCCTACTGATCAGAATCGTATTTCTGCATTATCTGGATGACATCATTCACAAAGCCAAAGTTATTTTCAGTACGTTTGTGGTAAAACACCAAAAGTCTTGACATAAGGACGTTTTTCGGCAAATATTTAGATGGCATTTTACCCAGCCTCCCAAAGAATAACAACTTATTAATGTTAATGATACTTTCAATAGGAATCCACCCTAGCAAAGAAGTGCACTTGTCAGTTCTCGTCAACCTAGGCAATCCTTGTACGTATTTGCAAATATACCGATGCGTTCTTTCAAGTAATAATAGTTCGTGTTTAGTCAAGTTGTTCCACAGTTCACATCCATACAGGCCTTTGCTATAACATAGTTGGACAATAATTTTTCTACATGTGATTGGATTAAGTAGAGACGAATGAACACCAATTCTGATTATAATTCCGTGCTGATCTTATAGATCAACTTGATAATTTGCGTGAGGAAAACCCAAAAAGTTATTGGACTTTATTAGAATCCCTTAAAAATTCAGACAAAAAACAGAAAAATCATCAAATATAACAAGCACGGAGTGGGCTGAATATTTTAAAGATCTTAACAAAAAACCAGTAACTCCTTCTCCTAATATAATAGAATTTTTACGTAATTTAGAAAATGCTAAAGTTTTTACTGAATTAGACATCCTTATCACAGATAAAGAAATTTCTGATGCAGTTCATACTTTAAAGAATAAAAAATCATGTGGCCCAGACAGTATTTCAAATGAAATGATAAAAAACAGTCAAAGTTTTCTAATTAAAAGTTTAAATCATGTTTTTAATAAAATACTAGTACTTTCAACTGGAAACTATCCTCAGATATGGGCTAATGGTTTTATAACTGCCTTATTTAAAAATGGTTCAAAGGATGATCCATCAAATTATCGTGGACTAACTGTGACTAGTTGTCTCAGTAAAGTATTTACAAAAATTCTTACTAAAAGAAAAATTTTGTATTAAAAGAAATATCATTTGTCCTGAGCAAATTGGTTTCTGCAAAGGCAAGCGTACTTCAGATCATATGTTTGTCATGAAATGTCTTATTGATAAATATACTCAAACAGGTTTAAAACATTTGTATACCTGCTTTATTGATTTCAAAAAAGCCTTTGATAAAGTTTGGCATGAAGGTTTATTTTATAAATTAAGAAAACTTGGTGTTAGTGATCTATTTTATAATGTTGTTAAAGATATATATAGTAAAACTTTATTGTCAGAGAAAATTGACCCTAATCATGTAACTGACACTTTTTCATCTTTTATAGGAGTGAGACAGGGAGATAATTTAAGTCCCATCTTATACAACATTTTTGTTAATGATATTCCATAAATATTTGATGAGGATTGCTTTTCAGTTAAACTAAATAATACAAAACTTAATTGTCTGATGTATGCAGATGATCTATTTTGCTTTCTGAAACTCCTAGGGGTCTACAAGAATGTCTTGATAAACTATTGCAATAATTGGGGACTGGAAGTTAATATTACTAAATCCAAAGTCATGATTTTTAGCAATTCTGGTAGACTTCTTTCTACTCAATTTCATTTAATTAATACCCCCCTAACGAACACAAAAAAATTATACCTACTTGGGTGTCAAATTTAGTATTAATGGCAAATTTACAGATGCCCAACATGAAATGTATAATAAAGGGTTAAAGGCCTTATTTAAACTAAAAAAATGTTTCTCAGGTCATAAACCAAAAATAAAAACTCTCATTCATGTTTTTGACCATACAGTTAAATCCGTCTTAATGTGCAGGTGGCAGTTAGGTCCGCTGCTGTATGCCCTGAGGTAATCGGTGCCCTGAGGTAATCGTGGTAATGCGCCATTGATTAAATACGCACGAAAATATAGTTCTTATTCAGATAGATCTTAATACCAAATTTTAATGTGACCAAATACCAAAGATGTCAACAAACTTCCCAAATGAGTTTATTATTGTATTCACCGATATCATTTATTTCGTATGTACGTGTAGGGTGGGGATGGCTGGTAAAATTATAAACTTTTTTTTTTTTATAAAAGTTCAATTAATGATCTGAAGTATTCATTCATGACAGGGTTACCTGAGGTAACCACTATTATAACAACAAATACAACCATTAAACCCAAGTCAACTGAGGTAACTTTATATATACATCACATAAACAATACAAATCTATGAAGTCCTACATTCTAAATTAAGAAATTGTGTTATTAAAATATAAATGTATACACTAGCAAAGTATGTACTAAAAATTCTGTCATAACAGGGTAACCTGTGGTAACCCAAACAATAACAGCAAATACAACCTATTTAACTCAAGTTAATTCAGATCACCTTTACATATACATCACATAAACAATATAATTTCAATGAATTCCTACATAACAAAAGAAGAAAATGGTTTGTTACAGCTTAAATGCATATACTAGCAAAGTATCTACTAAGTATTTTGTTATGACAGGGTTACCTCAGGTAACCCATAAAATAGCAACAAGTATTATCCATTGATATCAAGTTAACTAAAGTCGCTTTTCCGATATATCACATAAACAATACACATCTATGAGGCCTACATGTAAAATAAAGAAATTGTTTGATTACAACATAAATGTTTTCACTAGCAAACCATCTAATAAGCATTCTTTATAACATGGGTACCAGAGGTAACCCAAGACATAATTACAAATATAACCCACTTAACTTAACTGAAGTAAACTGAGATCACCTTTACATGTACATCAAATAAACAATACAACTTTCATGAAGTCCTGCATTTAAAATAAAGAAGTTTGTTTATTACAATAAATGTAAACACTACCAAAGTATCTACGAAGTATTAATTCATGACAGGGTTACATGAGGTAACCCCAATAATTACAATAAATACAACCCATTCAACTCAAGTTAACTCAGGTTACATTTATATATACCTCGCATACACAATACAAATCTATGAAGTCCTACATTTTAGATTAAGAAATTGTGTCATTACAGAATAAATGCATATACCAACAAATTATCTACGAAGTATTCTTTCATAACAGAGATACCTCATGTTATTTCAAAAATAACAACAAATATAATCCATTCAAATTAAGATAACTAAAGTCGCCTTTCCTGAATATCATATAAACAATACTTATCTATGAAGTCCAAAATGAAATAGTAAATGGTTTATTAGAAGTTAAATGTATACTCTGGAAAACTATCTACGACGTATTCTTACGTGACAGGGTTACCTCAAATAACCAAAACAATCACAACAAAGATAACCCATCTAACTCAAGTTCACTCAGGTTACCTTTAAATATATATACATCACATAAACAATACAAATCTATGAAGTGCTACATTTCAAATTCAAAAATTGTGGAATTACAATATGAATGTATACACTAGCAAAGTATCAACTAAGAATTCTTTCATAGCAGGGTTACCTGAGGTAACTTAAACAATAACAGCAAATACAACCTATTTAACTCAAGTTAATTCAGATCACCTTTACATATACATCACATAAAAAATATAACTTCAAAGAATTCCTACATTAAAAATCAAGAGGTTGGTTTATTACACCATTAATGCATATACTAGCAAAGTATCTACTAAATATTCTGTCATGCACGGTTACCTCAGGTAACTCATAAAATAGAAACAAGTATTATCCATTCATACCAAGTTAACTTAAGTCGCCTTTCCAATATATCACATAAACAATACCCATCTATGAAGTCCTACATTTAAAATAAAGAAATTTTTTGATTACAACATAAATGTTTACACTAGCAAACTATCTAAAAAGCATTCTTCATAACATGGGTACCAGAGGTAACCCAAGACTTAATTACAAATATAACCCACATAACTGAAGTTAACTGAGGTCACCTTTACATGTGCATCACATAAACAATACAACTTTCATGAAGTCCTACATTTAAAATAAAGAAGTTTGTTTATTACAATTAATGTAAACACTAGCAAAGTGTCTACGAAGGATTCATTCATTACAGGGTTACCTTAGGTAACCATAACAACAACAACAAAGATAACCCATCTAACTCAAGTTCACTGAGGTCACCTTTAAATATATATGCATCACATAAACAATACAAATCTATGAAGTCCTACATTTCAAATAAAAAAATTGTGGAATTACAATACAAATGTATACACTAGCAAAGTATCTACTAAGAATTCTTTCATAGCAGGGTTACCTGAGGTAACCAATACAATAACAACAAATACAACCTATTTAACTCAAGTTAATTCAGATCACCTTTACATATACATCACATTAACATTATAACTTCAATGAATTTCTACATTAAAAACGAAGAAGTTGGTTTATTACACCATAAATGCATATACTAGCAATGTATCTACTAAGTATTCTGTCATGACAGGGTTACCTCAGGTAACCCATAAAATAGCAACAAGTATTATCCATTCATATCAAGTTAACTTAAGTCGCCTTTCCGGTATATCACATAAACAATACACATATATGAAGTCCTTCATTTAAAACAAAGAAATATAAATGTTTACAATAGCAAACTTTCTAAAAAGCATTCTTCATGTCATGGGTACCTGAGGTAACCCCAGACATAATTACAAATATAACCCACTTAACTGAAGTTAACTGAGTTCACCTTTACATGTACATCACATAAGCAATACAACTTTCATGAAGTACTACATTTGAAATAAAGAAGTTTGTTTATTACAATTAATGTAAACACTAGCAAAGTATCTACGAAGAATTAATTCATTACAGGGTTACCTGAGACAGGGTTACCTCAGGTAACTAATAATAACAACAAATACAACCCTTTAAACTCAAGTTTACTCAGGTAACATATATCTATACATCGCATAAACAATACAAATCTATGAAGTCCTACATTTTAAATTAAGAAATTGTGTAATTACAACATCAATGCATATACCAGAAAAGTATGTACGAAGTATTCTTTCATAACAGGGTTACCTCAGGTAACCCCAAAAATAACAGTAAATATAATCAATTCAAATAAAGTTAACTTAAGTTGCCTTTCCTAAATATCATATAAACAATACACATCTATGAAGTTCAAATTTATAAAAAAGTAAATCGTTTATTACAACTTAAATGTATATTCTGGAAAACTATCTACAAAGTATTCTTACATGACAGGATAACCTCGGGTAACCGTACCAATAACATCAAATAAAAATACAAATCTATGAAGTCCTACATTTTTAAATTAAGAAATTGTTTGATTAAAATACAAATGTATACACTAGCATAGTATCTACTAATATTTTTTTCATAACAGGGTTACCTGAGGTAACCCAAGCAATAACAGCAATTACAACAAATTTAACTCAAGTTAATTCAGATCACCTTTACATTTACATCACATAAACAATATAACTTCAAAGAATTCCTACATTGAAAATGAAGAAGTTGGTTTATTACACCATAAATACATAATCTAACAAAGTATCTACTAAGTATTCTGTCATGACAGGGTTACCTCAGGTAACCCATAAAATAGCTACAAGTATAATCCATTTAAATCGAGTTAAGACAGATCGCATTTTCTAAATATCGCGTAAGCAATTTACATCTGTGAAGTCCTACATGTAAAATAAAGAAATTGTTTGATTACAGCATAAATGTTTACACTAGCAAACTATCTAATAAGCATTCTTTCATAACAGGGGTACCTGAGGTAACCCCAAATATAATTGCAAATATAACCCACTTAACTGAAGTTATTTGAGATCACCTTTACATATATATCTCATAAAGAATATAACAATGAATTTCTACATTCAAAATGAATAAGTTAGTTTATTACAATTAGTGTAAAGACTAGCAAAGTATCTTCGAAGTATTCATTCATGACAGGGTTACCTCAAGTAACCCCAATTATAACGACAAATACAATCCATTTAACTCAAGTGAACTCATGTAACATTTACATATAATCGCATAAACAATACAAATCTATGAAGTCCTACATTTTAAATTAAGAAATTGTGTAATTACAGCATAAATGCATATACCAGCAAAGTATCTACGAAGTATTCTTTCATGACAGGGTTACCTCAAGTAACCCCAATTATAACGACAAATACAATCCATTTAACTCAAGTGAACTCATGTAACATTTACATATAATCGCATAAACAATACAAATCTATGAAGTCCTACATTTTAAATTAAGAAATTGTGTAATTACAGCATAAATGCATATACCAGCAAAGTATCTACGAAGTATTCTTTCATAACCGGATTACCTCAGGTAACCCAAAAAAAAACAACAAATATAATCGATTCAAATCAAATTAACATAAGGTTGCAGTCTTGTTATTGACTGCTCCATAGGCTTACATGCAAAACAGCTGATCTTAGAAAAAAAATCATGTTCATATCATGTATGTACCAAAGTGAAATTGTGATTTAATTGAAAAAAGGGGGTCTTGCCACGAAGAATAAAACGTTACGCAATCGTGAAGTCAACTCATTTTTTTTTCTACTGTCTGTTTGCTATTTTTACTAGACCTCACCACTTCAAGTAAACATGATATCCTTCCATTTTCCTGGAATGATATCCCAAAAAGATGCAAGATTTTTTAAAAAGTCTATATTTATGTTTCCATTCACCATAAACCTATAAACAAACAGAAAAAAATGAGTTCAGAAAAAAATTCAGTCTACTAAATTATCTGTAAATCTCATTCTTGTCTATCTTTATGAATAACCTGACCATGCACAGTTGTACAGCGGTTCACTGAGGTAACATGACCATGCACATTAGTACAATGGTTCCCTGAGGAAACTTACCATGCACAGTAGTACAATGGTTCCTGAAGTATTCTGACCAGGCACAGTAGTGCAATTGTTCCCTGAGGTAACCTGACCATGCACAGAAGTACAATGGTTCCCTAAAGTAACCTGACCATGTCAATAGTACAATGGTTCCCTGGGGAAACCTGACCATGCACAGTAGTACAAAGGTTCCCTGAGGTAACATGACAATGCACAGTAGTACAATGGTTCCCTAAGGGAACCTGACTATACACAGTAGTACAGTGGTTCCCTGAGGTAACCTGACCATGCACAGTAGTGCAATGGTTCCCTCGGTAACATGACCATGCACAGTAGTACAATGGATCCCTGAGGTAACCAGACCATGCACAGTAGAACAATGGTTCCTTGAAGTAACCCGATCATCATGCACAGTAGTACCATGGTTCCCTGAGGTAACCTTACCATGCACAGTAGTACAGTGGTTCCCTGAGGTAACCTGGTCATGTATAGCAATTTACATATGACCTGAGGTAACCTTGTCATGTACAGTAATTTACAGATGACCTGAGGTAACCTGGTCATGTACAGTAATTTACAGATGACCTGAGGTAGCCTGTCCGTGAAAAAAAGAACATAGATGTTATCTGGACGGACTAAGCTGACGAAGGGAGTTATGAACATTCAATTGTGGTCACCTGAGGTTTGTAGAAAATTAGCGTTTTGCAAAGTTTATCTGCGGTAACATGCAGCTGGTACAATGACCATGAAGTTGTGACCTTAGGTAACCTCACCATATTCTAATATACAGGTGTTCTGAGGTTACATATTTATATACAGTAGTTAAGAAATGACATTAGTTAACATGTGCACTTGACCATGTATAGAAATGCAGAAGTGCGCCGAGGAAAACTAAAAAAATAGTGTTTTGTAAAGTTTATACAAAATGTGGTACCGTATAGGGGGTTATTTTCGCGGGGTGTAAATTTTCGCGGATAGAACAAAATCGCCAAAATAAATTCCGCCAATTTTAAAAATGTACATGCAAAGGTAATGCTAAAAATGTTGAATCCGCCAAAATAATAACCGCCAAAATTTTTCGTATACCCTTTTCAATGAAAATCGCGAAATTTTACACCCGCAAAAATAACCCGCTATACGGTAATACGAGTATGTGCAGTAATACAGAGTAACCTCACCATGTACAGAAATACAGGGGTAATATTAGGTAACCTCACAATGTTCAATCATACAGAGGTGACCTGAGGTAGCTTCACCATGTGAGCAATCATAGATATGATCTGAGATACAGGAAATACACAGTAATTTAGAGATGACCTAAGGTTATCTGACCATGTACAAAAGTCCACTGGAGATGTGAGGTTTTTCCTTGAAAATATCCAACATCTCTCAAATAAGATTGATTAAGACAATTAACATTCTAAAAAAGCAGTTATATACTGTATAACCTGTGCTTGTAACTACGTTATTTTCAAAGTATTGTCAAATGAAAAAACAAATAGATTACTGTTCGTACTGCAATGTTTCTCTTTTTTAATAATGGTGAATAAAATCATTTTAGTATGTACTGGCTGGTCATCATCGCGTATGATACGATTTTGATACTCATACACAGCTAATGAATATTATGCATGAATATAGATAAGATCAGCACGTGTGGCCATAGACTGAGAGTTGTAGATTTGTAGTGTAAATATATAGATGCCGTTTATAGAATACAAAATTAAATCAGAAACATAGTTATTAAAATAGAGAAAGGAAATGGTGAATATGTCAAAGCGACAACCACCCGACCATAGAGCAGACAACAGTCGAAGGCAACCAATGGGTCTCCAATGTAGCGAGAATTCCCGCAGCTGTAGGTGTCCTTCAGCTGGCCCCTAAAAATATGCATAATAGTTCAGTGATAATGGACGTCATACTAAACTCCGAATTATACACAAGAAACTAAAATTTAAAATCATACAAGACTAACAAAGGCCAGAGGCTCCTGACTTGGGACATGAGCAAAATTGCGGCGGGGTTAAACATGTTTATGAGATCTCAACCCTCCCCATATACATCTAGCCAGTGTAGAAAAGTAAAAGCATAACAATACGCACATTATAATTCAGTTTAAGAGAAGTCCGAGTCTGATGTCAAAAGATGTAACAAAAGAAAATAAATAAAATGACAATAGTACATAAATAACAACAGACTACTAGCAGTTAACCTACATGCCAGCTCCAGACCTCAATTAAACTGATTGAAAGGTTATGTGTTCATCATATGAATATCAGGCACAATCCCTCCCGTTAGGGGTTTAGTATCATACTATCATAAAATATATGAGAAGAACATAACCCGTGTCATGCCAACAACTTTTTTTTTAGAAATAGATGTGTTTAGTTCCGATTCAAAGACCTATCAGTGAATCAATATTAAAGCCAAAATATGCAATCTTAATGACCTGACAACAGTATCGTAACTATATCCCTTTTTAATAAGTCTATTTAAAGGTTTTGTTAGTTTCTGAGGAGAATACTGACATTTTTGTTCTTTATATAGAATATTTCCATAAAAAATTGGATGCGAAATACCTGAACGTATTAGATGTCTGCATGTTGAGTTAAATTTACGAATTATTTCCTTATACCGATGATAAAATTTAGTAAATGTTTTGACCAGTTTGTGATATCGAAAACCCTGGTGTAATAATTTTTTAGTAATACATAAATTTCTCTCGCTAAAATCTAATACGTTGTTACATACACGAGAGAATCGTACAAGTTGAGATATATAAACACCATAAGATGATGACAAGGGAACGTCACCATCTTCAAATGAATAATTAACAATAGGAAATGAAAAAAACATCTCTCTTATCAACAATTTTGGTATTAATCTTCCCGTTTATGATATAGATATCAAGATCGGGGAAAGGGCAGTGGTCATTGTTATCATTAGCTTTAATTAAAGTAAGTTCTATAGGATAAATTTCTTTATTATACATACGGAAGTCGTTATTATTGAGAGCCAATATATCATCCAAATATCTAAAAGTATTGTTAAATTTTTGTATCAAATATTGTTTTGATGGGTCTTTGCTAATTTAAGTCATAAATTGTAACTCATAACAATACAAAAACAGGTCCGCAATAATTGGTTCACAGTTAGTCCCCATTGGAATTCCAATAACTTGACGATATACGGAATCTCTAAAGCGAACAAAAATGTTATCAAATAAAAATTCAAGCGCATAAATAGTATCAAAGCATGTCCAATTGACATAGTTCTTTTGTTTATTGCTACTAAAAAATGATCGCAAAGAGTTTGAACATATGTACTCGCATTCCGACTTTTTAAATGCCCAGTTAATTAGGGATGTGAATTTTTTCTTAATAAGAATATGAGGCAAAGTGGTATATAGAGTAGAAAAATCTAAACTTTGAACAGATTTAAAATCACCATTATATGCATTCAATTTTTTGACACTCCAAAAGTAATTAATTCCACTATTTTCAAGGGCCTTATTTGAACAATTTATTATCAGGTTTTTTATTGTACCAAGTGTACTAGTAAGTAAAACAGACAATTTAGTAGTTGAACAATGGACAGTGGCGGGTCCAGGGGTGTTCTGAGTATAGGCACCTTTTTTTTAGATCAATGCATTTGAATGGAAACATATAGTTGGAACCCCTTCCTTGTGTCCTGAATTGGGAACCCCCCTTTTTTAAATGGATGGATCCGCCACTGCCCCTCATGCAGTCGGACAAGATGGACTGATTTTCAATAACCTATCTATTAAATGTTATCATTTTCTACTTATATATGTTACTTTAAAAAAAGTAACCAAAATCAATATATGCGTAATCTGTCCATATGTTAGTGTCATATATTATTAACTACTAGTATTTTAAAGCCAATCGAGTAAAATACGGATCTATAAATGTATGCTTTGCTTAATATACTTTGATATAATTGATAGAATACTTTTCACATATCGATTGTTTGTACAACTTTTATGAGAAAAAAAAACGTATGTGCCTGCCCCAAGTCAGGAGCCTGTAATTCAGTGGTTGTCGTTTCTTTACTATTTGTTTTTGTTCATTTGTTTTATATAATTAAGGCCGTTAGTTTTCTCGTTTCAATTGGATTTCATTGTTATTTCTGAACCTTTTATAGATGACAATGCGATATGGACTTTGCTAATTGTTGAAGGCCGTACGGTGACCTACAGTTGTTAATTTCTGTGTCCTTTTGTGGACAGTTGTCTCATTGGGATTTATACCACAGCTTCTTTTTATATGTATCATTATTGAACGCATACATATCGTCATCTAGGTTCCTCTATTTTAATTGTATATATATATATTTATATCTACTACCCCTTTCGAATAAACAAAGAATGGTACACAAAGAAGCTTTAAATAAAATACATTTCAAGCAAAGATAAGAAAAAACCAACGAAAGTGTTAATTATTTAACAATTTTGCATTAGTGTTAATGCTAATCTTACAGTGCAAGATGCATACACTTAAATTCAAATAATGCCGTGACAGTTTATAGCGATATTTTTTGTAACAGCTCAGTGGCGGGTCCAGGGGTGTTCTGGGGATAGGAACCCTTTTTTTTGGAGATCAATGCATTTGAATGGGAACATATAGTTGGAACCCCCTCCTTGTGTCCTGGATTGGGGACTCCCCCTTTAAAAAAAAAGGAATGAATCCGCCACTGCCTCTCATGTAGTCGAACAAGATGGACTGATTTTAATAACCTATCTATTAAATGTTATCATTTTCTACTTATGTTACTTTAAAAGAAGTAACCAAAATCAATATATGCGTAATCTGTCCATATGTAAGTGTCATATATTACCAAACACAGTGATAGTCAAAGTTTCAACAGGACATTCACGAACTTAGGCAGCAATCATTTCATTTTCAGGGGGGGGCTATGTTTTTTTTAAAGTTTGCTTGCTTCTAACTGTTCTGCCACTATATGTAATGCTAAAATTGAAATGAAAGAAAAAAATGTTTTTGACCTGTCTCCAAAAAATATTGTCTTTCGCCGAAGGAAAAAATTCCATAGCCCCCCCCCCCCCGAAAATCAAATGTTTGCTGCCTTAGGCATGTGTGGATAACTTTTATTCTTTAATAGTTAGTTTAAATAATTGTATATACATTTATTTACATAAATCTCTATGAAACCAGTTTTTGACAACTATTATTATAAAAGTTTAAATCGCCATTCAAAAAGTGTTTTCTTTTTAATTATTTTAAGTCATTTACGTTTCACTAAATAAATATCTGTTCACGTTGCAATAATCACAAATAAACCAAATATTTGAATTTTTTCGTGAATTATTTGTCGTAACTTATTGTAAAAATTGTATGTGTTCCTGTTTTCTCCTATTTTTCGCACATATACTGTCAGTCGAAATAGAAAGTACAATGATGTATTTTTAGTTTATTCTATTTTTAGATCATGTTATTACTACGCAAATGGGCACTATTGCCACGATTACCTGAGGACACCGATTACCTCAGGGCATACAGCAGCGGACCTAAGTGCCATCTGCTCTTAATGTATGGCAGTGAACTATGGGGTGACATTAACTTTCACAAACTAAACACTCAAGGGGATAACTATTTCAAAAAACTATGTGGAGACCTGGCAGTAGAGAAGGCTCATTTAAGCTTTTGTAAATTTATTCTTGGAGTAAGTAAACAAGCAACAAATATTGCAGTTATGGGTGAACTGGGCAGATATCCTCTATTTTTGGAGGTTTTGTTAAATATGTTTAAATATTATATACGTTTAAAAAAATCTGATGACTTATTATTAAAAGAGGCTTTCAACCTCTCAAAATCTCTACATGATGAGCAGAAAAAGAGCTGGTATACCAGTATTCAAACTTTATTTAAATACTTTAGAATCAATCAAAATTATGCACTTAATTTAAAGACGAAGTTAAAAAACTATTTATGCAAAAGATGCAATCAAAATATGATTTAACATGGCAAACTGAGCTTAATAATGATTTCAGAGGCAATAAAGTATATGGTAACAAGCTCAGAACTTATAGACTTTTTAAAAGCAGATTTCGCTTAGAAAATTACCTTTTGCAGGAAAATTTTAGATATAGACATTATTTAACAAAATTCCGTATCAGTGCTCACGATTTAGAGATTGAGAGGGGAAGGTACAAAAATCTGACAGTGTCAGAACGTATCTGTCAATTGTGCGGTACTGAGGTTGAGGATGAAATTCATTTTCTTCTTCAGTGCCACAAACTTTCAAATATTCGTTTCAACTTTTTAAATGAAATAAAATAACGGTTTTAAAATTTTAGTGGTTTAGATATTAAATCACAATTTATTTGGCTAATGTCCTCTGAAGATACTTTCATACTCCAGAAACTCGGAGAATTATTGGAAAATTTATCCTCATATAGGAAAGTTTCCTTAAATGATTTATAGATATAGAAATGCCCAGTGACCCCCCTTATATTATTAAACACTGTGCTTGTTGTATTCTTGTACTTGTCTAAATAAATTAATTTTTGGTTTGTTTTTTTTTTTTTTTTATATAACGCCAAAGACGCATCTTTGCTCTCATACACCTGGTGAAAACTGTGAGCAACCAATTATAATCAAAAGTTTAGAATCTGCCCCCGTTTAATGGATTTTACGAATTTTTGAATATATGCATGATCGTAAAATCATATCTGCTAAATTGAATGTAGGTGTTTCAGGTGTATATCTCAATTGTCCGGTGCTTTCAATCAATGTTAGTTCAAAGGATTGGTATCAGGTGACACAGGTGATTTGCTAAATATTTTGCATGGACGATAAGTTGGTGTGAATATGCACAGCGTAACCTTAAATCAAGATAAGCAACAAAGATTGAAGGCCATTTAAATGATTCGATATCAGACTTCAACTTTTTTCCACCTTTAAACAACGGAATTACTACACTTGTTTTCCAATCAACGGTGTTTTACATTGATCAAAGATTAGACTAAAAAGGTTGTACAAATGTCTCAATAATAATTTTCCGCTGTATTTAATATGCTCATAGGATTTTCCATCAAGCCCACTAGCTTTTCCATTTGGCAAGTTGGTCACAATTTTCGATAGTTCTTAAAAAAACACGGGTCTAATCGGGTCATTATCACATCGATTACGAATAAGGTTCAAAAGTTTGTTGTTGGCTTTGTCTTCAGTATGATCGGACATTTTGGCAATTGCTTCAAAAAGATTTGCAAATTCAGCGCAAACACTTTCGGGATCATTTACAAGTTTATTGTTCAGTTTAAGTAGGATATCAGATGTATTCCGTGATCGACGACTGTTGATAATACACCATGCTAAGCGTTGATCTACGTCGATAGATTTTTCAATATCATTAGACATCTCTGTTACATACTCGTCATAGACTCGACGAAATTCATTCCTAAAACAGTTTTTTGAATTTTTATATGATAAATACGACTCATATTCTTCGCCACGCGGTCTATGTTCACTGATCCATACATTTCGACGTTGAATCATATAATCATGTAACTCCGTTAAAGTTCACAATCCATACAATTTTAAATGACGGTGCTCAAGAACATGTTTGGTTTAAACAGGTTTTCGGTTTATGCAGGATTCGGTTTAGCCAGATTTCACTGTATTAACCTATTTTATTTTCGTCGAAATTGTAACGGATCATGTTATGATTAATAAACACAAACAAAACATATAAAAACAATTGAAAGACAAACAGTTCATCAATCTACTACTCAGTCTGCGTTCTAATACACACACAAGTGTGTACCTGACACTATTACTACTTCTACGTTCTAATACACACACAAGTGTGTACCTGTCGTCATTACCAATAAAATACACACACAAGTGTGTACCTGTCACTATTACAAATAAACTTATGTTATTTACACGGATGCATTTCATTGAAACAACATACTGAAAAGGGGGATTCACTTCGAAACTGATTAAAAAGTACGTGAATATTTGTTTTTATTTGTTATTGTTTTATTAGTTAATCAGGATGTTACAAGGACCATGTATAGTGATTGTTATTTTCTTAGCTTTGGTAAGTTAGAAATTGTAAAGCTCCATTTGTTTTAATCCATAAGATAAGCAATAATTATATAATGAACTGACACATTGGTGAAATATACAAGGCGTTTTTAAATACCATTGAAAATTTGATTACATATTTACGCGTATCCTATGTAGCTATTAAAGACTAAACTATACTAAATTTATAGTGCACCGTGTATGTATTTGTTTGCATTTGTTTGATCAAGCTTAATTTCATGTGGCTAGCTTTCTAGGTATTGTTGAAACAACAGAAGCATGCGAAAACAAGTCATTTCGAACTAACGTGTACAGTGTGTTCTTATGTTATGCTGGTACATTATGTACACCACTGTCCGTTGTAAGGATACGAGTGATAACAAACATAAATATTTCGCGATGGTGTCTTGCCATGGCTTTGTTTAGACTTGTTTGTTTGCTTTTTGGCCTTGAATGTTTTTCCCTAATATTTTATTAACTATGTATTTGCATTCAGGTATCGCAGAAATTTATTCATTCATATGTGTTAATTTACGTTTTTTGATTGAGTTAAGCCTTCCAATTGATATTTTATCGTGTGCTTTTCTATGTTGTGATGTTATACTATAGTTCAATAAAAGGGAGAAGGTTTGGTACCATTAAAATGTTTAATCCCGCCGCAAATGTTTGCACCTGTCCTAAAAGAGGGACGAAAGATACCAAAGGGACAGTCAAACTCATAAATCTAAAACAAACTGACAACGCCATGGCTAAAAATGAAAAAGACAAACAGAAAAACAATAGTACACATGACACAACATAGAAAACTAAAGAATAAACAACACGAACCCCACCAAAAACTAGGGGTGATCTCAGGTGTACCGGAATGGTAAGCAGATCCTGCTCCACATGTGGCACCCGTCGTGTTGCTTATGTGATTACAAATCCGGCAAATAGTCTAATTCGGTAGGTCACATTCATGAAAGGAAAGGGGATTGTAGTTACGACGTAAGGAACATATCCGATATCATTTGTGAAACGGTTATTCCATAACGGTCAACCAACTCGTGATGGCAGGAATCTGATGTACAGTAGTTGTCGTTTGTTTATGTAATTTATACGTGTTTCTCGTTTCTCGTTTTTCATATAGATTAGACCGTTGATTTTCCCGTTTGAATGGTTTTACACTAGTAATTTTGGGGCTGTTTATAGCTTGTTGTTCGTTGTGAGCCAATGCTCCATGTTGAAGGCCGTACATTGACTTATAATAATGGTTTACTTTTATAAATTGTTATTTGGTTGGAAAGTTGTCTCATTAGCACTCATATTACATCTTCCTATATCTATATATTGAATCCCTCAAAATTATTTATCTGCATGTTTAAAGTCAATAACATACTGTTGTCTGTTGGCATATTGTATAATTAAAAATCAGGTCTATATTTTCTTTTTTTATTGATTCAAATTTCAAATGCCCGGTATGGCTCCGTGTTGATTCAGTCCTTTGACCTATAATGGTTTACTTTTAAAAATTGTGATTTTAATGGCGAATTGTCTCATTAACACTCTTATCATATGTTCATATTTCTAACTATTATAAACTATAATTGACCTTCAATTCATTGGGTATAGACGTGCGTACACATTTTTCAGAGGGCTTATTTTGGTGCTCTTTAAAAGTTTCAGCAACTTGATTATGATATAAATTGAAATAAAAAATAAATCTTTATTTTTATTTTATTTTATATCTTTCTTTTTATATCTCAGACAGCTGAAGCACCACCACCAGGTAATGTGTGTGACATACCTAAAGTTGTGGGAACTTGTAATGCCCGGATTAAATGATTCCATTATGACGTACATTCTGGCACGTGTGGAGAGTTTTACTATAGCGGATGTGACGGCAATACAAATAACTTTAGAACGAAAGAAGAATGTAAAACCGTCTGCAATAAACGAGGTTAGTATATATATATATATTATAATTTGTGTCGTTAGAATTGAAATATTGTGTATAGACCGCGATGTTTCCTAATCTTTCAAGTCCGGATAAGTTTTTGAGATTACACAACTATTTCATGACGTACATTTGTAATAAACCATTTATAGATATATAGGGCCCTGCTTGAACAATGTTTCGTGTATAATATTTTTCAATGACATACTGTTAAGCCATTGTTAACACCTTAAGGAAGTTCGCTCCTCTTTTTTTTAAATTTTTGTTGCAAGATATTCGCAATCCTCTGGTGTTATCATTGTAGTGCCATTCAAACAATTTGCCAGATATCTCATACTTTTCTTTTAAATTTTTTTATTGCATATAATTTCAAAAGTCATATTTAAAAATTTTATAAAATCCTTTTAATTTTTTTGTAGTTTTTGAAAGAAAAAAGGTGGCAATTTTAAATGAATAAAATAAAATCTAAATATTTTTTAGAAAAGCAGTAACCTAAATGTGTTCTTTACAAGGTAAATTCACTGAATTACCAAGTATAATCTGATATGGTGTATCCTGGTCCGAATCCAAATGTAACACAGGAAAAATGAGGGGGGAAATCGGGCACACAAATTCTTTTAAAACACAAACAAACATATTTCGTTGTATTTCGTTTTGCAATTGAAAGGAAAGTTCAGTAAAATACATTTATTATAGGAATTAATTTTTCATATTCCGGCATTGATATTCAAACACGCAATCTTTCCGCATTGGGTTTATAGTTCAGCTTACCCATACACAACTGCATGACATCCTTAGAAAATATTTTTTTGATACACATTAAATCACATTGCTAGTATTCAAAGATAATTTTAGCTTTTACCACATCTGTTAGTCATCGAATGACGATGAAACAAGACTTAATGCCATAAAATATGTCTAATAAACAAAATATTTCACCGGTAAGTTGTACCAGGGAAAGAGTATACTATTTGGCTTTGAATGTTCATCATGGAGATTAATCTTTAAAAGCACTTCAAATGCATTGGATTTAAAATGTTTTGTTTTCATTTTCTAAGTAGACACTTTGCCGCTAGTTGGAGGACCAGCAGGTGGAGTAGTTATCTAAAGATGGTTCTACAATTCTGACACTATGAAGTGTGAAACGTTTACATATGGTGGATTGAATGGTAACATGAATAACTTCAAAACAAAAACAGAATGCGAGCGACTATGTAAAGGCGTCAGCAAGTCTGTTCTTTGTTTCTGTTTGTTTTAAGCAATCAATACACGAAAAACACTCGTCATTCTGGGGTGCTTTATAGCTTTCTGTTCGATACTGAAGGCTGTACTTTGACCTGTATAGTTATCAAAGGTACTAGGATTATAATGTAAGACGCCAGACGCGCGTCTACATAAGACTCATTATTGACACTCAGATCAAAATAGTTATACAACCAAACAAGTACAAAGTCGAAAGAGCATTGAGAACCCAAAAAGTTGTGCCAAATACGGCTAAGGTAATCTATTCCTGGTATAAAAACTTATAAAAATAACCATATCATTGATATTCATGTCATCACCGAAATGCTGACTACTGCTACTTATCTTTTTTATACATCGGGACTTGGATGGAGAGTTATTTCATTTACACAGTCATATAGTTGTGATAATTTAGGGAAATAAAGGTTTTTGAAACTTGGACCAAGTCCTGATTCAAATCAAGACTATACCGATGACATACTTTATACTTTATTAACACTTAGGCAGCTACACATGGATCACTTCCTTTCTACCCTATATTTAGGATTATACATTTAGAAAGTACTTTAATAGTAAAAATCGTGTTAAACTTGTACCACACGATACAAACGGTCTATATATTTGTTTTTTTTTTTTCATTTAGTGTATTTTAGATCCGCTTCGAAGTCACAAAAATCTAATTTGTTCTTTTTATATTCGAAATAACTCTATCATGCCATGATTTATGTTCATTTGAACACACGTATAAACCAGTGATAAAAATAATTGCCTTATAATGAATGATTCGTCAATTTGATCAATATAACTTTACAGAGAGAGACCCTTGTGGACGATATCCGCCATGTGCTCAACCTTTTCCTTGAGCAAACACTTGTCTGAGTATCGAACATGCAATAATAAATGGTGTGGATTGTAGAGTAGGATGTCCTTATTACAGGGAGTGTCGGCAGGTAATATTGATATAACATAAAAGAGAGGATCTGATGTGTCGATCTGTGTACGATCAATATTACTACAAAAAAAAAATCAATATGAAAGAGTACTGTCTTTTTTTAAATTCACAGTGTGTTTTTTAGTACTGAGCAAGCACTTCGCCTTAAACAACTGTTAGACGAGTGTAATGTTTAGTATAATTCGTTGCTAGAGATCTGTGTTTAAAAAAAAACACATGCCGTGAAATAAAACATATACATGCACCTGAAAAAGAAATTAGGAATCCTAATAACAAACATTTTTAGACCGTTGATTTTCCCGTATGAATGATTTTACACTATTAATTATGGGGCCCTCTATAGCTTGTTGTTCGGTGTGAGCCAAGGCTCCGTGTTGAAGGCCGTACATTGACCTATAATTATTTACTTTTATAAATTGTTATTTGGATGGAGAGTTGTCTCATTGACACTCACACCACACCTTCTTATTTCTATTTATAATTCAAAAGGCAAACTGATTCTTATAATGCCTGAACCAATTCAGAAAATGACAGCTGATATCCAATCGTTTGATGTGTTTGAGCTTTTGTTTTGACGTTTGACAAAGGGACTTTTTGTTTTGAATTTTCCTCAGCGTTCGGTATTTTTTGTGTTTTACTTTTTGTAGAACATAGTTTACAAAGAAAAATGTTTATTTTACTTTGTATTCAAACCAAGTATTTTCCAGGGATTCTGTCCGAAAGATCCACAAGTAACATGTGCATCTAAGTGCATAAGTGACAGAGATTGTAATGGAAAAAAACTGTGTTGCTCTAAATGTTGCCGAGTTCCAGCAGGTAATTAATATCTTCCTCATGACGAATAGAAAATCAACATGGACCACTTACAAACAAAACTACAGTTGACTTCTAATAATCTGGGAAAATAAGCAACTCCTGTTCCACATTGGCTGGTGGTGTTGTTATTGCATTGTGGGTGGTGTTGCTATTGTATTGCGGGTGCAGTGCAGATGATAATTCTTCGTTTTTCGTTTTGTACAGGTATACATGTAACAAATAAGGTTTGTATCAAATTAAGAAATAAAACATTGACAAGGGAACAAATCTTTGACAGTGGTACAGTCAACAAGATCTGACTCCTCTGAATAGAAAGATATACATGTACTTGCACAAAACTGTACGAAAGCGAACAAAAGTTTTTTTTTATATGAATAAAGTACGCCTCCCGGTGCGGGAGTTGTGCTGTATTGACGACCCATTAGTAGGTTTCGACTGGTGTTTGCTTTTTGGTCGGGTTGTTGTCTCTTTGATGCATTCCTCATTTCCATTCTTAATTGTATTTAATTTTATGATTATAAACTTTTTGTCGAACCATTTACTATAGATACCAAGTCTGCGAAATTTTCAAATGATCCAAATCAATTAACCGTATAACGTGCACAATAAAGATATAATAATACAGATATTACCAAAAGTTTTGGATTGTTAAACAGTTCCCACTTATCAACGATTATGTTGCTGTGACAAATAGAAATACATACACAATTGATAATTACAATAGCGCAAAACACATACGATTGTGGATTAATTTTTTAACATATTCGTTTTATTTTATTGTTGCTTTTTATCCATTTATTATAGATCGAAAACCTGGGAAATGTCCAAATGATTCTAGTCAACTAAACGTACAACGTAAATGTTATCTGAGGAAATCTGAATGTGAACGTGACACCCAGTGTGAAGGTCAACGGAAGTGCTGCCGGTTCTTTTGTAGGAATTTCTGTGTAGACCCTGATTATGCTGAATTTCGAGATAACCAATTATACATTTTAAGGTTACCTCCTAATCATATCTAGGAATATAATTGGTTTAAAACAACCGCGTGGAGACCGTTTATATTTCATATTAGGTTAATAGGCAGGGATTATTTCGATACACGGTTAATAATAGTGTTACATCCCTTTATAAAAACAACACAGTGTTGCATAATAATCTTACATGTTTCTTCTGACGAAAGAATTGATGATGATCAAATGAAATAAATTAATAAAACACATTTAAAGCTAACAATTTGTTGTTATTGTCAATTTTCATTGTATAGACCCATATAACCAGGTTCTTAATACTAACGGTATTGACGACTTGATCACTTTGATAGGCCGCTAGTTGAAATACCATATGTTGAGACAGTTGGTAAGATAAATTTGTTACATAGTGTGCTAGTGACCTAATACGGTATACATGGCATCGCTCTCACCTCATATGGAATTTACTGATCTCACATATATCTAATTAGGTCACTGGCACACTATGTATCTAATAATATTGTTAACGCTTTATTTGTTATTGTATGTTGTGTTATGGTTGATTAATGTATTTGAAGTGTTATGGATCGGACAAAGAGCCAACGCATTAGGTCTTTGATCAGTTGATTACTTTATTAAAGTGATTATTTGAATACTTGACCTAATATTGAATGATTTTTTATTGATTTGATAATATAGGTCTTTATTTATTTATCTCTTGATATAAATCTAGGACTATATTTTTTTTTTATTATTTAATGATTTAAGATTGTTTTTCTTTATTATTTGAGTATCTTATCTAAAAAAAAAATTAATTGAAGATTATGTGATAATTTTTGCAAAACAAATGAGATCATTATTGTTAAGACTACCCCATGAGGGGCCTCGCATATATCAGACATCTTTAAAGTGGTTAATGTATGTTATACACTTAGTTGGGTTGAAGCTTTGTTATATGGTTAGCTATGTTAGTTTGTTTATGTTTCACTAACGTTAACGAATTAGTTCTTAATATTCAATTACAAGTGAAAAAGTTTGTTTCTGTTTCCTTCCTATAATCCCAATTGGCGAACATGACTGGATTATTTCTGCATGAACGATCTATTAGTATATAATAATTATTGTTAGGGAGGAACATATATTTGTGTTTTTCTTTGTCCTGAATGTTCTTGCGTTTATTTGTTCTGTAGTCCT
This sequence comes from Mytilus galloprovincialis, assembly GCF_965363235.1. Lineage (NCBI taxonomy): Eukaryota > Metazoa > Mollusca > Bivalvia > Mytilida > Mytilidae > Mytilus > Mytilus galloprovincialis. The sequence goes on along the minus strand of NC_134848.1, from coordinate 44,777,187 downwards.
GTCCTGTAATGTTGTCATTTTGATGTTATATCTAACATTGTCATAAAAGTGCGAGGTTGGCTAGCAGCAAAATCAGGTTATCCCCACCATTTTTTCCCTAAAATTTCCTGTATCAAGTTAGGGAAATGACCATTGTTATATTATAAGTCGTTTCTATGTATGTTACATTTTAGTGTTGTTTCTGTTGTGTCGTAGTTCTCCTCTTATATTTGATCTCAGTTTTCCTCAGTTTTAGTTTGTATTTTTTTCAATCGATTTATAATATATGGAATAGAAACACAAACAAAAAATTAATATGTACGAGGCAGAAAAGAAATATAATAAGATGTCGAACAGTACCAGTCAATTTTCTTTTATTTACACTGCTGGTTGAGATTTATTTCCCTGAGGGTATCACAAGCCCAGTAGTCAGCACTTTTTGTGCTGACATGAATTATCATTGATATTGTTATATTTATAAAATAACTGTTTACAAAATTTTGAATTTTTTGATATACTAAGGCTTTTCTACCTCAGGCATAGATTACCTTAGCTGTATTTGGCAACACTTTTAGGAATTTTGGATCTCAATGCTCTTCAACTTCGTACTTTATTTGGCTTTTTGTCAACTTTTTTGGATTAGAGCGTCACTGGTGAGTCTTTTGTAGACGAAACGCGCGTCTGGCGTATATATAAAATTTAGTCCTGGTATCTATGATGAGTTTATTTACAAATAAAAACAGCATTAAAATGCATAGTGAATATGCCATATGTTTTGTCAATGTCCTTTACAGCTTGTTTGCTGTTAAAAATGCACACAGTTATCTGATACTGGATATACTGATGTACCAAAGCTTAACAGGATGTTAAAATTTCAAAACGTTTATACAGAACAACCCTTTGCCTGACATTGAACCAGCTGTCGAGTGAAAATAACTAAATTACATCTAGGGAGACAAACAGTTTTCAGCTATTGACATGTATCGTGAATTTTACAATATGTCAAACACTCAATCGCCCGAGTCATTTAAACGAATTAAATAAAAAGAATTAAAAAAATATTGATATTTGACAAATATTTCCATTGGTCTTTATCCATGATAACGTCACAGTGTATTGGTTAGTTATAAGAAGATGTGGTATGAGTGTCAATAAGACAACTCTCCATCCAAGTCAAACGGGAAAACCAACGGTCTTACATGAATCTATATAAAAACAAAACGAGAAACATTTATGAACCTCATTAACAAACGACAATCATTGACAATCAGGTTCCTGACTTAGGACATGTGCATTACATATTACATATTTATAAATCATTTCATGTTAAAATGTATATACAGTGAAACCTGTTTAAACCGAACCTCTTCGGGACTTAAGATTTTGTTTGATTTGACCGACGTTCGGTTTTATCAGGTTCACATCCATACAATTTGATATGACGGTGCTTAAGAACATGTTTGGTTTATGCAGGTTTTCGGTTTATGCAGGATTCGGTTCAGTCAGGTTTCACTGTATTAACCTATTTTATTTTCGTCGAAATTGTAACGAATGTAATGATTAATAAACACAAACAAAACATATAAAAACAAATGAAAGACAAACAGGTCATCAATTAACAACTTCTGCGTTCTATTACATACACAAGTGTGTACCTGTCACTATTTCAAATAAACATATGTTGTTAACACGGATGCATTTCATTGAAACATTATATGGAAAAGGGGATTCACTTTAAAACTGATTAAAACGTACGTGGATATTAAATTTCATCTTAATTTGCTATTGTTCACTGGTCAATCAAGATGTTAATAGGACCATTTATAGTGATTTTCATTTTCTTAGCTTTGGTAAGTTAGAAAATTGTAAAGCTCCATTTGTTTCAATCCATAAGATTAACGATAATTATATAATGAATGACATGTTGGTGACATATACACGTCGTTTTTAAATACGATTGGAAATTTTATTACATATTTACGCGTATCCTATTTAGCTATTAACGACTAAGCTATACTAAATTTATAGTGCACCGTGCATGTATTTATTTGCATTTCTTTGTTCAAGCTTAATTTCATGTGGCTAGCTTTCTAGATATTGTTGAAACAACAGAAGCATGCGAAATTAAGTCATTTCGAACTAACGTGTACAGTGTGTTATGTTATGCTGGTACATTATGTACACCACTGTCCGTTGTAATGATACGAGTGATAACAAACATAAATATTTCGCGATGGTGTCTTTCCATGGCTTGTTTAGACTTTTTTGCTTTTTTGGCCTTGGATGTTTGTACCTAATATTTTATTAACTATGTATTTGCATTCGTTCATAGTGTGTTAATTTACGTTTTTTAATTGAGTTAAGCCTTCCAATTGATATTTTATCGTGTGTTTTTCTATGTTGTGATGTTATACTATAACATACTATAATATAGTTCAGAAAAAGGGAGAAGTTTTGGTACCATTAAAACGTTTAATCCCTCTGCAAATGTTTGCACCTGTCCTAAGTCAGGAATCTGATGTACAGTAGTTGTCGTTTGTTTATGTAATTCATACGTGTTTCTCGTTTCTCATTTTTCATATAAATTAGACAGTTGGTTTTCCCGTTTGAATGGTTTTACACTAGTAATTTTGGGGCCCTTTATAGCTTGTTGTTCGTTGTGAGCAAAGGCTCCGTGTTGAAGGCCGTACATTGACTTATAATAATGGTTTACTTTTATAAATTGTTATTTGGTTGGAGAGTTGTCTCATTGGCACTCATACCACATCTTCCTATATCTATATATTGAATCCCTCAAAATTTTTTATCTGCATGTTTAAAGTCAATAACATACTGTTGTCGGTTGACATATTGTGTAATTAAAAATCAGGTCTATATTTTCATTTTTTATTGATTTAAATTTCAAATGCCCGGTATGGCTCCGTGTTGATTCAGTCCTTTGACCTATAATGGTTTACTTTTGGAAAATTGTGACTTTGATTGAGAGTTGTCTCATTAACACTCTTACCATATGTTCCTATTTCTAACTAAGCTATCATAAACTATAATTGACCTTTAATTCATCGGGTTTAGTGACGTGCGTACACATTTTCAGAGGGCTTATTTTGGTGCTCTTTAAAAGTTTCATCAACTCGATTATGATATAAATTGAAATAAAAATAAAATCTTTATTTTTATTCATTTTATATTTTTCTTTTTATATTATATCCCAGACAGCTGAAGCACCACCACCAGGTAATGTGTGTGACCTACCGAAAGTTGTGGGAACTTGTAATGCCCGGATTAAAAGATTCCATTACGACGTACATTCTGGGACGTGTGGAGAGTTTTACTATAACGGATGTGACGGCAATAAAAATAACTTCAGAACGAAAGAAGAATGTAAAACCGTCTGCAATAAACGAGGTTAGTATAAATATATTATATTTTGTGTCGTTAGAATTGAAATATTGAGTATAGACCGCGATGTTTGCTAATCATTCAAGTCCGAATAAGTTTTTGAGATTACACAACTTTTTCATGTACATTTGTAATAAACCATTTATAGATATATAGGGCCCTGCTTGAACAAAGTTTTGTGTATAATATTATAATATTTTTCAATGAGATACTTTTAAGCCATCGTTAACACCTTAAGGAAGTTAGCTCTTCTTGTTTTTTTTTAATTTTTGCCACATATTCGGAATCCTATGTGTAGTGCCATGCACACACTTTGCCCGATATCCCTTACTTTTCTTTAAAACATTGTATTGCATATAGTTTCAAAAGTCATATTTGAAAATTTTATAAAATCCTTTTAATTTTTTGGTAGTTTTTGAAAGAAAAAAGGTGTCAATTTTAAATGAATAAAACATCTGTTTTTTTTTTTTTTGTCTAAATCCTTTTTAGAAAAGCAATAAACTAAATGTGTTCTTCACAAGGTAAATTCACTGAATTACCAAATATAATCTGATATGGTGTACCCTGGTCCGAATCCAAATGTAAAACAGGAAAAAAGAGGGGGGCAATTGGGCACACAAATTCTTTAAAAAAACAAACATATTTCGTTTTGCAATTGAAAGGAAAATTCAGTAAAATACATTTATTATAGGAATTATTTTTTCATATTCCGGCATTGATATTCAAACACGCAATCTTTCCGCATTGGTTTTATAGTTCAGCATACCCATACACAACTGGATGGCATCCTTAGAAAATATTTTTTGATACACATTAAATCACATTGCTAGTATTCTAAGATAATTTTAGCTTTTACCACATCTGTTAGCCATCGAATGACGATGAAACAAGACTTAATGTCATAAAATATGTCTAATAAACAAAATACTTCACCGGTAAGTTGTACCAGGGAAAGAGTATACTATTTGGCTTGGAATGTTCATCATGGAGATTAATCTTTAAAAGCACTTCAAATGCATTGGATTTAAAATGTTTCGTTTTCATTTTCTAAGTATGCACTTTGCCGCTAGTTGAAGGACCAGCAGGTGGAGTAGTTATCCAAAGATGGTTCTACAATTCTGACACTATGAAGTGTGAAACGTTTACATATGGTGGATTGAATGGTAACATGAATAACTTCAAAACAAAAAAAGAATGCGAGCGTCTATGTAAAGGCGTCAGTAAGTCTTGTCTTTGTTTCTGTTTGTTTTAAGCAATCAATACACGAAAAACACTTGTCATTGTGGGGTCCTTTATAGCTTTCTGTTCGATACTGAAGACTGTACTTTGACCTATATAGTTATCAAAGGTACCAGGATTATAATGTAAGACGCCAGACGCGCGTCTACATAAGACTCATCATTGACACTCTGATCAAAATAGTTATACAACCAAACAAGTACAAAGTCGAAAGAGCATTGAGGACCCAATATTCCAAAAAGTTGTGCCAAATACGGCTAAGGTAATCTATTCCTGGTATAAAAAAAATCCTTAGTTTTTTAACAGGAAATTTATAAAAATAACCAAATCATTGATATTCATGTCAACACCGAAGTGCTGACTACTACTACTTATCTTTTTTATACATCGTGACTTGGATGGAGAGTTATTTCATTTACACAGTCATATAGTTTAGGGAAATAAAGGTTTTTGAAACTTGGACCAAGTCCTGATTCAAATCAAGACTATACCGATGACATAGTTTATACGTTATTAACACTTAGGCATCTAACGTAACGGTACCCAAATTGCACCGAGTACCCAAATTGCACCTATTTAGCAAAACTAGCAGCGAAAATCTTACAAGATTTCATAGAGACTAAACAATTTGTATTTTTATGATTTGATACTAAGCACATCTTTCAACATAGGTAAAACTATTTAGATATGCACAAAACGTTCACAGTATTTATCAACAGATGAAATATTTACTGAAAAAGCAAAATGTACTGAAACGTCGCCATGCGACGTCATCAAAACGTCATCTTTTTAAAATGAGCAAATACAATATGTTACAAGTATCCTTTTAAAAAATAATGAAGAGTAAGCATTGAGTAATATCCAATTGTTCAAAATATTTACAGAAATTTAACAAAAGCTCTGTTATTAGACTTTTGACGATGTGAATTTAAGCATGGATGCAATTTGCGTACTCCTCATTTCAGAATCATTGATGGTTTGGAGGTCAGTTTAGACCAATTTTTCTATGATTCCATATGGAATAAAAATCAAATTGGTGTACCTTTATAATAAAGAAGGATACGGCTACAAAATAAACACAGAATGGACATTTTTGTCTTTATCATAAAAAAAAAACGTAGATTGAAAAACTGTCAAAATAGGTGCAATTTGGGTACCGTCACGTTACACATGGAGCACTTCCTTTCTACCCTATATTAAGGATTATACATTAGGTAAGTACTTTAACGTTAAAAATCATATTAAACTAATACCACACAATACAAACGGTCAAGATATCATTTTTTTTTTCATTTAGTGTATTTTAGATCCGCTTCGAAGTCACAAAAATCTAATTTGTTCTTTTATATTCGAAATAATTCTATCATGCCATGATTTATGTTCATTTGAACACACGTATAAACCAGTGATAAAAATAATTGCCTCATAATGAATGATTCGTCAATTTGATAAATATAACTTTACAGAGAGAGACCCTTGTGGACAACGTCGGCCATGTGCTCAACCTTTTCGTAGAGCAAACTCTTGTTTGATTATGGAACATGCAATAAGAAATGGTGTAGACTGTACAGTAGGATGTCCTTATTACAGGAAGTGTGGGCAGGTAATATTGATAACATAAAAGAGAGGAACTGATGTGTCGATCTGTGATCAATATTACTACCAAAAAAACTCAATATAAAAGAGTACTGTTTTCTTTTTTTTTTTTTTTAAATTCACATTTGTTCTTTAGTACTTTTACCTTATACAACTGAAATTCTTAGACGACTGTAAGGTTTGGTGTAATTCGTTGCTATAGATCTGTGTTTAAAAAAAACATGCCGTGATATATCGACAAGGTTTAAAACATATACACGCATCTGAAAAAGAAAGTAGGAATCCCAATAATAAACATTTATAATTCAAAAGGCAAACTGATTCTTATAATGCCTGGACCAAGTCAGAAAATGACAGCTGTTATCCATACGTCTGATGTGTTTGAGCTTTTGTTTTGACATTTAACATATGGACTTTTTGTTTTGAATTTTCCTCAGCGTTCGGTACTTTTGTGATTTTCCAGGGATTCTGTCCGAAAGATCCACAAGTAACATGTGCATCTAAGTGCATTAGTGACAGAGATTGTAATGGAAAAAAACTGTGTTGCTCTAAATGTTGCCGTGTTCCAGCAGGTAATTTATATCTTCCTCATGACGGATAGCAAATCGACATTTCTGTAAACATTGACAATGCAATTTCCCATAGAAACTCCTTTTACGGCTAAAACTATACCACTTTTACTATGAAGTTTTAAAAAAAATCTTATCCTAGAATTAAAAGTTCATATGCACTACAAATTTTTTTTATACTCTAGCTTGTATTTTTTTATGCCGTGGGGACAAAAAACAAATTTAGGTGTTACACAAACACCCCATAAATAATATTCAGGAAAGATCGATGAGTTTCAATGACTGCGAAGAGTAAATATAAGCACTTCTTAACCATTTAACTGACAAATATGCAACTATTATGAATTAATTTTGTATTCAGGACTTTAAGTAAACTATGCATACTGTAAACTGTAATTTATGCTGAGTCATCATATCTAAGGCCCAGGATTCTATCAATCTTCATGAAATATTTATAAAACTTCATATTTGAGTTAATTACTTTAAAATCTGTGAGATAAAGCAAACTTGGTTAAATTCTGCATGTTCTCTTTTTTCACCCTATAAAGGTTGCATTTCTGTAAACATTGAAAATGCAATTTCCCATAGGAACTCCTTTTATGGCTAAAACTGTACCACCTTTTACTATGAAGTTTTGAAAAAAATCTTATCCTAAAATTGAAAGTTAATATGCACTACAATTTTTTTTAAAGGTCAAAATATAGGTCTGTGCTGCATATTTTCAACGTTTATATGCCCTGAATTTTTTTAGAGTTTAAACTTGCACTAATTTTCTTTACTACCCCTACCTCTAATGAAGGGCTACCACAGATTTCAATGTAAACAATATGCACATGTATATTTACTGGTAACATTCCCAAGTTATGTCTCTATGAGATGGAACACAGAGAGCAGAACTGGGAACCAGTATGTAAACAAAATTAATTTTCTATGAAAATTCTAAATCTCCCCAAAAAAGGCGTGGTTTGAGAAACAGCTGTTTTTACAAACTGCAACCTACAGTTGACTTCTAATAATCTTGGAAAATAAGCATGATAATGATAAGATGATAATTCTTCGTTTTTCGTTTTGTACATGTATACATGTAATAAATAAGATTTGTATGAAATTAAGAAATAAAACATTGATAAGGGAACAAATCTTGGACAGTGCTACATTCAACAAGATCTGAATTCTCTGAATAGAAAGATATACATGTACTTGCACAAACTGTACGAAAGCGAACACGTTTTTTTTTTATATGAATAAAGTACGCCTCCCGGTGCCTTCGATTGGTGTTTGTTCTTTGGTCGGGTTGTTGTCCCTTTGGCGCATTCCCCATTTCCATTCTCAATTTTATTTGATTTTATGATTATACATTTTTTTGTCGAACCATTTACCATTTTACCATTTACTATTAAAGATTCCAAGTCTGGGAAATTTCCAAATGATCCAGTTGAATTAACCGTATAACGTACTCAATAAAGATATACTAAATACAGATATTACAAACGTTATTTGATCGTTTAACAGTTCCCACTTATCAACAATTAGGATCATCCGACATATAGAAATACATACACAATTGATAATTACAATAGCGGAAAACACATACGATTGTGGATATATATTTTTTAACATATTTTAGTTTAGTTTTTGTTTTGTATCCATTTATTTTAGATCGAAAGCCTGGGAAATGTCCAAACGATTCTAGTCAACTAACCGTACAACGTACATGTTATCTAAGGAAATCTGAATGTGAACGTGACAGCCAGTGTGATGGTAACCGAAAGTGCTGCCGGTTCTCATGTAGGAACTTCTGTGTAGACCCTGATTATGCTGAATTTAGAAAAAAAAAAGTATACATTTTAACCTTACCTCCTAATAACATCTAGGAATATGATTGGTTGAAAGCAACCCTGTTGAGACTATTTATATTCCATATTAGGTTAATAGGCTGAGGTTATTCGATACACGGTTAATAGTACTGTTACATCCCTTTGTAAAAACAACACAGTGTTGCGAAATTATCTTAAATGTTTCATCTGGCGAAAAAAATGATGATGACCAAATGAAATAAATTAATAAAACACATTTAAAGCTAACACTTTGTTGTTATTGGCAATTGTCCTTGTGTAGACCCATATAAGCAGGTTCTTATTACTAACGGTATTGACGACTTGATCACTTTGATATGCCACTAGTTTAAATACCACATGTTGAGATAGTTGGTTAGATAAAGAAGTAGGTCCGGTAAGGGCCGATTTTGGCCTCAAATTTCAAGTTCATATAACAAAAGATTTTAGGCACTTTATAGATATTTTGATATAAGCGTCACTGGTGAGTATTGTGTAGACGAAAAGTGCGTCTGGTGTATTAAATTATAATCCTGGTACCTTTGATAACTATTTAAACACTTAAGTGTCTATTTCAATTGATTCGATTAGTTTATGTGAACGATTTTGACTAATTTAGTCATTAAAAACACACCGATTCAAGCTAAAATATAAAAATTCTATCAAATATGCAAAAACAAAACACGTCACTTTTCAGATAGTTTTTGTCAAAAAAAGTGGCCGCATCCGTGTTCATCTTCAACCTTTATATATATTTTGTATTATCATCAAATACAACTTAACTTCAATATTATGAATGAACACAAATGCGGCCACTTTCATTTGAGTCGGAAACCGTCTAAAATTTAACTAAAATGCTAAAATTGTGAAGATTTCCATATTTTAGCATGACTTAATGATGCTAGTTCCTAATATATGTGCATTGTATTGTCAAAAAAGCCCAAATTTATGTAGCAGAAGCATTCTACTTTCCAGTAAATAGCTTGAAGATTAAATTTTCATAATTTTGTAAAACTGCTATTTTTTGGGGTAAAAAAAAGGTCTCTTACTGAACCTACTCATTTGTTACATAGGGTGCTAGTGACCTAATACGATATACATGGCATCGCTTTCACCTAATATGGAATTTACTGATCTCACATATATCGAGTTAGGTCACTGGCACACTATGTATCTAATTATATTGTTAACGCTTTATTTGTTATTGTATGTTGTGTTATGGTTGATTAATGTATTTGAAGTGTTATGGATCGGACAAAGAGCCAACGCATTAGGTCTTTGATCATGTGATTACGTTGCTGTTTTTAAAGTGATTATTTGAATACTAGCCCAAATATTGAATGATTTTTTAATGATTTGATATTATAGCTCTTTATTTATTTATTACTTGATAATCTAGGACTTTTTTTTATTATTTGATGATCTAAGATTTTTTCTTTATTATTTGATGATCTAAGATTTTTTTCTTTATTATTTGATGATCTAAGATTTTTTTCTTTATTATTTGAGTATCTTATCTAAAAAAACCTAGAGGCTCTAAAGAGCCTGTGTCGCTCACCTTGGTGTATGTGAATATTATACAAAGGGCACATGACAAAATTGTGTTTTGGTGATGGTGATGTGTTTGTAGATCTTACTTTACTAAACATTCTTGCTGCTTACAATTATCTCAATCTTTAATGAACTTGGCCCAGTAGTTTCAGTGAAAATGCTAGAGAAAATTTACAAATTTTATGAAAATTGTTAAAAATTGACTATAAAAGGCAATAATTCCTTAGGGGGTCAATTGACCATTTTGGTCACGTTGACTTATTTTTAGGTCTTACTTTGCTGTACATTATTGCTGTTTACACTTTATCTCTACCTATAATAATATTCAAAATAATAACAAAAAAACGGCAAAATTTCCTTAAAATTACCAATTCAGGGGCAGCAACCTAACAATCGGTTATCTGATTCATCTGAAAATTTTAAGGCAGACAGATCTTCACCTAATAAAGGGGTAAATTCGGTAAAAAATCTCCCATTGACTTTAATGCTAATCTATGTGTGGAAATACATTTATACCTGATTTACCTTTAGAAATTAAAAACTTTCATATATCATTCATGAAAGTACAAATGTAGCCCTATCTTTTGCAACAATAAAAACATAGGGTCATGCGGCATTTCTGGGCATTCACATGGCCTTGTTTACAAACAATGTAGATTCGCACTGAATTCCTATACTGACCCCCATTACTTTTCAACCCTGTAGGGAAAAAAAGTAGTACATTCAGCATTTTTTTTTTAATTTTTTTTCAACTCTAGTTTTGATCCATCTACCAAAAAATATTTATTACAAACATTATCTACCAATCAGAAGAGAACATGACTTCAGTTTTAGACAGAAAGCTCTCCCCCAAATGGGCGGTCCCTGATGACGTATATTTATTTACTGAATTCCTATAAGGGACTTTTTTACTTCTTTTCCCACTTTTTTTGTAATAAACATGTAATGTATCCAATTTTCAAGTTCCAGTTTCAATACAACCTTCATAAATGCTGAATTTGTAAAGATAGAGCAAAATTTATACTACAGCCCATACAGCGGCCAATGTATATTTGGTATTTTTGATTAAATACCATGAAAAGACCACAAAAAGACTTTTCAAAGGCTTTTTTAAGCAGTTTCATACCAAATAAAACAACAATTATGTTTCATTATACTAAATCCGTGTTTTAATTACTTGTAAATTTCAAAAAATGTCATTGACAATCACTCTGCAGAAATTCCTGTTACCCCAACATCAGGATGGATTCTTCGCCAAGACTAGACAGCCAGAACGTCGTCCGTCGTCGTTAGCTTTTACAAACATCTTCTCCTCTGAAACTACTGGGCCAAATTGAACCAAACTTGGCCACAATTATCATTGGGGTATCTAGCTTGAAAAATGTGTGGCGTGACCCGGTCAACCAACAAAGATGGCCGCCACGGCTAAAAATAGAGCATAGGGGTAAAATGCAGTTTGAATTAATTTGGTCCATTAGTTTCAGAGGAGAAGATTTTTCTAAAAGATTTACAAAAAATGGTTAAATATTGACTATAAAGGGCAATAACTCCTAAAAGGGTCAACTGACCATTTTGGTCATGTTGACTTATTTGTAAATCTTACTTTGCTGAACATTATTGCTGTTTACAATTTATCTCTATCTATAATAATATTCAAGATAATAACCAAAAACAGCAAAATATCCTTAAAATTACCAATTCAGGGGCAGCAACCTAACAACGGGTTGTCCGATTCATCTGAAAATTTCGGGGCAGATAGATCTTTGACCTGATAAACAATTTAACACATGTCAGATTTGCTCTAAATGCTTTGGTTTTTGAGTTATAAGCCAAAAACTGCATTTTACCCCTATGTTCTATTTTACCCCAATGATGATTGTGGCCAAGTTTGGTTAAATTTGGCCCAGTAGTTTCAGAGGAGAAGATTTTTGTAAAAGTTAACGACGACGGACGACGGACGACGACGACGCCGGACGCCGGACGCCAAGTGATTGGAAAAGCTCACTTGGCCCTTTGGGCCATGTGAGCTAAAAAACTAATTGAAGATTATGTGATAACTTTTGCAAAACAAATGTAATCATGATTGTTTAGACTACCCCATGAGGGGCCTCACATATATCAGACATCTTTAAAGTGGTTAATGTATGTAATACACTTAGTTGGGTTGAAGTTTTATTATATGGTTAGCTATGCTAGTTTGTTTATGCTACACTCTACGTTAAGGAATTAGTTCTTAGTATTCTATTATTAGTGATAAAATGTGTTTCTGTTTCTCACCTATAATCCCAATTGTCGAAAGTGACTGGGGTATTTCTGCATGAAACGATCTACTAGTATATGATATTAAGGGTTAGGGAGGAACATATAGCTGTGTATTTCTTTGTCCTGAATGTTCTTGCATTTATTTGTACTGCAGTTCTGTCATGTAATGTAGTCATTTTAATGTTATATTTAACTAGTGTTGTCAACGGTTAACCGGTTAACCGGTTAATCGGTCGAACGACCGAATACCGAATACCAAAAACGTTAACCGGTTAACCGGACTTTTTTCAATTTTGACAGATTTGATATAAATTTGTATTGAAATTATTAAATAGTTAGGTTTCATTTAAGAATTGTCGTCTTGATAATTAATTTGACAGATCAATTGTCCAGTAAATTGATTGCTATTGTTAATCCTATACACATAAAATTAATTAGAACTTGTCTCTCAGCTCGGGGCACGATCTTAAAGAAACATAATTAGTATACATGTTTTTTTAACAGTAACTTTAAATCATTAAGCGATTAAATTTTACGATTTACTTCATTATTTCGTTTCTGATCTAATGTTGTGTAAACCTTCACCTAAATGTACAACCTCCGTCGCGCAAGGCTTAGTCTTACTTTAAACGAAATGCTTGTCTAACACATTCAATGTCCTTAACTAAAAAATTGTGAGATGCAAACCAATGTGAATGTACTCAATGTATACGTGATAGTACGAGTAACATGCAAACAAAGTAAACAAACGGTGACCTATAGTGAATTTCTGTGTCATTTTGATCTCTTGTGGAGAATTGTCTCATTAGCAATCATCTTCTTTTTTATAATTAATCATTTAAATTGAAATACTCCACATGATTTTCGGAGTCAACAAGTGAAAAGGAAAGAATATTCAGTTTCAGACATATTCAATTCTACGAGATCAAGAAGGTTTTTTCTATTTTTCAATCTGAAGTTGGTACAAACGCTATAGTTGATACGGTGTAGTTGATTCTTAGAAGTCAAACTTCGCCAGGAATCCTCACAGACAAGCCTTATAACAAAGAGGACAAACTTCAATTCTAAAAGCGTAAATTTATGACTTGGATGAAAGGTTGTCAAATTGACACTCATACCACATGTTATATCTATGTGTAGGGTACTATTGATAAGGCTTTCAAGCACCAACTCAAACTACCGGTTAATCGGTTAATCGGTCGAACGATTATCCGAGTAACCGGTTAGGCAAAAGTGTACGATTTGACAACACTATATTTAACATTTCCATAAAAGCGCGAGGTATGGCTAGCAGTAAAACCAGGTTCAACACACCTTTTTTCTTAAAATGTCCTGTACCAAGTCAGGAAAATGGCCATTGGTATATTATAGTTCGTTTCTGTGTGTGTTACATTTTAGTGTTGTGTTTCTTTTATGTCGTAGTTCTCCTCTTATATGTGATGTGTTTCCCTCAGTTTTAGTTTGTAAGACGAATTTGGTTTTTTTCGCAATCGATTGATGAATTTCGAACAGCGGTATACTAGAGACACAAAAGAAATATACAAATGTACGAGGCAGAAAAGAAATCATATAAAACCTTGAACATTACCAGTGAATTTTCTTTTTTTACAAGTAAAACCAGCTTTGTAATGTATATTGAATATGACCTATGTTTTGTCAACGTCCTTTACACCTTGTATGCTGTTAAAATGCACACAGTTATCAAATATTGGATATACTGATGTGTCACAGCTTAACTGGATGTTGATATGTATTCATTCACCACAACTTACATTTTGTAACTGGATGTTGTCTTTTACCTTCTTCCATTACACGACTCAAAAGACATTAATTTTTATTGATATACCACAGCTAAGTCGAATTTACACTGGTTCATGGTGAAAGTATACAGCATCTACACGTTCTAGACAATCCATTGTGTCCTCTATAGAATGTAGTCTTGTCGTTTATTTTCTACCAACATGATAATTTAACATAATATGTTAAATATTTAAAAACAATCATGTAAGCAATACTTTTCAAAAGACTTCGGCTCATTTGTCGAGTTAGGAAAAGGCTTCCAAATTGCTTTCAGATAAAAAAAAAATGACAATATAGAAGGAATGATATGATTACCAATGAGAAATCGTTCTAACAAACACAAGAGCACTGTGCTTGGTTTTGTTTTTACATATACCACATATAGATTGATTTTCTGATTACAGCTTTTGATGAGTTATTTGGTGTGTTAGTTATGCCTACTCAAATAAAAACTTAATAAATTCCAAAATATTTGTTAACGCATAAACATACTCCGAAAAATAATCATTTTATAACTCATTATTTAGAATAGGCAAACTCAGTCTTATAAAAAAAGATCAACAACACTAACAGAATTGTTTGGTAATTTTATACTGCTACCTTATTTCAGTGTTGGAAAGAAATTCAATAATCAGACAAATATAACAAAAGTTTGCAGTTTCGACATTTAAAATATTTTAAATTGTGCGGAAACTACATCATGTGCCTAGTTTCATTTTTTAGAAAAAGTAAAATTAATCCTTTTATCTGAACAAACATCATGAACTATGATTTTTCAAATTTTACTATATTTCATTTTCGTCATTTGAATCAGCCGTGATATCAGGCTGACGAGATTGAGACTGCAACCAAAGACAAATAAATTTAAATACATCTCGAGGGCAACATACAGTTTTCTACGATAGACAGTTATCTTAAAGCATTATTATACCTCAGTTAACATTTTCTATATAGAATAAGTATAACTCCGTGTTAAAGGCCGTACATTGGCCTATAATGGTTTACTTTTTTAAATTGTTATTTGGATGGAGAGTTGTCTCATTGCCACTCACACCACATCTTCCTATATCTATATACAATGTTTTGACAACTTTTTTTTAAATTGTAAGCGTTGAACTTTTGGACTTGTCAATAATTTCCAACTATTGGACCTACGGTCCTACATCGCCTTTTTAACACTTGTTTTACGCATGGAATAGTTCCGGACTACTGGGCCAAGAGATTCATTCATCCGCTTTTTAAGAAGGGAAAAGACTACAGAGGTCCTGCAGGATATCGATGTATTAGCCTCATCTCAACAAAAGCGAAAACGTGCAGCAATATTTTTAATACTCGACTTCAAGAATATCTAGAGGATAACAGTTTACTCAGCGAGAAACAGAAAGGATTTCGGAAACTCCGATCATGCTTGGACCATATATACAGGTTGTGCACTATTCTCCGAAATCAAAAACTTGCGTAAAAAGACACTTTTCTTCCTTTTATCGATTTTCAAAAGGCGTTCGACTATGTAGATCACAACCTACTTTTTCACAAACTATTGTCAACTGCAATTCATGGAAATATGTACAAAGCGATCAAGTCAATTTATGAAAAGCTTCAAGCAGAGGTACGCTTCAACGGATCTCTAACAGACTGGTTTTCAGTATAAATAGGTGTCCGTCAAGGTGACAATTTAGCACCGGACCTTTTCACAGTGTTTGTTGACAATCTAGTGACGGAAATAAAACGCGTTGGTAAAGGAATTAACATTGGAACAGATTCATTGATCTGTCTTCTCTACGCTGAAGACATTTTACTGATCTCAGATACAGTAGATGGATTATAATCATTCCTTCATTGTGTATCCGATTGGTCAAAGACATGGGACTTAAAGTGAATACGGACAAAACGAAGATTTACTATGCGACTATAAGAGTTACATAAAAAAGAGCAAATATGGTCAGTTTTGGTTGATGCGGTCAAATGTGGTCAGTTTTGGTTGATGCGGTCAAATATGGTCAGTTTTGGTTGATGCTGTCAAATATGGTCAGTTTTAATTGATGCAGACAAATAATTTTGTTACATGATTACATGTTACTGTCAGTCTGAGGTATAAAACTACTGATATTTGTTTCTGATGCGATATTTTGAATAAAAATAGGAAATGCTGGCACTCTCAATTGATGCGAGAAAAAAAATTGTGGTCATTGATTTCCAATATTGTAGTTATTTATATACTACAGTCCCTCTTGACCTAAAATTATAACTGAACTACTGTGCAGCTATTTAGATTTACATAAAAAAAAAGCAAATATAGTAAGTTTTGGTTGATGCGGTCAAAAGATTTTATTATACGACTCAGTCTGAAGTATGAAAACTACTGATATTTGTTTATGATTCAATATTTTGAAAAAAAGAGGACATGCTCATTGGCAGATCAAGGGGGAGGGTTCGGGAGTTTTAGTTGGAACCCCCCCCCCCCTTTTTTTTAAATGGCTGGATCTGCCCCTGCATGCTGGCACTATAAATTGATGGGAACAAAATTGTTTTCCAATATTGCTGTAACTTGTATAGTACAGTCCCTCTTGACCTAAAATTAAAACTGAAGTACTGTGCAGCTATATAGATTTGCAGAAAGAAAGAGCAAATAATGTCAGTTTAGATTGATGTGGTCAAAAGATTTTTGTTAAACAGGTCCGTCCGAGGTATGAAAACTACTCGTTAACAGATATTACATTTGGTTAATGAGGTCAGATAATTTTGTTATGTGATAACGAACCATCCTGACTCCCAGAATAACAAATGTAAAACAATTCAAATAATACCCCCCCCCCCCCTAATACTAATTAACGGCCTAATTTATGTACAAAAAAATGAAAGAAAAACAAATGTTTTATGTTACACATCAACAAAAGAAAATCACTGAATAACCGGCTCCTGACTTGGAACAGGCACATACATGCAGAATATGGTGGGGTTAAACATGTTCTCTTGCCGATTATAAATCTGAAATAAAATCGGCAAAATAGCAAAACTCTATATAATATTAATCGCTATTTTGCCGAAGCCTCTATATTAAGACAAATATTTCTTGAAACTTATAAATCAATTCTAGCCGTAGAATTTATAAATCAATTTTAGCCGTAGAATTTATAAATTAATTCTGGCCGTAGAATTTATAAATCAATTGTAGCCGTAGAATTTGAAATCAATTCTAACCGTAGAACTGTTCTAGAAGTAGAACTGACCAAAGATTTGGTCAGTTCTAGCTAAAACTGTCTAAAACTGTTCTAGGGTAGAACTGTCAGGATCAGTTCTAGCTAGAACTGTCCAAATCAGTTCTAGGTAGAACTGACCAAATCAATTCTAGCTAGAACAGTTCTAACCTAGAACTGACTAAAAGGTGTCAGGCTGACACTTCTACATACTGTTCTAGAACAGTTCTCCTGACAGATTTTGACTGAATTTATGAGAGGTTAGAACTGATCTCCACTGTATCTTGGACTTGTAATTAATGAAGATTTGCATTATATGGAAACAACAAACGAACTAGTTTCCAGTGGAAGCAGATCATTAGGTTCACTTGTGTCGAAGTACTATGCAATAGATGGAATGGACTTTGATACATATACGAAGATTTTTGACTCGACAGCTTTACCTATACTAGAGTATGGATCCGCTGTTTGGACATAAACGCTATGATTCATTAGAAAGACTACCATATAGAGCTATACGTACTTTTCTCGGTGTAAGTCTTACAACGCCGATACCTGCAATCACTGGAGATATGGTATGGTATGCGATTCATCATAGAATTCAGATCAATAGTGTGCGTCTTTATAGTAGACTAGTTAAATTATCTGACACTAGAATATGTCGTAAAGTTTTCGTCTGGGATCAAAATTTGTCTACCAGATATACGGGGTTCAATCACGCAAAACAACTGTTTGATTCATGCGGACTCAACGATGTACCGTTTCTAGAATATCAACATATTATAACACCATACTTAATCGATTCTGTGATAACGCATTTAGAAAACGAACATAAACAATCTTGGTTAGACAATATTCAGCAAATGCCTAAACTGAGAACGTACAAACTTTTTAAAACAGAATTAGAAACAGAAACTTTTCTAAAACGTTGCTTAACTAGAAGTCAGCGATCGTCTATTTCACGTATGCGTTGTGGGACATTTCCTTTAGAAATCGGAAAGGGACGAGTTAGAAACATTCCAGTAGAACGCAGAACTTGTAAAATGTGCAATACAAACTCCGTTGAGGACGAAATACACTTTTTGATCCACTGTCCAAAATATACAGAGAAAAGAAACAAACTGTTTGAAAATATTTGTGTAACAAACCGTGATATATCTGGTCTTTCTGAGCTTCTTTCTAACCACAAACTTAGCAAACACGTGGTAAATTTTATAGCAGACTGTTATGATATCAGAACTATAACACTATGATCATTTGATTGCAATTATTTATCTTATCTTTTTTTGCAATTCGCTTATATATATAACAATAATAACAATAACGGTACCAATTTTTCTGCACCAGATGCGCATTTCGACAATACATGTCTCTTCAGTGATGCTCGTGGCCATACTATTTGAAATCCAAAGCTTATATAAAAGATGAAGATCTATAATAATCCAAAAGTTCCAAAAAGTATAGCCAAATCCGTGAAAGGAATCATAGCTTTGCATGAGGGAGATACATTCCTTAATTTATAATAATTTATAACATTTTGTAACAGCAAATTTTAATAAAACAAAAAATCCGTATTTTATAACATGACACTAAATTTTATGAACAATGATAAAGTCTCTTAATTATATGTATGTTAAAGGTTTCACTTTGTAAATACAGCTGTTTCTGACAACACGCCTCTTTTGGGGAGAAATTGAATATTCATAGAAAATTAATTTTGTTTACATACTGGTTCCCAGTTATGATCTCTGTGTTCCATATCGCAGAGACAGAACTTGGGAATGTTACCAGTAAATAAACACGTGCATATTGTTTACATTGAAATCTGTGGTAACCTTTCATTCGAGGTAGGGGTAGTTAAGAAAATTAGTGTAAGTTTAAACTCTGAGAAGTTCAGGGCATATAAACGTTGAAAATATGCCGCACAGCCCTTTATTTTGACCTTTTGAAGTTTTGAAAAAAATTGTGGTGCATATGAACTTTCAATTCTAAGATAAGATTTTTTTCAAAACTTCATAGTAAAAGTGGTACAGTTTTAGCCGTAAAAGGAGTTCCTATGGGAAATTGCATTGTCAATATTTACAGAAATGCAACCTAAATGACGATTCAAACAGTGCATCATACGCCTATTTGGCTGGCTGAAGTTTTATATTATGTATTTAATGTAACGATATACTTTATATTTAGGTTCTTCTTCTTCTTCTATAATAAATCACTTACTGACTGAATATTCGTGGAAAAGTAAGTTTATTGTCCCTCGAATACAACTATTGCCCTCGGCTATGCCTCATGACGATAGTTGCTCCTCACAATGCACTTACTATTCCACTCATACCCAGTCAATAAGTATACAACATGTCACGATTTAGTCCTGCTCAAATCTATAAAAATTAAATACAAATATTAAAAAACTGAGATCATCAATCTATACAACTACTATTGCGTACAAACACATAAACAAATACGTAATTATTACAAATACACATTAGTTGTTTAACTTATTCATATTGAAACAACACATTGCAAAAGGGATTAACTTGGTGTAAAATTGATTATTAAGAAGTTATTATAACGTGCACGTAAATATAAATTTTGAATTGGTATTGTATATTGGTCTATCAGGAATGTATATTGGATCATTAATGATCGTCCTGCTCCTAGCTCTGGTAAGTTTGAACGTTGCAAAGCTGTCTTTGTATGATTTTCATCATTAGGTAAATGATATTCATACATTGTCAATGTAAAAACATTTAGGGTGAAAAAACAAAGCGTAATTATAAAATTGGACATCTGCTTCAGGCGTAACTATACTATTGTAGTTTACATCATGTTTTGACAAGCTTAATTATGCGTTGGTAGCGCCCTGCGGTGCTCGAAGTTTTAACTATATGTCCTGAAGACAAAGTCTCTGAGAATTTCATAATTAAATATCGGTACATTTATGAAAAATTTAATAAAATAAAGGATTTTTTTTTTAAAGTTCGCGTTCTCTTTTTTGTAGCGTTAATAAATCTAAGTATATTAATCATGTTTAACTATGTTTTTAACTTTGAAGTTTCATAAGACTGTAATACACCTTATCGCTATTTATTCCATACAAGGTAAGTTCTAAAATTTCACAACTTTAGCATCCCGTTTATTCTATCTGGGGCCCTGTTCAAACAATGCACCATTCATGATACTTAGTAATGAGAGTCCCGTTTAAATCATCGTAAATACTTCAAACAAAATATTTTTTGACTATAATTCGATTTTTGAAAGTATATTATAATCTATCAAAGCTTCCTAGTGATCACTTTCTAATTTTCGCCTCCTTCAGCTCGTTACTGATACCCTTTTTTGTGGGGGCCTGTGGATTCAAACAGGAAGTTGTCTTAATTGCTTTTTTCTAGGATTGAACAAAATAGCGGTAAGATGTATAAGTTATCAAAGGTACCAGGCTTATTTAAAATTTAATACGACATACGCGCGTTTTGTCTTCATCCAGTAAGACTAATCATTGACTCTCAGATCAAAATAGTTAAAAAGACAAATGAGTACGGTGTTTCAGAACATTACAGACCTAAAATTCCAAGTAATTGTGCCAAATACGGCTAATGTAATAAATGCCTAGGATAAGAAAATCTGTAGTATTTCGAGTAATTCATTCTTTTGCAAACGATAAATCTATAAAAATGACCGTACACATGGTATAATTGATATTCATGTCAAACCGAAGTGCTGACTACTGTGCTTGTGATACCAGCAGTTGCATCGACCCAGTGGAATGAATAGTTTTCAAAGGTACCAGGCTTATAAATCTTGTGCTAAATACGAACATGCTTACATGTAGTATAAAAATGACAATATAATTGATATTCATATCTACACCGAAGTGCTGACTACTGAGCTGGTGAAACCCTCGGTACAAAAACATCCACCAGTTACATCCCTTCGTAAATTTTACGGACGCCATCACCAGTTGGTTGACCGTTATGGAATAACCGTTTCACAAATGATATCGGGTATGTTCCTTACGTCGTAACTAAAATCCCCTTCCCTTTCATGAATGTGACCTACCGAATTAGACTATTTACCGGATTTGTAATCACATAAGCAACACGACGGGTGCCACATGTGGAGCAGGATCTGCTTACCCTTCCGGAGCACCTGAGATCACCCCTAGCTTTTGGTGGGGTTCGTGTTGTTTATTCTTTAGTTTTCTATGTTGTGTCATGTGTACTATTGTTTTTCTGTTTGTCTTTTTTCATTTTTAGCCATGGCGTTGTCAGTTTGTTTTAGATTTACGAGTTTGACTGTCCCTTTGGTATCTTTCGTCCCTCTTTGACAACGGCTAAGGTAATGTATGCCTGAGATGAGATTTAAGTATAACAATGACCATATAATTGATATTCTTATCAACACCGAAGGGCTGGTGATAACCTTAGGGGCGAAACGTCCAAGAGCATTGGCTTCGACCTAGAAGTGTATGTTGTCTTTCAAAGGTACCAGGCTTATAATCTAATATGCCATAAGTCGGCAATGAATTCTATTGAATTTGTTTTCGCTATGCATCTGAGTAATGTACTTCTATTTTGTTGCGCGTAAACATCATTACACATAGCCGGTGAAAGGTAATGAATGGATGTTTTTATAACTATTTAGTGGTGAATCGTTTCGCTTAATCACTTGTGACAAGAAAAACATTAATAAACTCATAACTTTATATTTTGTTCATTATTATATCTTTCTTTTTAAATAACAGACAGCGGAAGCACAACAATCAGATAATTTATGCGACCTACCAAAAGTAGCAGGACCATGTAATGCCCGGATTAAAAGGTTCTATTTTGACGTAAATTCTGGCATTTGTGGAGAGTTTTACTATGGTGGATGTGACGACAACGAAAACAACTTCAAAACAATTGAAGAATGTAAAACCGTCTGCAATAAACGAAGTAAGAATATATATCATGCTTTAAGAAAATGAAACATTTTTCGTCAAATATTGCATATATAGTCTGATTGCTATTATTTCAATCCGGATAAGTTCTGAAATGACACATCTTCACTGTAAAAACAGCGTTTAGATTTGAAACGGATCTACAACATGTTTAGGTCTAAACGTGTTTAGGAAAGCGTTTAAGATCTAAACGGATATTTATCGAAACACATAAAAACCTAAACGTGTTTAGAATTTAAACGTGTTGCAGAGTTATTATCAGTGAATGTTATCATATAAGTTAAACATTAAATTGCATCTAAACACTTCTGAAACACTTTTCTAAACACCTAAACACTTTATAATATTTCAGTACTGGTTTCACCTTTTTATCCGATGTTCCTACATATAACAACATATTCTGTGAAACTATGATATCTTGGCGGTTTTGAATTAAAATTATTCAAACTTCAGTCCCAAGTATGCGAAGCTTCTTTACTTCTTTACAAATCATAGCATCTTCCCCGACCTTCCCCAACTGAGTTTCCCTTTTTTGTGTTGTAAGATTATAAAATTACGTTCAATTATTTTGTTTATAAGTTTAGCAATTAATTATTTTCACCAGGGTAATATAAAATAATCTTTTATAGTATTTATAAGGAAGATGTGAGTGAATATTTCAGTCTCTAATTTCTTAGTCGTTGTCCGAATATGATCTTATATTAATTAACGAACAGAGTTATCTATCGTGGTAATTTGATACGGACGCTTTAGGACCCACCAAAGACAAACAACATTTAAAACAATGGATCCCATCTATCAAGCATATATATCTATTGACGATGTAACAGATACAGAACTTCATATTAGAATATTGACGGAATCAAAAGCCATCTTAACAATTATTACAGCAGCGGAAGGTAAGCAGATCCAGATTTCGTAAAAAGGGGGAGGGGCAGAAACCATAATTTAACAGTCTAATTAAAGGAATATGTGCGTTAAACTGTTAACCTATGCTATTTCAAGTTCACTATTGTGGTACCAATCATATAATATACATACATAATCAGTCAGAGGGACCAAGCATAACATAAGAATGAGCTAGTTCGGAAATTTAAAATGAGATTTAATAGTCTAAACTGTCACTGTACATAATGTCATAAAATCATAGTTTCAAATAATTTAACTTTGCAAGGAAAAAATCCCAATGGCCCATAGTGCAACATCCTTTACACAAACACTGAAATTATAGTTTCACTTCATTTGTCAAAGAGAAACAAACATTCAAACTCATAACTTGAAAATAAACTGACCACGTCATGGCTAAAAAGTTGAAATAACTGACCACACCATGGCTAAGAAGTGGAAAATAAACTGACATTCTAACTCCAATGTCTAAAATAAAATGTCGAGTTGTTCTTTTTTATTTAAGCCTTTACTAATTATTTGTATGTATGCATTTATAGGACTGTGACACTGTATTTGGAATGAAAAAAAACAAAGAATAAATTCATATCATAGATCAAAGTGAAGAACAGATCAGAAACAAAGCAACGAAGAAAGAAAAGGATGACTTAATTTCAAGAACAGATGTAAGTAAAAATATATAAGTATATTATTAAGTTGCCAATAGAACTATAATATGATTGAAAAATGGAGGTGAAATCATTCTCTAATATTTATCCTGTTGAATAGGTAAAAAATGGGCAATTTAAAAAAATAGATTCATAATATTAGGATAAAATAGAAAAAAACAGGCTGTAGTTCTCAGAAATCAAGGATTTTGTTTTATAATATAAAAAAAAAAACTTGCATGCTTGTTTGTTCTATATACTGTTCCCTTTGATTTGTTTGTCTTTTGATGTGTACATTTCAAGCAGGGATTTAACTTAAGACTTTGGCAATTGTAGCCCACAGCTTAAAAGTTTTGTAGCCCACATATATAGTCCAATACAAGAAAAGCTGAAATTTAAGTAGCCCAAACCAAATTTTAGGGGCCATTGGCGAGTGGGCCCCTGCTAATTTCAAACCCTGATTTGTACAAGGTGTAAAGTATTGTCTTTTTAACTACAATTTGTATTTTTCTTTTGAAAGAATCTTTTTCAAGAAGCTTGTTTAATGTATTTTAATAAACATGATCTAAGAATAAGTGACTGTTGCATACAAATGTACATGAAGGTTTCATTTTTCATTTCAGGATACAAAAGTTTACCTGACAACCAAAAGGAACTGCACACCAACATGACCAAGAGCCTTTATCATTCAAAAGAAGATTGTTTTGCAATGAAAAATTCCTGTATGATAGGAGATGGACTGATAATTTCTGTTTTGTTGAGGATAAAAATCATCAAATTTTATAATTGTATTTTTTGTTTGCATTTAGTGAGACTTAAAAATAAATTATTGAAATATTTTGAATAGATTGTTTGTTATGTTTAAGACTAGATCAGAATAAAGAAAAACAAAAGAACCAGACTCCAAGTTTTATAAAAAGGTAGAAGGTCCATCGAAAGGAATAAAAAAAAGTCATATTCCTGACTTGGTACAGGCTTTCCCTTTAAAAAAAAATGGAGGGTTAAACTTTGTCTAATTGTTTACAGACTTTTCAAAACTTGGTCTTATTGTTTACAGATTTTTCTTAACTTGGTCGTATTGTTTACAGACTTTTCTTTGGTCTCCAGGAAGAATAAAATGTGTAACTCTATTATTGTTAATATTATTATCATTACTGAAGTTTTCCAGCTTTAATATACTATATAGACAAGTCAAATAATTTTATTATGGCAAAAATCATTGAAAGAACATTAAAGCAGAAATGTACACGTTTATTGTATATTCTAAAATATATTGTGGACTATTCAACCTGTAGTGCTGTACCACAAGTAGTTCCTGTGAAATCATAGTATTAGTAGGCTAACCGTTGGAAGGTCTAAACACCATATAGTTCTTAACATATAACATCTAAACACTTGTTGAAATCTAAACACTTGTTAAAATCTAAACATGTTTAGATGCTAAACGCGTTTCAAAACGTACACAGAAAAAGTGTTTAGATAAGTGTTTAGAATCTAAACACTGTTTTTACAGTGTATTTAATGTCGTAACAAACCAGTAATAGCTAACGGGGGCCTGTTTTTGCACTCATTTTTTCACAGGTATTGAAAGGTCGACTTTACCCCTTAAGGTTGCATTTCTGTAAATATTGACAGTGCATTTTCCCATAGGAACTCCCTTAACGGCTAAAACTGTACAAATTTTACTATGAAGTTTTGAAAAAAAATCATATCACAGAATGGAAAGTTTATATGCATTACTATTGTTTTCCAAGGTCAAAGTATAGGGCTGTGTGGCATATTTATAACGTTTACATGCCCGAACTTCTAAGAGTTTAAACTAACACTAAATGTCTTCACTACCCCTACCTCGACTGTAGGGTTTACACAAATTTCAATATGAACAATTTTCACATGTATATTTACTGGTAACATTCCAAAGTTATGTCTCTATGGTATGCATTCTACAGATCAGAAATGGTAACCAGTACGTAAACGAAATAAATTTTCTATGATTATTCTCTTTCGCCCCAAAAGAAGCGTGGTTTGAGGAACAGCTGTATTTACAAAGTGCAACGTTTATTCAAACTGGTTAGTAGACCATCAAAATTCTTAAATATTTGTTTTTTAGCGTCTCACGGCTATTACTGATGATATTTTGTATACAACACTTGATCCCTACAGGAGATTGTATACTCATCTGATTTTCTCCGGATATGATTAAATAGAAATAACGAGTAAGATGAATTTCTGTATTAATAGCACAACTTACCTTGTTCACTAAAAAGAATAGGTTAAATTTAAAAGATCATTGTGTTTTTATAAAGCAGGGTTTTCGGCTGATCGGCTTAGAAACATCCAGAACAGTGCTTCAAACGCATATTATTATGCTCTTCCACTTTGTACTTGTTTGGCTATATAAATATTTTATGTAGACAAAACGAGCGTCTGACGTTCTAAATTATAATCCTGGTACCTTTGATCAATATTATTCCTTATATGTTGTATTCTTTATTAAGTATGCACTTTGCCGCATGTTAAAGGGCCTGGTGGAGTAGCTATTCAAAGATGGTTCTACAATTCTGACACGATGAAGTGTGAAACGTTTTCATATGGTGGATCGAATGGTAACAAGAATAACTTCAAAACAAAAACAGAATGCGAGGGACTATGTAACGGCGTCAGTAAGTCTTTTGGGTTTCTGTTAGTTTTAAGTAAACACTGTACACAAACACTGTTATGTAATTCAATAACTGATCTCTTTATTCCACACATAAAATTTATACATAAAGTGTACATAAACGTGTAAAAATGTGCTTTCATGCAATGGTTTACCGCCATAATTCCGAAAAAAATGAAACTCTGGTTCCAAGTCAAAAAACAAGACTTTAACGCTGGAATAATTCATACGTTCTAAACATGTAAAATTCACATTATTTGAATTGATAATTAGATATAGGAAGATGTGGTGTGAGTGTCAATGAGACAATTCTCCATCAGGTTAGTTCAACACATTGAACACTTCCTATCTGTGCAATATTTAGTATAATGCAATAAGAAAGTTTAAGTTTAAAATACCACATAACATATTTCGTCTAGATATGCTCTTTTGGATTTTTTTCATATTTGTGTTATTAAATTCATGTTTATATAATGTTAATAGTATAGGCTTCTTATGGTGAATGCGTATCCTCTATTAAGCAAATGCTGAACACAATATAGTTGAATAATTGTTTTATATGCATGATATATACAGATAAAGCCAAAGAGTCAAAATATTCATGTATTCTGGTTTTGCAAGACATTTTAATCCAATCAGTACAGTATAAGCCAATCTAATCAAATATACCACAGGCTTAAAATTGTACGGACTTACACACTGAATTTTATGAAAACGGTTAAATAGAATTAAAGACGAAATAAACAACGTATATATATAATGCAATAACAAAACTTGCAGCATATTGAATGACTTTTTTAAAACTATGTATTGTTATTACAGAGAAAGATCCCTGTGGACCGTTACCATCATGTCCTCGTCCTCCATTTGGCTCTTGTTTTGGTTTCACCTATAACATCATAAATGGTGTGAAATGCATATCAGGTTGTAGTTTTGGTTGCCCGCAGGTAATATCTTCATTAAAAAAGAAATGGTTCAGTGTCAAACTATGACACACAATTACCGACGTTACTCAAAATGATAAAAACAAAAGCAAGAGCAAAGCATTCCCTACTGGTCTTCGTTTTAAATTTAGCGCAAGCTGAACATTTAGAAAAAGATTTAAAGTTGGTCTCTTGTGTCGGCATTTGTTGATTTTTTTTACTAGCGGTGGTCACGTTGAAACTATGCATTGAAACACAAGTGCAGTGTTATATCAACAAACTATAGGTTTTATTTAGGAAATAATTCTAATAAATACTTTCATTAACAATCAGATAACCCACCTAGAAAATAAAGAAACAAAGCCAGCCTTTAGCATTTTTATATAAAACGACTTATAATTATAATAAAGAGTTTTTGAAGAAAGATATGTTTAGTTTGTAGTCAATGACATGTATTTTTTTTTTCTAGAAACCCTGTCCGAAAGATCCATTAGAATCATGTATATCTTGTATTCCGGAGCTTGGCGATAAATGTAGTGGGGACAAAATATGTTGCTCCGGATGCTGCCGAGATCCAGTGTTAGGTAGGTAAGATCTGTCTAATGTGGAAGGGATAGAATATGAATATTACCGGAAAAAAGGGGTAAACTGGTAAAATTTAGATGTGTAACAATTTGATGATATTGCTAAGGTTAAATACATGGTCACATATATCGTCGCACTTGATTCATGAAAAAAAAATCAGCGGTTTGTTCCTCGCTCATATTGTATGGGAAATACAAATACTACCAAATCGGTAAAATAACGACGTTTAAAAATCATTATGCCAAATTTGTCAACATTCCGAATATTTTCAAAAAAAGAGCATACAAATTATAAGTTATGTGTATTCCACAAAGCCAAGTGCCAAACAATTTAACATTACAATATTATATATTTAATTTTATTTTCATTTAATAAAAATAAGTAGGTTTTAATTACTAAACACTTAATTATTCATGTTCATCGTATGCAGCGCTTGCTAGAAGGACTAGGGCATTTAACATCTCTATAGAAACACGTGACGTGTCTTAAAGTTTCTAGCCTCCTTCGTATGCACAGTAAGATATATAAATCGTACACTAATGATATATGATGATAATGATCAGTGGGGAAAAAACAAGGCAATTTAACAATAACTATAACGCAGTAGTGATGGCAAGTGAGGACGACAAACAACATCGTTTCCCCTTTTTTAACAAAATTTAGAGGTTCGCCGAGTTCCACATGTAGAGAAAGCAGTTTTAGCTTTTTCATGAATAAACGTTTGTGTTGTTTGTTCAATTAAAGATATTGTGATAAGGCTCCGCTTAATATGTTAAATTATATATTAATCAAATAAAAATATAAAACACAAAAGGCTGACTAGCACAAATATTAATCACAAGCACAACACACACGATTTTCAATATTTTTCTAACATAAATGATTTAGTTTAATGTTGTTGTTATTTTACCATAGATCCTAAGCCTGGAAAATGTCCAAATGATCCAGGCCAATTAACCGTACAACGTACATGTTATCTTAGAAAATCTGAATGTGAACGTGACACCCAGTGTGAAGGTAAACGGAAGTGCTGCGGGTTCTCGTGTAGGAATTTCTGTGTAGACCCTGACAATTAAATAAAAAAAGTTAAACACTCATATTTTGTTAACGCTTTACAATTAAGTCAATATTTTTGTAATTATGTTAATGAATCTAATCAATGTCATTGAAAGTGATATGGAGCAAT
The DNA here is from genome assembly GCF_965363235.1 of Mytilus galloprovincialis. Taxonomy (NCBI): domain Eukaryota; kingdom Metazoa; phylum Mollusca; class Bivalvia; order Mytilida; family Mytilidae; genus Mytilus; species Mytilus galloprovincialis. The sequence goes on along the minus strand of NC_134848.1, from coordinate 44,747,912 downwards.
AAACATACAGCACTCAAACTAAACCTTAAATAATTCAAAATTTGGTGACTATGTTGAACGCATCTATCTCATATAACTAGAGATATAAGATACAACAGATACAATTAAGTCGGCTTCATATCTTGACTTACCTCTAAAAATTGACAATGAGGGCTGGTTGAAAACAAAACTTAACGACAAAAGAGATGATGTCAGCTCCCCAATTGAGATTTTTTAATTTTTAAGTAGTAACATTCCAGCAGCGCCTGCATAAGAACTGTATATCTCCCAATTGATACGATATTCCCGTGATTGTATTTCCTCTCATGATTTCTTTGATAGAGGACTGCTCAAAAGAAAGCTATTGAACCAAGAGTTCTAATGGTGTAGTTGCAATCATCCCTTCGTAAATTTTACGGAAGTCATACCGTTTAACACGTGATATCGGATCTGTTCCTTACATCGTAACTACAATCCCTTTTCCTTTTCATGAATGTGACCTATCGAATTAGACTATTTGCCAGGTTTTAATAACATGAGCAATAAAAGAGGTGCCACATGTGGAGCAGGATCTGCTTACCCTTCCAGGCATAGATTACCTTATCTGTATTTGGCAAAACTTTAAGAAATTTTGGTCCTCAATGCTCTTCAACTTCGTACTTTATTTGGCCTTTTTAACTTTATTGGATTCGAGCGTCACTGATGAGTCTTTTGTAGACGAAACGCGCGTCTGGCGTATATACTAAATTTAGTCCTTGTATCTATGATGAGTTTATTTCCAGATTACCTAAGATCAACCCCAGATTTGGTTGGATTCGTGTTGCCTAGTCTTAAGTTTTCTATGTTGTGTTATGTGTACTGTTATTTGTCTGTTTGTCTTTTTTTTTCATTTTTAGCCATGGCGTTGTTGGTTTATTTTCGATATATGAGTTTGACTGTCCCTCTGGTATATTTCGCCCCTCTTTTAAAGTAATTAATGTAATCTGTACAGATGAAGCTGTAGAAGTCGTCTTCCTAAAAGAAGCTATGCACACTTTTAAAAACGTTTTTAAGTTAACAATTCATGCACAATATTGATCGCCTGATGCAAATAGTCTAGCTTGATTTAAAAGACTTTGCTTCACTCGAGAGTATTTGAATTTGAATCTAAAGAAAAGGAAGGCAGGCACCAGTAAATAGATGCGGTTAACTTTCATCAGTTAAGTCACAAAATTTCATGTATCCACTACAGAACAAATAACATTGATGTATAGATACATGTGACATTTTTTTCTCCAGGCACTACAGCTTCCTCCTCTGATAGGCACTTCCCACCATGAAAAGTACACTAGTGCCGAAACTGGCGTTAAAAACCAACCGATTAATCAATCAATCAATGTGGACACCTATTCGACACAGCAAGACTAATTCAATACTGATTATGTTTTGTTTCTTGGTTAGAAGACAAAGTTTACACAACTTTATACTCCTAAAGATTATACTTTTTATTACTTATATCCTCGATAAAGTACACCGAGAAAATACAACAAACCCTAACGGAAGTGATTCGTCTTTGCAGAAATTTATGGAACTCCCTTATTTCAATTACACTTGTGAAATTCAGTAAAATAAACAAACACACATGATGAAGGAATCTAGAACCAGTGAACCACTGTAGATTGTGCGGAAGCTGCAATATGTAGAAGTTCAATTTCCTATAGTGAGTAAATGAAATCGATTCATCACAACATAAATTCCGAAGCTTATATTTATATCTACATTTGTAACTATGCATATATTCTTTAATTTCACCCTTCTAATTGTTGACAACGAGTCTGTATATTCGAACTCAATATCAAATTCGGTGAAAACAACAAATACCAAACCTGAATAAATTGTCTATGGGCATTTTTTTCCTGTTGAAATTCCTAAAATAAAAAAAAATTTTCAAAATTTTCAAAAAAGGAATAATGATTTTTTTTAAAGAATAACATAGAAAAATCACATGGCAGCATCTGACTGCATGCCAACTTCCATCAAGGACACCCTTGGAATTGAGAAAAAATATATCATCACTTTAAGTTAGGTAAGTTTAAACACGGAAGTACTGAAAAAAAATATGACATTAACGCATTAATCTACTTAACCACATTACGTATTACATATAATACATAATATGTATTTATAAAATAAAAACGCCCTCTTCTGCATTCATTTATTGGTACGACATATGGCACAATAGGATTAATTGTGTGCACAGACAATATACATATTTGAATACTGTTAATTATCCATTATATAATTTGTACATTCAGGATGCATATAGGAAAACAGTTAGCGTTTCTAATTTACATTACGTTGGTAAGCTTACATGTAAATAATATATGACGCATGATAAATCACTGTGTTGTTGTTGTAATTTTACAATTAACTTTCTTTATTCTGCTATTTTTTGCTATCTGTCATATAACTAAATATTAAAATTTAAAATAGTCTTAAGGCTGGATATTTTGGATTTTATGAATTTTTTCGCGTACACTTAGAAGTCATTGACCTCCTATGAATGTGGAAAAATCCTATATGTTCCAATTATAAATCCAAGGAGACAATATATATGTTGACTACCTTTTTTAAATGGACCTTAATGGGAGACAGATAAGCAAGTGGTTAGAGTGTTGAGTTACTACAAATGAAAGACTTTAAAAAAAACGCCAAAATGGTCATAGGCAGCCATTCGAAAAATCGTTGTGTTGACAGATTCGGCTTAACCATTAATTGTCATTTGTAATAATTGTATCAGTATATATAAGATTTATTTTAAGTAGAACAAAGTCTCCAACAAAAAATTACAATATTTGTATAATATGTACATGTCTACTGGTTAATATAAGTAATATGTAAGTATGGTTACATTTGTAACCTTAAAAAATCTGTGACGACTTCAAGGTTATCATACAACATTATAATGTGTAATAAAAGGTTGTACTATAATGAAGGTCTCTGACATAGTAAAATTCATCTAATTCTAACCCAAATAAACTCATCATAGATACCAGAATTGAATTTTGTATATACGCCAGACGCGCGTTTCGTCTACAAAAGACTCATCATTGACACTCTAATCCTAAAAAGTAAAAAAGGCCAAATAAAGTAAAAAGTTGAAGACCATTGAGGACAAAAATTCCTTAAACTTTTGCCAAATACAGCTAAAGTAATATATTCCTGATGTATACCTTTTCTGACCTATTGAATATCTTTATTTAATACACATGTGGTTCGTTTGATCTCAGTCCTTCGTTGATCAAATTTCTATAATAAAGTTTTCTGGATATTTTCTGAAAAAACCTATCACTTTGAAACCATCCAATATATTAATATCCCCCTTAGCATGCTTGGTGTGATTGCAATGTTAAACGTAACTCTATGACAGTATGTCAGCATAATGTGTTGATACATTTATAGGTTTTACAGTTTTTACATAATTTACCTGTTAACAAGAACATATTTTCGTCAACCCTAAAGTAGCTTAAGTTGTTTTTATTGTATTCTGTCAAAATTAAAAGATGTTTTAACTGCATTAGGTGTAATAACAAATATGCATAGCAACTGAAAGATAGAAAGACTTTTAAATAAACTCCTTTTCATGGAATAAAAATTGACTACAATTTATAATAAAAACGAGTCAGAATGAATAACCAGACGATAAGACGGAAACTAATTGATAAATGCCATAAATTCTTTGAATATAAAGAAGGCAACTTCGATCCAAACGATTGATGGATTTACCAAGAAAGTAGCATGCATTTGATCTAAAGCGACGTAGTAAGCAGTGGTTTAATTTTGACGGAATATCACAATTCGTTCTTGTGTTATTTGCATGAGTGGATTCATTGTCAATATATGTACGTTTTTGTGGATGAATTTTACATGTGTATTGCAGACATTTGTACAATTGCAGAATATTTATATAGTTTTTCAACTGCTGTGAAGCAAACAGTTTGGTAAAATGCATCCAGCTATTTATATTTTAAGGTCATTTTGGTTATTTGAACAAGATATTGGTTCAAATGAACCAGACCTCACATATGTTAAGGTCCTCTTCAAATTTGTAGATTCTCCCGTGTCATCAACTTTTAACCATTTGGCTTTGAGTGTTTCTAATGAAGGTAGACAAAGAATCGTGTTCATGTATTGCTTATTCAATCAGGTTTTAGCAAGGCGCTTTTAAAGTTCGAAGTCTCCAGCAAGATCTGATAGAAGGCGGAAAATATTCAAAATTGATATTATTATATGTGATTATAACTATTTATCACAATGGAAAATTAATATAAATAACCATCATCTATAAAGTATACGTACGTTAAATAAATGGTTTAATCGTCTTTATTTTTTGTTTAGCAAATAAGTGATGCACAACTAGTAGACAATGTATGCGACCTAAAGAAAGATGTCGGTCCATGTAATGCCCGGATGAGCAGATATCATTATGACGTAGATTCTGGGGAGTGTAAACAGTTTTTCTATGGCGGCTGTGACGGTAACGAAAACAACTTCAAAACCAAAAAAGAATGTTTCACCGACTGCGAAAAACGAGGTAAAATGTATAAGATGCATAAATCAGGATTCAAATTAAAAAAAAAAGGTGTGCGTCCATTTTTGCGATATACATAGTTTAAATAGTTTGTTTTTAAAATTTAAAAACTTCCTGCCAGCCAATAAGAAAACATGTTCACAAGTGAGACAAACGTACCCGAACAACTCTCACAAAAACATGCATCCAGTTCGATATCAAAATAAAAATTATGTTCCAATGTTTTACATTACGAAATACATAGGTAATATGTATGTTTGTTAACATAGAAATTATTAATTTAGAACATTTGCTAGGCTTACAATTCTAAATTTTCGCTTAACATGTTAAATAGTACGTAAATGCTACCAACTGCTTCACTAAACCTTGTGTACGAAAAGTAAGACCCCGTTTACACTGACAAAAAAATCGATCTTTGGTCAAGTGAAGACGGGTAAGATCGATCTTCAGTCGGACTTAAAAAGTTTACCTCTAGAGGCGGTTTAAAAAAGATCGATCTTATTTGAATCGATCTTTTTTTTTTTTGTGTAAACGCTTGGATCGATCGCGATCGATCATTTTCAGGTGAATGTTATAGTTAGATATGAAAATAAAGGTCAGATCGGTTCTTTTTATGTTGTAATGTAAACGCACTGGACTAAATAAGATCGATTCGATCGATCTTGCTTGTGCAATGTAAACGCGAACTGGTCTTTTTAAGATCGATTCAAATAAAGATCGATTCAATTCCTTTGCCAGTGTAAACGGGGTCTATCAAACTCTACACCGATCCAAGGCTGGATATTGAATAAAATTTAATATATAATAAATCAGACATTATTTTTTTTTTTCTCGCATAGATTTAACGACTCTCGTGTGAAATAACGATATATTTCTTTCCATTACGCAGTAGAGAAAAGTCATTTTGAAACTTGTAAGCATGTAAGCATGTAATCTGCTCTTTAGTCAGTGGTTGTCGTTTTGACACATTCCCAATTTCCATTCTCAATTTTACAAAATTATGCTGTGTTAAATTTAACAACTTGATATAAGACATTTTTTCTCTCTACAGTATGTACTTTGGGAGTAAATTATGGGTCTGGTGGAGCTAAAATTAAAAGATGGTTCTACAATTCTGAGACGATGGAGTGTAAAACTTTTATATATGGTGGATCATATGGTAACAAGAATAGCTTTAAAACAAAACGAAGCTGCAAAAAGCTGTGTAAGGGCGTCAGTGAGTGCATTATATTTAAGTTAAAAATAAAATACAAAAACGCATTATACAGTAAATATGATGCAAATGATAAAGTTATGAAACTGAAATTTTAAACTTATTATTAGTTGGCTTCTTTAGTGAAGATTTTTTTTTTAAATCAGTTTGACCAGAATTAAGTTTTAAACTTTTCATTTGTGAAGAAAATATCCCAAAAACTGCATAAAGCGACACAGTTCGATAAAAGAAATCAAACCATAATGTTTAATTTGAATCAAAGGTAAGCTAATCCATAACAATTTTTGTAGACATTACTATTTGAACACTTATTTTGACATTACATGAATAATATCAAGGGATTTAGAATACTTGCATCAGGCAGTATTCAAAAGAAGAGAGGAAGTATGCTAAAACCATAGTCATGGCTAACAACAATACAAACTGTTTTTGATGTACAATTACTAATTTTAAGGTGGTACCTAACACTACAGGGAGATAACTCTGTAAAGTCATCTAAACGTTTTAATTACGTTGTGTTGTAAAAGCAATATTAAGCTTCTCAATGATCAAAATTGGTGTTTGTCAAACTGCTATATAACCAGAGTAATTTTTCTGACAAAACGGTTGGTTCAAAATTAATGAAATTTTTATATTTTTGTTAAAGGGTCAAAGTAAATACTTTGACAAAATTTTATGAAAATTAAACGAGCCAAATTAATTTTACTGAAAGTGTTGGGTACCACCTTAAGTCATGATTGGATACCCTATATAGTTTCTTTTCTATTATCAATACATTTTTCACTTTATAAACACTTCAAATATAGATCATTACTTTTGTATTGCAGAAAGAGATCCTTGTGGGCATATACCACCGTGTCTTCCTCCCCAACCGAATGAGTGCAGTGATTTTACATATGACATTATAAATGGAGTAGAGTGTATTGTTGGCTGTTTTAATTCACGATGTAAACAGGTGATATATCTAGATTTACACATAGATTTCATACTTAAGTTTGTATATTTGTTATTCTCGTGGGATTTTGTCTCATACTGTGTCCGTTTCTGTGTGTGTTACATTTTAGTGTGGTGTCGTTGTTCTCCTCTTATATTTAATGCGTTTCCCTCGGTTTTAGTTTGTTACCCCGTTTTTGTTTTTTGTCCATAGATTTATGAGTTTTGAACAGCGGTATACTACTGTTGCCTTTATTTGTACATCCATAATAACTTTTTGAACATAAAAATTTTGTCTTGAATTTTTTTTTAGCTGTAATCTCTGTCCTGCCTTTTTATTTTTCACTCTGTACGGTCCTGCCTTTTTATTTTTCACTCTGTACGGTCCTGCCTTTTTATTTTTCACTCTGCACGGTTCTGCCTTTTTTTTTTTAGTTTATCCTGACTTTTTTACCTAAATTGTCGTCCTGCCTTTTTTTTTTACTCAAAACTCCTGTCCTGCCTATTTTTTTCAAATTTCATCCTACCCCCCCCCCCCCCCCCATAAAAAATAAAATGGTAGCTCCCTAAGCCGTAAAATCTGCTCACCTTTCGAGAGCACCATATTGCTTTTTGAAAAGAATCTCGCCGGGAACAATATCATCAAAATGCTGAACTAATTGATAGATGACGTATTTGTTTAGTGATATTTCAACAGACAGTCCACCTTTACATATATTGATGATGTCCTAGCACTTAATTAAAAGCATTTTAATAAGTAATTGCATCTCATATAGCCCACTACCTTTAAGATAATGGCTACTTTAAACCTAGAAAGTCTGTTTTATTTCTCGCTGTCTGCCTCTATATTGACAGAAAAGGACGACTTAAAACTCGTCTATAAAAAAAAACGTGATGTTTTCAACTTTTCAATAGTCAACTTCCTATTCTTCACTAGTAACATCTATCGTAAAGTGTTTATAAATATCAATTGGGCGTGTTGTTATGATATGGTGGTCATTAGCTGGTTTTTTTTTCTCATCTGTAAATAATGTTGCAACACAAGTTTAAACTCATTTGATATTTTCCCTGGTCAAGTGAGGCTGTTAAAAAACAGGGGTCCCTAAGTATGCGACCTGGGCTACTTAGGTATTTATATAGCAGGAAATAATTGAATAAAAATATTTGTTATCGTTAAAAAAAAAAAAAAAATGATGATGAAAAAAAAATTAAAAAAAAAATGTTGCAACACAAATATAAATATGCACGAATGAAACATACTATACAATGATGTTACGATCGCATTACAAGTTGATTGATGTGTGTATCTTAAATCACTAGTGACATGTTTGTGTAATTGACACGAGTATATCTGTAGGTACTGAAAAAGTCGTGTAATATGGTGTTTTATGGGGTTCGTGTTGTTTATTCTTTAGTTTTCTATGTTGTGTCGTGTGTACTATTGTTTTTCTGTTTGTCTTTTTCATTTTTAGCCATGGCGTTGTCAGTTTGTTTTAGATTTATGAGTTTGACTGTCCCTTTGGTATCTTTCGCCCCTCTTTTATCACATGTTTCCCTTTCCCGATTACGACATTTTGACTGATTGTGGATTTTCACGACGAATGGGGCTTTGATAAGAGAAGACGTGGTCACGCTTAACACTTTCTCGGTTCATTTTAAGCTCATGCTTTAATTTCAACATTTTTTGTGTGATATCTTAATTTGTCTTTTTTGTCGGTTAATAAAATTTGAATTCGATGAACACAAAATTTAAATTCGTTCAATTTCGAAAAAACTAAAGCCGACGATGTATTATGTTTGTCAAAAGAAAATAAACAGAGAACATATTTGTATCCTGAAATTAATTGTTCCTTGTAATTGCTTAACATTCAGTGCTTTGAAGTAACCAGGTTATTGTAAGTGCACCCCCCCCCCCTCCCCCGCGGTTTAAGGTTTAAGATTGCATTGTTTCTTAGTTGGTATAACGTAACTATCTGTTTAAAAACAATAATATTTTATTACTTTCAGGGATCCTGTCCAACAAGTTCCTTTCCAGTATGTACAAGTGAATGTTTGTTGGATAGCGAATGTGCTGGTAACAAGTTATGTTGCTCCGGTTGCTGTCGAAGTCCAATTCTAGGTATAGAAAAAAATGGTTTTATCGGTTTTATATTATGTGTGTACACAATGCATATGAACCTCATTTACTGTGTATCTATGAACAAAATAGATTAACTAATTCAAACCGGGGATAACATCTAATCAGGTATAATCACTTTTGATGTGATCAATTCTAAGTTATTCCTCTTTTTGTAATTAATTTTGCCAATAATGTTGTTTTGCAAACTGAAGTATTTGCATTAGTGTGCATTAATATCAAGAAAATGTATGGTAAAATCGTTCCAATTGCTGTAACAGCAATCCCATCATCGTGTGTCCTATCATGACTTCAGTTTATTTGTCTACTGGGTAATTGTGAAGCTGAATGTGCCTCCCGTTCGTAGCATATTATATCACCTACCAGTTTTAGGTAGAGTTCTGTTGTTCGGTCTTTTATCGAAATAAAGGATATGGGGTTTCCATCTTTGCGTATGATTATTCAGAATAAAAAAAGAACAAGAATGTGTCCCCAGTACACGGATGCCCAACTCGCACTATCATTTTCTATGTGCAGTAGACCCTGCAATTGGGGTCAAAACTCTTATTTGGCATTAAAATTAGAAAGATTATGTCATAAGGAACATGTGTACTAAGTTTCAAGTTGATTGGACTGCAACTTCATCAAACACTACCTTGACCAAAAACTTTAGCCTGAAGCGGGACGGACGAACGGACGGTACAACGAATAGACGGACGAACGGACGTACAGACCAGAAAACATAATGCCCCTCTACTATCGTAGGTGGGGCATAAAAACACAGTAAATACATGTTGGACAGTTTTGGAGCAGCATTTTTTTTATTGTATCATTCTTTTTATTTTATATCAGATAACAAACCCGGAACATGCCCAACTGATCCTGGACAACAACAGTGTTATGGGAGAACATCGGAGTGTGAAAAAGATAGTCAATGTGACGGCAAGCGAAAGTGCTGCAAGTTCTCATGTATGAATTTCTGTGTAGATCCAGAAAAATAAAATAGAAAAAAACTGTAACACTGTTTTAGGTGTTATATTTTCTTAATTATCATTAGTTTAATAAAATAAAAAAAAGGGAACAGATGCAGATGTCAAGTGACATGTCGACAATACATAATGTCTTACAGCCTATAAGAACAGTTTTATTCCACATACTCTTGAAAAGTGGAATTCACTTGATGGAGAAGTTAAAAATATTTTAAGCTTTACAGGATTTAAAAGAATACTGAATGCGGACATAAGTCCTTGTCCTGTTTTCTTTTCCACTGGTTCACGTAAAGTTAATATAATCCACTGCCAATTAAGAAATGAGGCTAGTGATCTAAAAGATCATCTCTTCTGTGATCATTTGTCGGACAGCTCTATATGTGCCTGTGGAGATCCAGTAGAAGATAATTTTCATTTCTTTTATATTTGTCAATTTTACATTTATCAGAGATATGAGCTCTTTCGAAAAATAAGTAACTTTAATAATGTCAATCTTGATATCCTACTACAGGGTTGCTCAGACTTTAATATTGATGAAAACACAGAGATATTTACATATGTACAACAATATATTCATGAAACTGGAAGATTTTTATAATATTTCATGTGATACTATACTGTTTAGAAATCAGCTTATAACCACAGTGTACCACACTTTAGTCTTAATTAAAGACAAACCTAACTTTTAACACAAAAAAACAACCAATTGTGTTTAGCATCTTTTTGCAAATAAATTTATATATATTTTATTTTATATTTTGTATTAGTAATTATATTTTCAAAAATCAGGAAATTAATAGTCTTGTAATAAGATGGTAAACTAAATTACTTATGTATTGCAAAAAAGGGCCAATCAATTCTTGTTATTCATATAAATAGAACAACTTTTTTGCAGTGAGTTTGTGAATTTGAGTAAAAAATTACTTAATGATCTACTTGATTCCTAACCAACACTTATTAATGTGGTATAAAATTCGACACCACCTTCAGTAGGTCTTGCTTTGACTTTGTTAACATAGTTATTTATATACGTATACACAATAAAATACTTCAAGAAGTGGGAGAATTGCCTCCCCTGACTCACTGCAACAACGTATGATCTATTAACTTATCAGAAAATTATATACTATCATGCATGTTATTCAATCCATCTTGTATGGGAAAGGATTTGTATAGGCACTGCCTTTTGTCCAATCCCTTTGTTTAAATGTACATTTGATATTTGAACAATAAAATATTTTGAATTGAATTGAATACATAATGTCAAAATAAATTTATGTAAGTTTAGTTATAACTGCACAATTTGTTTTTATTGATTTTTTTTTTTGGCATTAATTTGTTCTGTTACTCAGTCATGTAGAAAACTGTAACAAAGAGGGACGAAAAATACCAGAGGGACAGTCAAACTCATAATTCGAAAATAAACTGACAACGCCTTGGCTAAAAATGAAAAAGACAAACAAGCAACCAATAGTACACATGACACAACATAGAAAACTAAAGAATAAGCAACACGAACCCCACCAAAAACTAGGGTTGATATCAGGTGCTTAGGTGAACAACATGTTCTAAAATGTTAGTAATTTTATTTTTAATACTTGCAATTGTATTTCTGTGAGAATCACTCTATAGTTGTACTTTAAAAAACAATTGTGTGCAATGAAACTGAAAATTCAGGGAGAGGACACAAGGAGAACAACCAAAAGTCATGAATCAAAAACAAACTATAAAGACATTTGCTATAAAGGAAAAGGAAAACAACAATAACAAAATATTATCAGAAAGAACTATAGATAAGTACTTGTACAAATGTAACACGAACCTAACCAATACGGCTTTGAACTCGGGTTCTATAGAGAGTTACATAAAATTGCTTGACTCATTATTAATCTCCCACATTCAACATAATGAATTTGTATTCATTTCAATTTCCATTCGAACAGAATGATTACAAAAGAATATTTCGAATAGGGAAAAATTAAAATAACAAAAAACAACTAACTCAAAGGGAAATTCAAATTGGAAAGTCTATTCGATGGCAAATCAAAAGACAAATCACATCAAACATATTGATATACAGTGGAGATCAGTTCTAACCTCTCATCAATTCTGTCAGAATCTGTCAGGAGAACTGTTCTAGAACAGTATGTAGAACTGTCAGCCTGACACCTTTTAGTCAGTTCTAGGTTAGAACTGTTCTAGCTAGAACTGATTTGGTCAGTTCTACCTAGAACTGATCCTGACAGTTCTAGCTAGAACTGATCCTGACAGTTCTACCCTAGAACAGTTTTAGACAGTTCTACCTAGAACTGACTAAATTTTTGGTCAGTTCTAAATTCTATGACTAGAACAGTTCTACGGCTAGAACAGTTCTACGATTAGAACTGAGTTTGGTCAGTTCTACGGCTAGAATTGATTTAGTCAGTTCTATCCATAAACAATTTAATAACTTTTTGCAATTATAATAGATAAGTCAAAATAAAAGAAAATAATATATAAATTATACATTGTATATATCGCAGAACTGTTTTAACATTTCTCGTTACGGAAAATGTCCATAACCGTCTTGGTCGCTTTTACAGCGGAAATTTTATTACGATGGATGATGGAGGAGATGATGGCAAAATAAACAATTTTATGAAATATTTGAACTCTCAGGTAAAGAAAATACCAACTTCATTATTTAGAAGTCATAATGAACGACTGGCTATATTCTGACGGGAAAGGGGTGACACTTTTTGTGGATGGAACATGCTTTTTTGTTTATCATAAAATTTATAAGCTTGTTACCGTTTGATCATTGTTGATCTAGGTCACTGTTTTAGCTTGTTCACATTCTTCATAACTATTTTATTTTTTAAACCCTATCTTGTGCAGAGCTAGCAATTTTATCAGGCCTAAGAATACTGTAACAATAACATACATGTACTATGTGTTACTGTAATATGATATCTGATTATCAGCCCCACCCCTTGTCCAAATAATTATGACGATTTGAAAGGCTATTATATTTTTTTCTTTGACGCCTTGCATAAACTTCTTGCACTGCGGGTAAATTATCACTTTGTGATTGGTTTAACGCCGTCATGTGGTGACCCCCTATGAGACTGTAGGGGGTTGGTGACGCGGTATTGGTGACGTCATCTATAAATGTTGTTGTGTTTCTTTGATTATTTTTCAACAAAACGCAGCAGAAAAAGTCTAGTGTGCGATAAATTTGTTATACGTTTAACTACTGACCCCCTACGGATCCATAGAGGGTTTGTAAAATCCATAGGGGGTGAGGTCGGAGTCCGAATCACTTATGGATTTTATTCACCCTCTATGGATCTGTAGGGGGTCAGTAGTTAACCGTATAACTTATAATCTAAGGCTTCAAAGAAAAAATACAATAGCCTTTCAAGACGTCATATTTATTTGGACTACCCCACCCCACTCTTATGGGGGTAATGTATTTTTTTTATATGGAAGAGGGATATTTCGTCAGAGCTTACTCAATGTTGAATAGCTGATCACAGAACTTCACAGCGTCTGAGATCCAAAAATTTTCATAAGTGGGGCCCACTGCTGAAGAGTTGTGCTTCAGTGATTCCCTATATATTCATCCATTTTTCCCCCTCATAATCCGCCACTGGTTTCTAGGAAATACATCAAAACTGTTCAGGAAAAAAAAGTTTAACCTTCATCACAGAAACGTTAATAAAATTTATATATAGCAGTTGAACTTGACACCAACTGTTTTCACAACATAAATTAATTCTGTTCAATGTACCTCCTTGTGGCTATTTATATAGCTCTTCTTTCATCATTGTTCATGTTCTTTCTATGTGACTTCATCAGGCATGGTCACCTTTTCTCATGCCGTCACAATAAGAAATTCAAAGGAAAGCAAGAAAATTCAATGTCACGATCTGATTTTAACCAATGAAGTACTGAGATCAAACAAACCACATGTTGATTAAATTTTTTTATACAATGGGTGCAGAAAGGGATAAATTATCAAAGAATTAGAGAAATACATTTTACATGTTCTACATGTATGCTGTTTTATATCTCTTTTGAAGAAGGTTCCTGTTAAGCAGCACCAATTTCCTTTATTTTGGGTCACAGTTAGAAATTTATTATATGGCTTGACCACATGTTATTTTGATATTTGAAGATTATGAATCTGATTTAGTGTTTTAAACAAACAACTCATTGTCCATGGTCATTACTAATAGTTTAATATTTACAACAGTTATTGCTAGGGACTGTTGATATTGATAAGTGGCTTCTTGAGACACATTTCCCTTTTTGTAGACCTTTAGCATGTTTAGGTAGGCAGCCATATCAATGATATTATACAACTTGAGATCATTATTAAATAAAATGAAACAAATTAAATTGCGCTTTCCCTGTTTGTTAAAAAGCAATTTTGAAAAGAAAAAAGGGATAATTGATCTGATACAAGTATATTATGACTTTTTACTATGCATATATAAAGACTCTAGTTAAATTATTCATTGCATGCATGTACATAGTGACTATTTCATGTGCATTCCAACATACTTCTGATAAATAATTATACCCCACGCAACGAAGTTGCGGAGGGTATAATGTTTTTGACCCGTCCGTCAGTCCGTCCGTCTGTCCGTCAGTCCTGTTTCTTGTCATCGCAACTCCTCTCAAACCACACAACAGAATTTCATGAAACCTTTTCAGATAATAAGGACATACTATGTTGTTGTGCGTATCAACGGGAAATTACGATTCAATTTTATTTCTAGGAGTTACGCCCCTTTGAACTTATTTGCTTCAATGTACTTCTGCAACAGTTTGTCATCTCAACTCTTCTGAAAACACACAACAGAATTTCATGAAATTTTGTAGATAATAAGGACATACTATGTAGATGTGTATATTAACAGGAAATTATTATTCAATAATTTTTCTTATACAATTTTTTTTTCTTATACTTATTTAATTTCTCCAATGTCAATGTGGGGACGTGGGGTATGTGAGCGTGCTCACTAAGGTTCTTTAATTTTACTCAAAAATATATATTGTGACTTTTTTCCTGTGACCTGGTGAGTTTTTCTTGTGATTTTTTTTACCAGGTATTTTGTGACTTTTTATTTACCTTTCATCAGCTGTTTTTTTATGCACATAGATATAGGAAGATGTGGTGTGAGTGCCAATAAGACAACTCTCTGGACATCCAAATTACAATTTAAAAAAAGTAAACCATTATAGGTCAATGTACGGCCTTCAACACAGAGCCTTGGCTCACACCGAACAACAAGCTATAAAGGGCCCCAAAATTACTAGTGTAAAACCATTCAAACAGGAAAACCAACGGTCTAATCTATATATATATATATAAAAACAAACCCAAGAAACAAGAAACACGTAAAAATAACATAAACAAATGACAACTACTGTACATCAGATTCCTGACTTAGGACAGGTGCACATGGTAATATGTATTGCTATATGTTTCTAAAGACACTAAGGGAGCCATATGGCATTGATTCTAAAGGTATAAAATTATTCTGAATTTGCCGATCCATATTTCATAAAATTCATTATACACTTTATTTTATCAAATTATTATCTGCACAAAAACGAAGCCATCAGAAGTACATCCTAAATCATCAGGATTTTCATCACCAGATCTCTCATCAACTTCTTCCCGAGATCACTTGTCACCTGCCAAACCCTTGGAATACGCTTCAACTTCTTCTTCACAAGATCACTTGTCACCTGCCAAGCAGTCAGATCACACTTCAACTTCTTCTTCACCAAATCACTTGTCACCTGCCAAGCAGTCAGATCACACTTCAACTTCTTCTTCACCAAATCACTTGTCACCTGCCAAGCAGTCAGATCACACTTCAACTTCTTCTTCACCAGTTCACTTGTCACCTGCCAAGCAGTCACCAAGCAAATCTTCAGTATACCAACATCAAGAGAACCGTTTAAGTCTCACATTCCCAGACCTGGACAGTATAGTAAATCAGCAGATAGACTCAGGTAGATTATTATCCATAGAGAACACAGTAAAAGATATGCACACTATATTGCTTGGATGGCAGTCTGTCAAACCAATACAACTTTCTGCATGTACCACTGAAGTTAAGTCACAACAACAATCTGTGCATCCATCTTCAATAAGTACCTTGCCAGATGTCAGCAAAATTCCAGCTACAAATACAGAAGATGTACCTTTGACATGTTTCACTGAAACAGCTTCTCCAATGCCTCCAACAAGTCAGGAACCATCACTCAGAATAAACAATACTGATATAGACAATTTCACTGCATTTGTTCCGTCAGCTCCAGTTTCTACATCCTCTATCAGCATAGCGCCAACAACCTTATGCGACTCAATTAATGACCTCATCAGCCTTGACAACAACACTACAAGATTTGTACTGTCAGAAATAGAATTGAACAAAGAAAAACCAGCCAAACCTTTAGTTGCAGATGCCAAATTTTGTCAACTCTCTGTAGCCACTATTTTAACAACTACGCCATCCGCTTTAAATTTAAACATATGTACTATTCCAATTGCGATTAATACAACAGACCTAGGAATTCCAGATAATATTATACACAAGTCCAAACTAAAAGCAGGTAGTGACAGAAGAAAGTTTGGTGTTGACTTGTTTAGAGAAATTTGTTCACTGAAAGATGTGTACCAAAAAAATGTCAGTGGTAAATCCAGCAACAAGTCGTTAGTTAAAGAACAGATCAATCCAGAAAAGATATCGGCCATCAGAACTACATGCCTGAACTATTTTCCCGTAACACCATCAGACAAGACAGGTAGTTGGAATGATGTTGCACGAGCGATCGACAAGGCAAACTGGCAATTTCACAAGCACCTGGAAAAAGAGTTTGACCTGTCATCATTGTAACTTAGACATTTGAGACTCAGTTATGTGTTGTTACATAATCACAAACTCTTTATGTTATAACAAATTTTTAGCTTCATGAATATATATGCTTATAATTGGTTCTAATTCAAATGAAGAAAAAAAGTTTTCTTTTATATTTTTTATGTCATGCATATACAACACATTTGTCAAAAGAAACTTCATTATATGGTAAAACGTATGTTTAAAAACAGCCAATTTAAAAAGTTTTAGCTGAACAGACTTGTTATTTTTTGGGTGCATTAAACAAGATTTTTGGAGAAAATTTTCATTTTTGTTTAAAAAAGATTCTGTAAATTTTCAAGATATTGAAAAGATTAAAGATGTACATAACAAAACTAAGAAGAAATTGTATAACTGTATAAAAAAGTTGCTAATTTAATGTTGCTACTATTAAATCTTCATATGATTAATTTATTTTAAAATGTTGAATTGTTTGAAAGTATATTTTATAGTGTATCTGAAACCAATAAATCTTTTAAAACAAATTATATGTTTTGTAACCTATTTAGTTTAAAAGTACCAGTCATTTACATTGAAATGCAGAGAGTAAAAATATGATTATTCTTCTCATTTATCTGGTAACATTGTATGAAGTCAGACGATACGAAAGTATTCAAAGGAATATAGAATCAAAGCAACTCTTGGAAAACATGCTGTGAAAAAGTGAACTTAAAAAGTATTACATGAACAACACAATAAACCTTAAACAGAATAAGATTCAATTGGAAGGTTCAAACTTTAAAAAAGATGGAGTAATTACAATATAAAAAAGAAGATGTGGTATGATTGCCAATGAGACAACTATCCATAAAAGACCAAAATAACACAAACATTAACAACTATAGGTAACAGTACGGCCTTCAACAATGAGCAAAGCCCATACCGCATAGTCAGCTATAAAAGGCCTCGATAAGACGATGTAAAACAATTCAAACGAGAAAACTAACGGCCTTATTTATGTAAAAAAAAATGAACGAAAAACAAATAAGTAACACATAAACAACCAACAACCACTGAATTACAGGCTCCTGATAGACTTAATAAAACAGCCATCACCAAATGACCAAAAAAGCATAAGATATCAGCATCTATCAGTCACACATTACAGCCTTCAACAATAAGCAAATTAGCAAATTCGATTCTGCATAGCACCAAAATTATGATTCCTCGTACTATGAACAGGCACATACAGTTATGTGATAAATTATGTTGGAAGTGACAAACAAAGAGTATAAAACGGTTGTTCTAAATTCTTCATGTGCACTAGTTTCAATTGAAACAGACATTAAGCGTCTGAGGAGCAATTCAAACTCCAAATTTATATAACCTAGAGATCTAGAATCTAACATACAGACCAAAGCTTAGTTTATTTTCAAACAGACTGATGGTCTGAAAGCCTCTGGGTTAAAGATTTCTGGTTATGTTGAGGGCTCATTTTTGGTCTTAGGCTATATTCTCCTTTTTGTCTTTGGTCATGTTGTTGTTCTTTGACATGAATTGTGTTTTGATTCTTTCTACTGTTTAAACTTTAATGATGTTATTTTCCCATTGACATGTTGAAATACTGATTTTGATCTTTCATAAGTTTTCACAACATGTAGCTTAGTCAAGAAATCAAACTATTTTTAAATATCTTAACAGTCAACAGTTTTCAGGCTGATGAATCGACTCTCAAGGTCCTTTATGGCAAAATGTTCTAAGTATTTACTACTGTTATCACTAGCCAGACTGAGTAGGTGAGTTAGAATCTAGCTTGTGTTGGTGCACTCAACTCAATCTTAATTGGCTAGAATTGTCAGTTTTCCTATTGAAGGTCATTGTTTTCTCAAGGCACTACCCTTTCTCCACCAAAAAAACCTGACCGCTACGAAATAACCCTGAAAGTGGTGCTTAAAAACATTAAAACACCAACAATCAATCAATCAATGAAGACATTCAACAAATTTCTAGAACTTAATTAAATGTAATGATTCCTAAACAATGGATGGATGTAATGAAAAGGCAAGTTTGAGAAAGAATGAATAAAACTGAAAACAGAAGTACACTTTCAAATAAGTTTATTAAATCAATTCTGTTCTGTAGATTGGAAACATACTTACATGCATGGTTTATGACTTTAGATAATATTTCTTTATATCCCAAGACTCCAGTAAGTTCTTATCAGGTGCTTGAAATTTGCAACATCATAAAAAAATAGGAACCAAGATATGTACATGTACCGTATTGCATAAACCATCTGAAGAAACACTAAATCTGCAAGCTTTACTACGCAGGTTTCTTGTATGTAAAGTAATGACAATTTGTTGGTTATATTATGATGAAAATGCAATGTAAAAATTTAAATAAAATGATTTGATGAGTGCAGGTTGATACGACAGCAGATGTTTAACCCTAAACAGGTGGGGTCTGATACAGCAGAGTCTTCAGACATCCACGATGTGATAGCAACATACTAACACATTTTTTAGCAGACATATAAAAAAAGAAAATGGTGTGAAATTACCATTAAACAGATATAAACAATTACTGTAGATTGAATTATTTACAAGGATACAAATTTCATAGATTAAGGCAAACATGCATTTTTGTTGATACTTATGTACTTGATTTTGTTGTTTTCAAATAACCTTATGAACATGATAAATCTACATTCAACAAAAACATTTAAACATATAAAACCTCCAAAAATTACATTATCATCTTTAATCTAGTATACAATAAGATAACATTAAAAGGTAAAAACGCAATACAAGTACAACTTAAAAAGAAAATCTACAATATATACAATTTCAATATATTGTTATGTTATAAAGATCACATAAAAACTGTTCCCCTTTTCATCACAGAATTTCTTTCCATTGAGGCAGTTTAGGTGTATGAAAAATTAGGCTAGAGTTCAAACCTCATAATCTAGCTGACAGGAAAAATTCTCTCACCAGTAAAAGAAAAAAAGGAAGTTATGAGAAAAACTGCAATAATGGATAGAAACTATAGAAAATAACTTATAAAATATTTTCACTGGATTTATACTAAGTTAAGAAAATGTAAACAACAGCACAGTTCTGGAAAACTTCCTTTTGCTTCATAAAAAAAGGTATAAAATACCAATACAATATAGAAATATGGGTTCTAGTCCCTGGGAAAGTCTATCTAATGCATCATTACATAAATCATAACAAGCTGTTTACAATGTTCAATATCCACTTGCTTCACCATTTACATCCACAACTTTTGGTACAACCTTGAAAAGATGGTCTATGTATCTGCAACATACAGCGGGCGTTACGGTATCCCAAAACTCTTGAATTCCATCAAGTAACTCTTGTTGGTTGGTAGGTTTCTTTCTCCTCCTGTAAAACATTATTTTGTTTAGTGTTACATATTTGTTTTTTGTTTTATTTTTTTTACATAAATCAGGCATTCAGTTTTCTCGTTCGAATTGTTTTACACTATAATTTGAGGCCTTCTATAGTTAACTATGCGGTATAGGCTTTGCTCATTGTTGCAGGTACGTTGACCTATAGTTGATTATTTCTGTGTCTGTCTCTTTTGGTCTCTTGGAAATCATACCACATCTTCTTTTTTTTTATATTTTCTTTACTTTATAGTCTATTGTCATAATTGTTACTGTTGGAAACTCGGATTTCATTTATTACTGCATTTATTTTTAGACATATAAGTTAAATGGCTTCTCATTTTCTAAGGAGTCATTTAGGGGCCTTAAATAGCTGACTATGCGGTATGGGCTTTGCTCATTGTTGAAGCTTGTAAGATGACCTAAAGTTGTTAATTTCTGTGACATTTTGGTCTCTTGTGGAGAGTTGTCTCATTGGAAATCATACCACATCTTCTTTTTTATACTAAAGAATACTAACCTTATGTGATATTTCAGTGATCCCCAAAGATTCTCTATAGGATTCATGTCTGGGCTTTCTGGTGGAGTTACCCAATGGTTAATGCCATTATTCTGCATGAAAGCCTTTGTAGATCTGCTAACATGTTTCGGGTCATTGTCCTGCATAAAACGATGGCCATTTGGATACTGTTGCTGTATGAATGGAACCAGTTTCTGTGTTAAAATGCCCTGGTACACAATACTGTCCATTATTGATGTAAATATATACAGGCCAGTTGCTCCCCTCCTAGAAATGCCTCCCCAAACATGTACCTAAAATTAATTAAACACTTTAAGTCATATATCTTTTTTTTAAATAGAATGTTATACATGTAGCTTTTTTTTTTAAACATGATAAATTTATAATTGTTTACTATCCTGACTGCAGAGTAATAGCAAAATCAAATAGTAGATAAAATGCATTAATTTACTAAGAACTTTATTGCTGAATAAAAACATAAAAATATTGCAAGACTACATGTATAATCCAGGGGAAGGCTACTTGTTATGTAATCAGTGGTAGAGATGAGCCGCTGGAATAGGTGACTTTTACAAGCTTCATTATATATATGTATATATATATATGAAAAGGGTGCAAAATTTAAATTAATATATCAATTCGACAGGGTTTTCAACTTGCCTTTGAGGATTATATGATATCATAAGTGTCGGAAAAATTAAAGCAGTCCAAATCTTTCGGGTGTGGTTAAAACCACAGTTGTGAATGTATTAGACAGTTGCCATATCACGTTTATCTCTCTATTAATCTTCACATGTATGAAATATTTTCATGGGTTGAACTATTCCACTAGTGTTGATGCTGTTAATCACATTTTTAACTTTTGCACCTAACTGTGCAAACTAAAATTCAGAAATGTAAACAGGAAATAAGATTACAATTATAAATAGGAATCTCAAAAGTGTCAGCAAGTTTTGAAAGGGAACGGCAATCTATCTTTTATCCATTTATACAATGTATGTATAGGTCTATTTGTTGTTCATAAATATACGACAGGGTATATATATTTTGATATACATGTCAGATATACAAAATATATGAAAAGGTTGGGATGTGTGATGTCTCAGCTATACTCAAACACCCCTACCAAAAACATATTATAAGTTATATGGTTCGCCACTGACCCCCTACGGATCCATAGAGGGTTAGTAAAATCCATAAGGGGTGAGGCCTGAGGCCGAATCCCCTATGAATTTTATTCACCCTCTATGGATCCGTAGGGGGTCAGTAGTTAACCGTATAACTGATTTATCGGACGCTGGACTTTTTCTGCGGCGTTTTGTTGAAAATAAACAATGAAACACAACAACATTAATAGATGACGTCTCCATCAACGTGTCATGAACTCCATATGAAACTTACTAACCCCATACGGTCTCATAGGGGGTCACCATGTGAGGGCGTTTAACCAATCACAACGTTATAACTCATCTGTGGTCCGATAATGAAGTACATTGTAGATCCCACCCCCTCGCATGTAATAGTTTGAAGATATTATTGAATCTTGCCCACCAGACTGCCCCATAATCATGATAATACTTGAGGGATTTTGCTGACTTGCCAAAGAACAGTTTATGGACATGATAGACTCTGATTATAAGGTGGATTGACGATCAATCCATTTGAATGGGCACATATATTTGGAATCACCTCCCTTCTCCTGGTTATGTTGGTTGGTGGAGCCCCCTATTAAAATGTCTAAATCCGCCTCTTGCTGCCTGCATTCTCCTTTTGTAAACCTTAATACCTTTACCAGTGTTTTTTATGATTGAACAACACATGACTTTATGTTTACCTTTTGTTTTATTTTGCCATGGTTGATTTGTACGGTTTTTTTAAAAGCTTTTATGGCCTCGTCCTAGTTACTGACACTGTCGTATCTACTAAATGTGTAAATATAAAATCGAGTTGGATAAGTCAAGAATACAATACGGAAAGTGTACATTTATGCTTACCTGATATGGATGCTTTGGTTTAGCTGTCTTTATGACTGGCTCCCCTTCCTTCCTAAATGATCTTCCTGTTGTGGTTTGAATTTTAACTGTGGTCTCGTCAGTGAAAATAACATCATCAAACTGTTCATTGTCTGCGAGGCATTTCAATGCATGGTCCAGTCTCTTTGGTTTGTTCTGATGTCTAACCATCTGACAGTATTGTGTCGCCGAACGTGTCCACCCAAGACTCTTCCTGGCTCTTTTGATTGTTGCCACACTTATGTTTATGTGAAAACGAGCATTAATTTCTCTTGTCAGTTCCTGTGCCGAAATCTCCCTGTCGGCATGGATTTTTTCGTCTATAAAGACCAATTAGTGTCTATCTTGCAGGGTTTTCCTCCGACCAGCTGCCTTTGGTGGATCACTAAGAGTGCCATTTGCACGGAAACGGGTATAAAATTTCCCGATGGCCTCTCTTGAAATAGAAACTCCCTCAGTGTCAGATAAAATACTGGAAATCTTCACATACGATTTTCCACTTTGGCGCATATTAACTATTCGCTGTCTCATATACATTGAAATTCGGTTAACTATGACGGGAGGCATTTTGAGTGTGGCTTTATCAACGATAATAATAACACTGAATGGCGACTCGAGAGATGCCCTAACTGCAGTGACGTCATTTAGAACTGTTCTACAATCCTGACAGGTTTGGTCAGTTCTACGGTTAGAACTGATTTAGTCAGTTCTGCTGACAGTTCTACGGTTAGAACTGATTTGGTCAGTTCTACCTAGAACTGATTTGGTCAGTTCTACCTAGAACTGATCCTGACAGTTCTACCCTAGAACTGATCCTGACAGTTCTACCTAGAACTGACTTGGTCAGTTCTACCTAGAACTGATTCTGACAGTTCTACTTAGAACAGTTCTAGGGTAGAACTGTTCTAGCTAGAACTGTTCTAGGACAGGTTAGAACAGTTCTATGACAGATTAGTCTGACAGTTCTAATGAGAGGTTAGAACTGATCTCCACTGTAGGTATCCTCCTTATGTAAAAAAAAATGTTGAATCACTTGTTTGGCAGTCGGATTAAATTCTCTTTTATTGACAGCAATGTGTGAAAAAAACAAACAGACGTAATAGGTGAGAATGCCTAATTAATTGGGATACAGAAGTATGGGTATATCTCCTCTCTTTTTATGGATCGTCATCTCTATGTGAAGATTTGTTGCGCTGACTTTAAGGCTGTTGACTAAAATTCAGTTTTGTATTGACATTTTTATCGAGATTATTCAAAGGTACACGAATATAAAATAGAAGATGTGGTATGATTGCCAATGAGACAACTCTCAACAAGATACCAAAAAGACACAGACATTAACAACTATAGGCCACCGTACGGCCTTCAACAATGAGCAAAGCCCATGCCGCATATTCAGCTATAAAAGGCCCCTATAAGACAATGTTAAACAATTCAAACGAGAAAACTAACGGACTCATTTATATAAAAAAAAAATGAACGAAAAACATACATGTATATGTAACACATAAACAAACAACAACCACTGAATTACAGGCTCCTGACTTGGGACAGGCACATACATAAATAATGTGGCGGGGTTAAACATGTTAGCGGGATCCCAACACTCCCCTAACTTGGGACAGTGGTATAACATTAGAACATAAGAACGAACTATACAAATCAGTTGAAAAAGGTTTAACTCACCAGATGGACAAAAATACAAGTAGTCTATTTAGAAATTGATGACGTAATTTTAGATTCCCTGTTTGTGCTATCTTAATCTATGACGCGATTATGGTAGCTATACGTATAAAGTCAAAAATTGCGTAGCCCTATACGTAGCAACTCCGATATTGATCACATCGACCCCTGGTAGATGATTTTTTTGTGTTTCTAGATTGCTGTCTCATCTAGGCATACTGTCATCCCTTATACCCATAGTCTTGAAAACACCAAAATGTTCAAAATAAATTGTGTACCCATTAACGTAAACTATGACACTAACAACAGATATACAGGTTCTTATCACCCTCCAACAGGTGCTGTCGATATCTGTACTATGTGACATTGTTTACAACAATACTTAATATGTCAGTTGGAAAACTTATAATAGGAATTACATATTTCGCAGTTACCTATGGTATGTTTATTTTATTTGATACTAGTACATATAGAAAACTTTGATTTAAAGTTAGTCTGTCTGTGGAAAACTAGAAAAGAGTCCATCAATGATTATTATATTGGAAAAATAAGCGATTGACATATTCCCGACATGACTAACACAGAAGGATTGATTGTTGGTTGCTTAACGTCCAGTGGCAAATATTTCATGCATGTTCATGATGATTAATGCAAAAGGATAAATTCCAATGATTTAGTTAGGGGGTCATGATTAACGCAAAAATGAATAAATTTCAATTATTAAGGAGGAGGATATCAGTAATTGGCCGTTTCAGAATCTAAAGATATCATGGGTAATTTCATTGTTCGTACCCCAAAATGAAAATAACGCCACGTCATTGGTTAAATTTCCATTGTTTATGACATTTTTAACCAATCAGGACGTTGTGGTGTACACTTTTGAAAATATTACCCAGGATGCATTAGATTCTGAAACGGCGAAGTAATTAGATCTTACTTTATGATAAAACAGGATAAATGCAGGATATCCAATCGCAATAAATGTTACATTTTGCATGTACAATACAGAATAGGGGATACCGTTTATCGGAATGTTTAGCAAGCTAGAGGCATTTGTGTGTTGGTTGAAATTATGCCTTGTTTTAATAGATCATTTAGATTCAAATAAGGGAACCACCATTTAACTTATAAAAAGACGGGGTATTTTGTTTCCTTAAAATACATTCTGATCCCCTATTTGAAAAAAAAAAAATTTGGTCAAGCAGATGACAAAAACAAAATATTCTGATTCCAGATTTCCCCCAAACATTTGTAATGTTACATTTTGAAACAAAAATTTGATTGATAGCGTCGAAAAACAAAAGAAAAATGTTTGCGCTTTGTGCAAAAAACAAACTTTGTGTCATGGAGGAAGGTGATGGTTGCTTCCTCATTGACGTAAATGTACAGCCCACATATCTAGTAGTTTATAAACAACAACGATTAGATAAAAAAAGATAACGGTACGTGGACTTATATTTCAAAGATGTAACTGAAAAAAAAAATCAAAAATAAAGATAAGAGAAAAAAAGTGCAAAGAAGGGAAGTAAAATAAATATTAATTTTAACTATACACACGTCAAGGACCCCCAAACCAGACCCTAATAACTGTATATTAAAGAGTGATTACGTTCCTATTCTTACATAGTACAAATGACAGTCCTTGCATAATCATTACTGTTCAATACAATCAATATCATTTTGAATTAATTACGTTGACCAAACAATATAAATGATTTTCAAAGTTGTCTCACTTTGAATGCTACATGTATTCTATATCATCTTACTTTCTATAAATTTCTTGGAATATGATTGGTAATAAGCTATATTTCATATGAAAAGAGGGACGAAAGATACCAAAGGGACAGTCAAACTCATAAATCTAAAACAAACTGACAACGCCATGGCTAAAAATGAAAAAAGACAAACAGAAAAACAATAGTACACATGACAAAACATAGAAAACTAAAGAATAAACAACACGAACCCCAACAAAAACTAGGGGTGATCTCAGGTGCTCCGGAAGGGTAAGTCATATTAAGTTAGTAGGCAGGATTATACCAATACACGGTTAGTATTGATGACTAACGTTTTTATTTTATTCTTTTATATTTATTCAAACTACATGTATCTCTATTCACTAAAAAGTTGTGTACAGCTTGTTATAGGTTTCATGTTTGTTTTTATCATAGAATTAAAAAGTAAAATCACAAAAATACTGAACTTAGAGGAAGATCAATTGGGAAAGTCCATAATCACATGGCAAAATCAAATAACAAAACGCATCAAAAACGAATGGACAAAAACGCTGGTTTTTGTTTGAAAGTTTATGCTAAATAAGATATAAAAAAAATGTCGATAAAAGAAAAAAACATACATGTAGCCTGGAATTCATTTTTCACTTTTATATTTTGTTGCGTAACGCGTTTAATGCGCTTTTTGGGGATTTATCTTTATCAGGAATTAAAAAAAGATGAGAACCAAAATGCCATGCAATATACGTAACAAAACACGTGAAGAGCTACATATATATGATCATAAGTGGTCTCTGTCTTCTTTTCGTATGGGTGTTATCTTTTGAATTGATGATATATAAAATATGCATTTTGATTTTAATTTCCATTTCAGCTCAAACGCAGGCCACACCATCGTTTTATGCCCTTGACAATCCATGTTATGATAAATTTAAGCTATGTTCTTCATCGTGTGAGGTCGTAACCTTGAAAAATGACGTGGTGTGTGAGTTTTGTATTTGTAAAAACCCAGATAATAATAGTAGGTAATATATATTTTAAACTATAAAACACATATACTTAGACTTTTTAGGGAAACAAATATATTTGTCGTTGTCAGTTCATTTCAATCTATGAGTTTGACTCCCTTTGGTGTATTTCGCCCCCTCTTTTATTTTATTTTATCGAAATCTTCAAAAATGTTCTGCTATTGAATTGATGTCTTCCCGTGCCATAATTTACCGACAGCTTTCTTGAATGCAGTGATCATAACCACGGTCACGCCCACCTCATCTTTCGTTTGAAGTTCAACGTCACAAACAAGGTACTAAAGGGAAAACCTTTAACTAAAGACATTAGAAAGTAAATAAACATGGAAAGTAGATATTACCTATCGATTATGTAAACAATATTTTTATACGTCAAATTATTTAACTAAAGCAAATAAACATGGCTCAACTATATCATTTTAATATTTTCCATGCGCTCTATTATTCTTTGTTGATTGTTTATCAAGGTCCGTCGGTAATCTTCGACACCATGAAAAGCAGCAACAACAACAAAAATAATCTCAAAACAACACGAAGCAAAATATAAAAAAAGACCATTTGTCCTTGAACCAGAAACTTTAGTCTGTACACGAACGGACTGTACTATGTTATAGTCTTAGAGAACAAACACACCAGCACGTGACCCAACTTCCTTCTAACCCACGTGTCTTATCTATGTTGGAGAGCCCTGATTCAGTATACTATGTCCTAGGTGGTTAACATTCAAGTAAATCAGGTTACATGTACCCTCTTTATCCATTCGGGATTTGTGCGTACACCACATATGGAAGTCACGATACAAATAATCGAAAACCTGTCTGAAAATCGCTGCTATACGGAAAAGGCGTGGGATAGATTTTTAAAAAATTTAGTGAAGATTTGTCCAATTTTCTAAAGGAACAAAAAATGTGTATTTTACGTAAACATTTTTTTTAAATATTTTTTTATGTAGATTCACATTGATATATAAAATAAGACTATGTTTAATTCGTTTTCTGGAATATTTATCGTAGTTCTATGGCCGACGACTGTTTCAACTGTACCAACAACGATTCCACCAACGATAACAACGTCTGGAACGAGATCTCCGTATATCACTGTCAATAACATTACGTATGTAACCTTGAGGAACCCATGTCAACAGAAATTAGCCATGTGCCCGACGTTCTGTGACAAGTCCAATGTGTCATACCATGGTCGTATTTGTGAAACTTGCGTGTGTAAAGTTCTTCAGAAGGAATCGTTTGGTAAGTTCTGTCGACATACTTTTATATATATAAACGTAAAAACGAAGACACGTGTTTAATTTTAAAAATATAACGGAAACAGCTCTGTATGAGATTTGAATAAGGGTTCCTAATTTCTTTATTCTTTAACTTTTTGAAATTTCTTTTTAATTTCTTTAAATATATTTTGACAATTTAAAACAAAACAGTTCGTTTTGGCCATTAAAATCAGGAATGAGACAACTCTCCATCTAAGTCACAAAAAAGAAAACAATTACTGTATCTATGATTAGTATTTTAGGTCTAAGTATTGCTACATGTGTTTCCTTATTCTACATTGGAGAGAGGTATAGGGGGAGGAAAGAGATCTCACAAAATTTAACATGTTTCATCCTACTGCATGTTGGCGCCTATCCTAAGTCAGGAGCTTCTAGCCTTTGTTAGTCTTGTATGTTTGTTTTTTTTTTAAATTTAAGTTCATTTATATAATTTGGAGTTTAGTATGACATCCATTTTCACAGAGCTAGTACACATTTTATTTTGAATATACCATGGCGTTTGTCTTTCTCTCTATTTTAGTTTTCAGTTGATATTAGTATACTTCAATGTTACACCAAAAATAAAAGTTTCTCGGTATACTTTTTATTTGTTGTCCTTATTTTTTATTTTTATTTTTTTTATAGGAAAACGTGACAATCCACTGGGCAATGTCGTGCTCCCTGATCGTAAGTTAAAGCGGGAAAATACGAGAGACAGAAGTGAGGAATTTTACAATAGGAAAACAAAGCGATGTGTACCATTCTTCTGTCCTTTATTCCGTTGCCCTGCTGGGAAAGTTTTTGAAATAGGACCTGACGGATGTCAAATATGCCGGTGCATCAAGCAACATGCTGGTAAATATATTACAGTGAAACCTGGCTAAATCGAATCCTGCATAAACCAAAAACCTGAATAAACCAAACATGTTCTAACGCACCGTCATACCAACTGTATGCGTTGTGAACCTGATGAAACCGAACATCGGCCAAAACTGAACAAAATTTTAAGTCCCGAAGTGGTTCGGTTTAAACAGGTTTCGCTGTATCTTAGTTTTTAAACACATCTGATAAGCTTTACATGTAATATGCATGTCAATCAGACAACAACCAAATGTTTGTTAATAAAAGGCATATATAGAGGTCAGCATACTCTTTAACATTAGACAGATAGGCAGGCATAGAGGCTATACTACATGTATATGTTCCCAGCTTTACTTTTGTGCACTCAGATTGAACGAGTAACAATTTGACAGCTCAGTAAAGTACACAAAATGTATTATTGTAACACGCTACGGGGTTCTATACAACTTGACATGGACCAAAGATCTACCATCAGCACCTTCTAGCAATTGGCCACACACAAAAACTATGACACATATAAGCATCTCCTGCTTAACATACATAAACCGCTATACGAATTAAAACACGCAGTCAATAGGACATAATATATATGCGTGTAGGTTAGGTGATTTGTTTGTTAGGTAAGATCTCATACCGCAGAAACCCGTCGTCAGTGAGTAGAGAAACTGGCGCATAGTATCGGTAAACTAATTCGCGATTGTCCCGTAAAACGTGTGAAGAGTCAATTTCAGTTTTTTGTTCATTCTAACGGTGCTCATATAAATATTAAGCTAAACACGCATTAAGTGTTTTTTCTTCTTCTGTAGACAATGAACTAACATTGTGTCGTGCTCTAATATTGAACTCAATAAATCAATAAAATTGAGAATGGAAATGGGGAATGTGTCAAAGAGACAACAACCCGACCAAATAAAAAACAACAGCAGAGGGTCACCAACAGGTCTTCAATGTAGCGAGAAATTCTCGCAACCGGAGGCGTCCCTCAGCTGGCCCCTAAACAAATATAAACTAGTCCAGTGATAATGAACGCCATACTAATTTCCAAATTGTACACGAGAAACTAAAATTAAAATAATACAAGACTAACAAAGGCCAGAGGCTCCTGACTTGGGACAGGCGCAAAAATGCGGCGGGGTTAAACATGTTTGTGAGATCTCAACCCTCCCCCTATACCTCTAACCAATGTAGTAAAGTAAACGCATAACAATACGCACATTAAAATTCAGTTCAAGAGAAATCCGAGTCTGATGTCAGAAGATGTAACCAAAGAAAATAAACAAAATGACAATAATACACAAATAACAACAGACTACTAGCAGTTAACTGACATGCCAGCTCCAGACTTCAATTAAACTGACTGAAAGATTATGATTTCATCATATGAACATCAGGCACAATCCTTCCTGTTAGGGGTTTAGTATCATACCATCATAACATATATGAGAAGAACATAACCCGTGTCATGCCAACAACTGTTTTTTAGAATAAATGTGTTTAGTTCCGATGCAAAGACCTTATCAGTGACTCAATATTAACGCCAAAATATGCAATCTTTAATGACTTGACAACAGTATCGTAATTATATCCCTTCTTGATAAGTCTATTCAAACGTTTTGTAAGTTTCTGAGGTGAATACTGACACCTTTGTGCTTTATAAAGAATATTACCATAAAAAATTGGATGTGAAATACCTGAACGTATTAGAAGTCTGCATGTCAATGTTTATTTAGACAAAAACTATTATTGTTATTCTTAAAGCAACAAGTACCCTGGAGCCGTCAACGACACAAGTGGTAACCTCAACAAAGATTGCACAATCAGGTATTATAGCGTTACAATAATTCAGGCAACGAAGACTTTATATAAAAGTGTACTAATTTTTTTTTATCATTTATTTTCATTTTCTTTAAACAACTTTTTTCGGACTTTTTCACGTATATATATATATATATATATATATATATATATATATAAATACAACCCTACAGGCATTCAAACTTCTTCCTCTGCTGAAGGGCTATAAAAAAAAATCTACTCTGAATCTCTCAGTTTATAAAGTACAGAGTTCAGAACATATTTGTATTTAAATTACCGTACGCGATGGAGTTGCATTCGTTATATTTGCAATTTAGATAACTTCGCATTACAAGGGACATACAAATGCGAATGTAATAAATCACGAACTGGTTTGATGAATTGATATATGTACATTCCATGAAAATAACCACTTTTTAATTACAGTTAATGTATTTGTATAAAACTGGGGTTATATTGCTACAGATACGCAAACCATTACACACAAACTACATAGTATTACGTTCTCGATGCACAATGATGTGTTTCTGTTTTAGGCCCGAAACCTGATCCTACCGAACTGTTCTGTTTGCCGGGCCCAGAATACTGCCACCGTGACTGTCTGGTACACAACATTACAGTCGATGATTGGCATTGTTTCTTCTGTCGCTGTCCACAAGGTTTGAAGATGTAGATATAAGAAGATATGATATATGTGCCGATGAGACAACTCCCCACCCAAATCTTGTATATAGATATAAGATGTGGTATTATGAGTGTCAATGAGGCAACTCTCCATCATGGTCAGAATTTGTAAAAATAAAAAAAAAAAACATTATAGTTCAAAGTACGACCTTCAACACGGAGCCTTATCTCACACCGAACAGCAAAAAGTAAAATAACAAAACTAACGATCTCCAAGGAAAACTCAAAACTGAAAGTCCGTAATCAAATACTAGTAGCAAAATCAAAAGTTCAAACACACCAAGCTATATAGGGTCCAAAACATGACTAGAGTATAACCATTCAAACAGGAAAAAACAACGATCTAGTCTATATAAAAAACGAAAAACGGGAAAACTGTAGTTTGCATATGTCTTAAAACTTTTAAAATTTTAAATCACTGCACTGCGATCAGTTAATTGTTGATACTGTTATTCTTTTTTTATTCCGCGTCAAATTTTTGATATTAAATTGCCAAGAAAACAACAATCCACACCTGAGTCTAAATGCTTGGATTAAAGTAATCCTTCATTGTCGGAATTTGATAAGTTTCCTATTGATAAAACCATAAACTAATATTAAGTTCTGCAAAAATTACACCCATCTGACAGATAAATTAAAATATTCCAAGGAATAGTTTTGATTCTTCTTTGGTCTTTCTTTTATTCAAATTTAATTTCGATTTAATTACAAACAATGTGTGTCATTTATCTAGGAGAAGTGTTTATGGCTATGATAAATCCTTGCAGCCATAAAGTTCGTGTTTGTCCATCATATTGTACGATCCGACATTTAGAAGATATAATTCTTGGAACCATACAATGCGATTACTGCGACTGTAACACAACAAACAAACAAGGTAGGTACACTGTCATATTGTATAAAATTGAGAAAGGAAATGGGGAATGTGTCAAAGCGACAACATCCCGACCATAGAGCAGACAACAGCCGAAGGCCACCAATGAGTCTTCAATGTAGCGAGAAACTCCCGCACCCGTAGGCGTCCTTCAGCTGGCCCCTTAAAAAACATGTATACTAGTACAGTGATAATGGACGTCATACTAAACTCCGAATTATACACCAGAAACTAAAATTAAAAATCATACAAGACTAACAAAGGCCAGAGGTTCCTGACTTGGGACAGGCGCAAAAATGCGGCGGGGTTAAACATGTTTTTGAGATCTCAACCCTCCCCCTATACCTCTAGCCAATGTAGAAAAGTAAACGCATACCAATATACGCACATTAAAATTCAGTTCATGAGAAGTCCGAGTCTGATGTCAGAAGATGTAACAAAAGAAAATAAATAAAATGACAATAATACATAAATAACAACAGACTACTAGCAGTTAACTGACATGCCAGCTCCAGACATCAATTAAACTGATTGAAAGATTATGTCTTCATCATATGAATATCAGGCGCAATCCCTCCTGTTAAGGGTTTAGTATCATACTATCATAAAATATATGAGAAGAACATAACCCGTGTCATGCCAACAACTGTTTTTAACTTTTTAAATAAATGTGTTTAGTTCCGATGCAATGACCCTATTAGTGAATAAATATTAAAGCCAAAATATGCAATCTTTAATGACCTGACAACAGTATCGTAACTAAACTATATCCCTTCTTAATAAGTATGTTTAAGGTTTTGTAAGCCTTTGAGGTGAATACTGATCCTTATACGCTGAGTAGGAAGTAGCAAACATATTTACAAACATGTTTGTTTCTTTTCTCCGAATAGTCTTCATTGGAATGTTTGCCAAATGATATCATATAACTGACTGGATTATTTTTTAGATCTACGTTATTAATGCATTTCGAATATATTACATCTAAATAGGGGGTCTCATTGGGGGGTTGCGATCCCGGATCCCGCTTACTGTTTTGTCAGATTCCCGTACACGTACGTAATCATTTCTCATTTTTTTGGTCTTTTCCCGGGTCCCGCTAGACCTCATTTCCCGTTTTCACGACACAATAATTTGATTTTCACGTGTCATGCTTACAAAAAATCGGCAATCCCGCGTCACGCTTAGACCCCAATGAGACCCACTTAATAGCTACGGGCATGCCATTGTACATGTATCATAGCAGTCAAACGGACAAGCTTCATAAGAAATTTTATTAGCATAGGGCTATATGTAAAATTAAATATATCTTTTAATCTATAATAATTGTTAATTGGATGGAGAGTTGTCTCATTGGCACTCACACCACATCTTCCTATATCTTTTAATCTAGCGTCAAGAATAATTACCATCACTAGTACAGAGTTATTTCGCAATAAAAAATTAGAGGAATAAAAAGTGTATTTAAAAAAAGCAACAATATCCGGAACAAGTAATAAATTAGGAATTAAAAAGGCAACGATAAAAAGGACCAATTATAACAGAATCGCGGCGATCCGAAACAACCGAAGAATCATCGAACACTAATGAATTTGAACAAAATTATCACGTTTGTCACAACATATAATCCACGGATATCATGCATATATGTAGTAATGTTTTAACTTATTTTTACACAGACTTAGAAAGAGAATTAAGATTTTTACTCCAAGATGATTTAAAAGTTACAAATAGTGGTGAGTATAATATTGACTAAGAACTAAAACTAGCAACTGTGTTGTATTATGGAATAAAACCGGTGTAAAAGAGGGACGAAAGATACCAAAGGGACAGTCAAACTCATAAATCGAAAATAAACTGACAACGGCTGGCTAAAAATGAAAGAAGACAAACAGACAAACAATAAAAAACATGACACAACATAGAAAACTAAATAATAAGTAACACGAACCCAACCAAAAACTAGGGGTAACATATTCTTGGTCAGACAAAGAAGATATTTTCAACTGCAACACTGTTATTTACTAGTTAGCGAAAAAGTACAAAATTTGCCAATTTATATTTAACCCAGAACTTTGTTAATTTATGGGGCGATGTCAAGACGTATATATGCATATGCATTGTCACATTTTTTTCGATTGCACAGCCATGTTTCTATTGTTGGGAACTCGCTTCGGTAGGAAAACTGAAAATCATTTAATAATTATGTTTGGAGTCGAGAGCGCCTGCTGCCACGTGTGGGATTCGAGCTTACAACATCTGTGAGGATAGGATAGTGATACAGTAATTCGACTACTTAGACGAATCGGCCACCGAGGCCCTCCACTTAATGAAGTTTGCATTAATATACCAGATATATTTAAAAAGAAGGACAATAAACATTTGCACATTTACTGATTTACTAAATGCCTTGTGCTTACTATCCAGTGGAAACTTTAACAAGAACATAATTACGACGATGTATTGCTTATTGAACCAGTCTCCGAATTCAAATTTCGATACATATTCCAGAATATGTAGCATTAATCAATTGAATGGACATCATGTAGGAAACGCGAAAATTAACATCGTCAGCATTTTATGTTATTCACTTGGTATTACAATGGATTTCCTACCTTTATATAAGTGTCTTCAAAAGAGCAGTATAGTCGACTTTACGGGTGTGTTGGCTTTTTTATTGTACGTTTTGATGATTTTTATGTTAGCGTCACTGATGAGTCTTTTGTAGACGAAACGCGCGTCGGTGAACATACAAAATTTCAATCCTGATATCTACATTGTATGATGAGTTTACTTACGCCCATTATTGTTCAAATCTACTCTATTTGAACATTGGTGGATAACTGTAGTTGTCCAATTAGCAATCATACCAAGTCTCTTTTCTTATATTAAATATTTGAGTTACCAATGTATGATATGTTTTGTTATAACAAAATGTTTGATTTTTTTCAGTTATAGCTTCAACTATACATTGTCTTGAATATGCAAGTGACTGTCCATCGCACTGTCATGCATTCACAGTTCACAATAACGCCTGGAAATGTCACGTGTGTCTTTGTCATGGAGGTTTGTTTTCCTTTTAGAATATTGTTCTGGGCACATGAACATGTCGTACAAAGTTCATTAGAATAAAAACGTAACTTGATAGCCCTTATTTAGGGAGTTGGGCATTTTTTCATAAAGAACGGGATGGTAAACCAATGTTGTATTATAATGAACGAATAATAAACAATGAGTGGATTCCCGACATGGGAATAATAAGTTTAGGCTTAAACATCATTTGTAAAGTTTTATTGTAGGTCTAGACATTTTTGAATATGTTTTATTTTTGTTTGCGTTAAATGTATATCGCAGTTATGCTACATACTGTTTTATGAAAATACTTGTATACCATTCATTTGAGTGTAAAGCCTCGGTCACACCTTACCGGATAGCACGAACGGAAGCCTAACGGATGAAAATAAAAGTTGTCCGTTGACAAAATTGTTATCCGTTGGGAGTCCGTTGATGTACTGACCGAATAAAACGGACGTGTAACGGATGCATAACGGACACACACCGGATATGCACTGTACAAGAAACGGACACGTACCGGACAGAACGGATGTCGAACGTACATCCAACGGACGAGTAACGCATAAAACGGACACCTAACGGAAGTGTACCGGATAAAACGGATGAACAAGATTTACGGAAAAATCAAAGGCGACAATAATAATACATGTAAATCGCATAAATATTCAAAAAGTTTCTGTGTAACTGGTTTAGGTTTGTTCTTCAAAATTCCGCCAAAGGGCAGTGTCTGGCCTGAATAAGAACTGCTTGATTGTGAAGACGTGCCTATACTCTAAGATCGATTATGAATAATAAGAATTCATGAACCTTAAGAAATCAGACATACATGTACCAATAATTGGCATTTCTGACGCGAAATGTTCAATTGTCATTTATCCGTTTCAGATCCGTTCTGTCCGTCATACGTCCGGTAGAAGTCCGTTTCTCATCCGTTCAACATCCGTTTTATCCGTTAAACGTCCGGTAGAAGTCCGTTGGTGAATTTATCTTCCAGATTTCCAACGGATGTATAACGGACACGTAACGGATACAAAACGGAAACGAAACGGACGAGTACCGTACAAAACGGACGCCTAACGGACGTTCAACGGACATTTTATCCGTTGGACGTCCGTTCAAAGTTTTGAACATGCTCAAAATTTTCAACCGGACAGAACGGACGTCGACGGATACAACGTACGCTTAACGGACATGCAACGGATATGGACGGACGTCTAACGGATAAGAACGGACGTCTAACGGACATGAACGGATTGAAAAAAAGTTATCCGTTAGGCGTTCGTTCGAGCTATCCGGTAAGGTGTGACCGAGGCTTTAATGTAATGAGTTTATCAGAATTATTTTGTATTCAATAATTAAAGCAGTCTTCGATATACAAGGCAAATATGTTCACGAAAAGTATTATTAAGAAGGATTGGTATTTTTCTGTACACTAAACGTACTATTTCCGTATATTCTCTATATATTGAAATATATTTAAAAAAAAAAGAAGATTGATTCACCAACCATAAAATTGAGAATGGATATTACAGACCAGAATACTAGGATTTAAACGGATATATGAAATTTCAAATCCATACACGGAGAAGACCACTTTTGCTGAAGATTAGTTGATATCTCAAAATATTGAATTACTCAGTTTACAACTTTACAGTGTATTTTTCAAAACAACATCTTTGAAACAATATTAAGCTGTTAAAAAGTAAGCTAGGCTAAGCACTTGCAAGTAAAAGTGCAAACTTGAGATAGGAAGAATACAAGAGGTTTTTGATGGCGTTCCTTCAATTCTGTATTCTTTAATTCTTTTATGGCAATTTATCTATTTTATATGTGTTTTGCGAATTACTAGCATTCAATATCCTTTTATTTTTAAAAGCCCCTCATTCTATCTTTTTTTTGGGGGTGACCTTTTTTCTCTATTCTATTAAACCTATTTATACCCATTCAGGTATTTTATAACGATTATGAACTTAATATATATAAAATAACTTTTTTCATAGTTCTCATCCCAAGAACCTTCATTCATCATCTACATTCATCGTCATTAACATCAAGAATGGCATCGACGTCAATCTCAACAATACCATATAACTCGAAGCCGGATTCAACGAAAACATCAGAAAGTCGCACAACCAGTGAAGAACCAGTCACAAGTAGTTCCCGATCGTCGCCACTGCCAACTAGCGAAGAACCAGTCACAACTGTTAACCGGT
Source organism: Mytilus galloprovincialis (assembly GCF_965363235.1). Lineage (NCBI taxonomy): Eukaryota > Metazoa > Mollusca > Bivalvia > Mytilida > Mytilidae > Mytilus > Mytilus galloprovincialis. The sequence goes on along the minus strand of NC_134848.1, from coordinate 44,710,078 downwards.
TGTCTTCACTACCCTCTACCAAAGAATCAGTCACAACTATTTACCGATCGTCGCCACTGCCAACTAGTGTAGAACCAGTCACAACTGCTAACCGGCCGTCTTCACTACCTTCGAGAGAAGTACCAGTAACAACTATTAAACGGCCGTCGCCAATACCTACTAGTGGTTCTACTTTGTACCCACACACAACTAATGTCAACAAACCCACAACCAATGGTGGATCAATTAGTTGTTTTATATGCAATTCTACAAATTGTAATGATGATGAATTACAGTTATGCAGTTCCGGTAAAAAGTATTGTATGAATACCTTAACTGTGCACACTGATGGTACAAAAGATATATTTAGAAGGTAAACGTCTTTTTTCTAGCTGATAAATAAGGGTGTTCCTTCTGTTTGATTGAGGTCTCATCAAGCTTAGTTACTTGTTCTTTAATTAGTCCATTTATGAGTGCCTGAGTGGGTTTACATAATAGCAAAAAGTACAAATTGATAGCCGCCAAAAAAAAAAAAAAATGGGAAAATTAGTCCATAAAAATTTAAGAAAGTGCCCAAAATTAAAAAAAGAATATCAAATACCAAAATAGAGGATAATCCGCCCTAATTTAGACTCACGAAAACCTCACAATGCCCTATTTTTGGGCTTTACAAATTGTGACTTGGATGGAGAGTTGTCTCATTGACACTCATACCACATCATTCATACTTTCGTGGTATTCGATGATCTTTAAATATAAACTACCTTTATAAAGACGTCTTTCGATGTTGTGTTCTGTTGTGACCTTATATCAAATACACAAAATGAACACAAATATGAAATTATTTAGATACAATTAATTTCGAACATCTTCGTGTCTCTTAATATGTTTTTATTGATCATTTGCTATTCTATATTTTTATTCATATTGCATCATTTATAAATGATGCTACAAAAATGTATGCATTACAATTAAAATGTTAAAATGTTTTTTACGGTTTTGGCCTTTTATCGATTCCTCGGCACGAAGATATATTTCTTGTACCATACTCTTCGTTAAAATGTTATTTTCCAACGGTTGTGGCCTGTTATCCATTTCTCGCACGAAAAGATGTTCCTTGTATCTCAGTGCTTGTTAAAATCTTATTGTACTTCGGTTTCGGTCTGTTATCCGTTTCTCTCACGACGAGGTATATGTATTTTTGTTATCACACGGCTCGTTTAAGGGTTATTCTCCTATGGTTGTGACCTATGATCCATTTCTTGCCCGATGAGATATTTCCCGTATCACAATGCTCGTTAAAATGTTATTCGCCTACAGTTGTTGCTTGTTATCCATTTCTCGTATGAAGAGATATTTCTCATATGACACTGCTTGTTATTTATTTCAAATATTATGTATAAAAATAAAAAAAATATTGAAAACAGATTTTAAACTCGAGTTCATATCTAGCAACACCTAACTCTCATTCGTATAAATATTGAATAATTGTCTGTTATTGTGTTTTCAGTTGTGTATCTGAAGATGAATGCAATAAGAAATGGTGGCTGAAAACTGCAGACGACCCTTTGTGTCTTACTTTACAGAATGGCGAATCTGTGGAACTAGCGGATACCAGAGAGTGTAATTTTTGTTGTACAGAAAATGGCTGCAATAAAAATCTGAAAATTGACGATCATATATTTATTGGAAAGGAATAAACGATAACATTGTATTGTGTCAGTTTGTTACGTGCATTCTGTAGTTTAATTTTATTTGAGTAAAATATACTCCGGGAATAGAGGATGATTGCGCCAATGTCCCTCATTTTAACGAAGAAAGAACAAAAACCTCCAAAATATCACGGCAAAGAAATTGATTATTAAGATATTTAAAATTCATAAAAAGGAAAAAAGTCGGTAAATTTTAAATTAGGGAGATGACGGATGCTTGAATATTAAACAAATATCCGCCAGATGAGACTAAATATACATGACTGTTCTACCATCAGCGATCACTGATAATTTAAGAACTACCTAAAATGTGTCCTGTTCACAAGGACCTATGGTAATTTTAATGACAGAATTCCTTTGTTTTAAAACCTGGCACTTACACTGACACTTTCTAATTTAATTGCCATTTTTTCAAAAAAAAAACCCAACAGATTCTTCCAGGACTTGGTCAAATAAAGAATAAGACACAATCAATCCATTGATACAAATCATAAAATTTCTTTTCCAACGTAGGATTTCAGAATTGTTCAACGGTTTTAAAGGACTATAAATGAAAATAAGAAAAGCTGATATAAAAACAAAAAAACAGCTGACATAACAAAGGTACAAGTTACATGTACAATGAAAATTATAAAGTGTCAACAAATTAAAACAAAATAGTGATAATTGATGAAACCAATAAAGCAAAATGATTTTAACACATGTTAATATCGCGATAATAATATATTTACTAATATGACTTTTTTATTTACACCAGGCAAGTCTTATTCACGCTTTTAAAGATGATTAGAACATAATGATGTAAAAAGACTATAGAAGTCGAAGCTTATTACGTATTAAGTTGAACAGTACACTCTCCATACACAAGTCATTGAATTAAACATCAATTTTTCGAACCGACTTGGCTGCGTTTTATACACCCCACACAGCCAATTACAAACAGTACTACCGGAAAGCCAGGCAACCTTCGGTGTTAATATTGTCGTCATATTACTGCTGTTGCATACATGTTACACTTATACCTTTTTAATGTTTTGTTTTACTGTGCGTACTGCCATGTGTTTGTTTATTATTTATTCTTCTTTGCTAGAGGTATAAGAATAGAGTTGAGATTTCACAAAATATGTTTAACACCATCACATTTTGCGCCTGTCTTAATTCAGGAGAATCTGGATTTTGCTAGGCATTTGCAAGTCTTGTGGATTTTTTTATTTCAGTTCCTTTACATGGTTTTGGTTTCGTGACGTTTGTTTTCAGAGGCCCCTCATGGGGGGGGGGGGGGGGGTCCTAGTAATCACATAATCACCATTTTTTTGCCAATATAATCACATAATCATTAAATATTTGCTTATCTTTAGTAATCAAATAATCATAAACTAAAAATGCAGTCCTAGGTAATCAAATAATCATGAAATATTTGGCTTAATAATCAAATAATCATTAAAAAAACGGCCAAGTAATCACATAATCAAAAAACCCATGAGGGCCCTCTTTTCACGGAACTAGTGCACTTATTCAGGAGGTAACTGAGACCCGCTTCAGGTGCGGATATTTCTCGATATGTAGGAACACGTTGGTAGCCTTGGATTGTTTCCTACTCTTGGTCGGGTTGTATTGTTGGCACATTCTCCATTTCCATTCTCATTTTTATCTAGCACGAACAGATTTGAAAATTTGAACTCTTTTAACCATATCTAAGTTTAATCAGTACCGATGTTTAAAACCATAACAGCTCATCAAATATACAAGGCTTTTCTTTTGGTGCGTTTATCGCGCGTTTTGACGTGTACGTATATGCAACTAAAGGCTCATCATTTGTGCTCGCAACAAAACGGTTAAGCTAGGTTCACACTGCCGATCAGACAGACTCGATCAAGACAAATTAAGCGATCGGAAGTCTGCCTCAATCGACAAGAATGTTCGGGGTGGTCTACCTTGGTCGTCATCGATCTGACTTTCTACCCGAGAGTTTTTGACATGTCAAAAACACTGGAGTAAGGATCGAGAAGCCAGTCACTCGAGAAGAGATCGAGAAATCGTCGAGTAGCGGTCGAATTGGTCGGGAAAAGATCATGTAGTGATCGAGTTTTGTCAGAATACAAATAGTTTACCGATCAGTACTCGATCATTTCGATCTTTGCTCGACTAATATCCGATCAATTCCCGATCAACGACAACCTGTACGATATCTGGTCAAGATTAACCCGACCATTGCCCGATCGATTCATGTTCACTGCGACTTCTATATTTTTGTCATCCCAGACCAACTCGACCAATACATGATCTCTACGCGACTACATTCGACCACTCTTTCATCTCTACTCAGCCATTCACGAGTAAACATAACTGCTGCATGATTCGTTAAAAATGTGTGCAGCTCTGATTAACTCTCATAACTTTGCTTCTGCAAAAATATATTGTCACTTTTTATTATAAACTGTACACAAATTCCTCCATGCACAGTACGCGTTTGTTCTTTTGGAAGGAGACGTAAAATTTCAAAAGAAAGAACACAGATACCAAAGGAGCAATCAAACCCAAAGGTCAAACTGACACAGCCATATTGAAAAACGAAATCCGACGAGAAGACAAACAGAAGTGAACATAACACAACATAAAAAAAAACTTCGTTGACAATGTAATGGAATTCGATGCGACTGTCATACAAGTGAGAGGTTTAGCTAGCTATAAAACCAGGTTCAATCCACCATTTTCTACATTAGAAAATGCCTGTACCAAGTCAGGAATATGACAGTTGTTATCCATTCGTTTGATGTGTTTGGACTTTTGATTTTGCCTTTTGATTTTTGATTTTCCTTTTTGAATTTTCCTCGGAGTTAAGTATTTTTGTGTTTTTACTTTTTTTTTTTTTAAACATAGCAACACGAAACCCAATAAAACCTGGAACGATCTCAGGTGTTTCGGAAGGGAAGTAGATTCTGCATTTTGACCCCAGAGGATTTTTCAAAATATGAAAGTACGTGTGCATTAAAATTCATTATTGGACAGTTTATGTCTAATTTAGCCTTTTAAGTTAGTTTTTAAGAAAATCAATTTTATATTTTAGCTGTTTAGTGGGCTATTTTATATGACTGTCCCTATTTTCCGTATGTCCAGAATTTTTTGTAGTATAAAAATAAGAAGATGTGGTATGATTGTCAATGAAGCAAATCTCCACAGGACAACAAAATGACACAGAAATTAACAACTACATGTATATGTAACCGTACGGTCGAATGTTTACAAACACTTTTTGTTCATACGCTTTTTGATACAATTTTATTAAAAAAATGAGACGAAAGACAGATGATTTTTATTTGAATTCGTGATAGATATATGTAAACAGTTTTAGAAAACTTTAAGGTATTCTCATTGAGATTCTATTTTTGTCCAAATTTTAGGAAATATGTGACATCTTTGCCCCCTTTTTTGCAATATTATTAGTTAAAAAGGCAGGTTGTTGCCATGGATACATCAAAAAGGAATATCATTGAACCATTCAACTACTGGGTATCAAATCTATGGAAATACTGATTACAGACATATGCACCTATATGACTCAAAAAGTAGGCTTAATTTGCAAGAAAGCAAGGGAAAGGGGATGGTTACATTTATCTATATTGTTATCTAACATCAATAATTCACATCAGCGTCCTACTCTACTTTCAGGAAGTTTTATAACCCTTGGGGTCCTCTTTGTTCAGCTCCTGCAAGTCTCTCATACTTTTGATTTTGCCATTTGATTAGGAACTTTCCGTTTTGAATTTTCCTCGGAGTCAGTATTTGTGTGATTATCATTTATACTGCCCACACAGTGGTCGCCTTGTCAGCCACTACATATCTAGATTTTTCGGAACCCTTTGCTGTCTACCCCTTTTTATTGTTTTCTATGTTATCTCCAAGCTACGTCACAGCTATTAACCTGTCTATCTGAGCTCTAACCACCTTGCCAAACAATCCAACTGCTTTATTTCCTTGTAGATATTTTAAATGTAATATTTTACTCAGATCTTCTGTAAACTACTGAATATCACCAATTGCAAATAAACGGAGAACGTGTCTATTGGACACAGATAATGTCCCTGCTTGCATATAACGTTATAAAGAGTCATTACTCAAGAATGGTAAAAGTGACAACACTCAAATTCGCACTTGATCTGTGTTTTATAGTATTGCGTTTCTTAAAATTTGGTTGATGCAAAAAAAAATTAGAGAATGGAAACTAATAGTTGTGTATACGTGCTCCTCCGCTGCTGCGGGTGATATGAAAAAAAATTCAGATGTTTTTATACTGAAATTGTACATATCCGACCAATGTCTGACTATCCCTACGACCCCTATACGATCAAGTCGATATAGTTTGGCTGAGATCATGCTGAGATCGAGTATAGTTGATTTGGTCTAGTTAGTCGAGTAAAGATCGCGTTAAGATCGTGAATTTGTCGGAATTATCGAATATGCATTCAATAAGTGGTCGTGTTTGAGTCGTTAGGGATTCGTGAATGGTCGGGTTAAGGTCATGTACAATCGGATAGCAGTCGGGTATAGAGGTCGTATACAGGATCGATCAAGAATTCGGTCACGCTTGGTCTTGGAAATTTGGACAATCGGGATCATCGAGTTGATCTGATCGGCAGTGTGAACCTAGCTTTACACGAAAGAGCCAGTTAAACACGAAATAACAGAAAATTTCTAAAACTGGTGCCAAATAGAGATAAGACTAACTATGCCTGGAGGCGGACTTACTTTTGTGTTTCGAAACTTGTTCAATACTATTGTGTGACGATTGGACGGTCCCCCTTCTCAAGAAACTCTGTAATGTTGTTTTAAAAGAAAACGGCTAAATTAATGCTAAAATTGAAAAGCGAAAAAGAAATGAAGGTGGATAGATACCAAAGACAGCCACTGGATTGCATGTAGGCGTATATGGATATATGTAACATCAAGTACACAAATATACACAAATTAGTTTTCTCGTTTGAATTGTTTTAATTGTCATTTCGGGTCCTTTTATAGCTGACTATGCGATATGGGCTTTGTGCATTGTTGAAGACCCTACGGTGACCTTTAGTTGTTAATTTTTGTGTCATTTTGGTCTCTTATGGAGAGTTGTCTTATTGGCAATCATAACACATTTTTTTTTATACAAAAAACTAAATAAAAAAAAATTGAATACACCATCGATTGAACACTTCGAGTGCACTAATATAATGGGTTACGTGTTTATCTGCCTTGATGTAACATCGAGAACACCTATAACACAAAAAAAGTTGAATATGTCAAAGATGGAAAATCTCTTTTTTTACCTACCTGACTCTTTTAAATAACTATAGAAATGTGCGTAATCAGACGAAGCATACTGACTTGAAAATACATTTAATACATGATTAAAGAAAATTATTGAGAATTAGACTCGGCGATCTAAATCAATAGCAGACATGACATTGATATAAGTTATCATTTACTTTAGTTTAACTACATCTCTATAGTTACCGTAAACATCACTATAGATACACGTGACGTATTGATCGTCTGTTGGTAAATATTTAAACAATGATTTCTTCGCACATTGCTCGTTAATGCTAACTTACTAGTAGTTATTCATCAGCTGTTATAAAAAAGAGAATTCGATTTTATGGGGAAATCATAGATAAAAGAACCGATGAAAACGTTATAAAAAAATATCTAAAGCGTAATATTTAAAGTATTCATTTTGTTTTTTATTAACCCAATCATGGCAGAACCTAGAGATGTTCCTAAACCGGAAGTAGAGGAAGAAAATAAATGGCGGTATGTTGGAGAAGTTAAGGAGTTGAACAAGAAAAAATGTCATCACGTGCACGCTAAATCTGGGAAAAAATATGACGTAGCCTTATTTTGTGACGAAGGGAAATTCTATGCAATATCAGCATGGTGTTCGCATATGGGTGAGTACTTATTTTATAAAATGACATGTTTCTGAATCATTTAAATTTGTCGTCAACCTACCCAATGAAATCAACGAAAATTTGCGTCCAATGAAAAACAATTAATCAAGAGTTAATCAAGTTGAATGAGATAAATTTTTGTTAAAAATAAACGATTGAATGATACTTAAAGTTTTGTTTTATTAAAAGGTAAAATGTAATTACAAATTTAAAAGATTATATGATGGTATAATACTAAACCCCTAACAGGATGGATTGTGCCGGATATTCATATGATGAATACATATAATCTTTCAATCAGTTTAATTTAGGTCTGGAGCTGGCATGTCAGTAACTACTAGTAGGCTGTTGCTATTTATATTATTGTAATTTTGTTTTATTTTCTTGTGTTTCCAATTCTGACATCGGAGGTATATGGGGGATTTGAGATCTCAAAACACTTGTTTAACCCCGCCGCATTTTTTGCGTCTGTCCCAAGTCAGGAGCCTTTGTTAGTCTTGTATCATTTTTAATTTTAGTTTCTTGTGAATAATTCGGAGTTTAGTATGACGTCCATTATTACTGAAGTAGTATATATATTTGTTTAGGGGCCAGTTGAAGGACGCCTCTGGGTGCAGGAGTTTTTCACTGCATTGAAGACCCATTGGTGGCCTTCGGCTGTTGTCTGCTCTATTGTTGGGTTGTTGTCTCATTGATACATTTCGATTTCCCATTCTCAATTTTATGTATTTTAGGATCGAATTATTAAACAGGTGTTGATAAAATCAGGAAAATATTCTGATTTCTGATATTCTGTTTTCTTTTGTTGCTGACTATGTGGTAGGGTTTTGCTCAGTGTTGTAGGACGAACGGTAACCTATAGTTAACATCAATGTTATTAGGTGGAGAATCATTTAAAATACAAAAAAAAATATATATTGTAACTAAAAAGAAAACTATAATAGTTAATGAAACTTTAAAAAAACAAGTGATATTAGGAATGAAGAAAATGTATTGTCGCATTTCTATCCAAAATCGGGTTTCAAAGATATGTACGACGAATCTTTAATTTCGATTTTCCACATTTCAGACGGTAATTTTGAATGCTGATTTAACAAAAGGATTGGATGTATTTCTAGTGTAGGCTTAAACAAACATTTAAAACAATATATTAGATAAAACTTACCAAACAGGACTTGGTTTTTAAAAAGTTAATGCGGTTTTTTTTTAATGCTTAGTTTACGAACCGATGCCTTACGATCATGCCACGATGCATATGAGACCTGTTAGACAACACGTGCTTTATATTGTTGACAACCGAATATAATATTTCACTTTTTGTTTACTCTTAATCAGCGGTATCGACATTTATATTTTTATCAATCATTTCTAAAACCCAATTGTTGATTCTTTACTTGAAAAAAGCACTAAATTCTGTTATTTTTAATCATTAATTGTCTCAAAGGTACTATAATACATGTATTTGATCACCCTTGAACAGTTGCATATCGGACAGGACGATGGCTTTGGATTCAAACAAGTCGTTTTTCAGACTTACAATGCATATTTAACATGCATTAGTCTTTTTAGTTTCTTGCGTATAATTCTGAGTTTAGTACGACGTCCATTATCACTGAACTAGTATATATATTTGTTATTGGGCAAGCTGAAGGACGCCTCCTGGTGTGGGAGTTTCTCGCTGCATTGAAGACCTATTGGTGACCTTCGGCTGTTGTCCGTTCTATGGTCGGGTTGTTGTCTCTTTGACACATTCCTCATTTCCATTCTCACTTTTATACTAGACTCAACCATGAAAATTTCGAAACTGAAATTCTATTAGATATAAATAAGGTGTAGTATGAGTGACAGGAAAACCAACTGTATAATCTATATAAAAATCGAGAAACAAGAGACACCAGTCATGTGAATCCCAACAACAAACGACAACTACTGAACAAGATGCCAGGTGCTAAAAAATGCAGCGTTCAGTTTTGAAATTGTATAGTATTTATTTGATGTTGCATTTTACCCCATAGACTGATGTGAATAGAATCTTCCTTTTGTACACTCCTCATTTTCATGGACGTTGCTGATTTGTGTAAATACATGTACGTGAAATAGTTGATGAAATGTGTACTGGTCAGGACACAGCGACGTCATTGTAGAATTTTCTAGTTTGTTTCCTAATTAGCATTATTTTTCTATTATTGCAAATGAAAGCTCTTATCTTAATTTGCCTTAACAGTTCATTCTAACGAATGGTATTTCCCTTTAAGCGACAAATTATTCAATACACAGCGGACAAATCATTGTGTTTGTTTGTCACTAATCATAGTCAATTACGTTTGCAAAATCAATTATTAGTACTTGTATCCATCACATATTAAACACAAGCTAAAGATATGATGGCATTGTTAATTTCCGACTAAAACATCATTTTACCATGTCAATACAATTCGAACTGAATGACAACAAAGGGTAAAACTTAAACAGTTTGTTTTAAACAGATCCGAAATGACACGGAATAAAAGACAATTTGATTTACGAGAAAAACAATAAAAAAAAAACAAAAATGATACAACCAGCAAAAGTACGAGAACCACTGGAATTGAGACTTGCTGTGTGTTTATGGTAGAAAAATGTAGTCCTCCCTCAGTGGGTTATGGCAATGTAACCAAAGCTTTTTTGACATTGCGACAAATTAATACTGTCATCACTTTGTGCAACGAGGCTTAAATTAATATTAAGCATACCATTGGTTAGTTGTTTTATTTTTAGCTCACCTGGCCCAAAGGGCCAAGTGAGCTTTTCTCATCACTTTGTGTCCGTCGTCCGTCCTCGTCGTCGTCATCATCGTCGTCGTCCTCCATCGTCGTTGTCCGGCGTCGTCTGTTAACTTTTACAAAAATCTTCTCCTCTGAAACTACTAGGCCAAATTTTACCAAACTTAGCCACAATCATCATTGGAGTATCTAGTTTGAAAAAATGTGTCTGGTGACCCGGCCAACCAACCAAGATGGCCGCCATGGCTAAAAAGAACATAGGGGTAAAATGTAGATTTTAACTTATAACTCTGAAACCAAAGCATTTAGAGCAAATCTGACAGTCTAATCGTTCATCCGGTCAACATCTATCTGCCCTGAAATTTTCAGATGAATCGGACAACCCGTTTGGGTTGCTGACCATGAATTGGTAATTTTAAAGACATTTTGCCGTTTTTGGTTATTATCTTGAATACTATCATAGAAAGAGATAAACTGTAAACAGCAATAATTTTCAGCAAAGTAAGATCTACAAATAAGTCAAACATGATCAAAATGGTCAGTTGACCCCTTAAGGAGTTATTATAGTCATTTTTTACCAATTTTTCGTAAATTTTGTAGTCTTTTACAAAAATCTTCTCCTCTGAACTGCTAGTCCAAATTTTACCAAACTTAGGCATAATCATCATTGGAGTATCTAGTTTTAAAAATGTGTCCTGTGACCCGGCCAACCAACTAAGATGGCCGCCATGGCTAAAAATAGAACATACTCATAGGGGTAACATGTAGATTTTGGCTTATAACTCTGAAACCAAAGCATTTAGAGCAAATCTGACAGGGGGTAAAATTGTTCATTAGGTCAACATCTATCTGCCCTGAAATTTTCAGATGAATCGGACAACCCGTTGTTGGGTTGCTGCCCATGAATTGGTAATTTTAAGGAAATTTTGCCGTTTTTGGTTATTATCTTGAATACTATTATAGATAGAGATAAACTGTAAACAGCAATAATGTTCAGCAAAGTAAGATCTACAAATAATTTAACATGATCAAAATGGTCAGTTGACCACTTAAGGAGTTATTTCCCTTTATAGTCATTTTTTACCAATTTTTCGTAAATTTTGTAGTCTTTTACAAAAATCTTCCTTCTCTGAAACTACTAAGCCAAATTTTACCAAACTTAGCCACAATCATCAGTGGAGTATCTTATTTAAAAAATGTGTCCGGTGACCCAGCCAACCAACCAAGATGGCCGCCATAGCTAAAAATAGAACATGGGGGTAAAATGTAGATTTTGGCTTATAACTCTGAAACCAAAGCATTTAGAGCAAATCTGAAAGGGGTTAAATTGTTTATCTAGTCAAAATTTATCTGCTTTGACATTTTCAGATGAATTGGACAATGGGTTGTTGCGTTGCTGCCCCACAATTGGTAATTTTTAAAGAAATTTTGCTGTTTTAGGTTATTATCTTGAATATTAGTATAGATAGAGATAAACTGTCCACAGCAATAATGTTCAGCAAAGTAAGATCTACAAGTAAGTCAACATGACCTAAATGGTCAGTTGACCCCCTCAAAGAGTTATTGCCCTTTATAGTCAATTTTTAACAATTTTCATTAATTTTATAAATTTTTGTAAATTTTTACAAAATATTTTCCTTTGTGTAACTAAAGGGCCAAGTTTATTATAGATAGAGAAAATTGTAAGTAGCAAGAATGTTCAGTAAAGTAAGATCTTCAAACACATCACCATCATCAAAACACAATTTTGTCATGAATCCATCTGTTTCCTTTGTGTAATACATGTATGCACATAGACCAAGGTGAGCGACACAGGCCCTTAAGATCCTCTAGTTATCGTTGTCAAATGTTATTGTTGCTGATCATTTCTTTCTTATTAGATTTTCCGTTTACTGTTTAGTCTTTAATCGGGCCGTTCATTTATATTTTTTTTTTTTGGTTTAAATTTTTCAACCATTTTGTCATTTCGGGCCCTTTTTAACTGACTATAGGTAATTGATATTTGTTCATTTTTTATGACCGTAATCTGACCTATAGTTGCTTAAACCCGCTTCGTTATGACTGTGTTATCAATGGCAATCATACCACATACCCTTATCATAGTCAATAAACGTGTAAAGCACAGAAACCTGATATATGTCTTTCTTCCGCACAAGATAAATCAATGTTTTCTCGGACTAGTATGTGACCTTCAAATCTTACGGCAGTATATCGAAATTAATGTAATGAGAAAATAACGATCAGCAAAAACAGGTATTAATAATCTTTGTGTGTTAATTTGTTATAATATCGATTTCATAGATACATTATATCATTCTGTTATAACAAGGATCCCGAACAACGCTATGTTCTATGACAGTTCAAATAATGATTTATTCATGACACAAAATTACCAAAATCGCCTCTAAGTTGTCAATTTCTGCTTATTTTCTATGGCTTTTGTATCTACAATAATCCAATACAAAACAACAGACCATCTTGGTATTTGTCATAAGTGCTAAAAGGCAAGTTTAACCATAAATTGAGTATATTTATGCCCTTTTAATGCCGGGGAAGAGTTGACTCATTTGGTCATCATACCATACATTTTTTTTGTATCTCCTTACTGCTTAATATTAATTTAATTCAGTCTCAAGGGTAGAACCTTAAGTCCAGTGAAGTAATTGCAACTATTTGATTATTACAATGTTGCCTAACTAATGCTATTGAATGTATCTTTTGTATTTTTTGTAACAGACCATCTTGGTATTTGTCATAAGTGCTAAAAAGCAAGTTTAACCATAAATTGCGTATATTTACTCCCTTTAATGCCGGGGCAGAGTTGACTCATTTGGCCATCATACCAATTCAGTCTCAAGGGTAGAATATTTAGTCCAGTGAAGTAATTGCAACTATTTGATTATTACAATGTTGCCTAACTAATGCTATTGAATGGCTTTTAGATATGTTTACAATGTTGCCTAACTAATGCTATTGGATGGCTTTTAGATATGTTTACAATGTTGCCTAACTAATGCTATTGGATTGCTTTTAGATATGTTTACAATGTTGCCTAACTAATGCTATTGAATGGCTTTTAGATATGTTTACAATGTTGCCTAACTAATGTTATTGGATTGCTTTTAGATATGTTTACAATGTTGCCTAACTAATGCTATTGAATGGCTTTATGATATGTTTACAATGTTGCCTAACTAATGCTATTGAATGGCTTTATGATATGTTTACAATGTTGCCTAACTAATGCTATTGGATGGCTTTTAGATATATTTCATATTTTGTTATCCTCGCCGCTTTGTTTAGCCTTCTATTTTGTATTTTATTCTCATTGTTGAAGTCCTTGGTGACCGTCAACATCCCTTAACCGCTTATAGCGAACTTGCCTCAAATGTGGGTGTAATGAATACGATTTTCCTGTGCACAAGTCAAATATTTTAAAATTGGTAAATGTATTTGCTGATACTCCACTCATGAACATGGAATTAAGGAGTAAAAACAAATACTAATAGGTTTGAAGTCAGAATTATGTGTTCAGTTAGTGACATACAGTATATTCATGCGTCCTGTTGCCTCCTGAAATGAGTTGAGCACGATAATAAGTGTGTCGTTCTTGTACAGAGCAGAGTTTAAGACTACTGCCTTTTAAAAAACCCTCAAAAACATGGTTCTTTGAAAGAAGTTGTTCCATTTCTATAAATTTGTGCGATTATATTTTAAATGACCTTGTTACGAAAATTTTATTACAGCACTTTCAAATGATTACTTACATGAGGGATTGGTACTCGTTTGTGAAATAGTTCCCCATTCGGTTGGTTGTCACAAACCTGTCAATACTTATTTTTATACCATTATAAACCTATAATGTTACTGGAGATACCAGGAACTTGATGTTATATCGTACATAATTTCAGTCTTTAATACCAAACATGATTTTAGAAAAAAAAAAAAAAAAAATAAATGCACCCACATAATTTCCTCTCATGTAAAATTAATGATGTACTTCAATATAAATCCCATTAGCAATAAGACATAATTTTCTTCTTTGTCAAAACGTTAAATTGACTTTCAAGAATTCGTTTATAGTGTACAGATATTGCTGTGCTAATGAATCATAAATATCTGCATTTTTTTATTTTCTTAGCTTGTTTAAGTTTGTCGCGGTTTGTCTCCTTTGAAAGGTATCTCCGAACTTCAATTAAATTTTTTATTTTGTTTTAAGTTTAAACTTTGCTTTTTTTATTCAAAATATCTACAAAGTTCCTGGATAAAATTGATTTCAGATACAATCGTTATGTTTGCCTTCACTAAGACCGATCTTAAAAACAGATATTTCAATTTCACACGAAAAAAATGATTTTTCTCTTGAACTACTTAGACTATTCGACCACCGATTAGATTAAAAAGACAAATTGAAACTTCGATTGGGCGGACAAGCTATATCCATCTATATTCAACATTTCCCGGACCTAGAGTGGTTTAACTTTAGTTTTAGTGACACTTCTTTCATATTAATGCTAAGTATGTCAAAAATACATAAAATGCATGACAATTTACAATCATACCTTAAATAGTATAAATCAAGCCATACAAGCTTTACTTCCGCAACGCCCGCACATTACGGAGGTAGATAAAAAGTAATAGCTGAATGTCATGCACGATGCTGTAATGATGGTAAAACGGTACTTTTATGATGTTAACAGTTTTGAATCGATTTTTCATCAATTACTATAGACATCGACAAAATATTACACTTTGATTCAACAAGGAATTGCGTTTTAAACAACATTGAAATGTCCATTCGCAAATGAGACTTTGTGTCTGTACTTTTCGCCAGTATTCCGTAGAGTTTCGGTTGATTTGGATAGGACGTAGCGGTAGGACAATCTTCGTTAAATTGTTCAAAAGATGTATTTGTCAATGATATTCCTGAATTATTTGAATGAAAACAAATATTTTTTAATTAAAAAGGTTAAATATGTCCATCTCGATTCGCTCGACAAACTCATTTTACGACCCCTTCACTTATTAGCCACAAATCCTGGTTTTTAAAAAGTTTAAGTAATCAAGGAACTAAATATAGAAAAAATATTACTCTAAAATAGCAAAAGATTATCTATACTATTAAACGAGAAGACCTCGTTTTGTGTGTCGCTTCTCTTCCTTCCACAATAAATTAATCACCATGCCTCTGTGTTCTATAGGTAACATGCATAGTCGTATTTGTCATCTATTCTTATGACTATTCAGTTACGCTTTTTTTGGAAGAAAAAACAAAATAAAGTCGTCATGGTATTGTTTCCGTCATTGGACCAACTTACATGTATATGTAATACAAGACTTCCGGTTTTAAACTTGCACATACATATCCAGAAATCAACGCCACTTTGCTCATTTGAATATTATACAAAAGAAATCGGATACGGTCACGGACAATATTAAAATAATAGGGAATTTTGAAAAAAAAGGTTTTTTTTTAATTTTAATTTAAGTGATAGACAGGTTGCCGGGGCAGAAAATAAATATATACAACAATATACACCATTCAAATGAAACATAATGATTGTTGTTGCAAACATCAAGGTTCCTGAGCTATTTTAAAAATCGAAGCGAGAGGCTTTTAACATTGCAGTGTAAAATACAGGCTAAAATGGCTGAAACGTCAAATTTGCAAATTTCGTGTTGAAAATTGGCTTACAAGGTCATTAGAAAAACAGGTTGCCGGGGTGAAATGTGAAACTTAAATGTCCAAAGAATAAGCAAGTCCAAACCTTGTATGTGTAGTCGTTGAACTCTAGGTTCCCACGTAAAGTTAAAATGACCCTATTTCAAGAAGAATAACCTCACGTAAACACGAAAAATCACTAAATTCACGTTCATTGTATTGATTTTGACCGCCTGACAACTTTACGAAATATCAGAGTGATTGTAAATAAGGACTCTGTGACGGACAACTTATAATATCTGTGTTTTAAAGATTTTAATGAAGTTCAAACTATTATCACGTGGTACAATTCTCATTTACATATAATGAATATTAATTAAAAAAAAGCACTACTAATTTCTGGCTATGAATAATAATAATAATCTATACATATGGCAAAATCAAAAGCGCAAACACAGCAAACATGTCAAACGAACGGCAAAAAAAAAATGTTCAATGATATTTCTGACTTGGTTCATTTTGGTTATCTATACTATTAAACAAGAAGACATCATTTAGTGTGTCGCTTCTCTTCCTTCCACAATAAATCAGTCATCATGTCTCTGTGTCCTATGGGTAACATGCAAAGTTACATTTGTCATCATTGCTTATGAGTATTTAGTTTGGGTTATTTTTGGGAGAAAAACGAAAATAAAGGTGTCCAGATATTGTTTCCGTCATCGGGCGGAATTTTATGTCAGACAAGACTTCCGTTTCGGACTGTTTAAAATCACAGTTAATTTTCATAATTACTTGGGGACAGGACAATTACTTCGGTTTTTTCTGTATACCACGATCATACATATACTATAAAGAAAATGTATTTGCTATTTACTAAAAATTCCAAGTTTACTATCCGCGGCTGTCACTGATATATATTACATGTATATAAAAATCTCTGTAATGACTTTATGACTTGTAAACTTGGAATTGATAGTAAATAACAAATATACTTTATTTATAGTTATAGTATACATGTATGTATTTTCATAGTATACAGCAAAACAAAAACATAAATAACGGACTTTGGAAAAAACGTTGGAGGGCTAAAAAAAAAAATGTCCTGTCACCAAATACCTATTACTTTTTATACGTACCTTTCCTGAAAATTCTCCAGTCATAAAATCTTAAACAAAAATCCATTCTTCAAAAGTACATACTTTTAACCACGCTCTAAATTACCGCAATTTCGCGGGTGTGTTCTAGTATAAATAAATTCTAAGCGTCTTTGTTACACGCGCTTTGTTTTAATTCTGTTTCACATGGATACATAAAGGTTTTTCTAAAATTGCATATAAAATACAGAACTTTTGTGACGAGTGATCCCCGTTAACTCATAATTTGTAGGTTATGATCTATCAACAGTGTAAACATTTGATTAGGCTGCATGGTGATCTAACGTTGGAGTTTAAGTTTGAATGCATTCGTGATTGCAACAAAAGTACAATGTAAAAGTTTACATTTTTTTACAAGAACAAAGATCGACATATATCTAGAACTACATGTACTAAAGAATGAGAAAAGGCGATTTTGGGCCACTTAAAAATATAAGCGAAAGATGCAAAAAAGGATATGCAAACTCATCAATCAAAAAATAAATAGACAACCCTTGACAAAATACAAAAAATTAAGAAAAGACAATCAATTGTACAAAAAGACATAGAAAACTAAAGACTGAGCAACA
The DNA here is from genome assembly GCF_965363235.1 of Mytilus galloprovincialis. Taxonomy (NCBI): domain Eukaryota; kingdom Metazoa; phylum Mollusca; class Bivalvia; order Mytilida; family Mytilidae; genus Mytilus; species Mytilus galloprovincialis. Next base: position 44,692,313 of record NC_134848.1, on the reverse strand, counting down.
CGAACCAGTATTAAACAAAAACCCAATCTGATACATGTAACAGGTGCTTCGGAAGGCACTACGGTGACCCATAGTTGTTAATGTCTATGTCATTTTGGTCTCTTGTGGACAGTTGTCTCATTGGTAATCATACCACATCTTCTTTTTTATACAAGCAAATATTGCTCCTCGTGTGGCATCCGTCTTGTTGCTCATGTAAGAACAAATCCTGTAATAAGGTTAATTCCGTATGTCACATACGACTGCATGTCTTGAGAGAGAAAACAAGGACCAAATTCAGTTTACAACACGGAAAACTAAAAACCCGATAACACAAACACGTACCACCAAAATTGATAGGACGCCATTTTAAGAACAAATTTTTGGTTCTGATAGCCATCACTTAGCATTCGTTTCCTCTTGTTCGTTTTGAAACGTTACATTTGTGTTTAATAATTTTATTCTTGATAGACGAAAATAATTGCATTTGTTTTTTTTAATTTAAAGGCGGTCCCTTATATCATGGACAAATCGAAGACTACAATGGCAGATGTCATGTGATGTGTCCGTGGCATGCCTACATGTTTGATTTGAAAACTGGTACAAATGATCTTGGATTACAGGTAAATCAATGTCAAATACATGTAAGCTTCACATAGATTAGACCGTTGGTTTTCCCTTGTGAACGGTTTTACACTACTAATTTTTGGGGCCCTTTATAGCTCGCTGTATGATGTAAGCCAAGACTCCGTGTTGAAGGCCATACTTTGACCTATAATGGTTTACTTTTATAGATTGTTATTTTGATGGAAAGTTGTCTCATTGGCACTCACACCACATCTTCCTATATCTATTTAATTAAATAACAGTATTCCTTTAGACGAAAACATTATAAAGAGAGCTTGGTGTGCTAGAAAAGTCATGAATGAGGCGTGATTGTACCGCTTTCTCCACGTAAATAACAATGAAACAAGGCTTTCTGTACCATCATTTTCCTGTAGCAGTCCAAATTTCCACGAACTTCATCACGGATGATATATAGACATACTATCATATCTTGTCCTTGTCCTGACAGTGCATGCAATATTTGCAACTTGACGTTAAGTAATACAGCAATAAGTCTTTTATGATGAAGGTCAAAGCACTACCCCATTTTTATGTTATGTATTAAAACGACAACACGAGATAACGCGGGATTACACAAGACTACATGTTCATAACTCATTTATTCAACTAATACAATGTTTATAACCACCGTTCAATTTGCGTAATCGATATTACTTTTTTACTTTGGTCTGCGTTTGGTGTTATTTGATAAATTTCGTTTTAATATGTGGAGATTGAATGAGCTTGAGAATTGATGAGATTGAAGTATTTGAATTCGTAAACTACACACATGTACAAATGTACAAAATGTAGGATCTGCATATCTCATTTCGTAATACTATTTTAATGAGTTTTTTTTCTGAATATGTATTATAAGAATTGCAGATAAAAAAAGTAAAATCACAAAAATACTGAACTCCGAGGAAAATTCAATCGGAAAGTCCCTAATCACATGGCAAAATCAAATAACAAACACATCAAACGAATGGACAACAACTGTCATATTCCTGACTTGGAAAACACACTGAAAGAGATGCGTTCAAAAAATGATATTTCAATTTGACAAAAGGGTTTATACAAGATTAAGGAGTTGTGGTATGATTGCCAATCTTAATTTCCACTAAAGGAGTTGTGGTATGATTGCCAATCTTAATCTTAATTTCCACTAAAGGAGTTGTGGTATGATTGCCAATCTTAATTTCCACTAAAGGAGTTGTGGTATGATTGCCAATCTTAATTTCCACTAAAGGAGTTGTGGTATGATTGCCAATCTTAATTTCCACTAAAGGAGTTGTGGTATGATTGCCAATCTTAATTTCCACTAAAGGACTAGTATGTGAGTACCTACAGTAACCACATAAAGCCTTCAACAAAGAACAAAACCCGTATCCTAAAGGAAGTTGATATACAAATGATTGCCAACGCTTCGTTTATAAAGGTGTGTCCACGATCGGTTATACTTTCAGTTGAAAAGACCATTCGATATCCTTGGGGGTTTGTCTTACATGTAATGATATGCATCTACAAATGTGAAGGCATATATGCAATTATTACCAGAACATATTGTAGTCGAATTATTGTAAGGCTGGACACAGGATCTTTATTTCAATCAGGTCAAACTCGATTGAAAAAAAAAATTACAACTTAGTTTTGTTTTTACATTGCAGCAAGATATTTATGAAATAAAGTTTGAGAAAGGCCAACTGTATATACAGCATGATTCTGAACTGTCACTTGGGTCATATGTTATAACATGTCCAGTGAAATAAGATGACCACTACCACCACAGGCAACCGGTTCAGGATCTGATACATTCCTATGGATAGTAATATAAAACTAAAGCGACACTTATACATTATTTTTATAAATAACATGTTAAATACTGAGTATTTTAGTAATCATGCATACATGTATCAGATTGATTGCGTATTGATTAAAAATTATATTTAAACATTTAAAAATAAAAATTTAATTTTTTTTTTGTGTTTCATCTTCATTGTGCTATGATTTAGGACCAGCTCCTCATCTTTACGTAAAAGTTTCAACTCTCCCAGGTATAGTTGACCCAAGATGGATACTACCATATTGTATATGTCCTATCTAAGAGACAATTGCATGTTCCTTTGTCTCAGCGGGAGACCAAGTTTAGGAGACACAACGATGCTGTTCTGTATACGCAGATATTGAATGTCAGCCTTATTTAATTACAATAAACTGGTGACGTACAGTGGCGGATGCAGGAATTTTCGAAAGGGGGGTGCTAGCCCAGGGCAAAGGGGGGGGTGCAAAACATATGTCCCGATTCAAATGCATTGATCGGCCAAAATAAAGGGGGGGGGGTGCGCACCCCCGGAACCCCCCCTCTGGATCCGCCACTGACGTAAATTCAATACGCAGTGCTTCAGGTGTTTTCCCTTCTACTACAAATGTATATATAGCAGACGTACACGTTCGAGTTCCTTTGCTTAACCTCTTTAGTATTAAATTGTACAATAAGTGTAATGCAAATGCGCAAAATTCGATATAAGATAAGCATAGTTCCTAAACAAAAATTACCTAGTTAATAATTGGCAGAACACTAAGGCAGCAACCATTTGATTTTCTGGGGGGGGGGGGGGGGCTATGGATTTTTTTTCCGGACAAACTTTTTTTTCGTCTGCGGCGAAAAACAATCTAATTTTTTGGTGACAAGGCGAAAACAAATTTTTTCTTTCAATTTTAGCATTACATAGAGTGGCAGCTGAGGGTGAAACAGACAATTTTTTTTTCTCAGGGTCTAAAACTAATTATTTTTTTCTCCAAAAACTGGAAACAATTTTTTTTCCAAAAAAATCCATAGCCCCCAACCCCCCCCCCCCGCCTTTCCCCACACAGAAAATCAAATGGTTGCTGCCTAAATCAACTTCTTCATTTCAGTAAATTTCACCAGTCATTTCATTGGCGGATCCAGGGGGGGTCCGGGGGTTAGAACCCCCTTTGTTTCGGCCGATTAATGCATTTGAATGGGGATATATAGTGGAAACTCCCCTCCCCCCTTTGTCCTGGGTTGGGACCCCACCCCTTTTTAAGATGACTGAATCCGCCACTGCATTTCATAGCAATTGTATTTGTGGAGTAAGCATGTAGATAATAAAAAAAAATACACTAAGTAAATTGTTAACAGCAATAGAGTGCAATAAAGTATATTATCCACGTTAAAAAAAAATAAAATAAAATAAAAACAGATCCAACTACCAAACAACATGTTTGAGCATCAAAATATGTTATCCGCATATAAGAGAGTTGTGTGAAGCCTTCGTTTATGCATGTACTGAAATATCGTTGGCTGTTGTTTAACAGTACTGTCCATACTTTATTTATACATAGTACATCTAGGGCAAACATTGTTACATGTAGTCATTATGTTATATTTAAACACTTTAATTATAACATAAATTAACAAAGTTTAAAGGTATAACTTGAAGTTAATTATATGATGAAAGCTAGGTAAATGGAGATAATGTCTTATTCATGCATTTGATTATTGAATGGGTTGTGGATAAAATTACATGTTGCATAGACATCTAAAGGTATCGTGTTAAAATTATGATCGTTTAAAATCTGATTACAGATCTTTATAATATTTAGAATTTAATATATGTATGTATGTGAGGTGATAAATATGGATAAGGAGGCTGGTGTTGTTTGTATGGGTTAGTGGCTCTGTATCTTTGTATTCTTCAATTTAGATCTGATCTCCATTGTTTGTTTCAACTTTAGTTTTGGTAATTCTTTGGTCTATTTTAATTTTTAAACTATTATTATATTATTTATGTGCGCGTGTCTCTGAGCTATGTTTTATTTTGCGTTTATTTGAGCTGTATTTGTTTAACACGTAGTGGTGTCATTTTAGCGATATTTATTTAGCATTGCCATATAAGCGGGAGGTTTGGCAAGCCATAAAACAAGGTATAACCCACCATTTTTTGCTTAAAATGTCCTGTACCAAGTTAGGAATATGACAGTTGTTATAAAAAAGTTATATGTATGTTGCATTTGCGTTAGTTTTTGTTGCAGTGCGGTGTTTCTGTCCGTTGTTTTCTTTTTATAGTTGACGTGTTTCCAAAGTTTTAGTTTGAAACCCGGTTTGTTTTCTCTTACTCGATTCATTACCTTTGAACATCAGTATGCTGATGTTTCCTTTATTTTTCTATTCTTTTTTACCGTTATTCTCTATTCTGTCAACTCCATCGATAATATCGTACATGTATGTGTATTCAATTTCTGTTTGCCTAATGATTTCACGGTAAGATTGTTCGCGTTTCCATGTCTGAATGTAATTAGTTGATACATTGTCTGTAGTGTTGAAAGATCGACAGCACAAATGTCAATTAATTACACACGTGGACAGAAATTCATCAATTTGTACCAAAGGTTACCATTACATTGACAACCTGTTGACATGTACAGCTAATCAGCCGTTACATTAAACATATGCTTTTATAACGCGATTTGAAAGTTCTTACTATGATATAAATAAACTCATTATAGATACCAGGACTAAATTTTGTATATACGTCAGACTCATCAGTGACGCTCGAATCCAAAAAAAGTTAAAAAGGCCAAATAAAGTACGAAGTTGAACAGCATTGAGGACCACAATTTCTAAAAGTTTTGCCAAATACAGCTAAGGTAATCTAAAGAAAAGCCTTAATATTTAAAAAAAATCAAAATTTTTGTAAACAGTTAATTTACTGCAACAAAATTACTGCAACGTCATTTGATATTAAGCGTATCGATTATTCATCAAACGATGGAAACTATATATTCTGTTCACTAAAAATATGCAGGATAGTCTAGATGTATCCATTTGAATTTTAAATGAAATACAAAGATCAATAGCATAATATGCAGCAATGCATTGCTTTTTGGCATGCATTTATGTTCATCGCATGAATAAACTGAAACTGAAAGATAAATCAACTTGAATCTGGTAATAAGAAAAAAGTGCGAATAGGTTTGAAGGGATATTTTTTTCAGAATGTCTATTTTCACGGCTATCCATTAGCGGATGCGTACATGTTAAATATCAACAGAAGTGTCATGTGACGCGGAAAGTGACTCTGATGAGGTGTCGGATTTCAAACGCGCGTATTACTTTCGTATTAGATACTAATATGATTGGATGTATTGTTTGTAGTCCTTTATTTGATATTAAGTTAACGTGTCTGTTATTTTGGCCTGATGAATTATTGATTGATTGATTTTTTTGTTGCTTAACGTCCAGTGGCAAATGTTTCATTCGTGTTTAGAAAGATTGGATACACAAAGGGGGCGTCTCTTCATTTTCTTTTTATTGGAGATGTTTTAACACTAACTCACTCAAGGGCTAATATGTACTAACATATATACATGTTCTTCTTTTCTCAATCACAATCTTGAAGCACATTTTTTACACCTATACAATCATATATTTTATACTATATTCCATTCCCGTTTAAATGGTTTACTTTTACAAATTGTGACTTCGATGGAGAGTTAGTTGTCTCTTTGGAACTCATACTACATCTTCTTATATCTACATATTATATATGTGTACTAAATGACTACATGAGTGTTTCAAACTGTAACATTTTGTAGAATATGATAAAGCAATTTGGCTTTGGTGTATGACCTTATACATTTGCTTCATACAAATATCTCATCAGAAATAAATGACCTCTGTTGAAAATACTCATCGCGAAAAATCTTTAACGAGTTTTTCCTTAAAGTGGAGAAAGAGCTGATAATCCATTCCACAGTACTCGTACTCTTGGTTAATTTTGTTTGTGAGGGGGGATTCGTGTTGCTCGATCCTTTTGTTTTTGTGTGCCTTGTATCTTCTCTATACTTTACCTTTTTGATATGAAAAAATGTAATGTAGGGAAAAATCAATATGACGACAAGCAACAAAAGATTAGAACTGTCATAATAATAAGATTTCTGTTTAGTTAGTTTGATTATATTCTGTTTTTAAAACATGCTGGACCAACAGTAACGATCAAAACTACATGTATGTTAATTGTCTGCGATAGCCGCTTATAAGGAGAATTTGATTGCATTGACAATGACACCTCCAAAAAATCTTTAAGCAAAAAAAAATAAAAAAAATAGATATGTCATGTTTATTATTTTTTTTTAAAACGATGATTTGATAAAGAAAATAAAGATACGTACAACTACTCAGTTACTTGATGGAGACAATGAACCCTAATTGCTATTGGAAAAGAAAACACGTCATCAACTGGTTTCTATGAAAACAGCTTCTAAAAGTCTACATATAAAAGAGGAGCGAAAAATACCATAGGGACAGTCAATAATAATGACTCTTTGCGTGCTTACAAACATGGTGAATAAGATTCTATATGCTTACATGTACCAATACTGACCTTTTGAAATAACGAGATTTTCTGGCATTGACATATAATATACCGAATGAACTAATAATGTACCGAAACAGTCAACAAATGGATAGATGTCCCTACATAAGTAATACATTTAGGTAAAGTATTTTACAAATATAGATACATTATTGATATCTTTTGCTTTGGACTATTTTCTAAATGTCAACTTCATGTACAGTAACATGTGTATGACAATAATTAAATATGCAACTGTTGTAGAGAAGGTATAACAAAAATCAATTTACGTTCTAACATGACGTCCTTCAAACGCTTTGAGTACACACCCGTGGAAAAATATGAATATATTGTTTGGGCTGTTCCGATCGTACTCACACGTCATATGCTGTTTTATGAATGAGATCCCCCATGAATTATTTCTTAATTTTATTCCATAATTCTCTGTGCATTTAAACTAATTCTGGCCAGTCGTTCCTTTTTATTACACCTAATAGTGGTTACATTACGGTCGTGTAATTTCCGGCCATATTCTCGAAAAAATATTATTTGAAATGTGAAAATTAATTTTCTCAAGAGAGAGAATGAACAACCATTTTTTTTTCAAATAAAACGTGTTCTGGTAATATTACTTTATCAACGTACAGTTTCTTATTAGTATATTTAATTCACAGTTTCTCACTCATTTCCAAAGTAAATATATGCTCACATTTGTTATTGTTTTCATTGGTTGATAAATTAAGTCCACCATTGTTTTTAGAACTGTGCGATGATTCATGGGAAAGTTTAGCACGTTTCAATCTCTCTTCGTCTATGGCAATCTCAGTATATTTATAATACATAAGAAAGTTGTTGACAAGAATAGGTACCGAGAATCCAATCATAAGAAGACCAGACAGGGCAGTAAGTGAGCCAATCACATACCCCCATGCGGTCACGGGGTACATGTCGCCATAACCAACGGTTGTCATAGTGATTAGAGCCCACCAGAAACTATGCGGAATGCTTGTGAAAGTTTCTCTGTCATCAACAAAATATATTAGAGATGAAAATATCAGCATCCCCACCATTAAAAACGCAGTCATCAATAACAGCTCCTTTAAACTTGCTTTTAAAGTATAAATTAAAATCCAGAGTCCGGGAATATGCCGGACCAGACGGAAAATCCGTAGAACACGTGTAACTTTCAAAATGGCAATAATCTTGGCGGTGTCTGTTCCAGCAAGAACAGGATCAAAAGCCAATATGAGTAGCTGAACATAATCTGGCAACAAGGCAACCAAATCGATGACACCCATGACTGAACGCATATACCGTAATCGCTTCCTTGCTGTAAGAACTCGTATCAAGTATTCTATAGTAAAAAATATCATACATGCTAAGTCTATCCTTAGAAGTACAGGGTGAGGAACTTCTTCTGATTTCTCAGCCACTACATCAATTGTTGCATTCAATGTTTCATTAAACACACGTGTTACTTCAGTGTAGTAATTTGTTATACGGTTTGAAGGATGTGATTCGGCAAGAAACGATGTTATTGATAACGTAACGACCAGCAGTGATATAACGCCATACACCTACAAAAGAAAGAATATTTACAAATTATGAACGCCTAGTAAGGACCACTAAAGAGGACCACCGACGTTCGGCAGGAAAACGGACAACGGAATGCATAGAGAAGATCCCGCACAGTGGACAGGGATTGATATAATTTGCAATAACTTGTTTCCAAATCCACTATAGATACATATATTTAAACTAAACCTAGAGCGGATCACTTCAGAGGACCATCAACGTTCGGCAGGACAACTGACAACGGATTGCACAGAGAGGACCACCAACGTTCGGCAAGAAAACTGACAATCGATTTAGATTTCAGTCAAACTCAGAACCCAACAGTTTACCAGCTTGTACTACAGTCAATGAAATATTTAGCCCACTTGGCCGCCGAGGCCCGTGGTATATTGACAGGCCTTAACACAAAAACTGAACCGAATATAACTACATATATAATTATGAAAACAAATGTACAATATACATGTACAAAATCATCATTTTTTTGCCTGATCTGGTGAAGTATTCGATTAAGTGCAGTTTTAAAAGACTTTAGAAATATCTCTATACACTAGTCTTACTATTTCAGCAAAAACAAAAAACTTAAAATTTGAAAAACGTAGAAAAATATCTAATTGAAATTACAACAAAAAATATTTATTTGCTGTGAAAAACTGAACGAGAATTTCCATTCATTTTGTGGTTTTGTCGTTTCAATACCAGGATATATGATTGGTTGAGGACAAGTAAACATGCATATTAAATTAACAACATGTGAGGGGTATAAATATAGACCCTGTAGATTTCAATTAATTTTTCTTTTAAGTTTGGTAGTGTAATGATGCATGTCTTTACCACGCGTAACAGTTTAAGAAGTTGTTTACAAAATAGAATCTTAAATATGTATTTGATACTGTGCATTTATTATATAATGGTGCAACTATAAGTATCTGAACTATCAAAACGTTATAGTCTGATGAATCTTGTGTAGACGAAACGCGCGTCTGGCATATACAATTTTAATCCTGGGGTATATGATGCTGAAGTTTTCCATAGAGCAGATAATTTTGAATTTTATACATTGAAACTGTTTTATAATTTTACACATGTATACAAGATACAAAAATCTCAATTTAAAAGAATTGTAAAGTACTTCTGTTCTTTCAAACAAACAAAAACATCAATGTAAAGAGGTTACCTTTTTTCACAAATACTTCGAAACGACAATTTAAAATCATTCAAAAAAATCGAGAGTAAATTGAAGGAACTACAAGTATCTAAAAACAGTCCTATATTTAAAAACTGTTGATCTACTTTCATTTCAAATACTATTTTTGAAAAGCAACTGAGAGTAAACCTGAAGCATTCCAGAATTAGGGATATGCGAAAATTAACGAATCCAAAGTCTAGTCATTCATATGATGAGGACATATTCTTTCAATCAGTTTAATTGAGGTCTGGAGCTGGCATGTCAGGTAACTGCTAGTAGTCTGTTGTTATTTAATGTATTATTGTCATTTTGTTTGTTTATTTTCTTTCATATTCTGACATCGGACTCGGACTTCTTTTAAACTGAGCTTTACTATGCATATTATTGTACGTTTATTTTTTCTGCATTGGCTAGAGGTATTAAGGGGGGGGTATCAAAAACATGTTTGCACCTGTCCCAAGTCAGGATCCTCTGCATGCCCCTTTTTAGTCTTGTACGGTTTTTTATTTTAGTTTCTTGTGTATAATTCGGAGTTTAGTATGACGTCCATTAGTTTAGGGGCCAGCTGAAGGACGCATCCGGGTGCGGGAGTTTCTCGCTGCATTGAAGACCCATTGGTGGCTCTCGGCTATTGTCTGCTCTATGGTCGGATTGTTGTCTCTTTGACATATTCCCCATTTCCATTCTCAATTTTATTCAATTATATGTATAGGAAATGAATGCTTACTAAAGAATGTGTATTTGTATCGTATCTAGTCTATTTCCAGAAAAGATATGCTTTATTTTTTGTTAAAGTGCTTGCTTATTAAAAAAAATGAACAAAGAGACGTTCTTCAAGTCCATTGCTAAATATTCCAGTGAAATATTTATGATATTATGCTTTTAAACGTCATATTTAATTTCTTGACATTTAGAAAAATGGCACTCCATCTAAGCACGCAACCATGCAAACATCAATGTGGAAGTTACGCTTCATTGAAGAGACATGAGTGGAGGTAGCTTTTAATCATGATACATACCAAAATATATAAAACCATATAAAACTACGACAAGTTACCAAACTTTTATTGTAAAAAGTTATATCGAAAGGTTATACTTTAAAACATGTTCATGTAGGTGTACATTTTAAGTTGTAAATTACTATTTTGTTATTAGAAACATCTGTATCGAATTAGACAAACAAGATGTAGAATATTCATAAAAGCCTTCACTTTCAAGTTTGACATTTGTTTTCTTTTGGTGCATATATATTATTCTATCATTTTATATACAAACAAGCGTGTCTTAAAGCTTCCTATCTCATATTAAACATTACGAATTAAATGATAATATCCGGGTAACTATTACGGCCATTTTCTCACAATTTAAATCGGATTAATTCGGATTATACACCCGTCATTGAAGATGAAAGTAGAACACCTTCGATTTAATTTATTTAAATGTGTAATCGGATTAGATCCTGCTATCAAAGTAGACATGAAACTGCCTTCTTAATTCAAACGTCAAATTGACGAAGATTTCTGTGTCATCGCTAATTCTTATTTGTTGAGAAAACACAAAATTACATAATAATTTGCTGAACATTTATAGGTCACCAACTTAAAAAGAAAATCGGACAGTGGCATTATGATGCAAGAACTCTATAGTTTTTAACTGTTTTGGAGCTTCGTAAAAAATGCAAATACTTTCTGGGAGGAAGTGAGGTGCAGGTATCTTGTCAGAAACTATTTACCCCCCCCCCCTTTTTTTTTATAACTATGAAGTAAATACATAATAATCCAAAAACATGCGTTAAAGGCGAACAGTTTTCTTTTGTTTTTAAATGTGTGTATACTAGTATACTTAAAAGATTCTAGGGGTTTATTTTAAGGAGTCGGTATACAGGAATATAAACACAACAGAAGAAATATTTCATTCAAACTGAGTCTGGTGGACCCTTTATGTCAAATGTGAAACGCACCGAGTTCAAAACTATGTTCAAGTACTACATGTACTATAGGTCATGTGATCAGCTATCTTACCTTTGCCATAAGGCAAGAATCTGGTTGGTTCAGAACAAAAGACACTTTTGTCCGAAAGCTATCTATCTTAGAAGTGTTTTTAGAATTGTTGTCCTCTTGTGATAAAATAAAGCTGCCTTTTCGGTCATGTTCAAGTTGGTTAAGCGCCTCAAGAGTTTTGTTGTATGAATTATAATTCATGCTGCAGCATCTTTCTATTAGTCCTTCCGGTATCCCCCAGAATGCAAGTTCATTTTTGATGGCTGGACCACATATATACGTCGGTAAATGGAGTTCGCCGCTACGTAAATAGTTCAAAACAACCTGCAATTATAAATCTGCACTTATGCCAAGGTTGTACTGTAGTTTTTATATGTGTCAGAATATTGAATTTCTCGGTTTTTAAAAAAAATATAAACGATTTTTTTTTTTTTTAAATATAAAAGATTTGTTTTTTTAAAGATAGTTTCACAATGCTGGTGAAATAATTTATAGGTCACCAATTTAAAAAGAAAATCGGACAGTGACATTATGATATGCATAACTCTATAGTATTGACTGTTTGGCAGTTTCGTAAAAATGCAAATACTTTCTGGGAGGAAGTCAGCATGAATGTATCTTGCCAGGGACTATCCCCCCCCCCCCCCCCCCCACCCCTACCCCCGCTTTTTTGTGATATCGCTAAAATTTATTAAACATATTTTTCATATGTTGTTGCGAAATTTCGTCAATGTTGGTGGTCGTACAAATCTACATGTACGTGACCTGTATAGTGCTTATATCGACGTCACTTGAACTTTGGTTGATAGTTGTCTCATTGCAATCATATATCACATCTCCTTATTTTTTTTTTATATAATGATGAAGGTAATCATATACTCTTGTTTACAGCTAATGGACTATGTCATGTAAAGGATATAAAAAGTAACGGTAGATAATATGTTTTCTAATAAATAAACTTTTATTAGGTAATTGACCAGTTGACCTCCAAAAACGCATTGTCACTGTCAATGATTAACGATCATATCATACTGAATGTATATGGTTTACTATTTCTTCGGGGTATTTGTTTGAAAATATTTTTTTTTCAATTGTTAATTTGCATTTGTCAATTAACTGCGAAGTACAATATAGGTAGATAGAACAACGGTCGATCAATTCCGGAAAACAAACGTTGGATCCGAAAATAACCATTTTGAGCTATAATACAATAAAAAGACAAAACTAATTAAGGTGGTACCAAACAATTTAACTTAAATTAATTTGGCTCGTTTAATTTTCATAAAATTTTGACAAAGTATTTTCTTTGACCCTTTGACAAAAATACAAAAATTTCAAAAAATTTGAACCAACCGTTTTATCAGAAAAATTACACTGGTTATATAGCAGTTTGACAAACACTTATTTTGATCATTGATAAGCTTAATATTCCCTTTACAACACAACATAATTAAAACGTTTAGCTGATTTTACAGAATTATCTCCCTGTAGTGTTAGGTACCACCTTAAGATACCGACCTCCGAGAAAAAACAAAAAAACGAACGGAAAGTCCGTAATGAAATGGCAAAATCAAAAGCTCAAACACATCAAACGAATAGATAACAACTGTCATATTCCTGACTTTGTACAGGTATTTTACTTATGTAGAGAATGGTGAATTAAACCTGGTTTTGTTGCTAAACTTGTCACTTGTATGAAAGTCGCATAAAACGCCACGAATGTAAATACATTGCAATGAGCTTAAACATTATGTACCGTCGTATACGGTATGTTATTTTCAAAGTCATCTGGTCTCTTGATTTCGCATTGGTAATCATATTGCATGTTCTTATTTGTATATAAAATAACTTAGAAGGTACTGATTGTACTGCACTTGATGCATCTTCATTGACGCTCGCGGCCAACTTGTTTTAAAATACAAACCCAATACAAACGTCGAGGAGCGTTAAAACCGAAAAAAGGAACATAAGTTAGTCGAACCCGGTAAAAAAATTCACATATTTGTGCGAGAGAGATGGAAATGTCAATGACGTCTAAAAGCCTTTTTTTCTGATTAAATAAATTGAAAATTTAGAGAGATAGAGATAAAGGAATTATTGGTTATGTTACCTTAAATGTGTCCGGGTCTCTATCAAAGAAATAATCTTTGAATTCTGGTCTGTAATGCTTTAACAAAAACTCCTTTTTTGCAAGCGAACTTTTTGGTTGTTTGAACAGAGTAGAATGGTATGTCTCAAATTTCACTCCGCCGATGTTAAATATCAGTGTTTCTGGAGAAATTCCTACATTCACTGAAATCTTTGCGCCACCATTTGTAATTTTAGCGCCAGGCAATAGCGCATGTAATGGACTGATATTTTCACATTTTCCTTTTTTCTTCATTTTCTTTCTTTGAAATGCACTAGAAGAAGGATTTATTATTCCACTGAAAAACGACATTTTTTTATAATTAAATAAAAACAAAGTGAGACCCTCTTTTAAATGGTAATCTGAAATACAATCAGGACATTTCCCCTCTCAAAAAAATATTATATAAGGGGGGGAGATTAAGATAACCCCCAGAGGACAATTTGTCACATTTATAATTAATGTCTTTAAATGAGGGATTAAAATAATTTAAAATAATTAAATCAAAGCGCATACCTCTATTGTTAGACGCTTACCTGTAGAGATAGACGGGAACATATAGTACAGGAAAATGTAAAAAGTGACAAACTGTCTATAGGTTATATACAGGTAATGACAGAGACCTTATTTATAAATAAATGTTGGGGGTTGTTTGGAATGTGATGGTTCAATTGAACGTATTATAAATATTGGATGAAAATTGTTCAAAATATTCATTTCCCACGTGGCTTAACCCTGAAAATTGTAATATTCATATTTTTCTTTTTACACTAAAATAAATTGAATTGAAAGTTACTGGTTTGTGACACATTTCTTTTTTTTCATGGCGAGTTGACAAAGTAAACTTTATCTCTCCTCTTCTTCATTTAACCTTTTTTTCAAAATTCAACCGTTATCCGGTATTTACAAGAGGGTCTGACAGGGAATTTGGACTACAAAAACTTGTGGGAAATGCGCAGAATGAATTACAAAAAAATAAGAATAGAGAAAAATAGAGGAAGACCAAACGGAATGCAAATTAAAAATATAAAGAATATAGAAAATTCCCCCCCCCCTAAAAAAAAAAAGAATACAGAAATGAAAGATCATGAAAAAGACCAATAGAAACAACTCTGTTTATATTCGTCACTATAGTTGGTTTCGTAAATTCTCATCATAAAATTCAGTTAAAATGGCAAAAAATATTTTTCTCACAGAAAAAACATTACACATCTACATTACTTCGTGTTTTGTGGACTGCTGTTTGTCTAACTAATGGTCGATTTCCCATAGCATTGCACGTTTGTTTCCGACTTTTGGGTATTTTCCCACCTCTATCGTTTGGTTTTAATGAAGATGAAAATTGTACCATTTTGGAATTTTTTGCTTTAGCGGCAAATAGTGTTCAGATGTTGTGTCTGAAACTAACATAGGAAGACCTACCAATTGAGTATACCTTAATCCATAAAGTTGCAATAATGGTGTTTTTTCACGCATTACAGTTTGTAAAACTTCACAAATGTCTGAATTTAGGTCTTTTGCATGCGTATACACACTTTATTGTTGATTAACTTTTTATGCGAACAAGTTAAATCACATACAAGTGTATTCCCTTGTTACTATTTAAAAAAATATTTCTATAAAAATGGCATCGCGTACACGTATGTATGATTTAGACATTCAAATTTTAAGTGTTTTTTTTTTTCTATGATTTTCGAAAGCAAAAAGTAAAAAAGAAAACAAATACATACGCGCATGAACAAGTATACTATTAGGTAGGGAATAGGTTCATTAAACAGTAACAAAACTACAGAAAATACTGGTAATCAAAAAGGTTAAGGGATGATGTGCATGTAATATGCCAAGCTCTAAATTGTCTTATATCGCATTAACCAGAATGATTTTTAACCGCTTCAGATGATCTGAACTAATTTTACTCTATTAAGGAGACTTATAAACTTACGGAATGTCAACTCATGCCATTGCAATGTGTGTGATTCGTATTTATTTTTGTGTTGACTGTATCTTTGAAACAAGTGCTACTTATTTACTTCCGTTCTTGTTGTGTCTATTCTGTTTTCTTAGTATTTTATAAGTTGTGATAGGTTTTTTTTTCTGAGCACGAAATATATGACTGTTTAATGTCTTTTTAATATTAGTATCACCGGTGTCAGTATTGTGTATTTTTGCTGTGTAAATGTATGTACTTGTCGGTTATAAGATTTAAAAGAGCTTTTGCTTTTGTTTTTGGCACGCCGATTTTATTTAAAGCTTCTGGTTAGATTTGAATTTTGTCGTGATATCGGTATCCACTGCTAAACGTTGGTGGTACTCACCATCCTTGCCAGTGAGAAATTGGACACTGAGAGGGATGCATTCTCCGAGTTAGATACATGTATACATGGTCAATTTGACTCTTAATAACGTTACAAATATCTTAACGCATTAATTTAATTACAAAACAGCATAGTCATAATCACAATATTTCATTAATCAGTAACTTTGCCTTTTTTTTTTGGGGGGGGGGGATTGAAAAATTCATTAAAAAATTAAATATAATTTTCTGTCGAAATAAGTCCTATAGTACAGTCAATTCTGTTATGATATGTTATATTTTTATCTTGCACGGGAACATAATTTATAACTAAGAAAACAAAAGGTACATCTATAATGTGGCAGGATTAAACATGTTAATGGGTACCCAAACCTCCTTTAACCTGGGACAGTTGTGTAACAAAACAAAATTAGAACAAACTAAAAAAATCAATTGAAAAAGGTTGATCTCATCATGATCAGATGGATACATATATAAAAACATCTTATAATAAACACCCAGTGGACGTGGTCGGGTATTCTACATCCCAACACCAAAACAGCAGTACTGAGAGTACTCACATTAACTCAACACATACGTTTAGACTTCAAAAGACTTACCAGTTACCCACGCATCAAAATAATTAGAAAGCCCGAATAAAATAGGAAGTCAAAGAGCATTATGGTCACTGGACCCAAAATTCCGATTACTACCTTGACCAAAAAGTTTAACCTGAAGCATGGCAGATGGAGAGACGAACGGACGGCCAGACTCACATGCATGTACCGAAAAATATAATGTCCCACTTTGTCCCTTAAGCAGGGTATCAAAACAATTCAGGAATAACCATACTAGTTTTGAACATACTTTGTGAGTCAAAAGCGATGATTTCATCTTCCCGATTGTAAACTCTCCATTTCTATGTAGCAATATTCCAGCAGCGCCTGCACACACAACATATATCTCCAAATTGACACCATATTTTCGAGCTTGCATTTCCTTTATTGGTTTTCTTGATAGAGGGTTGCTGCTCACAAGGAATCTTTTAAACCAAGAGTTCCAAATAGTGAAAACAAAATCATCGCTTTGCAAGTTTTAAGGACGCCATTATGAGTTGGTTGACCGTTAACCTAGTAATATCGGATATGTTCAATGTCGAAACTTCAATAATATTCCCTTTCTACGAATGTGATCTACCGAATTATACAATTTACTAGTTTTGTAATGAAATGAACAATACTATGGGTGCCACATGTGGAGCAGGATCTGCTTACCCTTCTGGGGCACCTACGATCACCCCCAGGTTTTAGTGGGTTTCATATTGTTTAGTCTTTAGTTTTCTATGTTGTGTCTTGTATACTATTGTTAGTCTATCTTCTTTCATTTTTTTAGCCATAACGTTGTTAGTTTTTTTTTCGATCTATGAGTTTGAATGTCCTTCTGGTATCTTTCTTACCTCCTTAGCGATGATTTCATATGGACATTGTTCAAGAACTTGTTGACTTGAAGCAGATGACGACATCCAAACTGTATATTACAATGTACTGTTAGATAAAAAGCCATATCACCGAGTAATCACATAGACTATAATTCTAAAATCTCCTTACTCATTTATTTTTGTTAACGTTGGACAGATTTTTTGATTATATGCTCACAACTTTTCTTTTAAATATTCCTTAAAGATCCCTTATTGTATTGCATGGGATTTCTCCCGGAAGTATAAATCCATATTACCCATATGAACTGCATTAACATTGGAAGATAATTTACTTTTCTATAAATTATAAATACTTTATTTTTGCACAATTGTGTTATTTACACATAGTTTGTAATAATCACAACTAAACAAACTGAACATGCTTTAGTTCTTTTGGAACAAAATGAACTGATTCTGTAGAAGTTGAAGTAGAAGTAGAACATTCGGAACTCTCTTCCACATCAAAGCCATATTGATCGGAATGTGTGCTGCTGTTGTTGTCCGAAAGAAAAGAGGCATATGGCAGATTATTGAAAGTGCTACATTCTTCGTTATATAATCTTTCATCGAAAGTCGATTTTTGTTCTTTTCTCTCTATAGCCTTGTGTCTCCAACGACAGGCCATAACACCAAAGTAGATTGTCAGGAGAAGCAAAACAAGCATAACTACTAAACACACAATAAAGACTGATCTCTCCATACATATTGTTTTCTCTGAGTCGTTACCTACAAAGAATATAAAACACATAGGTGTAATATATATTTATGAATGATAAAATAAGAAGATGTGGTAGGGTTACCAATGTTACAACTAAGATAAAAAATTTTTTTATCGTAACACAATATAGAAAACAAAATGCTTAGCAACATGAAACACGCCAATAACAAAAAGATACAAGGGAATGGGGTATGATTGTGAATGAGACAATTGTTCCTCAAAGTTCAAATTAATTGTATATAAGCAATTAGAGGCAACCCTACGGCCTTAACCAATGAGAAAACCCATACCGTATAGTTGGTTATACAGTCAATTATAGTTGAAAGAGGACTGCATAAATTTTTTAAATTCGAAATTTTAAAACAATTGCATATTACAGTACCGAGAATAAACTCAAGCCGAATTCAATTTGGACATGATAAATCCAGATAAATCTCTGACTTCATAGTACTACTTGTAGTATACGAGTTGAAATTCTCATGTGTGTGTGTATTCATGATATTGGAGAATGTCAGTCAATAACATTTCTATACACTGGCTAAATCTTAATTTAGCACTGATTTAGGAGACCTTGAGATTCCACACTATATATCACCTATACATTAGCAGGGTCATAATAGTACTTATGGAGGATCCAGAAATTCTATAAATCTGCCGCACTGAAATAATCAACTAAATTTTTCCCACAAAAAGGGGGCTGGCACCCTTAGCCCCACTCCCCCTAATTCTATCACTTAGTATAATGGTCCCTGATATTATTCACCTTCTATTTTGACACCGTCGTCAACAGATATCATGAGTGCTGAGCTTACAAGTAGCTGGTCATATGTTACGTTGGCGTGCTTACCATATCCTCTCCTTTTTCGTCCGTAACCACCAGTTCTGTTTGGACAATGCGTCTGTAAAAATACAAGTCTATGTAACGTTATGTGATCTTATCATTGAAAGCAAAGAGAGAGATCTTGTAAACTTAGTTTGCTGTTCATCTAAAAACTGTAATCATAATGATTAATCAATCAATGAGACAACAACTCAACGACAAAAAACAAAAACAAACAAAAAGTATTACTTTATATGTACGTGGGCAAGTATTTTATGTATTTATGTGTGCAAGGTCAAGTTGTTTACAAACACTGAAGTGTCAATTCTTTTAAATATTTTTAAAAACGAAACCACAATAAGCATATACTAATATGTAAATTTTGCATGCCTTACATATGTGTACATACACTGCATGTGTTTTACAGTGCATACATATGGATAAAAAGTATAGTATCAGAATCAGTCTATGTGAGACTGTCAAAAAAAGTTTTTTTCAATATTGAAACTTCAATGCATAAAACTATTCAAAATACAAGACATTTACGAAAATGTTATAGTTAAACATCCAATGGCCTTCTAAGTGCAAATGTGTACATACCGTTATACATGACTTTAAACAGATGTCTAAGGTACAAGAGAACTGTAAGGACAGTATACTTCCGGTTTGTTCCGTTGGTACGAAGGCTCTGAATGTACTAGTTATGAAGCCTACTCTTGGTTTGGAGAAAGAAGGAAACAAGTCTGTGTCTACTGAACAGCTGTAATAGAATTGTGTACTAAGTAAATGTCACATGAATGTAAATGTTGATGTATATATATATATACAAATGTAAAAGTAAATGTAAATTTAATGTACATGTTACGTAATGTAATTGTAATGAACATGTAAATGTAATGTACATGTTAATGTAATGTACATGTAATGTACTTGTAAATGTAATGTACATGTAATGTACTTGTAAATGTAATGTACTTGTAAATGTAATGTACTTGTAAATGTAATGTACATGTAAATGTTATATACATGTTAATGTTATATACATGTTAATGTTATGTACATGTAAATGTAATGTACATGTGAATGTAATGTAAAGGTAAATGTAATGTACAGGTAAATGTTATGTACCTGTAAAGTATATGTACCTGTAATGACATGTACCAGTAAAGTACATGTAAATGTAATGTACATGTAATGTAGATATACATGTACATGTAATGTGGATGTACATGTAAATGTAATGTACATGTGAATGTAATGTACATGTAAATGTTATGTACATGTTAATGTAATGTACATGTAAATGTGATGTACATGTAATGTAATGTACATGTAGATGTAATTTACATGTAATGTACATGTAAATGGACATGTAATGGACATGTAAATGTAATGTAATGTACATGTATGTACATTTAAATGTAATGTTAATGTAATGTAAATGTAAATGTATTGTAATTTAAATGTAATGTAATGCTAACTAATTCTATTAATAAATTATGAAATTCCCCATCGCATTTACTTGTGCGATTTTTTAAGAATTAACATTAAGAAAATCATCATATAGATACCAGGATTAAAATATATTCAACAAGCGACTCATCAGAGACATTTGAATTCTTAAAGGTTCAAAAGGCCATATAAAGTATGCGAATTTATTTTAATTTATTGCGATACTCAAGGAGTCGCCTTTGCACTAATTTCTGAATTTACAATAATGTATATAAAATTGAGAATGAAAATGGGGAATGTGTTAAAGAGACAACAACCCGACCATAGAACAGACAACAGCAGAAGATCACCAATAGGTCTTCAATGCAGCAAGAAATTACCACACCCGGAGGCGTCCTTCTCAGCTGGCCCCTTAACAAATATGAATATCAGTTCAGTGATAATGAAGGCCATACTAAACTCCAATTTATACACAAGAAATTAAAATTGAAAGTAAAACATGATAACAAAGGCCAGAGGCTTCTGACTTGGGACAGGCGCAAAAATGCAGCGGGGTTAAACATGTTTATGAGATCTCATCCCTCCACTTATACCTCTAGCCAATGTAGAAAAGTAAACCCATAACAATACGCACATTACAATTCAGTTCAAGAGAAGTCCGAGTCTGATATCAGAAGATGTAACAAAAGAACATAAACAAAATGACAATAATACATAAATAACAACAGACTACTGGCAGTTAACTGACATGCCAGCTCCAGACTTCAATTAAACTGACTGAAAGATTATGTCGTCATCATATGAATATCAGGCATAATCCCTCCCGTTAGGGGTTTAGTATACCATCATAACATATATAAGAAGAACATAACCCGTGTCATGCCAACAGCTGGTTTTTAAATAAATGTGTTTAGTTCCTAAGCAAAGACCCTATAAGTGAATAAATATTAAAGCCAAAATATGCAATCTTTAATGACCTGACAACAGTATCGTAACTATATCCCTTCTTAAAAAGTCTATTTGAAGGTTTTGTAAGCTTCTGAGGTAGACATTTTTGTGCACTATAAATAATATTACCATAAAAGATTGGATGTGAAATACCTGAACGTTTAAGAATTTAAGAAGTCTGCATGTTGCGCTATATTTACGAATGATGTCTTTGTACCGATGATAAAATTTAGTAAAAGTTTTGACTAGTTTGTGATATCGAAAACCCTGGTGTAATAATTTTTTAGTAATACATAAATTCCTCTCTAAAACGTTGTTACATACACGAGCGAATCGTACAAGTTTAGATATATAAATACCGTCAAATGGTGACAAGGGAACGTCACCATCTAAAAATGGACAATTACCGATAGGAAATGAAAAATCATCTCTTTTATTATAAATTTAAGTATTAAGCTTTCCGTTAATGATATAGATATCAAGATCGAGGAAAGGGCAGTGGTCATTGTTAGTATTAGCTTTATTTAAAATAAGTTCAACAGGATAAATTTCTTTAGTATACATGCTGAAGTCGTTATTATTAAGAGCCAATATATCATCAAAATATCTAAAAGTATTATTAAATTTTTGTATCAGATGTTGTTTCAATGGGTCATCTATCTATACACAAAATGACATATATTGTACATGTATTACTTTGGTGTTTAAATTTAATGAAAATAATATAAAACTGAAAAGGACAAGTAACTTAATCAATGTTTGACTCAAGTCGTGTTACTAATTAGTTAACCGACAAAAGCCAGTATGAAAATGCTGTTTGACGCCAGAAAAGAATCCATCTTCCTTTTAAAGAGAACGGAAACTCTTGATACAGATTTGAATATTGTAATTGTGGTCTACAAAAATACAAGCCTGACAAGAGTTGTTGAATACAAAACATACCCTCTATCGACTATGGTAATAGTAGATGCTGTACATGTGCTGGCTTTAATGTCAAAGTCACCTACAAAAAGTACATTATATATCATTCTAAAGTTTTTTCATGAAAAAAAGGTGTAAGATACCGAGAACATTTAAAGCTCATAAATCGAAGTAAAACTGATAATACCATTTCAAAACACAAAACAGGATGAAAGACAGCAAGGCTAAAATACTAGGCTATATAAACTATACCAAGAGTGTCCCGAGTGTTCCGGATGGGCCTAATGGTCAGTTGTGGTAGTGAGGGAAGAGTGGAACAAGCCCCGATAAGGTTGACTGTGTCCAATCATAGAGGAAGATTCGCCATTTATCTTTTGTTATCCGAAACAAAAAGGATTCACCATACAATGCTCGTAAAAAGAAGACAAAGCTTTTTGATATTGATTCAAAATACTAAGAATTTAAATATGAGAAGGCTCACCACATTTGATATCTTTGTCTTTTAGCCTCTTTATAAAAGTTATTATGTCACCCAGTTTCAAACGCATTGATTTTAACATCTTTCGAAAATAACATTAAAAATGAAATTATTATATCAAAATTTACAGAATATATCATATAAGACATACACAAAGTTTGAACAATACCTTTATACTGGTCAAACAGCTCTATATTGAGAGTTATAGAATCTGTAAGTTGAACCATTTTTCCTCGTACGTCATTTCCGTTACTTAGAAGTGTCATGTATGCTGCAGGTTTAGTTGTTACTGTTTGAAGTGTGTCATCTTGTCCAGGTCTGTAGTGTCAATGTTTTAGTGATGAGAAAACAAATATATTTATACAGAAAAAAGGCAGAGTACACTCGCTTTAATGAAATAAAATATGTGTATGCCAGAAACACAAAATGTAGTGTGTATATTTTTGCTTCGTACATCATTTCCGTTACATAGAAGCATGTCGTATGTATTTCAGAAGAAAAAAAAAACCAGAAAGAATGTCGGTCGAGACGAAGTAATAAAACGCCCTTTCAGTCATACTGTCTTTTGGTACATTGTATGTGTTATATTTTTTGTTCAAATTATTGGATACAGTGCGTTTGGAAATGCCATTTGAATGTCACTACCTGAGAAAAAAGCAACATGATTGGTCATTCAGTTGAACACTGAATCAATCGATAGGGGTGAATGAGTTCTTACAGTCTGTTTTAAATTAAGTTTAAATACTTTTCAGCTTCACGGTCGTGTTTCAGTTATTTCCGCTCAAATACAACTTGTTTCCATACCGTTAAGACGATTTTCCCAATCATACTTAGTCTAATACTAGTATACAGTTTTGTTGAAAATTTGTTATCTGTCATATTACTATAATTTCAATTATTTACGCGCAGCCGACAAAATGCTCTCTAAAATTAATAGTAGTTGTTCTACTACATTTGAATCGATATATTATCTTTGAACTTCGCTACCCAATAATTTCTCACTCTGTGCTTGCCAATAAGGGTTGAAGGTTCTATCAAAGATTTGCTGATCTTTCGATAGACGTATGGATGCTTATCAATGTTGTTTGAATTTATACCTACACAATATTTAAGCCGGCCTGTACATTAATGTCACTTAAATCAGCTATACAATTAATCGGTATAATTTTATCATCCCCAGTCTGGTACAAAGATTTCCTCTGGATAACAATCCTAAACGCTCTTCCCTGTTAAATATACATTTCAATAATATATTTTATATGACCTACCAAACTAGACTTATCACTGGGTTGTACAAACATACGCAACACGATGGGTGCCACATGTAGAGCATGATCTTCTTACCCTTCCGGAGTACCTGGATCACCGAAGTGTTTTTGGTTAGGTCTGTGCTGGTTAGTCTTTAGTTGTCTATGTTGTGGTTTGTGTACTGTTGTTTGACTGATGGTCTTTTTCTTTTTTTTTGGCCATGACGTTGTCGGTTCATTTTCGACTTGTGAATTTGGAATATTTCTCTCTTTCAATAATAAGAGATACACTGGTTATTATAGTCAAGAATAAAAAAGATATTTTTTTAAGGAGAATATACATTTGCAATTGGTTTTACTGGCTAATGAAGGCCGTACGTTGACTTACAGTCCATGTAATTTGGAAGCTTGTGTATATTAGTCTCATGGGTAAGGCTTAAATTAAAATATTGTTTGTTTGCCCTTTACCGACCGACCCTATCAATTCGTTCCGCCTGAAAATCTTTTATTTGTATTTACCAGCAAGATTTTATTTTATTTTATTTTTTCGTTCCTACCAAAAATCTTATATTTGTATTTCCCGCTCAAAACTTTTTTACCGGAATCCTCGGGTTTTATCTTTACGTATAAGGTCCAGTCCGTTTGGTATCACCTGAGCGTTTGACATGAACACTTGCATTTGAAGTTTCAAAGCATTTGTTTGAAATCGATGTTGAACGCTTTCTGAAATCATGATATGAAGTACGTTACTCTGTACCTTTAAACTTAAAGAGCAGGGTTCATTTACAAAAAAGTTCGTTTGATACAAAAGTATTTACGTGTGTACAAACTAATTTGTAAACGGACGTTGTATTCTATGTAGGGATGGCCTTTTGTGATCCGCATATCAGAATGATTATTTAACGATGCCGCTAAATTATTTATATCTGACATGAACCAAAAGTGACAAAACCCTGTAAAGTGGAGAATATCTGGCAGTAAAATCGCCAAGTTTTCCATACAGATCATTTATAAATGTGATGCAAAATACGTGACAATTGAGTTTTAAGTCTTAAAGCATTTTTATTGGAAAAAAAGGCACACACGAAATTTGTAACACTCTAGGGACTTTTTCTACTAGTAATTTATGTCTGCCCGGACATTATCTTACCAGTACAAAGTTATCTCTTATATATTTTTTTTTCAAAACTAATAGTCCCAGCGGAAAACTTATTTGCAAAAACAAACGGACAAAAAAATGACATTATGCAGATTTTGTATCTATAAAATAAAATATTTTACCTACCTGCCTACCCATGACAAATAATATACCGAGCCAAGTTATTTTTTTGGGGAAAAAAATAAAATATTTTACCTACCTAAATACCCTGTTTCAAAACATAGGGTCGGAAAAGGGCAAACAAACAATATTTTAATTTAGGCCTAACCCTATCACATCTGCTTATTTTATTTTTCCTATTCCTGTCATAGAAAACTAAATTTACTGCTTCCAGAATGTCAAAGTACGATCGTTCTGAATATTAATGAAAGACTTGCAACTGGACATTGAATATAAAAAAAATCAACCAACCTCATTATCTAGTACTGCAGTCACACAAGGCCACGATCGCATTTCGATCTAAGAACATAATGAAAAGATCGTTGGGACAGCGTAGCGAAAGTGCGATTCTAGTCGAGGAGCAGCCCTACGATCTCACAGCGACTTTACTTCGACCATCACGTTCTTACCGAAAACCAAACACGCTTCCACTATGACTATACCACGTGTATACCACGCTTATACTACGCTGTTCAAAACCATTATACGATTTCAGTACGCCCATGCCATCCTAATCACGCGGTTCTTACGACCCGGCTACATGTACACGTACGTTCAAACTACGATCATCATGCTCATTGTCATTGTCATATAAAATTTATAAAAGCTCTCCAGCTTTTGTTTGTCTAGGTGTGTAATTTGGATCTCTTAACCCTTATCTCTAACGACTCAATCATTATTGACACATATATGTGTCATGCCTACTATCGTTCACTAAAGCAATGTCATTGGATCTTGATGGGAGCAGCAATAAGTTGTGATTCAGGTTGTATTGGTCGGTCCGACATCATGATTCTTTACAATCAGACTTTCCTCTGAGTCTACCTCTAACCTCACCCTTGCGTAGATATTAGTTGCTTACTGAGTTGTCTCCGAGAAACTCTACGTATCAATGAGAAATAGAAGGAATGATACAGTATTTATATGGAACACGATGTTGACGTTATTGCAGAGTGCGTAGTAAGATCGCGGTATGAACGTGGTATGATCGTGTTGCAATCGGATAAATCGTGGTATGGTCCTCGTGAGGACGTGATGGGGTTAGAAAGATCGTGATAATCGCAGTATGGTAACAGAATAAGCGTGATGAGAACGTGACAAAATCGTAGCGGGATCGTTGTAGAGGCGTAATGAGGACGCAATAGCAACGTGATTAAAACGAATTACATTTTCATGCCCCTCATCCTGCGAGCTCACCACGATCTGAATTTGTTTTAGATCGCGGTGAGCTGGGTGCGATCGTGGTCTAGTCGGACCTGGGAATTGTGGATGTACAGTATATCATGCGATATATTTTTTTTATTATTAATACACTTCAATACCGCATTCCATGTACATTCTTGAAGTATAAAAAAAAATATAAAAAAAGATGATGGGGTATGATTGCCAATGAGACAACTCTCCACAAGAGACCAAAATGACACAGAAATTAACATCTATAGGTGACCATACGGCCTTCAACTATAAGCAGGTCAGGAGTCTCCCAAGTCAAGAGTCTGTCTTGTCTATTCAACTGAAATATTTCATATTGTTTATGTCACGGACTTTTATAGCAGACTTTACAGTATGTTTATTTTTCTCATTGCTGAAGGTTGTACGGTTGTCGCCTATAATTGCTTTTATCAACTTCATTTGAACTTTCGTGGATAGTTTTCTCATTTAAAATCATACCACATTTTTCATTTCAGGGCTCTTTAAAACTGACTGTGCAATAAGGGTCTTACTCATTGTTGAAAGCCGTACGATGAACGTTAGTTGATAATTTTTGTGTCATTTGGGCTATGTGGAGAGTTGTCTCATAAAAATCATACATACCACATCTCCTTATTTTTATACACTTCCACTCATTTTTATTATAACATTGCATTTCATTACTAAACTCGCTACTTACCCATATAACGTTGCAGGATGAGAAATCAAAAGAATATGTATTATATCCCGAGAATGTTGAACGGTTACATCCGGGACCTGAACCTAGAATGTACACTATTCCACCATCTGTAGCATTATTTATAGTAATGGTTATTGTATTCCTGTTACAACTGTTTAAGACCACTGTAAATAAAATTAAAATTAAAATCACAAAAATATTGAACTCTGAGGAACAAATGACAAAATTAAAAGCTTAAACGGATCGATATCAATTATTTGAATGCATCACACATAAGCTGGCAAGCTGTCCTATGCCTGTTTTTAATTTCTCTTTTAAGGTGGTACCCAACACTTTCACTAAAATTAATTTGGCTCGTTTAATTTTCATAAAATTTTGTCGCAGTATTTACTTTGACACTTTAACAAAAACCAACCGTTTTGTCACAAAAATTACACTGGTTACGTAGCAATTTGACAAGCACCAATTTTGATCATCGAGAAGCTTAATATTCCTTTTACAACACAACGTAATTAAAACGTTAAGAAGACTTTACAGAGTTATCTCCCTGTAGTGTTAGGTACCACCTTAAGGAGCACATACTTACCTAGTATCATCATCTATCCCCCATACATAATTATTAGGAAAAAAGAAGATATAACTTCGGTTACATGTACATGTAAGAGGTCATACGTGTTATATCATTGCATGCCACAACGGACTTTAGCATCATCGATTAAGAAAAATATCGGTCCTAGATCCAATGGCATATGCTTAGACATATTACCTGAAACTTCGACTGTCCTATTTCTTGTGTTGACTTTCTGGATCGGACGATGACTGCATTCCGATAGACCCTGGCTTCCCGCATGACGGCCTAGCTAAGTTTTGATTTCGTATACTCAGTTTTTCTTTTTTTATTTGGCGTTCTTGCTTCGTATATTTTGCATGTTATCCGATATACAAATTTTAAAATTTCTTGATTTTAAAAGAACTATGCTAAAATCTGGTACTATGAAAGGGTTAGCAGTTCTTGTTCTTTTTAGTATAGTAACAACCGCTGACGTTGACATCTGAACATATGTTTTATAAGATACTTACGTTTCGGACTGAACAGATTTCCTCTTGACCAATCTAATGTTAGAGACAATACAGCAAACAAGAATATTATATCTTTCCAAACCATAACGTTCTGTACTTAAAGTCAGCTGTAAAAAAAGTAATGCAAGATTTGTGTGTGTGTGTGTTAACCATAAAGTTAAAGGACCTGTCATGAGATGACTGTTATCATGGAATATCTGTCACACATACCCAATGATATGAAATTGAGAATGAAAATAGGGAATATGTCAAAGAGACAACAACCCGACCAAAGAACTGATAACAGCCAAAGGCCACCAATAGGGCTTAAACCCAGCGTGAATATCCCGCACCCGATGGTCCACTGCCTGTATGGTAGTGTCTATACAATTTGTTTAAACAGGCCATGTACATGTATGGCCAACGCACAGAATATATATACATTGTAGCTGGAACCTAGTAACACGAGAAGCTCTCTATTTATACTCTTGTAATACTTTACGTTGGCGACGTCATTTTTATATTAATTATCTATTGGTATTTATGGATAGTAACCTTTTTTTTCATAAATGTAGTCTAGTTACAACACATTCATCGTGGGTGGACACACGAACAGACATAACTAGACTGATGGATGAATATGTCGAATGACTGGTCGATATGTAAACAACCTGGATATAAAGTTAGACTGATGAGCACGTATACAGATTGGTGAACATTTACTGTACAGAAATTGCATGTCACTAACAGACTTTTAGACAGATAGACATCACTAGTAGGTGTGTCGATAGATTGGCCATGATGCTATGAGTATAATACACATAGTCAATTGAAAATGGAAACGTGTATGGACATATATATATATAGATTGATAGAGATGTTTAAAGACTACCGAATTTGAAGACAGCCAAATGAACATTAGGGACAGACGAGTTGCCATGCAGAAATGTACTAGGATTTGTGGAAATGTGTTGCAATTATCATATAATCTTTCATGTACATGTTACTGGACGCAGACAACTACACACAAATAAAGTTCAATGTTTAAGATTCACATCATATAAATAAGTTTTAAACCGATGTCCTTTTTTCAGCATGTAAAATATATGAATGTATGGACAATTTCAGTCTATCATATAACAGTGGCCAGGAGGCATTGTTAATTACAAAATATCAATGGGTCAAAACACTTTATGAAAATTAGATCAAACTTATGCCTGCCATGGAAGTGTTAAGAATTTTATCATCCATAGCAAATATGAATAGGACGGTTTACATTTAAGACATGCGAATAAATCAAATATTTAGACTGGGTAACATATCGAGGAGGGGGGGGGGGGTAATTTTTTCGAATGCAAACGACATCTCTGCAACAAAATATAGGTGCCCAAATCCACACATTTATGGTATGTCCCCATATCATTTAAACAACGCAAATCATGTCCAACACATATCATTTTAGCATTCCATCATGGCATGAATCAATAATGTTTACAAGAAATACGAAAAATATGTGCAATAAATGGCAGTTATTTGATGCTTATATTTAGCGAAATCCATATTGTGGTAAATATATTAGCACCGGGGAAAGATGGATATATGTTAACGTATTGTCATCTTTCAGAGGGGGGAAATGGTAATCCCAGGGGGGAATAAAAATGCTTTACTCGGGAGAAAGTTAGCATGGGAAACAATTGACTATAATATATTAACATTGCGATCATTTTTAAATTCAGTGATCTTTTTTTCCATTTTATGTATAAACAGATATATAGAAATAGACAAAAAATAACGAAATATATTAAATAGTAGTTAAAATTAGAAAAACACACAAAACATACCTTCATGAAAGCCAAATATGTAATATAATGAATATTATAGTTTGTTTACACGATTTAACACGTTAAAGATTAATGATTAATAAACTTTCAAGTTTAAATGCTTCAATTGTTTCTTTTATGATAAATCATTGTGATATAAAGAGAAAGAAGATTTGAAGATTAGACAAACAAAACACAGTTTTAAATACTGATCCTTGTCTATGAAATGTCGAACATGTACATCAGTGAATGTTCGCACAATATACATGAGGGTCTGGATTGGAATCCTTATATCTGTTTTCTTTAATTTTTCATACCATTTTTCTTTTTTCTTTATCTTATTTGTCTTATGTCTATTCTTTATGTTTAACACCTCATTTTCTCTATAATATATTCTTCATATTTTAATACCCCATTTTCTCCATTCTTTATTTATTTTTTATATTTGTCTCTTATTCCTTATTTTTGTTTTATTTTTTCGGAGAAATCGTTAGAGAGATTGTGTGACGTGGATACAAACAGATTTACTAGACACTGGTTGATCTTTTACAACGAACTAAACTCCTTCTAAGAGTTTATGTCCCCCCCCCCCTTTCCAAAAAAAAAAACCCCACCCAAACAACAACAACAACAAAAAACCAAAAAAAATTTTGGCCAATTTCAACAATTTTTCAATTAATCTTGCAAATAAATGTAAGAGTAGTTAAAACTTTAAATAGCAACATAAGCTATGGTAGTGAATTGTCAGTTAGAATGACCAAACTAGATATACTAACTTTCAATAAATACTATGTACGACACCTATGTACATATAACACGGAAATATTAATCAAAAGAGACAAATATCATAGAATTGTTGGTTGTGTATTTCCTTTTTGTTTGAATCATGTGTTATAAAGGACAATTGCCATATAAAATATTTATAAAATAAAAACTAACACAACGTACAGAAACAGTATATGATACACAAAAAGTAAAATTCTGGTAATTGATTAAAACACATTTGATATGTACCACTTTCAATCATTAAAGACACGAAATTAAAAAAAAATGTTTAGCAGATATCTATGTAGGAACTCGGATGTAATGTAATTATTAATTTCCTTTTTTCTTTTTATCAAATTAACTTTTTTTTTTATTGTCAATAACTTCCTTGTGTCAGACAAACATGGGAATACGATATATTTTAAGTTTATTTCTTTTGATAACAATTTGGAATGTGCTTGTTTCATCCAAATGTTTTCGCTCTCAAAGGTAAATACAACGTTGAAATATTTTAGTTTGTAAGCCAATCGAATGATACATGCACTCTCTTACATATACTTATTACTGTCATGCAGTCATGAACCAAACATTTATATCGCACATTTTAAGATAAACGTAGTATACCTACATACATAAAGCGGCGTTTTGCATTTGCGCCGACTTTTTCTTTCATTTGCACCGATGGTGTACAGGAAGATTACGGGTATTTTTTTATTTCTTATTTATCATTATAAATCTCTTAGAAGATCCAGTTGTACACACATTATGAATCATAGTGAATAATAACATAAAATTGAGAAAGGAAACGGGGAATGTGTCGATGTATCGAGAAACTCCCGCACCCGGAAGCGTCCTTCAGCTGGCCCCTTAAAAAATATGTATACTAGTACAATGATAATGGACGTCATACTAAAATCCGAATTATACACAAGAAACTAAATTTAAAAATAATACAAGACTAACAGAGGCCAGAGGCTCCTGACTTGGGACAGGTGCAAAAATTGCGCGGGGGGGGGGGGGGGGGGGTAAACATGTTATTTGAGATCTTAAACCTCCCCCTATACCGCTAGCCAGCTCCAGACTCCAACTAAACTGATTCAAAGAGTATGTTTTCGTCATAAGAATTTCAGGCACATCACGATATAATAAACGAGACGTTTTTTCAAACACAACCATGACAGCATTTTGTCCAATCACGGAAAGGATTTTCGAGCATGCGTATTCTGTTGCCATAGTTAAGCGTCCTTAAGTTCAAAGGGCACAAACCGAAATTATACCGACTACGTCGGAAAAAAAGTCGAAGTACTTGCCATTACCATTCTCACGAGAGGTGTTTTCACCGACCCCTCCTATTACAACGAGTTGAATTTATTGATTTGCAAGCCAACAAAACAGCCTATTTTGACGATTAAAAAAGATTACAGCACGATTCCTCTTTTTAACTTGGCTTTTGGTTAAAATCGTAGCTGATGTCCCTTAAGTTCCTCCACATAATAAATAAATTAGAACTGAAAGAAATGCAGGAAAATATTAATATGTAACCTATATTAGAATTTTGGCATGGATTTTTTTTTTTACATTGCTACATGTTTATCATGTAGAGTGGAGATCACTTCTAACCTCTTATCAAATTTGTCAGAACCTGCCAGAAGAACTGTTCTAGGACAGTGTGTAGAACTGCCAGCCTGACACCTTTTAGAAAGTTCTACCCTAGAACAGTTTTAGACAGTTCTACATACATCTACCAAATCATTGGTCAGTTCCACTTCTAGAACAGTTTTGCGATTACAAATGAGTTGGTCAGTTCTACGGCTAGAATTGATTTATAAGTTTTAAGAACCCTTTGTCTTAGATATAAGGCCGTGGCTATTTTGCTCAAATAAGACCGGAAAAATAGCAAAACTCTATATAAATCGCTATTTTGCTGAACCCGGCAAAATAGCGCCAAGGAAGCAATTTTGCTGGGTTCAGCAAAATAGCGATTTATATAGAGTTTTGCTATTTTGCCGGTCTTATTTTAGATTTTTAATCAAGACAAAATGTTTAACTCCGCCATATTCTGTATGTATGTGCCTGTCCCAAGTCAAGAGCCTGTAATTCAGTGGTTGTCCTTTGTTGATGTGTTCATGACATATTTTTTTTCGTACATTTTTTGTACATAAATTAGGCCGTTAGTTTTCTCGTTTGAATTATTTTACATTTGTCATTAAGGAAGTCAGGATGACTCGTAAAACAATTTTTTTTTACCTCATTAACCAAATGCAATCCACTGTAAATAAATATGTTTAAACTAAAACTGACCATATTTGCACTTCATCGTGTAAATTTATATACACGAGGCTGCACAGTATTACAGTTATATTTTTTTGGCCAGTATGGACTGTAGTATACAAATTACACCAATATTGGAAAACAATGACTACAAAATTTTGTTTGCATCAGTTTATAATCCCAGCATGTTCTTTTTTATTCACAATATTGAATCGTAAACAAATATCAGTAGTTTTCATACCTCAGACTGACTCGTGTAACAATTTGCAGGAGTTTTCATACCTCAGACTGACTCGTGTAACAATATTTTAAGACACAATGACTTACTAAATTTTGTTCGCATCAATTGAGAGTGGTACAATGTCCTCTTTTTTATTCAAATATTGCATCATAAACAAATATCAGTAGTGTTCATACCTCCGACTACCAACATTATTTGACCGCATCATACCTTAATCTGAATTATCTGCCCTTGCATTTGAGTTGCCTTCCAATATGTAGCAAAGTTGGAAAAACATAAATCAAACAAAAGTTTTCTGTTTTTTGTAAAATACAACCATAAATATGATAAAATATGTCATTTTTTATATTGAAGTGAAAGTTCTTACACATGAATCACCTACTACTCTAAAACTTCGCACATTTTATGAAGATCTAGAACTTGTTTTCTAGTATTTCCAAATCCAAGATGGAGGAAGACACCCTATCTACCTTAATATCATGTAAATATATGGCCTCATTGTACATCAATAACATTTCTATGTCAGGACGGATCGTATGATAAAGATGACACCAATTTTGGAAAACAATGACTACCATGACTACAAAAGAGTTGTCCACATCAATTTAGAGTGCAAGTATGTCCTCTCTGTATCCATAACAATGAATCGTTACTAAAGTCATTGGTTCATGAGTTTGCTTTTTTAAACAAAACTATTTAAATGAATCATTCAAAACTCACATGACTGATTCATATACTTTAAAATGAAAAGTACATGCATGATATATTCTATTCTTTGAATGGTAAACTGTTAATATATTTTGTAGAATGATTGATTTTGCTTGCAGCCTAACGTCCAGGGGCAAATATTTCATTCATGTTCAGATCGAGTATATTTTTTCGGACGTCCCAGACTCCCAGATATCATTGATAATCGTTATTGATAAGTCTGTCTAAATTGACGAGATAGTAAAAATGTACATACTTATACAACACTTATTTCATTAATATCCCTATATATACACTGTACAGTTTTCGTTTGAACATTTGGAAAAACAGAATCTTAGATCATAAATGTAAATCCAAGGCAAAACAAGGTAATTTACGATTAAAATTCCATGTATTAAATGCATAGAGTTATATTTAGGAAGAGACTATTAAAACGGGGAACGAAGCAACGTAAACCATGATGTTTATATCCAATCATATTGTGTTAGGATGAACTGTTCTATGATAGTTTAGAACAGTTCTATGACAGATTATTCTGACAGTTCTTATGAGAGATTAGAAGTGATCTCCACTGTATTTGTATTAAAGTTTTAGTTGCATAAAATCCTTCCTAATGTTAACATGTATCCTGGCAGTATTTTGATCATACCTGTTTTTTTTTAAATATTGCAGATATATATTTGGTGTACAAAAACCATTTGAGTTATTTTGCTGTGACGATTTACAAGAGAAATTAGGAATTTGCAAAGGTACTAATTTTCTAATCCTAAATGTCACTTCTAATTCAACAAATTCTATGAAGGTATAAAACCACTAATTCATAGCCCAATTGCTTTCTATGTTAAATTCTGCAATTTTAAGCATTAGTTGCTTCTTTATCTTAAGTTCAAATAAAGTGGCAGTTATTTCATGTGAAAACTGTACCTTATCCTGACTTGTGCTGAAAATATCAACATACCGTTAATTGCATATTAGAGCGTACTGGTTCCCGGAAGTTTGATAGTACAAAAACAGGAACTTCAGTTCTGAACAACAGGCCAAATGTGCCCTCCTATCATAATTTCAGTAACTTCTTTAATATTTAAAAAAATCTTTTAACAAGGGTTCTACAGTGATCCCAAGTCACCAAGATTTCATTTGATACAAAAACTACCCAAATATATCCGCTATTGACAGAGATACAGCTATGCGTAGAAACTATATTGTTTAACATATGTACTACTTTCATGTATTGTTTTTCCGACCGGGCCTGAATTAGTGGTACTATACCTGAAATGATCAATGTAATCAAGTTATCAAATTAAATGACCTGTGCTTTTAGCATATCAAAAGGTAATGCTTGGGTTTATAGTAAACAAACAAGTATCATTTTGCATATTTCGCTAGCATAGGGAGAAATATAGATTATATCACTACAACAAGTATGTTACAATATTTTTTAACTCGAGACAGTTCTATTTTTATATTTAAGTACAGGTCCATGTAAGAATCAGGCAAATCAAATAAAAACTGATAAGTCCATATACACGGAATATGGTGAAATTTTGGGAACTTTGTAATCCATTAATAAAAGTGACAAAACCATAGTATTACATCGATGTATGCCATATTTGTCTAGAAAAAATTAGATTGAATGCATTCGCCGTCCGCATATACATAGACAATAACTGTTTAGTGTCTTTAAATATCAGCTGTATTTGTACGAGGCTAGGAAACAAGGTGTACGCGAGCTTTTAGCGAGCTACTACACCTGTTTCGAGCCGAGTACAAATACAGCTGATATTTAAAGACACTAAACAGTTATTGTCTTTATCCTGCAATTAATTCTGTATATTGTTTTTGTTTTGAAAGACACAAAAACTAACATATTTAGCATTTATTTTCGATTTGTAATCCCTTGAGGCCCGCGTAGTAATATCAAAATCACACATTACGCTGGAGACGGGTTCGCAAAAAAGAATCTCGAATGGTCAACAATAATACACCGCTCAAGGTGAATAATTATCTATTTTAAAATAACAACGAATTTCAATAGTTAAAACAAATAACAAAACATTGTCAAATTTGAAACAGAAGTGTACGAGTTGTCCTACGCTTCAGACTTGACATTCACTAAACATGCATGCTGAAATTGACATGGTTGCTTTTGTAACACAATCATACACATTCAAGTTTTGAAATCGACAATTGTCATCGTCATTGGAATGCATCTGGAATACACATTCTGAGGTCACACAGGTTAAAACAATACTCAGTCCGGCAGTGGGCGGAGCTTTAAAGCGATATCTGTATAGTATACAGATACAGCATAACGATATCTGTAGGGCTGTATCTGTATAGTAGGACACCTAATTGCAGGATAAAACAGTTTATCATATACTTAGACTAAATAACATATAAATTTTACCGTATGATAATAGCATTAAATTGACGTAAATTCCATATTTTTCGAATTGGTGCTTAGCGGGCTGATATGAAAAGTTTATCACATGCTTCGATTGTTATCACATGCCTTTCCGTAACGTTATCACATGGCATTCCGGTAATACTCGGCCAATTCCGGAATGCTACGTTTTCAGTGAAAAACATTACAAAGTAGTGTACAAAACAATTATTTGAATTCTGGAAAGTATATTGTTTAAAATAATTAAAAAAAAAAAAAAAAAAAAAAAAAGAAATATTTAATAAATGCATTTTTTAAGTTTTTCTTAAACATAATTTAGAAAGTTTCCTTAAAAGGTTGACTTTTCCAAACAATGATCATTAGGTATATTGTTGAATTATTTTTTGCCGATTCGTCCATATTAAAAATGTTTGTTTTCTCTCTCTCTGTTGAGTCATATGATAGAAAGATTTCATATTGCATGTATCAAATTTTGGGCCCGACGGCCGTGAACTTTTTTACTCTTTAAACTTCGGGAACCACATAAAAGGATCAATATGTGAATCTGTTATTTTTCTCTACCGTTGAAGCATATGATAAAAAGATCATAACATGTCATTTTTCATATCGCATGTATTATCAGCCCTCGGTCAATATCAGCCCTCGAGCCGTGCGGCTCTTGGGCTGATATTGAACCTAGGGCTGATAATACATGCGATATGAAAAATGCCATGTAATAATCTGATAGTAACGCATTGAAAGTAGGTCAACTTCGATATTGATTTTCTGTAAACAGCAGATGCCTAGCACACAATTTTTTTTATATTTGAAATCATTTGATACATATCTTCTCTTTCAATGCATAAAAATTTTTATTTGAAAAATGTTATTCACTAAAGTAAAATCATCGAAATGCGTCATTCACCGTATTGTTTATCTCCCTCGCTTGGTTACCTCTTTTAAAAAAAGACGCGTAGTCTGCACAACAACAATAACAAATGGCAGACGAATGGTCCCGCCAGACATGAAGGGCAGTATAAGTCTGTTTTAACCAATTCATATGGGGTTTAATCCTGTATGTAATCAGGATAAAAGTGACGAAAGCTCGCTGAATGTAATCAAGAAATAACGCAGCGACATTGACAGATCTGAGACTGTGTGGAGGTTGCCAGACTGTACATGAACCAGCCGTGGACAATGCCAATGAAGGAGAGTTGATTATGCATGTTATGATAGCACTGAGATGTGGTATTTTCAGGTAAATCAATATGCTGCCTCTGTCCCCACACTCTGCAAAATAAGTAATACCATTAATACCAACAAAGATAGAACAAGTGATAAAACCCATGATACACATTACATCGTGTCCTTATGCCCGGTATATTTTGTTAGGTTTCCAGTTCCAGCGGACTAACTACAGTCACAGGGTTTCTTAACTGGAGTCTTATTGCTAAATAGGCAGCACACCCATCCATCAAGCTGTTAAGGGAGCTACCATTTAATTGTTTTAGGGGGGGGGGGGTGTAGGATGAAAAATTTTGCCCTGTATTTTTTTTTAGTTGTAATCTCTGTCTTGCATTTTTTCCCCCACTCTATCATCGACATGTCTATACGGTCTTGTCAATATTAATTGGGTTATCTTTTTTTTGACTTAAATTGTCATCATGCTTTTATTTTTGCCATTTTTTTTATAATCAAAACTCCTGCCCTGCCTTTTTCGAATATCATCCTAGCTAGCCCCTTATAAAAATCAAATGAAATGGTAGCTCCTAAAAACATAAGGATTCTGGAACAATTTAGATAATGATATTCAACTTATCCAGCTAAAAAAACTATAAAAAAAAATATGATCATTGTGAGTGAACACAAACCTGAAACTAACTTCAAACTATTGAAACTGCATCCATAGACAAAGTACATGTAGTACCATATGTTCTTAGTCCTCTAAGGCTAAAAAACCTAGTCAAAACTAGGTTGGGACAAATTTCCACAATGGGTTGGAAACCTTTTAAGATTTACTTTGCAATTGAATTCATTATATATGTTTTTTTTGTATTATAAGATATAAAATGTATATAATTTATGCAACAACTTGTGGTGCTTTCGAGATGTTTAGACCATGGAACCGTTCAGCCTTTTGTTGTTTCGCTCATTCACCAAATGTTCTAGAATTGGTTGGTTCTGGCCATTGTATTTTTTACTTAAATTTTCTATCAATTTTTTGGATACAACAATAATCACTGTGCTTAAACGGCTGTGGGTAACTTAAGTTACCCACAGCCCAAGATGGAGCCGCCTTGCGTCGGTTAGATACTTTTCTTCTATAGAATAACAATACCACGAATGCATCAATTAAACAACTGAATTTAAAAGTTGTATTAATCGTTTAGGGAAACTCCTAAACTGGAAAGGTGATTAAATTCTACAAAATAAACGATCACAGCACGATTTTAAAAAACACTTAGGCTGTCCGTAACTTCAAAACAACTTGTCCGTAACTTTTTTCATCATACCAATAGAGATGTCCGTAACTTTCAAAGAATCGACATACGCGGATGTAATGTTTAAACTGATGATAGAGATTGCATCGAATACATATTCACAAAACGAAGTAGATGTCTAGTATGATATAATTCATTGTATCGATGGAAGACAAAATTGGGAAAAATATGAAAAAAATCAAGATAAATCCGCAAAACTCGGGTCTCATTTTGTATAACGTCGGGGTACCCGAATCACCTAGTTCGGAGGGTTGTTTCCGATCATAGCAGATAAACTGTTGAAACATTATTGTTCGTTTTTATTTTTGAACAAGTAGACTACAAAAGTATTTTTTACACATACATGTAGCATGTATACACTTACTTTCTGCCAGCAACGACAAGGGTAGCGTGAATCCGGGATTTTGGAGGGGAACCCAAATTGCCCAGGCATGCAGTGGATAGACTATACGAGACTTAAGTGCACAAAATTTTTCCGTCTTTTTTGAAAAAGCCAAAACACTTTTCTCTCATCCCCACAAAAACAAATCCCATCTGCATTGACAGTAAAATAAAAGGGGTGTCAGTCTGGACACACTGGGACGTTGCGCACGGTGATATTGCGGCACCCTGGCCAAGATTTACAGTAAATGGGAAAACTTTAAAAAAGTACATTTTGTATAAATGAATAAACCTAGTTTTACAGCTAGCTGCATATTTCATTTGTATGCAAGTTGCATTAAATTTGATTAAACTGAATAAAACTAAAAGACACAATAGGTAAAAGTCAGTGACATTAAAAGGAAAAGAGCAGTCAACATAGTGTATCAATTCGACATAGTATATAAAAATATAAATAACTACGTAGGACAACAGGATAATTTAATAGTCTAACAACCCCTGATAACATACAAAGAGAGAAAACAAAACATACTAGCAAACATATTCAAAAAATCATAACACTATAACTAACTGGTGGGATGTATAAATAACAAGCCGCGTCAAAGAGTATTCATCAAAATACACATAGAAAGAAACAGAGGTGAAGGTAAACCGCAAACATATAATTAAACTCAAAACATTAAAGAGTATGGAAAAGCCTTGGTCTGACAAGCGAAAAACGTCGATAAGACGCACATTAGTAAATAAAAGTTCAAACCATAACCAGGATGGAGTACCACAAACCCCACATAAAACTTCTGTGGTGTAAGTATGATGCGTTAGTAAAATCACATTTGGTGGTGAATGAGTAGTATAAACGGCCGCAAAGGTTACAAATATGATGTTAATTGTCTTCTAATTGTTGAAATTATAATTCTTAAAATTTTAAATCAAAAGTTACCCACATCTAAAAATGAAGTTACGGACAGTCTGCTTAGTTTCGATCAAAAAGTTACGGACATCTTATGCATTTTTTAAAGTTGACCTTGCGCTTCAGTGAACTCTATATTAACAAATTTATGGTAATTGATAGTCATTTCTTTATTCAATAATCCTATAAATATTTACATTCTGCATGAAAAACGCCGCAAAAGGTACATTTTGCATGAATTAAATATCAACGAGTTTAGAGTCCGCCATCTTGGGCTGTGGGTAACTTAAGTTACCCACAGCCGTTTAAGCACAGTGAATAATAGGCCAGTAATTATTTCTGGATATAAGTGTAAAGCATGTATAGAATTTTTTGATAAATTTTAAAAAGATAAGTATGATGCAGAATATGGAAAATATCACAGTCAGTATGTCAGGGCCATTTATATCTGACTATGCAGTAAATCATTTGCTCATTGCTAATCGTCTTTTACCTATTCAGTGATTTTCTTAGAGTTTAGGTGAAGGGGCCCATGTAATTTGGAATAAAGTTCGTGAAATGTTGCAATTGGCTTTGAGGAAACTATATTAATTTTGTTATTTGAAGGGCACACTGCACATTGTTACATCAGCCTGTGCAACATTCAAAGGGAGTCTAGGGTAAAGCCCCCCCCCTTTTTTAAAATTAGGTACACAATCCTGGATTCTGAGATCCCTATGTTTATATACCTTGCCGACTCTAAATAAAGCTTATTTATTTATCCCTGACCTATAATTAACCTCTAAGAGATTTGCTCTCTTGTGGAAAATTTCAT
Organism: Mytilus galloprovincialis; assembly: GCF_965363235.1. Classification (NCBI taxonomy): domain Eukaryota; kingdom Metazoa; phylum Mollusca; class Bivalvia; order Mytilida; family Mytilidae; genus Mytilus; species Mytilus galloprovincialis. The sequence goes on along the minus strand of NC_134848.1, from coordinate 44,651,043 downwards.
ACATGTAACTCTCAGTAGTCTGTGAGTTTTGGACTCATGAAAATTTGAAAAGTCTGACTCTGTAATGAGAACCCTGACTGAGTTACTTCATTTGCTATCATACCACATATAGATATAGGAAGATTTGGTGTGAGTGCCAATGAGACAACTCTCCATCAAAATAACAATTTAAAAAAGTAAACCATTATAGGTCAATGTACGGCCTTAAAGGGGGGCTTTGTCTCACACCGAACAACAAGCTATTATGCTTACAAGAAATAAGTAAAACAACAGGTAACATACAATGTATATTACAAAAAAATTGGGCTAAGTAAATATAAGATAAAAACAGAAGACAACAATATCAGAATTAGGGATGACATCAAAAGTTCAATGTAAGATAGAAAACCTAATTTATATATATATATATATATATACAAGTACACACCCGTGATATCGCGGGTCCATGACTGAATTAAAGTATATAACTATGCCTAAGCCTTATTTTAGTAATTGGGATTGTCATCTGATAAGTCATGTCGATTATAAGATACACAGTTTTCTCTGCTTTCAAATTTTTCTGTTTGAACCCGTCGACCTGGAACTTATCATTTATTGGAAATAATAATTATTTGGAAAACAAAAGGTCCTGGCTATCCAGAAATGGAGTATTTTTTAATCAACAGCATTGTCCTATATTAGTTATCTTAGAAAGTCTTGCTGATTGCTGAATAAAACTACAATAGGGAACAATTTGACAATGATTGAATTTAGTAGTGTCAGTCCTTTGATTATGACCCGTGTATATAGCAAAATTCTAAATACACCGTTTGGTGGTGCGCCTGTCAAATGCGCAACGTACAGATAAGGTAATAGGTAACAGTTAAATATACTATTGGTATCGGTATCGGATTCGACCCGGAACTTGTTAATTAGTGGCAATATTAATTATGCTGAAAACAAAAGGGTCTGGAGTGGTGTAATTTTTAATCTACACCATTGTCCTATATTAGTTATATATAGAGTTGAATTCTTTAATTTGTCGTTTTTACCCGATGACGGCTGACAAATTGGACCTCGTAATTTTAGTATTATAGATATTTTCACTGACCCTCTTACTCTCCTCTTAACTTAATTTGGGAAAAATTGATTGACCACAGGAAAGTATAAAATAATTTCAATTAAAGAAAACTTGCAGCAATTTTTACCCCCACCCAAACTATTTGAATTAAGTTTATTATCCTTCATGGATTTTTTTTATGTTTTCCCTAAGTGACAGAAGTTTAATGTTCATCTTACAGCTAATTTCTTTATGCTTGTAGAGTAAAATTTTGATTTTGAAACGTTTACCCAAGCTTTGTAATTAAGACTGACATCTTCATACAATAAATATAGGCACACTTAAACCTGTAAATATAATTGTTAAAAGCAATTGGATGTTATCTAAATTACAATTGTACAATATACAAACAAAGTAAGAAAGTCTTGCTCTACATGCATTAGGAAGTTAGCTATAATCTTTATTTTTATTAAAGCACATACAAATGTATGTTTCATGAGACATTGCTTTGGAGAAAACAACCTAGAGATATCATTTAATTTATATCTATAAAATAATATAATTATAGTTTTGGGAAAACTAAAGTAGTAAAATTGTTCACCATGTCAAAAGCCATCTAACAAGAAATTTTCTGATGAATCAGACAACACTTGAAGGGTTATTGCCATTTTTCTAAAGGAAATTTGGGTGCATTTTGTTATAACCTTGATATCATTCTAGATGTACAAATGTATCTCATAAACTTATTTTATGACCCCTGCCATAGCGGAGGGGCTTTAAGTTTAACCCTTGTTTATAAAAAAAAGAAGATGTGGTATGATTGCCAGTAAGACAACTCTCCTCAAGGGACCAAATGACACATAAAGTAACAACTATAGGTCCCAGTACAGCCTTCAACAATGAGCAAAGCCCAGACCGCACAGTCAGCTATAAAAAGCCTCGAAACGGCGATGTAAATCAATTCAAAAGAGAAAACTAACAGCCTGATAAATGAACCAATAATGAACGAAAAACAAATATGTAACACATAAACAAACGACAACCACTGTATGTCTGTACTCTAACTTTATATACAAAAAGAAGATGTGGTATGATTGCCAATGAGATAACTCGCCACAATTAAATAGACCAAAATGACACAGAAGTTAACAACTATAGATAACTTTTAGTTTGCCTAAACCTAATGTTAGTATAATTTTATACAATGCTTATTACCATTAAACACAATCAAGTTTGAATTTTGGGGGCGTCACTTTAGCCGTTCTAAAGTTATGCCCCTTTACAAATGGTAAAATTGCTAAATTTTTAGTTTTCTTCCTCTTTCTGTAGTTTGCCTTAATCTAATGTAATAAAACTTATACACAATACTTTTTAGTTATTTTGTGTATATTTAAATTGCAGAGTAATGAATATCTTATATTTCATAGGGATCAATATTCAGGGATATTGCTACTCTGAGGCCCATGCAGGAAAGTCATATTGTGATTCAAAGATGGCAAATATGCGCAAAAAGATGAAAAGTTGGGTTGCAAGTGGAAAAAAAACATTGTACCAGCAGCTGCTATAAAAACTGCCCCACATGTAACAATTACATCACCCATATTAAACAGAAAAAATTAAAGCATTGGTTAAAATAATCCATGGCATGTTGTTTGAAGCCCCATGTGTGATATTATATTAACATAATTTTTCTGTTCTGTGTATCCATCTGCTTGAATGTTTGTCTATCTGTTCCTTATTATACCCCCACACAACACAGTTGCGTAGTGTATAATGTTTTTGATCCGACTGTCAGTCCGCCAGTCCGGTTTCTTGTCGTCGCAACTCCTCTCAAACCACACAACAAACTTTCATGAAACATTTTTAGATAATAAGGACAAACTATTTAGTTGAGCATATGGACAGGAAATTACGATTTTCTATTCTTCTAGGAGTTATGCCCCTTTGAACTTATTTGCAGCAATGCACTACTTTTAACAGTTTGTCATCGCAACTCCTCTGAAATCACACAACAGAATTTTATGTTACTTTGTAGATAATAAGGACATACTATGTAGATGTGCATATCAACAGGAAATTAAGGTTCAATTTTTTTTCTAGGAATTGCGCTCCTTTGAACTTATTTGCTTTAATGTACTTCTGCAATGTGTCATTGCAACTCCTCTGAAACTACACAACAGAACTTTATGAAACTTTGTAGATAATAAGGACATACTATGCAGATGTACATATCAACAGGAAATTATGATTCAATTTTTTTTCTTGCACAATTTTGTTTTTTACTTACACTTATTATATTTCTTTAATGATAATTTGGGGACGTGGGGTATGTGATCGTGCTCACTATGGTTGTTTAATTTGGTCAAAGTTAGTTTCATTGATAGAAATTTCAAAGTTAGTTTCATCAATAGAAATTTAGTACAAATCAAATTGTATGCCAGATTAGGACCATATCATAAAAAAACTAATCAATGTTAAAACAGTTATTTTTCAGGGTAAAGGTTCTGGTCATAGTAAAAAGTCAGAATGGTTTGAAATTTAGTGCATAATTTCCTTATAATATTATCTGTCTCAATATCAAACTTTAAACTGAACCCTTGAAATAATAGTGCAAACAGCACATCATGCAAAGCAACTTTTATTTTACTTTTTTAGCTCACATGGCCCTAAGGCTTTTCTCATCACTTGGCGTCTGTTTTCGTTGTCTGTTAACTTTTACAAAAATCTTCTCTGAAACTAATTAGCCAAATTTAACCAAACTTGGCCACAATTATCATTAGGGTATTAATTTAAAAGATGTGACCAATGACCCGGCTAACTAACCAAGATGGCCACCATAGGCATAGGAAAAATAGGGTAAAATGTAAATTTAGGCTCATATCTCTGAAACTAAAGCATTTAGAGCAAATTTGACAAAGGCAAAAATGTTCATTGGGCTAAGATATATGTGTCCTTAAATCATTCAGACAAACTTTTTAGGTTGCTTCCCCTGAACTAGTAATTTTAGGGAAATTTTGTTGTTTTTGGTTATTTATTTTTCCCATCACTTTGCGTCCGTCGTCGTTAACTTTTTCAAAAATCTTCTTCTCTGAAACTACGGGGCCAAATTAAACCAAACTTGGCCACAATCATCATTGGGGTATCTAGTTTAAAAAATATGTCTGATGACCCGGCCAACCAACCAAGATTGCCGCCACGGCAAAAAATAGATCATAGGGGTAAAATTCAGTTTTTGGCTTATAACACAAAAACCAAAGCATTTAGTTATTGTTCTTTATAGTCAATTTTTAACAATTTTCATAAAATTTGTTAATTTTAACTAACATTTCCACTGAAACTACTGGGTCAAGTTAATTATAGATAGAGATAATTGTAAACAGCAAGAATTTTCAGTAAAGTAAGATGTACAAACACATCACCATCACCACAATTTTGTCATGAATCCATCTGCTTCCTTTGTTTAATATTCACATAGACCAAGGTGAGCGACACAGGCTCTTTAGAGCCTCTAGTTTGAATAATGTTATAGATAGAGATAAACTATAAACAGCAATTATGTTCAGCAAAGTAAGCTCTACAAATAAGTGAACAGGATCAAAATTGTCAATTGACTTCATTAGGAGTTATTGCCCTTTAAAGTCAAATTTTACAATTTTGCGTAAATTTTTGCAATCTTTTACAAAAGTCTTTCCTGAAACAACTGAGATAAATTTGAATAAACTTGGCCCCAAATAAACATTAGGGTATTTAGTTTTTAAAAATGTGTCCAGTGACCCTGTCTGCCTAAAACATGGCAGACATGGCTAAAAATAGAACATAGGGAAAAACTGTGGTTTTTGACTTTTCCATACATGTATCTCTGAAACTAGAGCAAAAGTATAACGGTTGCATTATTCCATGCTTGTAAATAAAAATATCATGTGAGCAACACAGGCTCTTTGGAGCCTCTAGTTTAAATTATTTTCTTTTCTTGAAAATATCATGTTGACCTATGTAGTAATGCACACAAATTTTGTTGAAGTTGAAAACATGACCTTTGAATCGGTTTATAATTCTCCTCATTATTATTTCTTTTCACAGGTGTTGCTGGATGTCAAGTCTCTGAATGTGCTAACGACACCTCATAACACAAACTGATAACACACAAGTTAAAAGGAATAAATGATTTTAATGAGTTGTGAGTTGAAGAAAATGGTATACTACTGAGGAAAGCCTACAACATCGGCAAAGACAATTTTTTTCCTAATAAATCTATAGACCAAATTGGTTTTGGTAAACGGCAGGAAAATAAAACAGAATAATGTGTGTTAATATCAGCATTTGATTTACCTGTTATGTAACTGGAAAAATCAAAACACCTAAAACAGTTGGTGCAGTTAATCTCCATGAAGGACCAGAAATAAAAACAGAAAATGGTGAAGACTCATCCAGATTATCCTCTCGTCACTCAGAAAGTTCTGATTAAATGCTGTTCTTTTGCTCAAAAGTTGGCTGTGTCATTAGATTTGCTACTTTAAATGGACTTGAAAACCATCTATTGATAGCTATATATATATATAGGAAAGCATTTTTAACAGTTGCAACAGGAAACAACCTGACACCAGTGGACCATGTTGTGCAATGAAGTGTAATTTACAACCAAAAAATAAAAAAACATCAACAAATGGGACTGAAAATGAATTTTCTACAAGTAATATGAGATGGGCTTTAAAGAAAGACAGGAGAATATCAAGATTTCCTCATTATTTTTTTATAAAAGTATTTGTCACATATTATTCAAGTACTAAGCAATCACTCTTTTGAATAGAACGTTAAGATACATATTTGATCAATGAAAACTAAGTATTATTAGAATATATGTTAAAATAATTTTGCTTGTACCATCATGACCATATAATTATTTAGTTTTTAGAAAATTAAACATTATTTTGAACAACTTATTATCTATCTTTTTTTTTATTCTTTACTTCCATTATCTCCAATTGACTTTCTTCAATGTAGTTACAACATTGAATTTAAGTTCTATATTATCGATATGCAAATAAGGGTGGTTTCACTTTAAACATGTTAGTTCAGTAGATATGTTCTGTTCTAAAGGGAAAATCATTTGTATGCAAGACCATTAACTCTTGCATATATTTACATATTGAGGAAGAAAATGGGGACACCTTTGTGCCACAGACACCTGTTTATTTTTTATTTAACTGCTTGTACCACTGAACAAATATTTTGCAGGAGTACCTGTTTATCACATCTTAAATAAAAAAAATCAATGTGGGAGACACAAAACATAGTAATTGTTTGCTCAAATTTCTTGACTAAAGTGCCGTGTGATATTTGGATCAATATATTGAGAAAACAATTTGGTTCTAAGAAATCAAATCCTTCGTTTATATCAATTCAGACCCCATTGATGCTTGCAAGGTAACAACACAATTATTGTGGACTTTGGCTCATTACTAAATGTAAATCATAACATTTTCCCACTTAGAAATAGTTCAAGCGACCCTCCTCCCCAATCATACACAAACAAGCTATATATTGTTCCACTCAATATGCAAACTATTAACCCTTTAAACCCTGGTATATCATATATATATAGGAAGTTGCATGACATAAGTGAATATTTCACCTAAATTTGATCAACATGGGGCGTAAAAATCATAAATAATAAAAAAAACCGGAAAAATTGACGATTTTGATGGTGCTGCCACCTACAACAGCGAAATATTTCCGAACTTTTTTTTGTTTCGATTTATTCTATAGGGCTTCTACTAAAAGGGAATATATAATAAAAGTGTGTATACTGTTGCTGTTTCTTAAAAAAATAAAATGAAATTAGATGAAATTTGCATTTTTCTAAAATTCATTTTGATCACATTTCCATGGTTACGGTTGCTAGGGAAGAAAATATTTGAAATCAATTTTCAATCTGTTTTCATATCACTATACATATGAACTCTATATAAAGTATATACTAGCAACAAAAAATATATTATTAAAGCAAGATAAATTACTTTAAAAACATGCTTTTTTGTAGTTTTCCTTGCTCATTTTTAGGGGCCATCAAGGGGAAATTTGAAAATGAATATTTTTAACACAAAAATTATTTTTTTTTAAAAAGAATTTCATATTCAAGTTCTAATAAGGTAAATCCATATCTAGAATATGAAATTTGATCAATTTGCCAACATGGACTTATCACTGTTTGCCTGATTCTTACATGGACCTGTACTTAAAGCGCGAGGCTTGTTATGCTGTTTAAATAATTGAAATTTAACCGTTAAGAGAGATGAAATATCATCATACACGAAATATTATGGTGGAATCTGTTCTTCTTGATTTTTATCCTTCCAGTTCAAAGATCTGCAGAAATCTGCGTTCTTTATATGTGACGACATCAGGCATGGTTGTATTTTTCATGACGTCACAATGGAAAATTCATAAGAAACCGAGAAAATTAGACGTCATACTTACATTACGACCAATCATTTACTGAGACCAGATATTTCACTAGTGCTATTATTGGATGAGCGTCACTGATGAGTCTTATGAAGACGAAACTCGCGTCTGGCGTACTAAATAGTCCGTTTAAAAATTTTGAAATTATCAAGAAACTAAAGTTACAACTTCAGAAAAGCGCTTTGGACGCAAGGAATTATTAAACGCGTTGTTTTCAATTTTTTACATCACTGGGTCGATACCGTTGCTGGTGGACTATCAGTCCCCGAGGGTATCATCAGTTCAGTAGTCAGTACTTCGGTACTGACATGATCTAACAAACTGGACTGAAATTGAGAAAGGAAATGGGGAATGTGTCAAAGCGACAACAACCCGACCATAGAGTAGACAACAGCCAAAGGCCACCAATGGGTCTTCAATGTAGCGAGAAACACCCACACCCGTAGGGATCTTTCAGCTGGCCCCTTAGAAAATATGTATACTAGTTTAGTGATAATGGACGTCATACTAAACTCCGAAATATACACAAGAAACTAAAATTAAAAACATAAAAGACTAACAAAGGCCAGAGGCTCCTGACTTGGGACAGGCGCAAAATTGCGACGGGGTTAAACATGTTATTTGAGATCTTAACCCTACTTTTGTCCGTTTTAAAATTTTTGAAATTACTAAGAAACTAAAGTTTCAAATCCCTAAGACAAAGATGACTTTTGATGAATTTGGCTATTTATTTTAGTTATTTTTGACATATAGCTCTTCAACGGTTTCGGTACTTATACATCTTTGGATTTCAAATATTTGGCTTTGAGAGTTCCTGATGAAGTTAAATCCAGAAAAGCGCTACGGACGCAAGAAAATATTAAACGTGTTATTTTTAATGTCATTTTAAATCGTTTCTCCTGATAACTCTGTTGGAGCAGTGATTGGGTAAGGAGCACACTCCTGTAAATGAAGTCAGTATAGTGTAGGTATGCACTACATTGTAGCATAACGTTTAAGTTGAGATTTGTGAACATTACGGAGCCGAGTTTGTCAAAACACAAAGCTTAATTATTCAATACTAGTATTTTGCATAAGAGTAATTTATAAAATCAATTACAGCTAAGATTCATGGTACTTGAAACTTTCATTGTAGAATGTTATCCTGGCTTTAAATCACGGAGAAAGAAATATGAGTACAGATGTATGAACTGGCGGTGTATTTGCAAGGATAATCAACGGTACATGTATATTAACTATCTATTTTCTAAACAATCCAGCTGGAATAGATAATTTCGCATGTTGTATCTTTGTTTATTTTCAAGTATACTTACAAATGTAATTGTTTAAAATTATATAGAATTGATTGGATTTAAAATGTACTATGATCAAGGTGGAAAAAGTTCAACATAATTAAAAAAATGAAATTTGTTATTCATATTATTATAAACAAAAACTTCTTATTGAAATATTTGGTAATTGTGTACTTGTGGAGTTGATTTCATTATAAAAAAAACTTCTGCTGCAACAATTCATATACACCTCCTTAAGCTTCAAAAGACTTGAAGAAAGTTGAAATAAAGCCATAGAAAAAAACCTTGTCACAGTTTGTTAGTCATTACTAATGGCTATTCAATGTTAACGTCATGATTTATTGTGTGACACAACAGTCACCGTGTATAACGCCACATGCGGGGTGTCGGCTTTGAAGCAAAGAAAAACAATCAAGGTAAGTGCAAGTATCAATATTTATTTTTATAGAATTGTTAGTACCATAGTATGAATTGCGCAGAAGGAACAGAAACATGATATATTTCCTGCAAGCAGAAGCAGACGTTTTCAATGCTCTGTTTTCTCATACACTTTTCTCTAGTTTTCCGGGTTGTAGATTTTGAGGCTTCATATACTAATTTCTGGATAAATAAAAAATCATATCATGTGTCAAACTTTGCGTCTCAAGGGGCAGAGCCATTTTTTGAAAACATTTGCTTATCGATCGACCTTTATCTGGTTCGTTGTTATTGAAACACACATACTCTGTTATTTTAATATGAATTACAAACTTAATGTATTTTATGTTGCATATATGTTTCTGTCTTTTAAGTAATGTATATTTTTAATGTTGGAAAAAGAGAAAATAGCCTTAAATAGACAAATAATGGTATATGGAGAGATGTAAAATGTTACTTATTTTTGTTTTATACCTTTTCAGTACAAAACGGTTGAAAATACACGTATATACGCAAAAAATGTGTACCCGATACATAATCAGATTATTACTTTTTAAATTAGCTTGCATAGAAAGAAATTCTAGTTAATGCTATGAACAGACCAATCTTTTATATTTCCGTGACTTTTTTCAATGTTGTTAATGCAAATGTAAATTTAAGATAAGAAATGATTTGCACATATATCTTTAATCTCAATATACCATATTTGTTTTGTATTTTTCGAGATCGTAAATGATTTGCACATATAACTTTCAGCTCAGAGTAATCGAATTTATTTTTGGAGTGAGTGCATTTTGCGGCGTGCTCGAATGTTTTTTTTTAGGAATCACATGATGAATTTGATGGAGTTTGACTGTTGGTGGCTTCATGCAAATGTTATATGGAGGCATCTACTTCTTATTACAGGAACTATATTATGTTTCGATTACTTTCGTGTAATACGAGATATGGTTCTAACAATTCTCAAAAAAAAAATTTGATTCAAACATAGCCGATAACCCGCATGTTGCGTTCTGCACTGTGACAATGCGGAAGGAATTGTTATTATTGTATGACATCAATAGTTAAATGTGTCGCAGGATCTGAAATAGCAATTCGGTTTTATGGAGAAAAAATTACATAACATGCAAAAAGTATCGAAAATCGGAAATAATAATGATTGCCAAAACATGAAGGACATAAATTATAAAAAAGTTGATCATAAAAGCTTGAATTAAAAAGGGTAATTTAAAACAAAACAGTAAAAGAAATGCATAAGAGGCGTTAAACTGATTAGCCTGATAACCTAAACATACTTACATATATTTCCCGTTTCTGAGGGGATAGGAAGACTGTTCACTCGACAAAATTCATATTCACAGGAGCTTAATATTGAGCTATGCACGAGTGATGTAGGACTATTGGATGGTCAAGTAGTCTTCATATTTCATGAAGAAAAGGGAAGGAATGTTTTGTTCCTCTGCATTTAGTTAAACTTGTGTTTCCTCAACTTTCAAAACGCTAAGTACATGAACCGCGCTTAAAGTTGAACGAGGAAGTCACGATGATACGTGATGGGGGGGGGGGGGGAAAGGGGGGGGGGTATGCTTCTTCGAGGTGAATTTGAGGTTCTGTGGAATATGGTGATTGATAGTTTCAAATAATCAAATGTTTATGAAGCTATTTAAATGGGGATACAGTGGAAACACACTTATTTCTAAGAAGGCTTATAGTATCTGAAAGCAAGTACAACTAATTATTTATAGCTGATGTAAAAATCGCAACGTCAATTTATCTGATATATTTACATATGATATAACACGGCATGCACATGTACAGTGCAGGTAGACAACACCCAACTAAACATCCTTAATATCTGTTTTTCAAAGTTACATTGAAACACAATGGTCAGAATTATTAATTCATATTTCAAACTACAAATGCGCACACCAATGGTCCACTAAGATTTGTTCGTTTGTCTTATTTTAACTTTCATGTGAAAAATATCACGCGAGAGTTAAATGGGAAAATAAATAATTGAACTATAGCAAAGAACAATCCCGACGGTATTCATATCGAATAACGATATCAAAGTTTAAACATTTCGCCACAAATCATTGTAGTTTTATAACGATTTTTTTCAACACATTCTTGAAATTTTAAAATCAAGTGTTGTACTTGCGTCAAACAATGACAACATTAGGAACTTAAATTATGTTTCATATTATGTTGAACATTTTTGATTTTAAAATATATTTGTCTACAGTTGCCACAATGAGCATGGATGTATAGACGTTAAGCCATTGTACACAGAAGTTGACAGCAAACATGGTAAAGTTAATAAATCCTTTATTTAAACTTTATTCGAAGCAACATTAAAAACAAATGTTTATGATATGTTGTCTAGTATGTTGTTTTTATATTTGTATTCTATATTATGAGGGCTTAATGAGAACACAATTGGTGTGTCTCGTCCTCAAATCTGTAAGAATACTTGTAAATTTGCAGATAACAAGACTGAAAGTTGAAGACAATTACCTGTCCAAATGATCTAGCAATTAAAATTAGGTTGATCTTATTATGCGAAAGATTGTAAATGTAAATATTGAGATGTCTCATGTATGTCCTAAAACTTTTTTCAAACATTTATTATTGTTTTCTTTTGGTTTTCATCAATTACATATTATATTTGTATCATAAAATATCTTTTGCACATGTTTAACTAAGGCACATCACTTATGACTATGACATTCTAAGTTATATTAATGTCTTCTTTATCATAGCAATATTTTTATATTATAGAGATATAAACAACTGTATATATACTTGTACCTAAATATTAAATTGTAACTTTCTAGATTTGTTCAATCCAAAGACCTTATCAGAATGTATATACGTACCTGTACCAATAGCGTTCAAAACCAAATATTGATGAGAATGTATAACTACTCAAATATATGAATAGTGATATGATAAAAAAAAGGCCTTAAGCAAATAACTAGATCAAAACAACCTTATAAATAAAGGCAACATTAGTATACCACTGTTCAAAAGTCATAAATCGATTGAGAGAAAACAAATCCGGGTCCAAACTAAAACCGAGGGAAAATATCAACTATAAGAGGAAAAAAACGAAACACCAGATACACTGGAGTACAAAAAAAAAAAAATAACGAAAATGCGACACACACATCAACTCAGGAGGCAATCTATAACATTAGACATGATTTTTTAAATCCGGAAGTTGTCTTTTATTACACTTTGATATAATGTAAAAAAATGTAAGGGTTCCACAGAATCCAGTGTCTGGTCTACTTTTGCTGTTAATCGCAGGCTCAACAAAAATGAGGGAAAAAAATGATAATATTCCTCTTGATAGTATCTTTTGATTGAAGGAAGCTTCTGTCCAAGTTTGGTAAACATCCAGGATAGTTTAAGAATCTTTTAAATGTTTTTTTTTAAACTTTAACTGCAGACTGCATGTAATGTTAACTGCAAGAAAAACTAAGTCCATTTATAAGTCATACACGGAAAAATGGAATCCAGGATAGTTTAAGAAAGTTATTAAAATTTCAAAAACTTTAACTAAAGAGTGAATATTTGTGGACGCCGCCGCCGACGACGACGACGCCGAATATAGGATCGCTATATCTCGCTTGTTCGCCAAAAGTCGAATGCTCGACAAAAAGTATTCTCTAAACACAAACATGTTAAAATCTGTATATATTCGGTATATTTATCATGAATATCGTTTAAAGTCAATACAATTCATTATGTGCGCTTTATAACCAACATGTATGTACTTTAATATGACTGCATGAGGTAAATAATTGTTGTATTCCAGACGGTTTTACACCACTGACATTGACAAATGAACAAAGTGCTCCAACACCAGTGGCGGCAACAACATCTTTAACGAATGCAAGTTTAGGTAAGTTTTCAATTTTCGCTTTAATTTTTCCTACTGATAAAGCGAACTAGATATTTGACCTCTTGATCCCATGGAATGGGCTGTCGAATCCTTATTACTAATTATACACTTTCTACACTCCGTTTATTTAATAGAAAAACCTGACGAATAATGCACAAAACCTTTTATAAGAAAAAATACAAACAAAATAACAAAAACTAATTTCAACAGTCAACTAAATGAAATAAAACACTGTTTTATGCACATTTCGTACATTTGTTTTAAATGCCTCTTGTAAAACACATTTCATTGCCTTTTGTGTACGTATATAATGTGCACGGGGCACTAGCTACGAGATATATAAAACATCAAAAGTATGATTTTTTTGTTCAATTAAGAATTGAATGCTGCTTTTTGTAAATTTATTGGGGTGTAAAAGCGTTGACCGAAGTACATTTTGTATACTAAAAATGTGCGCACGGTCAACGCTTTTACAACCCTATAAAGTTACAAAAAGAAGCATTCAATACTTATAATTACATTTTTTTAACTATAATCATGAAAACACGATTTTTATCAAGTTTTCATTTAATTTACCTGTGCACTTTATTGTGGGACCTCGTGTCATCATGAATGAGAAATGTTATTGTCTAATACAATTGTTTCAGGAATAGCACGTGATGTGCAGTTAGCCAATCAGAATAACGTATTATAATGAAACATACATCTAATGTAATCATTCATTAATGAAAGTGAAATAGTGAAATAATAATTTGCTTTTATCAGCTAAAATGGTTCAATTTTGTTAAATTTAGCTAATAAGCATTGATATTGAATTATTCACTTGCAAGTGAATTATTCGACCTCATTAAATCCGTATTCATGTGAACTTCATTTTAACCTTGTAGAAAGAGATAGAATAACGCGTGCATTGTCCGTATTCATAAAACATGTGCAAACAGAAGGAACACTGTAAGTCTGTTCTTTCATACTCATTATTTAACACTAAATAACTATTGTTTTGTAGGTATGGTAAAAACAGAAATCTTCATTTATTCGTTGTTTGGAGTCGGTACATTTTTTATTCTCTGTTTTATCATCGGTTTATGTGTATATAAAAAGTCTCACAAGGAAAACATTAACTCAAATTCAGAAACTATCCAAAATACAGGTGTTATAAATCGCATATACGAAGAATCCAATAACGTTGAACAGAACCAACTCGTCGCAAGAGAACGGGCAAGTGATAATGAATACGTAGCAATGTAGTGAGTTGTAAAATGGGTATTGGTTTTGTTTTGTGTCAAGACCTGTCATTCAAAGTCACAACTCTGGTTTCAGAGTAAAATGAATGGTGTATTTATATTTGAAATTACAACCTAGTTTGCAGCAGCTGGAAAACGTTTGTCAGGATTTGTACGAACATAATCATCCCTTTTCAGGGAATAGACAGTGCACGATTAAGTACCGGTCTTTGTAAAAATCATGCAGAAGGCGATTCATGGCATGTCACAGAAGTAATTTTTTTTGCCCTATATCATAAGAACTTTGGTAGATGGTCAAAATTCTGTCTTTATTTTCCCTGTATTATGCCCGTTGCCATGGTAACCATCAAATCAACATTTTGCCTGAATATGTGAAAAAAGACCCTTTTTGAAAATATAAAATAAGGGAATTTAAAGTCCCATAGAAATAAAGTTAATCAATACAAAGGATATGTATATTTACAGTATTGACAAACAAAACCCCAAACTATATAAAAACGTTAAAATTGTGAATTTACTAAATAGTCTGTTTCCATAGCAACCATTTAAAAATGTGTTAAAATTCGAAAATGAAAAATTTCAAAAACTTTAAAATTTTAAATCTGTTTATCTCCCAAGACCAACAATACCATGACATGTCATTGACAAATTTTGAAAGACCACATTCTATATATTCAGAAAATAAAAAGAAAGTCGTGTGTTTTTTTTTCTTTAAAAAAAAAAATTTAGTCAAAAATTGTCAATTTTCACCAAAATTCAGATTAACAATCAGATGAATAATCAAACATTTTGAACTTAAAAAGCTAAAACATTCCATTTATATGTGCAATTCTGACACACATTTGTTAATTTTAAAGGAGAATATATGATAAATGAAGATATACTTGTACAAAATGAAAAATCATCACTCTGGGTATGGTGCACCCCCCTTTTTTTTCGATTTTTTTTTTTTTTTTTTTTTTCAAAATTATAAAATTTGTTGAAAGAAATGTGGTATCTCATTGTGTTTACTTGTGAACTAAGTATTTTAAGAATTTAAGCATAACACAACTTCTACAGTTGAGGGCAGCCCTCCCTTCAATCTTATATGTAAGATTTCTCAGAAGTTTAAAAAAAAATGGTAATACGCATAACCCGTTGTCGTGTCTAAGACTGATGCTGTCAGTGAAAAAGAATAAAGTTGAATCCAAAACTTAATTACTAGTAAGTCTATGTATAAAGATAAGAGGATGTGTTGTAATTGTCAATGAGACAATTAACTCTCAACCAGAGAGAGCAAAGACATAGAAATAAACAACCACAGATCACCGTATATCCTTCAACAATGAGCATAACATGATTATCTATAAAACAAATCTTAATGAACATTTAAAAAAAAATAGCTCAGGATACTTTCTCTTTCAAAATGGCTACAAAGAAGTTACAGTAACAATTTAAGGCAACTCATTGTTGGTTTTTGAAACAGATTGATGCTTTAAAAACTTTTACCCTAGACTAAGATCTGCTAAACAAGAACACTCTCCCTGAAATGTCTGGTTGGTTTTATTTATAATTGAATTACTTTTGAAACTCTGTAAGTGTTATGTAAAGATTTTAATACAAGTATCATATTAACTTAACATTATCAATGTTCTAAGAAAATGAGGTCAGGGTAAGATGAACTATGTCAGACAGACGAAAAAAAGAGAACGGAAACGGAAAATTCAGCATTTTTTTCCATTTTTAAAGGGGCATAACTTATTGACAGTACCTGTTACACCAATAACATTCTAACTGTTCTGAATTTTATGGAAATAAGCATTGTGTATAAGTTTCAAAACATTTGGTTGTGGCAAACTTGTTAGAGAACGGAAACAAAAAAGTCAGCATTTTTTTTCCATTTGTATAAGGGTATAACTCTGGAACGGACGTACTTACAGACAAGGGTACAACTTAATGCCCCCTTTGCTACAGTGGGGGCATACAAATTCTACATGTTTTATCTGAGGAAATATATACCAACGATCTACATTAATTGTGCAAGAATTTGTCAATGTTTCTATTGTATATGGTGGAAAAGGACAGCTTGTCTATTATTTTTTTTAAAACCTAACTGAATTATTATTTGTATACCGCAGAATAATCGCGTTTTTTTATGGTTCTCAAAAATATTATCCTTGTGGCCCTGAGGAAAATTTGCTGGTCCGAACTATTGTATACTGTTTTGATTCTCAAACCTTTATGACAACCATGTGCAATGGCCATTCTTGAATTTTGCCTAATTTAATCAATTGTTATATTTACATATTTTTATGCCCCCGCAGTGGCGGAGGGGGCATTAAGGTTAACCCTTGTCCGTCCGTCAGTATGTCCCAACGTTGGTTTCTGTTCTCTATCTTTAGTTTGCCTCAACCAAATGTTATGAAACCTAATCACATTGCTTATTACCATAAAACAAGACTAAGTTTGGTGGTGTCACTTAAACCGTCCAAGAGTTATGCCCCTTTACAAATAGAAATATTGCTGAATTTCCGTTTCTGTTCTCTAACTTTAGTTTGTCTTTACCAGATGTTATTAAAATTATACACAATGCTTAAAACCACCAAATGCAGATCAACTTTGAATTTTGGTGGTGTAACTTTCACTGTTCTATGCAATGCCTCTTTATAGAGGGAAAAAGTTGCTGAATTTTTTGTTTTGTATTTCTTTCTTTAGTTTGCCTCAACCAAATGTTACGAAACTTTTACACAATTCTTATCACCATAAAAGTTAGTACACAATTGGTAAGTGTCTTCAGTCATGTCCGTTTATGACCGTTATGATATGGAAGCGGGAGCATCATCTGTGTCCAATGGACACATTCCGCATTTATTTCAAATCTTTTAGATAAGTTAGATTATTATATATTAGAATAAAAAGAAAGGTTCTGTAGTTCTTCTTCAATTTCAATTTTAGCACAGTTAAATCGACATAGTGACAAATAAGTGTTTGCATAAAGGTTTCGATACATGTCGATTTACATGGGAGGTAAATAGTAACAGCCATTATGTGTACATAATCTGACTCTGTGCAATAGTATACTAGTCCACAAAAGAAACGATGCAAGGCAATGTATTTTCCATAGATAATGAAATTGGAAACACTGTACCAAGATTAAAACTGTCCCATTTGTCTAATCTTTACAGAGTGTTATTATCTTATCAAAACCACTGATTTAAGACAAAAAAAATATTTTATTTTTTTATTTTTGTTATATCAAAAATAGTATTTTTATAAATAAACCAGATGCTCCGCAGGGCGCAGCTTTATACGACCGCAGAGGTATTGCACAATACTTAACATAATAATTTTGGACCCCGATTTGGACCAACTTGAAAACTGGGCCCATAATCAAAAATCTATGACCATGTTTAGATTCAGCATATCAAAGAACCCCAAGAATTCTTTTTTTGTTAAAATCAAGCTAAGTTTAATTTTGGACCCTTTTGATCTTAATGTAGACCAATTTGAAAACAGGACCAAAAATTAAGAATCTGAATACACGGTTAGATTTGGCATATCAAAGAACCCCAATAATTAATTTTTTGATGAAATCAAACAAAGTTTAATTTTGGACCCTTTTGGCCCCTAATTCGTTGGGACCAAAACTCCCAAAATCAATCCACCTTTCTTTTGTGGTTATAAACCTTGTGTTAAAATTTCATAGATTTCTAATAACTTATGCTTAAGTTATTATGCAAAAACCAAGAAAAATGCTTATTTGGGACCTGTTTTTGGCCCCTAATTCCTAAACTGTTGGGACTAAAACTCCCAAAATCAATCCCAACCTTCCTGTTGTGGTCATAGAGACCTTATGTTAAAATTTTATAGATTTCTTTTTACTTATACTAAAGTTATTGTGCGAAAACCAAGAAAAATGCTTATTTGGGCCCTTTTTTGCCCCTAATTCCTAAACTGTTGGGACCAAAACACCAAGAATCAATGTCAACCTTTCTTTTATGGTCATAAACCATGTGTTTAAATTTCATAGATTTCAATTTACTTTTTCTAAAGTTAGAGTGCGAAAACCAAATGTCTTCGGACGACGACGACGCCAACGTGATACCAATATGCGACCAAAAAATTTTCAATTAATAAAAATCGAAATTAGAACTTAATTTTTTTCGTTTAAACATGGTCTGCTTCAAATTTTGATTGCCATCCGTCCTTGTGTCCATCTGGCTGTCCTTGCAGCGCTCGCACATGTACAAATTATGTCAGATTTTTAAGAAACTAATACTTTAGGTTATTATAAGCAATATCTCGAACAAGTTAGATATTGGTGGTCAATCGACTTTAATAAAAACATTTATAACCCTTGAAAATAATAAATTTATGGAAAATAGCCCCTTTAACGCTCCCACAGGTACAATTCTTGCCAGATTTTTAATAAAACTTATACACTAGATTAATATCAACAATATCTCGGATGAGTTCTATAATCATGGACAATTGACTTTTTTAAAAGACTTATGACCCTTAAAAATATTAAAATTTATGGAAAGTTGCCTTGTTAGCGCTCTCGATGGTACAATTTTTTAAATTTTTATTTTCAGTTTATTTCTGATAGAACGGACGTAGTTTTTTTAGGTCACCGTTTCAAAGGAACTGTGAATTTTGCCATCACTTTGCTTCCGTTGTCGTCTGTCCGGTGTAAAATATTTGAAACATTTCCACTGAAACTACTTAACCAATTCCAGTAAAACTTATAAACTGAATGATCCTTAGGATATCTAGAATTAAATTTGTGTTCTATTTTCTATTTTGTAAAAAAACATGGCCGCCATGGGTAAAATAAGAACATAGGGGTAAAATGCAGTGTGTAGCTCATATCTCAAACACTAAAGCCTTTTAAGAGCAAATTTTCAGATGAATCTAACAACCCATTGTTGGGTTGCTGCCACTTAATTGTTAATTGTACGTAAATTTTGCAGTTTTGGCTATTATCTTGAATATTATTAATGACAAAGATAAACTGTAAACAGCACAACTTTCAGCAAAGTAGGATCTACAAATAAGTTTATATGACCAGAATTGTCAATTGAATCCGTATGGAGTTATAGCCCTTTAAAGAAATTTTTCACAATTTGTTCATCTAGTTTGCTTCCTTTAAAAAAAAAATCTTCTTTTGATATTGAATATGCTTAATCAATTTCAGCCCAACTTGGGAGTTATAATCTTGTATAAATTTAGTTTTTTATTTCCTTGTACTTCAAGAAACTTAGCCACTATGGCTAAAATGGAACATAGGGGTAAAATTCATTTTTTGCTTTTGAAGAAAAAACGACAGATACAAAGAACATTTAAATGGAATTGTTAAGCCACTCATTGATATATATTGAAGGGACAAATAATCATTGATGCAAGATTTAACCAAAAATTACAGGTGATCGATTCAGGTTCTTTAGAGTAAATTTTAAAGACCATGAAATAGAATCTAAAGATTTTAAATTTCTGTTTGGGTTGTTCTCTCTTTGACACATTCCCCATTTCTAAAAAAAAATCTAATATATAAAAATGGTGTAGGGGGTTCTATTATTGCCCTCACCCTTTGAAGAAATTTCATGTTTTAATGCTCAAAATGTTCACAATTGAATTCCATCTTTTAAATTTATTAATGATTTTTTGAATTTTGAAAAAAAAGGGGGGGCACCATGCCCAGAAAGAAAACATGTCCTTCTCTACAAAAATATCTCTATCAATCATATTTTCTCATTTATAATTACCAAATTTGTGTCAGGAATGCACGCATAAATGGAATGTTTTAGCTTTTTAAGTTCAAAATGTTTCAGTATTCATCTGTTTGGTAATCTGAATTTTGGTGAAAATTGACAATTTTTGACTAAAATTATTTTTTTAAAGAAAAAAAAAACACACGACTTTCTTTTTATTTTCTGAATATATAGAATGTGGTTTTTCAAAATTTGTCAATGACATGTCATGGTATTGTTGGTCTTGGGAGATAAACAGATTTAAAATTTTAAAGTTTTTGAAATTTTTCATTTTCGAATTTTAACACATTTTTAAATGGTTGCTATGGAAACAAACCATTTAGTAAATTCAAAATTTTAACGTTTTTGTATAGTTTGGGGTTGTGTTTGTCAATACTGTAAATATACATATTGTTTGTATTGATTAACTTTATTTCTATGGTTCTTTAAAATCCATTATATTTCAATTTTCAAAGGCTACTTATGGACGTATTTAGGCAAAATTTTGTAAGGATGGTTTCCATGGCAACCAAAGTTGAAAAGAAAAAATTAATACAGAAAACTTATTTTCATACCATACCTTCATCATAAACAAAATATAAAGACATTAGAAGAGGGGTCATGAATCGCCCATCAACAGGAACCTGCATGATTCTTACAAAGACCGGTACTTAAGTATAATTATCTTGAATCTGACATATTTAGATTTAATACAAGATGATACATTGTACCTAATGAAGTGGAGTATACAACTGCTAGTGTTCAATGATCATATAAACTGTCATCTATTTATCGTCTCGTGAGTTTTCTGTTTGCAAATAATTTTTTTTTCTTTTACTCATTTGTTGTTGTAAATACATAGTGTTTTATTAATTTATTTCAATTTTCGTTCCTGTATTTTCTTACTCAAAAGTTTTATTTCTATCTGTAATAGAAGTTTTGAATCATTCATTGTAATATTTGAATTACTAATGCATGCAATATATTTAACTATACTCTTAGCTGACATTTTATATAGAGTAACCTATCATTGGTCTTGTTTATACAGTCTAAGTCGGTATCACTGTATTAATAAATTATTAGATTTTTGCATTGGAATGCATTTGCTAAATACTAAATATTCAAAACTTATTTTGGATGGTGGTCAAGTACAAAACAATGTTCCTTTTACTCTTGATTCTGCCCATCCAAGTTGTGCAATGTAGACGATACTTTAAACGATCCACAGTTTGAAGTCTGGTGAGTTTCAACATGAACGTTCAACCACCCTTTGTTTGATTGATATTGAAGAACCAAATATTGAGCTTAGCAGTCTTTTGATACTTGTTTTTTTTTCTCACGTGGAATATTAATTAAATATTTTCCAAATGTAGAGACTTTGCATGGACATATTTTCACAATAAACGATTTTTACTCTAACTTTTCGTAATTTTTTGTTGATAATTGTATAAAACTCTGGTGAGAGACAAACACTTGTTCTGGTATAGCCTGTTTCTTACATTAATATATGATAATAAGACAACTGTGAAAATGAAAATACACGATGTTATGAATCAGCTGTAAGAAACAAAAAACCTAGTGTTTTAATATAAAGATTTCTATCACAATCATTTATTTATTTTCATCTGGGTCGACACAAAACTTGTGACATGTAAATCTGCAACATTTCCGTTTTCCGTTACACTGTCCATCCAGTTGACATTCAGATTGTTTTAAGAGACAAGTTTGTGGTCTTGGATCTTCAGGGCAATCACCAATTTTCGGTTCTAAAATTGAAAAATTGTAGTATATAAAACACTTATAAAGGATTTTCTTATCAAGACATAGATTACTTAAGCTGTATGTAACATAACATTTCGAAATTTTGTGTCTTCTTTTCTTCGTGCTTTATTTCATTTGTTTATTCGAGCGTCTTTTGTAGACGACACGTATGTCTAGCGTATTATATTTCAATCCTTGTTCCTATGATGCATTTCATCAAAATAACATTTTAAATTCCGTGCGTCCAAATTAGCCAAATTCAGCTTGTAAGTTTTAATGACCAATTATATGCATAAGAGATATGTTGCAGAAGTCCAATGGTTTGTGTTGCAAACGAGTAAGCATGTGTTTACAAAAGTGACTCTATGTCGTTAATACACAGTCTCAATCTGTGATTTTACAATCGTTGAACAGAGGGAGAGATAATGACCACATCAATGTGGACGTTTAGATCTGTGTTCAACTGTGACACGGATAAAACACTGATAAACAGCTTAAGTGATGTCGCTTGTTAAGCAGTCGAAAGGAATACTTTAACTTAACCAATAAACAACATGGTTTAATAGCTTCTTGTGAACAAAAACCCGGTTACCATGTTTACATAGAGGTAAAAGTATTTAATCTGAAATCAATAAAAAAAAAATTAAAAGAATTATATATATTTACATATACAGGCAAAAATTTAAGTCAATAATACGAATGGAATTCGTAACCCCTAGTTGTATCTATTATAGGTAATATTGGGAGATTAAGAATGTATGATTTTGCTCATTATCCCTAAATCCGACAAAAAGTGATGTTACAGTAAAACAAAAGCACTGTAAAATTCAATTAAAAAGAAATATTTGTATAAATTGAACAAAGATCTAAAGACATAATTGCATTTGATAGAACAACGTTTGCATGAACTTTTTTGTATAAGCAACGTGTTATAATTTTTAGTTTTAAACTTTAGAATTAAAAAAAAAACATCAGTCAGTCTCCTTCGGAATACCTTCCATACGGTTGCATACATCTGTTAGATTGTTTCGCATTATACATCAGTAAATAAAGGCAACAGTAGGATACGTCTTTTTACAATTCATAAATCGATTGAGAAAAAACAAATCCGGACTCATACTGAGGGAAACACATCAAATATAAGAGGAGAACAACGACACAACAGAAACACAACACTTAAATGCAACACACACAGAAACTAATATGAAAACATTTCATGACAGGAATAATAATTATCAATGAAATCATTTGTCTGATCTAGTGCATTCAATTTTATTTTTACGTCTCAAAAAGCCATCCAGATATGGATGTGGTATGATTGGCAATAATACTGCTATCCACCAGTCACACTAAAAGGCTCTTAAGATTTTTTTTATATTTCTAATGATCTGCATGTCATAGAAGTATAAACTAAATTTTCCTAAAATGGGAACCTGACTAAATTAATATGATAAACATCGATAATGAAATTATTTTTTCCTGGAATTAGATACTATTTACATGGAAATTAACTTCAGTTATTTACCTATTCTGAATTAAACCGATATTGGGTTCGGAAATGCAATAGGTTTTATACAAAACTTACCTAGAATTGGATCCCGACAACATCCTCCTCTACAACACAGTTGATCACCAGGACAGTCTGTGTCATCTCCGTTGTGTCCTTCGTTGCATGTGTTACTACACGGGGAAGGTGGTGCGCTTGTCGGACAGGAACCCTATAAGTTAAATATACGATACGTTATTTATGTTATGATAGTTCAGTATTACATTTTTATAGTCGGTCGGAAAAAATACTATTCATAAAAGAAAGAAAAAATAATGTAGTTTTGCAAAGACATCAAATATGAATAAAAAATTCCAGAGAATGTAAAAATGTGTGCTATTTGAAAATGGCGACATTATATGTATCAAAGCAAATGAAATCGTGGAAAGTATACACCGATTCGGTATAAGATACAATACTTTTTCGTGCACCTAGGATAAGTAAAATTGAATTTTAAATATCACCAAACAAGGAATCATTGATCTAAATCTCGAACGTAGATGCTACATAATATATAAAAGCAAGTCATATCAAAATTCGATTATTGTCTTAACAGTACATAACTAATATATAATCGTTGGTGTTTCATACGAGAGGGTGTTTCTCAGCTACAATCTCATCGAAACATTCTATGTCAGATTTAATTTTTTGATCGCTATTTTGCCTACCAAGCCCCTTGATGTTCACATTGACATTATCACGTGCGCCCTTAATTTATGACGGTTAATTTGTTTCTTGAGCAAGTAGCTTGACATGAAAATATATCACAAACAACATGAGTAAAGATCAGAGAAAGTATACATAAAATATGAAAGAAAAAGCGTACAATAATGCCAATGCTTCCTTTAAGTGGGATACAGACATTCAATCTCATAATTCGAAAATATACTGAAAACGCCACGATAAAGACGTGAAAAAAATCAACAGTTAAACAATAGTACGCTTAACATTTCTTAGAAAACTAACGATTAAGCAAAACTCGGAGTGTACTCATGTGCTTAAGAAGAATAATAGATCCAGCTCAACATGCAACATATGTCGTGTTTCTGAGGACTGCAAAACACGAACCAAACCAACAATTAGACATTGGACAACACGAAAAGATAAACTTATTCCGATCCATATATACCACAAGAGAAAAAAAACACAAATACGAATAGCAGTCTGTAAAACTTAGGTTGAGATTTTTTTTTAATAAAAAACAATACATTCCATACTCAGTTGGTTTGTTAGAAAATTTAATGTAATAAAATTGAAAGTTTTTACACAGTAGAATACATTGTATTTTTAACCTCTTTACATTTACGGAGCATCGGTGACAAAGTGATCTAAATAATTAAACGACTCCATCACTAGCCTAGCACTAAGATTGAAAGTTTGAATCCAACACGTGGCAGACGCATTAAACTCTAATTTTGATTGACTAGATTGTCTGTAATCATACAAAAGGTCAGTGGTTCAATCTGAACACTGCAGTTTCCTTAACCAATACAAATTTACCACAAAATAATAGCCAATGGTTTGTAAAAGGGCGTTCAATACCAATGAATCCATCATCATGTACATTTTCAATCTTAATTTCATAATGATCCGTAATGAACAGTTAAATGTGAAACACGGCTTTAAATTAT
Organism: Mytilus galloprovincialis; assembly: GCF_965363235.1. Taxonomy (NCBI): domain Eukaryota; kingdom Metazoa; phylum Mollusca; class Bivalvia; order Mytilida; family Mytilidae; genus Mytilus; species Mytilus galloprovincialis. The sequence goes on along the minus strand of NC_134848.1, from coordinate 44,626,012 downwards.
ATACACAAGTTAGCAGAAGCTGATATTCAAACAACTTGCATATTGTTATGGATTTATGAATGTTTCGATCGACAGTTTTTTATCGATGCGTTTGATGTGTTTGAGCTTTTCATTTTACCGTTTGATTACATACTTTCCGTTTTGAATTTTCCTCGAAATTTAGTATTTTTGTAATTTTACTTTTAACCTGTTTTAAAAGTATATATTTATTCATTCGTCAAATAATCTAAGTGGGATATCCCTTTTATACCATGGCATTAATCAAAGAAACTTAAATTTACAAAGCATATAAACATGATAAATGGATAAGGTAGTTGTCATAAACAGAACTTACATTCATGTCAATTTATAAGTCGTATATCAAGCATTAGTTATGGTAAATATTTATATTTTAGTCTGTAAACTGGGGTGAACATCTGCTGTTTAATAACTATTTACAGTAATTTTATTTTCTTGTTTATAGAAATAACACCAGTTCTTACAATATATAAATTAAACATTGTATACATTGTTAATTATTTTCGTAATACATTTTTTTCTGTTTTTACGACTAATATATAAGCCTTCTTTGCAAATAATTACTTATACATGTATGTGTATGAGTAACATTACAAAACCCATCTGCAGCTAAATTTATTTTGTTTTACTATAGAGTAACAATGTATTTCTCTTAAAGTTTTCTTGACTTCCATGATCTACTAACTAAAATTATTAATGATTAATAAGATACAAGGTTACTTATTTTGTACTGTACAACTGAGAGACTATTATTACAGTTTAAAAGAGCCCTCAAGAAATCGAACTTACTTCGGTCTACACACAGCGTCATTATAAAATCGTGTCTTTATGACCACACAAGGACATCACACGTTGTTTAACTTGTTGCATAATATAAATTTATGAAAGATCCCCTTTATTATGTACACCTCCAGCACATTTCGGTTTGCTGAGTTGCATTGCCTTGTCACAGTTTTATCTGGAATCTTACAGTACAATATACCTGCACGATAATGTCCCTTTGTTAAATATTTTATTATATTTCAATTATTGGGATACTTATTCTATAATAACATAACCGGTACAAATTTTGTCTGCACCAGATGCACGTTTCGACAATCAATGTCTCTTTATTAAAGTTCAATGCCCATAATTTGTAATCCAAAGCTAATTAAAAAGAGCTTTAAACCAAAATAAAATGACAAAAATGTCGAGTAGAACCAAAACCCGTCAAGGAATCATCACTGTAAAACATATTGTCTATAGAATCATATGTTAAATGATACAAGTAACATACATCGGATACTCCTATTAGTATTATTTCCCCTATGTATTCTGTTGAATTGTCTCAAATGTTAAATTTGCATTTACATTTTATGTGATACAAGTTTGTAGACTATAGAATAGGGTTCATGCATAACTTGTTTACACTTACGACTGTTCGGAACACTTTCTCCCTTTAATAGTTAAATGATAAATTCAAAGAACATGATTATCTGAATTTAACAATACATTACCTTTTTACACCTTGGATATTTGCACCCAGCGTAACATTTCTCTCCATTGATGATTTCAAATACAGATTCCACGCAAGTACCTGGCGGAGGTCGAGCGCAATCACGGGGTGGCCCACACGAATCTTTCTCTACAAATATAAGCATTAATATCAAATCTGTAGTACATGTATACACTTATATATCGACTCAGTCATAAGGAGTTAACTCGAAATGAAAGTTCCGTAATGTCATGTTTATTGTTTAACCATTTGCTTGGTGTCAAAATCAACTTTTGAAGGGTTTCATCTGATCTGAGATTGGTAACACTAAATTCTAGAATCTGGCTGCCCTGTGCATAGAAACAAAACATTATAGGGGTTTTCAAGATTTGTCTGTCTTGATTTATTTAACGAACAAATATTTGTTTTCATGTTTCCTTTCCAGTAAAAAGTATGACAAAAAAGTGTTTTAAAATGAATTCAACGGTTTATAAACGATGGTCAATCGTTACCAAGACAAAAGGAGCTATTGTGAACATGGTGAAGGGTAAGTCAAAAACAATAGCACTCAAAATTTATAATTGGACTTTAACTGACCTGGAATACACTTGCACAATTGGTCACCGGATATTTAGCAGTAACAAACAATCAATTAGTCAACTGACATATAAGAAAAAATATTCCATACTTACCGATGCCTTGACAAAGTCTTTCACATTTCCTTTTGTTTCTAAAATTATTCTTGTTACCCTTTCCTCCTCTATATATAAACTTTTCACACTTCATACTTTCGACATTGTAAAACCATCTTGGAATAGCCAATGGACCCGTCCCACTCAACTTCGGTAGTGTACAGACTGAAAATGAATAATTATCGATTAATATAATCATTGGAAGTATGATATTTTAATACTATTAAATCATGTATCGGAGTTTATAGGAATCAAAAGTTTACCGATGTTTGAACTTTTTATACAAATTAGCAGCAAAAACACAATTGACACTTCAAAACGGTGCATATAGGCTACAAATTATTCGGCGATTATTTTTTTTTTTTGCTTTGGTGTTACAAGTTTTGTAGCATTTAAATAATTTAAATGTATTACACTGATCAATTACAAAAATTCAATTGGTCGATATATTTTTTCAAACAAATACTTTACTAGTACTTTATTCGTTTTGTTGCAAACCAAATAAAAGTGAATGGCAGCAGTGATTGTTCGACTTCGTCTATCAAACAAAAGAAATTTACCAACATGAGAACTAATGAAAAATAACTGACACATTTCTTGGAACAGGAATTTTCGAAAGAAAACTAATCTAGTTAAATTACAACTTTAGAAAAATCTAATGAGAATTGAAGCCGGATTGACGTTTTAAGAGCTTTGTTGGGAGTTCATCTATTTAAAAAAATATCTTCTTTCTGTCACAATTTAGCAATACATATAATCTATAACAAAAACTCGTCCAAACAGTTTTATACAATAGTCATTGCTTGTCCTTAGTATGTATTGGTTTTTAATATGTTGCATCAGCCTAATAGGACCAAAAATATATATTAGAAATAATTAAGAAGTGTTGAATGGTACCAATTATGTAGGTTAATTAGAGAAATTAATTTAAAGAAAAAAGTTTTAATACGTTTATGATAGCACACATACTAGTATAATAGAATAACAATACTATCGTCCTGAATATGCATGAAATATTTGCCACTGGACGTTAAACAACCAACAATCAATCAATAATACTATGGGGTATCTGTCCATGACACAAAATCAGTACATGCGCAACAAAATACAAACACTCACAAAGCAAAGAAACAGCACTTTCATCGCTGCTCTTCATTTCAAAGTCACAGTAAGGTCTTCAACAAGGAGCAAAACAAAACCTCTCATATCATTGCAAGTTTAAGACGTCTCATAGCACTATATGTCTAAAATTATGTTCACGTCATATGAAATAAAAAAAACTTCGCACTTTAAAATTTATCCCTAGCGTAATACAGTGAAACCTGTTTAAACTGAACCTCTTCAGGACTTGAGATTTTGTTCGGTTTTGGCCGATATTCGGTTTAATCAGGTTCACAACTCATACAGTTTGATATGACGGTGCTTTAAACAATGTTTGGTTTATACAGGTTTTCGAGTAACGGAGTATTCGGTCAAGCCAGGTTTAACTGTAATTCCAATTTACCTCGTATCCTGCAGGTAGCAAAACAGTCTTGCCTCGTTTTGAAATTGTTTTCGTTTCCATCACACCCACCATAGACAAACTTTTTACACCGACCAGTTTCTACGTCATAATGAAATCGTGGCAATTTTGCATTACATGGTCCAACAACTGTCGGTAGGTCACAAATATTATCCCTCGATATTACACCAACAACCTACAATGTTCGAATGCACATTTAGTAGCAAGACAGGATCGCAAAAATATTACTAGTAAGTCACAAAGGATGACATATCTTTTTTTGACAAATTTTACAAATAGTGTCTGATTTCTTTGTTGACATATATGTTTGTTTTTAAGGTGATTAAGATTATTACACAATGTTGGTCGTTGTATCCCTTATTGATATTTCTACATGTATGTCTGTTTGTAATGTTCACTCATTGATAACAATATAAAGGACTTGTATGTGACTGTCATACAAGTTAGAGAATTTGCTAAATTCTAAACAAGAATTTCTCCACAATTATCTACATATGGAATTTGCTGTACCAAATCAGGAATACGAGATTTATTTTCCAGTCGTATGCTGTGTTTGAGCTTTTGATTTTGCCATTTAATAAGTAACTTTCTGTTAAAATTTTCCTTGGAGCACGGGTTTGTTGCTTTTCTACTTTTCGTTATACTTGAAGAATATATGATAAGCCATTCAAGGCTTCTATATTCTCCAAGAATGTGTTTTCTTTTATAGTGGTATATAGTATTTTGAAATTTAGAAAGAATTACTAGAATTAAGGCAAAGTTACACTTAGGCTTCTGTTTCGTCATGTTTATATAGCTCTTAAATGTAATCGTACTTGTAAATATTTGTCTTTAAGCGTAATAGATTCATCCTATATTAGGTATCTTTATGTTTACTTTTATGTGTTCAACTTAGCTATATAAGTAATTTCAGAAGAATTGAAACCCCCTATTTCGAACTGAGTTAAGCATTTTTTTCCATTCTTTCATCATGGAAATTCAATAGACTTTTGTTCCAAGAATTGATAGTAGTCATTTTATTTGTAGAGGCCTAAATAAAATATTTCAGTATGTTTTCAGATGACGAAACGACTCAAATAAATGTATATAATTTTTTTTTATAGTTATAGTACAGTAAAATACCAGAATTTGTTTTTAAAGGGACAATGCCACATTACAGATAGAAAATTACTAGACATATTACAAAGGCGACGAATTTCATTCATAGCATTCTGTACATCACCGTCATAATGTATTTAAATTATAGGTATAGGATGAATGTTGCCTGCATTTTTACATCATTACATCATATGAAATTTCACAGAAATCAAGACAAGCTAGAATCAAAGCGGCACATGCGTTAATATAAATAGAACAGACTTACCAAAACGAGAATAGCCAGAATCAGTATAATATTTCTGCGCATCCTGCTTAAGAAAAGCACACTATTAATTCAACATAACACACCACAACATCCACTATTACATGAAATGTGTAAATTTTAGTAATATTGTGCACATAAGCTGATTTGCAACACGTGTCTTTTTTAATATATACTTATTCAATAAAGTACATACAGTTTCTAATCTTCTTAATTATTAATTTGACACCAGAAAAAACTGGATTAATCACCTTTTTTACTTGAAAGTGTACTTATGAAACTTTCGCTTGCAGACTGCTAGTGTACAAGTTTTAGGACGCAATACCGTTAAGAAAGATAAATGTAAAAGGAGATAAATGTAGTATGCAAGTTACATACTAAGACCTCTTACCAAGGTATAGATTACTCTAGCTGTATTTGGCCCATTTTAATCGAAAATTTTGGTCCTCAAAGCTCTTAAGTTCAGTTGATTTTTTTTTATTCTTGCGTCACTAAATAGTTATTAAAGGTTTCTGGCTTATAATTTGATACGCCAAACGCGCACACAAGTCTACACAAGACTTATATCAAAATATTTAGAAGACAATAAACTAAGTGCAAAGTTAAACACAGTGTTGAAGAGCATTGAGGACAAAAAAAATCCAAATACGGCTAAAAAAATCTATGCCTGGTATAAACAATTCCTTAGTATATCGAATAACTCATACTTTTGCAGTGAATTGATTAAAATGACCATATCCTTGATATTTATGTCACTACCGAGGTGCTTTCTACTGAAGAGTCTTTTATAAGGTCTGGTGTAATTTTACTATCCTAGTTTCTATGATGCGTTAAATCACGATAATATTTTATAAATTTCGTGCATTCAAATATGTCTAAAATCAATAATAAAAAAAACACAAGTAAACATTCAGCAAGATTAACATATACATCTGTATAGTAAAAATTGAATTTGTTACTCCTTATTGTGTACAGGATATATATAATATTATGAAAAAAATATAGCTCGGTCAAAAAAAAAAATCACGTATATAATGCCTAGCCATGTTAAAATTTCAATAAAGTATAGCTTGTATCAACTATTTCTTAAATAGCAAGGAAACTATTGATCAGCTGTACACAATGGAATTATTTTCTATATTTTTCTGTAAATATGATATCAAATTAACCCTGAATACAAAAGAACAAGTGCAAAATGTTTGCTTAATTGTAATTTAGATATGTTACATTTGGTCTGTAACAATCTAATGGCATCTTATAGTAGTTAGTGCCCCTGAAATGTGTAATTATCAGGTTTATTGATTATGACTCCAACTTGGTTAATTATATAGCCATATGACCTTAACCAAAATGTAGGTTGACATATGACCTTGAAAAGACAAACCGGAAGTGACCTTGAAAAAACCCGGAAGTAGCCATTTTTGCACATTTTTCATGAAAAAAATACTTGGAAATCATAGATTTTGTAATTCTTATACATTTACTTATCAATGTAGACTAAAAGTGACTTTTGATAAACCGGAAGTGGCCAATTATCTCCTTATTTACAGGCAAAAGTCTATAAAAACAATATATTTTTGGAATCAGTGTGAACGAAACTATCAAATGGTACCGGAAGTGACATTTACTTCACCGGAAGTAGCACAGTACCTTCCTTATTTAACTCAAAAAGTATATGAAAACCATTCATTTATTGAATCAGTATGGAGAAACTAGCTTCTTTTCATAATTTCTTTGATGTGGAAAGACTTTCAATTGTTCTCTGAACAATTGGTTTTTAATTTGATTTATTATTATTATTTTAACTGTCAAGTCAGTTTTTGATATATTTATTTTGCGTGACTGTATTTTATGCATCACGTCAAACTTTGAACGACCAAATTATTTCATGTCTACCTGTGCGAATTTCAAACTAAAGACTAAACAATACGAGTGATGTCAGGTGCGCGGGAAGGGTAAGCAGATCCTGCTCAACATGCAGTACCCCACGTTTTGCTCAAAACCGTAAAAGACGAACCCAATCAACAATGAAAGCTGATATCAGAAACTCCGAAAGGATAAGCTGATCCCGCTCGATATATGCCAAAAGAGGAAAAGACACGCATACTAATGGCACTGTGCAAAACACCATACTAAAAACTTAGGCTATGAATAAAAAAAAACTAATAAATGCTATGCGCGGTTGGTATGTTAGACAATTAAATGAAGTTTGTACATGGTAGAACACCCAGTATTTTAACCTTTTTACAATATCGGAGTATCAGTAGCGAAGTGATCTAAACAGTTAAACAACTGTATCAGAAGCCTGTCAACACTGAGGTTGAGAGTTTGAATCCTGCTCGTGGCAGATGCATTCATCTCTAAACTTAATTGACTAGGATTTTTAGTTTTCATACCAAAGGTCAGTGGTTCACTCTAAAAACTTTAGCTACCTTCATTAATGAAAAGTGACTACCACAAAGTACTAAATGGTTAAAAAAAAGGGCGTTCAACACCAAAAATCAATCAATCAGCCTCTTTTGTTTCAAACTAAATTTCAAATCGATCCGGAATGAATAATCTAATTAATGGGAAATAAAAGTATTAATGTGCCTGTCCCAAGTCTGGAACCTGTAATTCAGTGACTGTCGTTTGTTCATGTGTTACATATTTGTTTTCATTTTTTGTGCATAAATTAGGCCGTTAGTTTTCTCGTTTGAATTGATTTAAATTTGCCTTTTATAGCTGACTATGCGGTATGGATTTTGCTCATTGCTGAAGACCGTACCATGATCTATAGCTGTTAATTTCTGTGTCATTTGGTCTCTTGTGGTGATTTGTCTCATTGGCAATCATACCGCATCTTCTTTTTTATAAACATGGTTCCCACAAAATATGAACACACAACTCTACAGAAACTGAGATTTAATCAATTTACATCTTGTCTTGGATTTTTAAATGTTTAAATATTTAAAGAAGTATATATTTCATCATTTGTAAATCAAAAACTCCCCTTTTTTTATCATGATATCAACCATATGCAAGTGATATTTACAGTGCATATAAACATGCTATACGGATAAGCTATTTGCCCTACAAAGAGCTTACATACATTTATAAGTGTCAGATTAACATTAGTAATAGTATGTATTGATATGTTTATCTATAAACTGTGGTAAACATCTGCTGTTGTATTACCATTTACAGAAATATTTTTATGTTTATAGGTATAACACCAGTTTTTATAATACATACACTAAACATTGTTTACATTGTTTATTACCTTCCTCAATACATACTTCTTGTTTACAAATTATTGAATAAAAAGCTGTTTTACACATGATTGCTGATATTTGTTTAAAGTCCGATGGCAAAATCATATTGTAGCGAATTCTATTTTTTTTTTTACTTTTCTCGATAATTTTCTCGATATCCTTTATCCACAGGAGTATATATCTACTAGTAGAACTATAAAAACTTCAAAGCTGTTGATTGTCTCTTCTGTACCATTGATTGACTTCATTTTGGATTCTTAAAACTTAAAAAAATAATACAGTATGAACAATTTAGCCTTTGTGACCACATGCAGAAATTAAACTTTTTTGAACTTGTTGCATTACATGATTTGAAAAGAGCAGCCAAATACATGTACTTCTGCTTACATGTCAATAATAAGCTTCTTTTAACTTTGAGGTTTGTTAAATATGTGTTTAAAGCATGCGAAACGTAATATTACATTTGTAGTGCAAATTCAATTAGCTTAATGTTATATATAAAAAAAAAAAAAAAAAAAACTGTCACTTCATTACACAAGGCTTTAAGTATCTCGTGGCAAAAGACGACATTCGTAATGTTCTAAAGTTTGACTCGGCACAATATTCATGTATATACATTAATGATATTTGCATTACAAAATCCAATCAATTTAGTGCACGTCCAGAACATTTTTGATTTGTTGACTTTGTATTTGTTTGGCTTCATAAATATTTTGATATGAGCGTCACTGATGAGTCTTGTGTAGACGAAACGCGCGTCTGGCGTACTAAATTATAATCCTGACACCTTTGATAACTATTAAGACATAAGATAAATTGGGACAAAGGTACCAGGAGTATAATTTACTGGTTCATGCTAATGCAATATCGTGGCACCAAATCGTCTTGTACTATGCCCGACGAGCTAGACCACTCTACCACCTAACCTTTTTTGATTTTTTGCAGCCAAAATAGAAGTGATTGACAGCATTTATGGTTTACTTCGTCGACCAATCAAAAGAAAATACTAGTATATCAACGAATATTGAACTTCTTCTTCTTTCGTAATAAATACATTTAGAAGGCCCAATGTGAAAAAAATAAACCTTTATCAAAATCGCATAGAAGTGTGTAAGATAACTTGTATTATTGATTGAATGTTTTTCCCTCTGATTTAACAAATCAGAAAGGAATCAATTCATTTACTATCAAAGGTAATGTGAAAAAGTGGTGGCACGAAAAGTACATGTAAAGATTATCATGAACAGATGGTATTCAAAACCTTAAACTTAAGAACTACATACTACCTGGCTTCATAAATGCATAGATCAAAGTCGATGATACATAGCTTTAATTGTCAAATAAGGGAAACTCATGTTTAAATGAAAACACAGAACATTGAGTGCACAGTGACAAATATGGTTTAAGATAACTGGCTGATACGAAATGGGAACACCATTCGACAGGATAATGGGATGTTCATGATTTGTTAAATGAAACCTATATTCACCATTCAGATACGTAAGGAGTTATTATTCAAGGTTTAAATGGTCATCCTGGCAACTGTATAGATGATCCGTCATGTTCATTGTAGTGCAGGTATACAAAAACATCATTTTATAAACGCTGAAGAACTAGGACGATGACAAATCATAAAAGGGTCAAATGTACAGGAATATTATGTAACGAATGAAAATGAAACCACCAAGACCAAGTAACAGAACCCATTCTCCAGTATATGACGCCTGTATTAGAAACAAACAGACGGACTTTTTTTCTACTGAGTGACGCCAACGTCATAGGATGGGGTTAAGTAATAAGAAAATCGATCAATTTGCAAAAGTAAACACAATATAATATAATACTTAACTCCAATGTAGATTAAAAAGGGGGAGGTCCATATTAAATTGAAGCAAGTTGACAAGAAACAAAACACCAACTGCCATATCCCTAGTGAGGCATTCTCAAAAGAAAGCTAACCTAGCTAAACCACAAATATATGAAAATTTATTAAAATGTAACGAGAACTTTTGGAAGGTTGGTTGACATTGAAGGCACTTTGTCGGGAGTGTGTGTGTATTTATAAATAAATCAATATTTTCCTTAACAATTTATCAATACACACAACCGTCTAAAAGACTTCTAGACAATTGTAAACTATTGTCATTACCTGATCCGTAGTTTACCCTTAACTTCTAGTGTTTTATGTGTTGCATCACATTAATAAGAAGAAGACGTTCTATTTGAAATATTAATATTTATTACGAGGCTCACATCATATGGTTATATTAAATAGTAAGCCAAAAAATTGTCCTGGGACATTTTATCTGTTTGCACAAATAAAAGTATGTCTTTAAATATGTTCACGGTAATGTTATATGAAAAAGAAAAAGAACTATCTCTAGCGTATGAGTTACAATTTACCTCGTTTCTTGCAGGTAGTAAGACAGTTTTTTTTTCGTTTTGAAATTGTTTTCGTTCCCACCACAACCACCATAAAAAAAACTTTTTACATCGACCAGTTTTTACATCAAAATGAAATCTTGGCAACCTCGCACGACATGGTCCAACCACTTTCGGAAGGTCGCAAATATTCTCACTCGAATATACACCAACAACCTTTAATGATCGAATACACATTAAGTGGCTAGACAGGACTGCAAAGTTATTAAGTAAGAAGCCATGACATATAAATTTTAGATATTTTTATTTATAGTTTCTTTTTTTCTTTGTTCACATAATTATTTGTTTGTTTTTAAAGTCATTACGATTACAGCACAATGTTGACTGCTGTACTCCTTTTCGACATGTGTGCCTGCATATCTGTTTGTAATGGTCACTCATTGTTTTCAACATAATGGAATTGTTTGCGACTGTCATTGTGAGAGGTTTAGCTACGTAGCTAACTACAATACTTAGTAATTTTCTACAGAAGGAAAAGTCATAAATACGAGAGTTGTTTTCAGTCGTATGATATTGTCACTTGATAATGGACTTTCCGTTTAAAATTTTCCTTGGAGCTCTTTTGTTATTTAACATTTTATTCTTTAAATTACATTAATCTGTTGATTTACATGTCGATTCACAATCCCTTAGTCAAATCTACAGTTACAGGAGATTGGTGTTTTGAGGTCTCTTTTTCATGTAATTCTTAGATGTTTTCTTTTCGTACTTGTACATCAAATATTTGCCTTTGAGCATTATCGATCTATTCTGTATAATGCATCTTTATATTTACATTTGATGTATTTTACTAAGCTATATCAGTAAATTTTTAAATGAAACACGTTATTTTGCAGTTATGCTAGGCATAATACTTCATTCTTTCATAAGGAAAATTCCTTCAAGAACGCATTACAGTCAGATTATTCGTAAAGGTCAAAACACAAAAGATTGTAATTCCATGTTCGCTTCATGTGACTAAAACGACTCAAATGAATCATATCTACTCCCAATTTTGATTTATTTTTTAGTTTTCATGCAGTAAACTATAGAAATGTGTAATGGTTTTGAATCATGTCATAATGCAACAATAATGGTAGCAAGTTACATGGCATAATTTTTCCAAAAGTGACACACCATAGTCATACCATGTAAGCACACCACCATTATAATATACATTTAAAAGAGGGACGAAAAATACCAGAGGGACAGTCAAACTTATAGATCTTTAGGTATAGGAATAATGTTGCCTGTATACCTTAACGCCTCGGTCACACCTTAACGTTTATCACGAACGGATGCGGAACGGATAACTGTTTTTCAATCCGTTCAAGTCCGTTAGACGTCCGTTCTTATCCGTTAGACTTCCGTCCATATCCGTTTCATTTCCGTTATGTTTGAGCATGTTCACAACTTTGAACGGACATCCAACGGATGAAGTGTACGTTGAACGTCCGGTAGGCGTCCGTTTTGTACTGTAGTCGTCCGTTTGGTTTCTGTTCTGTATCCGGTTATTTGTCCGTTAGAGGTCTGGTAGACAAGTTCCCCAAAGGACTTCTACTAGATGTATAACGAATAAAATGGATGTTTAACGAATGTGAAACGGACTTCTACCAGACGTATAACGGATAAAACGGATATTTGACGGATCTTAAATGGATAAATGCAAATTGACAATTAATTTCGCGTCAGAAATGCCAATTATTAGTATGTCATATTTCTTGAGTGTCATGCATTCTTATTATTCATAATCCATCTTAAAGTAAGGGCACTTCTTCACTATAACGCAGCTCTTATTCAGGACACCAACTACCCTTTGGTGGCATTTTGAAGAACAAACCAATACCAGTTACACAGAAACTTTTTGAATATTTATGCCATTTACATGTATTATTATTGTTGCCTTTATTTTTCCATATATCTTGTTCGTTCGTTTTATCCGTTAGGTGTCCATTTTATGCGGTACTCGTCTGTTAAATGTACATTCGACATCCGTTCTGTCCGGAACGTTTCCGTTTCTCGTACGTTGCATATCCGGTGTGTGTTCGTTATGCATTCGTTACGCATCCGTTTAGTTTTGTCAGTACATCAACGGACCCCCAACTGATAACAATTTTGTCAACGGAGCACTTTTATTTTCATCCGTTAGGTGTCCGTTCGTGCTATCCTGTAAGGTGTGACCACAGCTTATAACATCTGTTGAAAACTCACAAGAGTCTATATAAGGTAACATTTTAAGCTGCACATTTGTTTATGAAATAGACCAAACTTACCAAAACGAGAAAAACAATACTCAGTTGAAAAAAGCGCATCCTGCTTCAGAAAATCACAATAATAATTCAAAATAACACACTACAACATTCACTATGATATTATAAAATGCACATGTAAGTAATAAGGTACAAATAAGCTAATTTGCAACACATGTCTTTTTCAATATATATATATATATATATATATATATATATATATATATATATATATATATATATATATATATATATATATATATATATATATATATATATATATATATATATATATATATATATACTGATTTATTAAAGCCCATACAGTTTTTAATCTTCTTTAGTATTAATTTGACATCAGCAAAAACTGGATAAATCACATGTTACTTGAAAATGAGGAAACTTTGGGTTGGTGACAGTTGGTGTTAAAGTTATAGGAAGTCTAGGAATAATCATATGTATGGATATATGTCTAAAAATTTGCCAATACATCAATCTTTCTCTTAAGAATATAAATGAGGAGAATGAACCCTTTAAGCATTGGTTACAGTAAAAGTACTGTTATTTTCTATTATTATATTACGTGCGAAATTCAGACACACCTCTGATACTGCTGTATGGTTTAGATATAGATAGATGTGGTGTGAGTGCCAATGATACAACTCTCCATTCAAATAACAATTTATAAAAGTAAACGTACGGCCTTAATTTGAAAAGCATTTTAATGTGTTTTACAAAGTTTTGCGTTTGTAACCCTGTTTGTTTTCTCTCAATTGATTTATGATTTTTGAACAGCGGTATATTATTGTTGCATTTATTATTCTCGGAATATAACCTGATTTATTTCCCCCTACTTGTATCAGTTAATGTATTTACCACGTAATGCAATAACTGTCATGTGCTCTTGTGAGTGAGAACAGGTCATGTTCCATAGGTTGATGTTCATGTAAGTACACTTCCCGCATAAAGTCGCAATCAGAAACTCCACAATCAGTAATGTTAAAGTGAATGTTAAAGAAAAAGAACAGGTTTATGGTAACTAAGACTATTGGGAAACATATATAGTCGACTGGTCTGAATTGTTACCTGTTGCAATATGTTGATGGGTGTAACATGTTTAACTCGTCACATTATGTATGTATGTGCCTGTCCTAAGTCAGGAGTCTGTAATCCAGTGGCTGTCGATTGTTTATGTGTTACATATTTGTTGTTCGTTTTTTTTTATATAGATAAGGCTGTAAGTTTTCTCGTTGGAATTGTTTTACATTTTCAATTCGGGGCCTTGTATAGCTGACTATACGGTATGGGATTTTTTTCATTGTTGAAGGCCAGTATGGTGACCTATAGTTGTTAATTTCTGTGTCATTTTGGTCTCTTGTGGAGAGTTGTCTCATTGGCAATTATACCACATCTTCTTTTTTATAGTTAATGATAATTTTGGGGTTTCCAGCATTTATTTTGTAGTAGTGACGATCTTGCTGCTTTATGAGTTCATGCAATTCCCTAAGATATTGGTTGTAACCTTTATATGTATCTCCGTAATCGATAAATACGATTTCATCATCAGTAATAATTTTTATAGTGCCAAAGTAGTCATAAAAGGACTAAAAATATAGGAAAGTGCGCACGAGTAATCGTATCTTTCAAACACATGGTATTCTAACAATATTCTGATTGTTTTTAACGTACCCCGTAGACCTGACTTCAGAGCTTGTTATACCCTCCTAACCTGTCAGTAGATCAGCAAACAGTGCTAAAGTTTATTTCACCGGATGTCTATTTCTCTCATTTTATTCTTGAGGTCAAAGTTATACAAACGTTGAAGAGCTAATCTACCCTGAAGCGATCACAGGTATAGCCAGAATTTTTCATCAAGAAAAAATATATATCATTTCCTAGTTTAAACTCATATTGAAACAATATCCATATTTCTCCCGTACTGGCTACTGTGCTGGTATAATGCCTTCGTTGACTGACAATACAGATCCATTTTGTAATAACTTAATTTCACTGCACTTTGTTACTGTGCATTTTGACATAAATGTGTCTTCATTTACTTGAGGCCAACATATTTCGACAACCCAAAACACTAACAAGTAATCAGATCGTTGCTTGATTTAGATATTTTTCTTCATACATATGTTATAGCAATAATAATAATAATAATAATAAACAGATATGTCAATAGTACACGAATGCCCCATCTGCACAATCATTTTCTTAGTTTTATGAATCGTGACATTGGTGTTTTAAATCTCATTTGGCATTAACATTAGAAAGATCATATCATAGGGAACATGTGTATTAAGGTTCATGTTGATTGGACCTCAACTTCATCAAAAACTACCTCGACCAAAAACTTTAACATAAAGTGGGACAGACAGAAAAACGGACGGACAAACGAAAGGAGGAACGGACGAACGGACTCACAGACCAGAAAACATAATTCCAATAAATGAGGCATACATATCATATTACAGCAAATAGTATGCAATCATTTTCTCTACTTTAATGGTAAAATCGATGGACTGAAAGTATTTGGACTGGTGATGCTCAATCCAACAACAGATCATCGACCAAGTTGTATAAGTAACCTTAACAGTATCAACTGTAAATGCACAAGAAATTATGTTAGAAAATAAACATCTGTCATCAGGTAATATTGTTTCAATTGCAAAATATGTTAATCATTTATTTTCTAATTTGTGCAGCTCAAACGAATATGAATTATATAATGAATAAACAAACAAAAATCAGATATGTGTGTATAGAAATGTGATATGCCTTTACAATATTTATTAAAAAAGATTATTCACACTAACGGCATTTTTACTATGATTTTGGCATATAAACATGATAAAGTTTATGTATAATATGTATACAAAAGAGAAAAAATATATATTTGTTTAAAAACCTATGTAAACAATAATCAGCACAGAAAATGTAGACAAATGGTAAAAGATACATTGTAATAACAAACTGCTGCTACACAAACTAAAAGATACACTTCTTAGAAATCCAAATGATTAAAGGATTCAATAAGTATGTCAAGATATAGATTAAGAAGCCTGGTTTGACCTTAATGAGTTTCCTATGCTAGGGAAAAATAGTTTAGGTTTATCCAATCAAAACTGACAAACAACACATGTGCGTTGTATAAGCACACATACGTGTTTATGGAAAACGATCATTGGCCTGTCACAACATCATTTGATATTTTTTATGAATGTATAACCATGCCTTGTTACCTTGACATAACCATTACAAAAAAAAGTAACGTGGTTTCTGATCGAGAGAAAATACATGTAAAACTTGTTTTTGTTTTAGTTCTAACTCATTAGGATTTTACTTATCGAGCAATGCCATAACAAAGTGCAATTAAACGTACACATATGCAGGTTTTGCATGACATTTAAGGAATGACTGTAATATTTTTTCCGTCTATGAAGAAATAACATAAAAAAATTGATGCACACTAAATAACGCGCGTAGTGGGTTATTTAACAGTGTGCACCACATTTTTTTGTTATTTCGAATAGACAGAAAAAATATTACAGTCATTTCTTATAATTTAATTCTAAATTCCATTTTAAACCGTAGAAAACCATAAAAAAAAACGTTGATGACGTCACAGTCACATGACTAAATTATGTCTATGGGCTCATAACAAAATAACGTCAGCCAATCAGAAGACACGTTACATCCAAAATTAAATTATATTTCTATAATAAGTTTATTTGTATTGACTGCTTTCATTGATGTTTTTTTTCTCTTCAAATTACACTCTTTCTGGATATGTGAATTTTAGCCACTGACTTATCACGGCAAATAAGCGGGCACCGTAGACATTATATTGATTATAAGTAATTGACACGTAAGGAAATATTTCAGTTAAGTATAATGTATATAAAGAGTAAAATCTCAAGAATACTGAACTGAAAATTTAAAACGGAAAGTCCCTAATTTTAAATGACAAAACAAAAAGCTAAACACTTCAAACGAATGGATAACAACTGTCATATTCCTGACTTGGTACAGGCATTTGCTCCTGTAAAAAATGATTGATTGAACCTGGTTTTATAGCAAGCTAAACCTCTCACTTCTATTACAGTTGCATCAAAATTCCAGTTTTATATGAAAAATAATTTAATTTGAATCAGTTTTAATCACAATCACTTCATGTTGATCTATAGCGTCGACACAAAATTTTCGACATCCAAATTTACAGCATTTTCGTCTCCCATCACACTGTCCATCTAAAAGACATTCAGACGGTCTAATTATAGAACAATTTCGTGGTCGCGGATCTTCAGGGCAATCCCCGTTTTTTGGCTCTAAAATCGAAAGATGTATGATGTTTATATAAAGAATAAAATATAAACATGTCTCTAAAACAATGAACATAACAACTTTCTTATAAGTTGTAGCAGAAAGCGGGCGAAAAGAGAATACAAATCAAGAGACTAGAAACATTTTAGTTTTCATTAAAAAATTTCTAAAGCATAGCAAAAATTATCTTTTCATGGATACTGAAAACAAGTAAAAAAATTAATCAATGATACAATGAATTCAATATTGAACGTTAAAATCATGATTATTCCACTGCGATTTAAATATCCAGTTATGATGAGTGGCAGATGATTCAAATCATAGTTTTGCTTGTTCATAAATTAAAAAAAAATGTTTTCAACAATAAAAGTACCCATATCTGTCTAATACAGTTGCATACGATTTTCCGATTGAAGTTCTTTGCACACACTATACTTATTCATTTGTTCTTGTGAAAGCTTTACAAAATGCAAGTTCGGTTGACAAAATCTTTTAACATACATGAAAACACCCTTTTTAACTATCTTTGTTATTCTTTACAAATATTTCTAATGAATAATTGTCACAAGTGTATCATTTCTAGAAAAAAAGCACATGTCGTAACTATAAAAATATAAAAAAAAAAAACAGGGGATGATACAAGAATTTGAAGGCACATTTTTCGGTATATATGACTGAATCGTAAAACGTACCTAAAACTGGATTCCGACAACATCCTTGTTGGCAACACAGTTGATCACCTGTACACTGTTGGTCGTTAATACATCTAGAATGACATAAAAGCAATGGAGGAATACTTGGACAGGAGCCCTGAAAACATGTAAAAATTAAGGCATTTAAGAAAAGAAAAAAAAACCAACACATGTCCATAAAATACAAGTAAATTAGCACAGTGAAAACTGAAAGCAAAACGAAATGTAGTTAGTATTTATAAATTTTAGTTGACATACATGAAGTTTTATTAAAAATGAAATGTCTTCAAACAATAAGGAAACTATGATGGATTGTGGTTTGACACCTACTTCAGAACAATTGATTTTTTGATGGTCATTTTTAAAAAAAAATTATGAATAAGAATTGATTGCATACAAAGAACATTCGATCTTCGACAGGTAAACTTTCATCCTGCTAACTCAAAGTGACATAAAAATCCAAAGATACAAGGCCTCGATAATTTGGTTCTTGCAGTGACTCAGAGCTACTTAATAGCCGGTAAATACTAATGTAAAAACTTGTTCCCTCAGACCAAAGCATCAATCAGTACAAATTCATTTGATATAGTGTAAAGACTTAAAACGCAAGAACTAGAAAAACAAAAAATCAATCTAAAGAAACATGGAAACCAAAAAAAGTAAAACTGAAATACTATCTTTTGAAAATATGATCACAGAACAACAGCAAACAGTGAATATATATTGCATATTGTAGAATGTAGAACATGCTTTATAAATATGATATGACAGCTTTATATATTAAAGGTTTAACTGTCAAAATTCATTTATTTTCACGAAAGCTGCTTTTATCAGAAATTTTATTCTAGACATTAGGGTTTAATTTTTAAATTGCCATTCATTGTTTTGTCAGTCTACATTATTGAATAAGGTTTGTAATGACCTTTTTACGTGGTCTGTCTGTGCTTTACAAAAAAATGTATGAAGAAATATTGAAGAATGATTCAATTGTATAATTTCGATTCCCTCATCTTCTTTTGTAGTGACAGTCTGCTTATATCGAAAAGTCTTAGTCTGTCACTGCGAACTTCTATCATAATAGAAATTAACGTGTTTAAAATGTACATATGCATGACTTTATCAATAAACTAAATGTCTACATCTTACAGAGCCTGTAAATTAGGCTATTGTTCGGCAATATATACAAATCATCTGCACGTCACCCCAAAACACCTTGTAATAATTCCAAAATATCACCTTTTTACATTTTGGATAAGTGCAACCAGTAAAGCATTTCTCTCCATTAATTATTTCATAAATAGAGCCCGCACATACATCTGGCGGAGGGGGAGCGCAACCTGGATTTGGTCCACATGGATTTTTCTCTAGAATATTCAGAAAAAGACATGTTTATGTCATGTGTCTGTAAATTATGTATTGAAAATACCAACAAGTGTATTAATTGGTTGCTTTAATTAAGGTGAACATCTTACCCAGGGCACTTTGAATCTTTTTTTTTAAATACTAAAAATTTACATGTGTTCCATAGTAGAGGTTGCTTGTGTTGTTTGGTCTGTGTGTCTGTTCCTCCGCCCGTCTGTGTGTCCGTCTGTTCCATTTCAGGTTAAAAGGTTTTGACAAGGTAGAAAGGGTTTTGACAAGAAGGTTGAAGTCCAATCAATTTGAAACTTAGGACACATACTAAAAGTGACCTGATTTTGATATTTCAATGCTAAATTAGAGTTTTTACCCAAATGTCACACTCTATGGAACATAGAAAAAATATAAATCGAGTTGGACATCCGTTTGATATGGACTTATACTTGTCTTTTATGGTATTCTAAATTATTGTGAGACATATATATTTATGTATGTATCACTGCTGGTGATCCGATTGTTGAATTGTCACTGGTTCAGACGTACTTTATTATTTCTGTGACTGTATCTTGCATTAATTTGTAGGAACCTTCACAAAAGATGATTCAGCTGTTCTGTAACAATTCTATCGTTATGCCTTTTATTTCATATATTGAATTACGACGCTAAATTAAAAACTGACGAGGAAACGTAACACACGGCCACTGACAGATTTATTATTGTGAGGCCTAGGTGGCCGAGTGGTTTAGAGTGTTGGATACAGTGCAAGGCGTTTCAGAAGCATTAATTCGAATTTATTCGAAAAGTAAATTTACAGATATGACATTGTTGGGATGATGTCTAGCCGAATTATGTATTATATTTCTTTAAAACTCTACATAGCATTACACCAATTGCCAACACAATTAATTGGCGTTCAGGTCTAATGCAAATATCGGCGTCTAAGGTTGTTTTTATCTTATTCCTCTCTCCTTTTATAAGCAGGAGTGAATATTTGTGTGTATGTTTAAATGAGTGCTC
The DNA here is from genome assembly GCF_965363235.1 of Mytilus galloprovincialis. NCBI lineage: Eukaryota > Metazoa > Mollusca > Bivalvia > Mytilida > Mytilidae > Mytilus > Mytilus galloprovincialis. The sequence goes on along the minus strand of NC_134848.1, from coordinate 44,605,625 downwards.
ATATTTTATAAAAACCTAAACCCAAACGGTTCAACATTTTATATATATGTATATACTTTATAGTGTTGCCTTTCAGACCTTCGATTTTTGTTACCTTCAGGGGCCGGTTGTTCAACTTGTCGTTAAGTCTAATGCTGTCGTTAAAATATGCTAACGCTTCGTTAAATTTTAACGCATGGTTAATCCTGTTGTTCATCTCTACATTAGATTTAACGGAACGTTAAACTGTCGATAACTTCTATGAAATTTAACGCTGCTATAGACCTTCGTTAAATACTTAACGAAGAGTTATAATTTATAAAATGGCTACTCTAATAATGGTACCTAAGCAAAGAAAAGAGAGAAGCACCAGAGGAATGGTTTCACAGTTAAACAATTTGACTGACAATAAAATGAGGATAAGATATAGGTTTGGAAGAGACTCTATAGCCTACATATGTAATATGGTGGGAGATAAATTGAGAAGATCTACAGCAAAGGAAACTGCTCTAACAGTGGAACAACAAGTATGCATAGCCTTGAGGTTTTATGCCTCTGTGTCATTTTTAAAAGTAATTGGAGATACAATGGGCTACGACAAAGCAACTGTATTTAGATCACTGCATGGTGTTACCAAATGCTTTACTTGATGTGAAAGACAACTTCATCCAGTGGCCAAAATACATCGATTCTAAAAACAGGATGAAGTGTGGTTTCCACAGACAAATGAAGTTCCCAAATGTTTTGGGGTACATTGATTGCACACACACACATCAAGATACAAGGGCCATCAGGACGAGATAGCAATATTGATGACATGGTATAAATAATCGACGATTTTTTGTTATGGCCACAAAGTTGCATAAAATCGGAGAGAATAACTAATAGCATTTAAAGATTTATTATTTTAACATATTCACAGAAGAGTATAAATTAGTTACTGATACATACCAAGTACACTTTCAACTCCTTCAAGAGCTTTGAAAGAAGCTGAGTTTTTACAAAGGTCTATTGTTCTTTTAATGGCCAGACTCATTTATTTTGGCTGTAGACCACCACCAGTAGCCCTCTGCTCTTTGTTACGTTTGTTAAAGACCTTTTTAGCCTCCTTCTTGGTGTTAGCCCAAGTGTCTTTACAGTCTTTGGGAGACCAGTTAGCAACACCCAGAGCACTGACCAAGATGGAAATCCTGCTCCAGACAGCAGTCTTTCTGAAATTGGTTATACCATCCCCAAACTTTTCATTTATCACTTTGTAATTTTTTTGCACTTGAACTTGAATTACATTTTATTCTTCTTGGGTAAAGTTAGGTTTTCTGTCCCATTGTGTTTTAGCAGCAGATTTGTCAGCCATGTTGAAGTAAATATTAACAAACCAATGCATTGTTGGTAACACGAATAATCTCTGAACTTTAGTTAAATATTTAACGATTGGTTAAATTACTTAACGTCATCGTTAACTAACGACGGCGTTTAACCAAGTTGAACAACACCATTTCAACCATGGGTTAAGTAACGATACATTAGAGCATTTAACGACACGTTAAACTTAACGCTTACATTAAGTTAACGACAAGTTGAACAACCGGGCCCAAATGTTTTTGCCTTTCTTTCTAAGGAAAGCTATTGTGTTATTGACAAATGACTTAACTCATTTCAGTCAGCAATTCTACATTTAAGTGGATTTTCATTGATATGGTTAGGATTATGAAATAACTGTTTTCTTAAAACCTTGTATTGCAGAAATTTTCTACCAAAGGAATATTTTATATTATCTGTATTTGTAATCTTTTTAGAACTTATTGGTCCTCAATGCTTTTTAACTTTTGTACTTCATTTCAATTATCAAATTGTTTTTTGTTCTCCAGTGTCATTTATGATTCTTTTGAAGATACAATGCGCATCTTGCGTACAAAATGCAATCCTTGTATCTATTTGTACATACTATTAAATTTAAAATTGAAAATATGTTATAATATACTCACTGACACCCTTACAAACCCTCTCGCATCGTTGTCTGGTTCTGAAGTGATTTGTGTTACTCCTCTTTTCCCTACCATACCTATACCTTTCACATGCCATTGACTCGGCATTATAAAACCACCCTGGTCGGAAAGCTGGTATAGGTAATGTAGTAACTTTTGGAAATGTACACACTTAAAAATATTTTGATTAATTTTAGTTACAAATCGCTACTGTCACAATATCACTGTCAATGACGAGTTATGCTCACGAGTTAAACGCATTCAAATCATTTGATCATCGACATGTAATATTATCCTAATAAAAAACATAGCATTTAACCAAAGAAACGTAAAACGTATTGAAATTTTTATTAAACTGTGTTACTTACTTACTTATGTGTAAGTGGAAAACATGTAAAAAAAAAAGATAAAATATTGCTCATCGAAATTGCTATGTAAACAACAGTATACAAATTAAATGTTACACGTATGACATGTATAAGATGGTATACAACTTATTTACCTTATGAGCAATTGCTCATTGCAAACGTTGGATGAAATATTCTCCTGGTGGATAGCATACACCCGTATAGTTTGCATTTTACATTGACATGATTTATAATTGAACAGATCAAAACTGTAAATTCACTTGAGGTGTTGAAACAAACTGTTTTGTTTTCGAAATTATAATGATTTTCTACGTGAGGAATGAATTACATTAGATGTTTTTTAGCAAAACTTTATGACTCTGAATGCTTAAGATGCTGTTCAATTTCTTATTGTGTTTACAACAACGTTTTAGAACGTCGGTTACGGATCTTTTTATAGCTGTTACGCTTATTTGGAGTACATTGGATTGTAATCATTTGCCGTATATAGAGTTTACCTTCCCACATGCATGAATTATGGTAAAAGCGGCTGAAGTCTTCGTTTTATTTACTTCTCAACTGCTTTGTCATTTATCGTAGAAAAGCATATGCAAAGACAATATATAGTTATAGATATGTGCCGGCATTAAAAGCTCATCGAAGTTAAATTGGAATATATGATTGTTTTAAAAAAAGCTCTGACACTGTGTACTTGATAAATTTATGATTCTGTTGTATCACCTTAATTTAGAAATCCAATTTTGTTTGATAATTTTCAAAACAATATAAGGATAATGAATGTTAAATGAAGATGCCAAACAACTATAAACTAAATAACACATGTTAACTAATAAACTCTACAACTCTGAATATCCAATAAGACGCTTAGTGAATATATAGCAACATTAACAATAATTATTTGAGTGACCTTATCAAGCATACGAAATACCAGTACCTCGTTTTCTGCATGCTGTTACACAATCTCGTCTCGTTTTGAAATTGTTATTGTTGCCCTCACAACCACTATATAAGAACCTTTTACACTGCCCAGTTATACTTTGATAATAAAATCTTTTTATCGATGCTTTACATGGACCAACAACGTCCGGAAGGTCGCAAATATTATCACTCGATACTACACCAATTTTCTGCAATGATGATAATGATTATATTAAACGAAATGCTTCTATTTTTTAGCCATTCTGTTCATTTGGTAGTTTTCTGTTTTGATTTCTGATTTATAATAGTAAAACCTTCATTGTCATATTAATTTACAACTTGAAAATGTAAAACAGCCGTTTATAAATGTTACATTAACCAATTAAGAAGATCAAACGTAAACCGGATGGTATCGAAAAGGTAAATGACTCCAGCGATGCATACACAATACTTAGAGCCAATCTTGAATCAGTTAAGTATCACTATCAACACGGCGACATATTACATTATAATCGCCTATCTAACAATTTAAAACATTGTGTTAGTTAACTGAGACACCAACATCAAATCTGGAAACCAATTTTTGATGGTGAGTTTTATTGCCTTAAATGTAGAGGTCAGACGTTCTTTCTGATACTCTTATTCAGAGGGTTTCGCGTGATAAGTACACTTTGAAAATACGGTGTTCTAAGAATATGCTCGAGCGATACATATCAGTCGAAATAAAAGGTTTGTATATATGATTCCCAGTCCATACAGTCGTACGAACTGTTTTGCAGTGTGGAGAAGGTACTTATAAAGCATACATGTATACTGGTAGACCGATAATTATTTCTTATGAACTTGCTTTATTCTATTTTGTCATTTATTTAAGATTTCTTTGAATAATAAAAAAAAGTGCTACTTGTTTAGCTCCTTAAGTACATGGAGCATGCTTGTATAACGTATTTTCTTAGTTTTTGGTAGTCAAATGCACATTTTGAGAAAATTTCCACTATGAACACTATATAAGCTGTGTATTCATATTTCGACTGAAAAAAAATCGGATAGTTCCGGAGTTATCTCACACTTGAAGGATGCTGCAGGCATATTTAACAATTATTGGAGACTACCCAATGATTTTTTTCTCGTGATAAACAAAAGACAATTTGAATTATGTAGAAAACACAACGTATTGGCGAAGCTTACATACGTAAAAAGGAAAAATACAGCCCAACCTTTGAACTGTGTGTAAGACACTATGACAGTAATTGTAAAAAGATGAATTTTAGACGAAGAAGATTTACTATTGTGATGTATGTATTGCCCTTCCAGTATGTATATATATATGACTTATACTGATGATGTTTTCTGCCATGATGTTGATGCTTTTCTATCATAGTAGAATTACGTAATGTACAATAAAAGTAATATTCGAACGTTCATCATATTCTTAATTGACGCATTCAATGCATTATTCAGTATTTCGTATGAAATACTTGATGCTTAAAAGTTACTAAATGAGTTATATACCGTTTAGGGTTTCATATCGTGGCATGTGAAAAATGTAAAAAGAAACAATTAAAAATCATCGTCAGTAATACGTTGTGAACAGGTATGATCAAAATTATAACAAACTTACCAAGGCGAGATACAGGAAAATCATTTGAAGACTTGATTGCATCCTAAATTAAAAATATGAGCAACTTCACAGAATACAATGTGTATAATATGCACTTTTTCGAATTATACAAATAAGGTACGAGTAAGCGGATTGGCAACATATGTAGTTTAAATATCATATAATGCCGATCTGATAAAATATATTTCTGAACGATTTGTGTTCGTTCTATAGGTCAATATTATAAAAAGGAAAGGAAGTGTTTAATGACAATGTCTTGGTTTAAAAGTGCTCTATAAATCCGTCTTTCTTTGCTAATTATTACAATATTATCCACGATTTTTGATGCGATTCCTGATGCTTAAGTAGACGTGTAAATATGCAAAACCTTATAGTTTTGAGATATCCATCGTTTCCACTGAATTTCATTCGATTAGTATGACATAATTGTTTTCTCTTATTTACTTTGACAGAGTACATCTACACATTCTCAAATCAACATATATGACAGGACAGTGACAATGCATCAAAACAGTAAAATACAATACATTTTAAGTAGTTTCTCAAAAGTCTTTAACATATATTACATTACGGTTTAGGTATAAATAGTTATCAAAGGAACCAGGATTACAATTTAGTACGCCAGACGCGCGTTTCGCCAAATACGGCTAAGGTTATCTATTTCTGGCATAAGAAAATCCTTAGTTTTTCGAAAAATTCAAAGTTTTGTAAACAGGAAATTTATAAAAATTACCACATGATTGATATTCATGTCAACACCGAAATTCCACGTGATATTGATAAACATAACTTATCGATCTGAACGTTTTTCACCGTCCAATTTTTGGTCGTTATACGATATGATGTTGAAAAGGGCATTAGACGAAAGTAATCATATTATTTGTTTGGGTGATCTAAACAAAAATTTCTTCTCAACCTTCCTAACTGTATCAGTGATATACTATGTATAAATGGCCTATTTAATACAATTAGCGATGCTACTCATTTTGATTCTCGAACTGGATCGTTGTCCTTATTAAACCCAATATTGATAACTGATTCCATTCGATTTATGGACTCGGGTATTATACCTATCAATAGAGACGTAAGTGATCATGAAGGTACTTACATAACAGTCAGAAGCGGTTTCAGTAACTCGAAGAGTTTCAAACGTACAATATGGGACTATAAAAGGGGGGATTATAATTTAATGAAACAGATGGTTTCAGAGGTCGAATGGAATAAATTACTGGATAATGATATTAGCATCCATGAATCTTGCAATATATTTACGGACGAATTTTTAAAAGTGACTGAATCTTGCATTCCAAAAAAAGAAGTAATTATTAGATCTAATGATAAAATTTGGTTTAATTCAAATCTCCGTAAAGAAATAAGAAAACGAGACAGGTTTCGTAAAATATTTATAAAAAATAAAAGCATGACCAACAAAAAGAAATTTAAAAACCAAAGGAATCGAGTGAATAATTTAAAGAAACAAATTAAACAAAACTTTTATGAAAATATTAATGAAAACTTAAATGAACTAAAGCAAACGAATAGTAGAGTATATTGGAAAATAATAAACTCCTTATTAAAAGAAGACAGATCTTCAAATGATATTCCACCGATGCAAAACCCTAGTAATAATTTTGAATTTTCTTATGATGCAAAAGAAAAAGTTGATATTCTAAATAGATATTTTTGTTCAATAGCTAGTCTACATGAAGAAAACAAAAAATTGCCCGAGTTCGATGATAGAGGTATTAACATTTTGTCTGAAATTACAGTAACTTTAGAAGACGTTAAAGATATTATTTCTACTTTAGATCCAAATAAAGCTGTTGGTCCTGACAAAATTAGTAATCGAATGCTTATAGCAGTAAAAAATGAAATTGCACTTCCCTTATGTATTCTTTTGAACAAATCGCTCTCTCAAAATATATTTCCTAAAGATTGGAAATTGGCATATGTTATTCCTTTATTTAAAAATGGAGATAAGTCAATGCCGTGTAATTATAGACCAGTATCACTTCTTTCTTGCGTACGCAAGGTACTAGAAAAAATAATATATAAACATATATTCAATCATTTAGTTTCTAATAAACTTTTGTATAAATTTCAGTCTGGTTTCCTACCCGGCTGCTCTACTTTTCATCAACTAATTGAGATGTATCATTCTATCGTATATGCTTTAGACAATAAATTCTATACAAGTTTAACCTTTGCCGATGTAAGCAAGGCATTCGATCGAGTATGGATAAGGGATCTACTTCTTAAGTTAGAAAGATATGGTATAATAGGTAATCTGTTATTATGGATCGAAAGTTACTATACAAATAGAACTCAGAGGGTAGTATTAAAAGATGCGACTTCAGAATTATGTAATCTTAAAGCTGGTGTTCCACAGGGTTCGGTATTGGGTCCTCTTTTATTTTTAATATTCATTTATGCCATAGCAGATGATATGTTTGGATTAAGTAGAATGTTTGCAGACGATACATCTATTGGACATACTGCTCCAGATGAAACTACTCTCCAATCTATGATAAATATCGATCTACAAAATATTTATTCCTGGGCAAATGATTGGCTAGTTAAATTCAATCCAAATAAAACTAATATTATGTTATTTTGTTACAAAAATTCAAAAAATAACTTGATTTTTCATTTTGGCGGAGTTCAGGTAGATACGGTTACTAGTCATAAACACTTAGGCATATTTTTTAGCAGTGACTGTAAGTGGACCAAACATGTTGATTCTTTAATAGAAAAGGTATCAAAACAATTAAATGTTCTTAGACGTTTGAAATTCCGACTAAAAAGGGAATATTTAGAAAGAATATATTTAACTTGAATAAGGCCTGTTCTAGAATATTCTTCTAAAGTTTGGAATAATTGTGGTCAGTTGAATTCTGAAAGATTAGAAAAATTACAACTGGAAGCAGCACGTATTGTCACTGGTCTAACAAGCTATGCTAGCACTCAATCACTTTATTTAGAGACGGGATGGGAAAAATTAAAGATTAGACGGTTAGTGAAGAAATTAACTTTATTTTACAAAATTATGAAAGAGGACGCCCCAGAATACATATTAAATTTAATACCCCTACAGTTGCAGAAAGGAACAACTACAATCTACGAAGCAGTCAAAATATATACCAAACCTCTAGCAGACTGTCTATTTATCAGGAATCATTTATTCCATCTAGTATCAAACTATGGAATTCGCTCGATTTAACATGTTTAAGTATTAGAAATGAACTTTCTTTAAATATGTTTAAATTAAAAATTAAACAGAAATATTTTAAAAACAAATCACCCCCTACATATTTCAATATTGGCGCTAGATATTTAAATGTTTTATACGCAAGATTAAGAAACCAATGCAGTGCCCTAAACATGGATCTGTATCACGCAAATATTAAACCTAACGCAATGTGTCAATGTGGTTATTTATATGAAAATGCTCAACATTATTTCCTCTCGTGTAAAAATTATACAGTGCAAAGGAATAAATTATTTTTTGAACTTAGAAAAGAAAATATACCTACCGACTTTGAACATTTAATGTACGGCAATGCTTTGTTTAATATGAACATACACACGCTAATTTTTATAAAAGTGCAGAATTATATTAAAGAGACCAATCGCTTTTCATAGTTTATAAACATTATGGTTAAATATATACCAATAACAATGTTATTACTTTTTGTCGACTTCGAATGAAATTGTTCATTTTTTCCTAAGACATGGATCATCAATTTGATTTTATTATCCATCAATTGACAACAGCACTTTAATTTAATTGTTAAAAATACAATAAAAACTTACTTTTTGAGTGACTATTTATTCCAAAGATTAAAACAACCTATTAGGTAGGTCTTTCATAAAAATTTACGGTCAACTCGACTTTTAGGAATCGATGAACCATGTCGTATAAATTCTTGTTAATTTCATGTCTTCATATTAATATTGTTTATGGTGTTATTAGTATGTATTTCATATTTGTTCGGATATGTATTATTTGTATGTAATGGAGAAGACGTTCTAAGTTGCAAAACTTGTGTCCAATCCTATTGTCAATGTTTTTCTTGGACAATAAAATATGTTTAAACTCAACCGAAGTGTTGACTACTGGACTGGTGATACCCTCGGGGACGAAACGTCCACCAGCAGTGGCATCGACCCAGTGGTGTAAATAGTTATCAAAGGTACCAGGATTATAATTTAGTACGCCAGACGCGCGTTTCGTCTACATAAGACTCATCAGTGACGCTCATATCAAAATATTATAAACCCAAACAAGAACAAAGTTGAAAAGCATTTTGAATCCAAAATTCCAAAAAGTTGTGCCAAATACGGCTAAGGTTATCTATTCCTGGCATAAGAAAATCCTTAGTTTTTTCGAAAAATTCAAAGTTTTATAAACATATTGTTGGTCATTCACATCTATGTCCTGAACGTATCTTTTAAATTTAATTGACTTTTTGGAGCAATGGCGATTGTAGCAATATAGTTTGCAAAGACACGTGTGTATTGTTGAACATCCAATGGATCCATGGATGATTTAACACTCTGGCAATAAATCTTTAAAAGAGAAAATAATAAATTCTTCGCCATTGTCATTCTGTAAAATTTTACGGGCACCAAAAAAAGACGATATATGTCAAGAATCTACACCGCAACCTCTGTCGCCAGTTTCAAAGGCAGAGGAACCACACATTTTGTAAACCTAGATGTACTTAAAAAGTAAGTATTTCTCGTTTCTGTTTTTTGATATCGATTAGACCATTGGTTTTCCTGTTTGAATGCTTTTATACTAGTATTTCGTTCGAACTCTTTATAGCTTGCAGCTTGGTGTGAGCCAAGGCTCCGTGTTGAAGACCATACCTTGACCTACAACGGTTTACTTTTATTAATTGTGACTTAAATAGACAGTTGTTTAAATGGCACTCATATTACATTATTCTATATATTTTGATTTTTTCTTTTAAAATCCTTGGTTTCTAGACTTTAATAGTTATTTGTTTAAGTTATGGTATATATACCATTTTGAATTCTACCTTCATATTAAACTGTGAGTTAATCTTCTGTACATTTTGTTAAATTTTTTTGGAATTTGTTTTTTTTTGTATTGCTTTTATATCTTGGCTGAACACAAATGCTCATGTGAAGGAGATGAAATATGTGAAGGAAAATGTGCAGTCTTTTTTTTTTTATTTTGCTGTTTGTTATTACTGTCTGTATTACTGGATACAAGATCTATTCCATCTTGAGAGTGACTTATTGTAGCCAATGACTAGATACTTTAATTCAAAGAAGGGTAGAAATGAAAACATTTAAAGAGCAAAAGAAAACATATTACGATTTCCAAAAAGAAAGAAATATATCAATTTTCAGCATCATTTATCATAGCTAATTAATTATTAATGGTACATGTTCATCTTTTGGGTCAACACAAAATTTATGACATGAAAATCTGCAACATTTTCGTTTTCCACCACATTGACTATCTGATTGGCATTCGGAAGCTCTTATCAAACACTGTAAAGGTTGTGGATCTTCGGGGCAATCACCCCTTTTCGGTTCTGAAAATAAAATAAATATTTTGTTTTAAATTTGGCTAAAAAAATAAAAATCAATGAATGTTAAAGATACAAAATTTAAAAAATGCTAAAGATGCAAAGATCAAATAATGCTAAAGATACAAAAGCAGCAAACATAATACATGTAATATGTTTCCAAAAATAAGCAACGGACGAAGGATAGGGACAATGGAGAGGGACAATGGAGTCCGAAGACTTTTATAATTTTCAGTAAAACACACAAGATATGTAACAATATCCTATTCGTTGACAATACAACCATTGGGAGAGAATGAACCTCAGTCAATTACAGTGAAAATGTACAGGCACAAAAATTAATGACAACATGATATTTTATACTGGCTCTATATCAATGTACATATTGATGTATCTAAAACGGTCTTTTACATTTTTTGTTATGCAAAAAAGAGACTATTAACCATAGTAGTCTTTCAATCATATCATAATTAAACAATATAGGGCATAACCCTTTGAAAAGTTTATATGCCTTTTATCCATTGGATTGTTCGTCATAAATCATAACACAAAAATTGAATATTCTGGTACGATAGTTTTATTAGTAAGTCTAGGGTCATCCATCATTAAGGGTAGCAAAAGAGGAATTTAAAAGTCAAATGATAACTTATTATAATCCTGGTACCTTTGATAACTATTTACACCACTGGGTCGATGCCACTGCTGGTGAACGTTTCGTCCCCGAGGGTATCACTAGCCCAGTAGTCAACATTTCGGTGTTGACATGAATATCAATAATGTGGTCATTTTTATAAATTTCCTGTTTACAAAACTTTGAATTTTACGAAAAACTAAGGATCTTCTTATCCCAGACATAGATTACCTTAGCCGTATTTGGCACCACTTTTTGAAATTTTGGATCCTCAATGCTCTTCACCTTTGTACTTGTTTGGCTTTATACATATTTGGATATGAGCGTGACTGATGAGTCTTATGTAGATGAAACGCGCGTCTGGCGTACAAAATTATAATCCTGGTACCTTCGATAACTATTTACACCACTGGGTCGATGCCACTGCTGGTGGACGTTTCGTCCCCGAGGGTATCACCAGCCGAGTAGTCCACATTTCGGTGTTGACATGAATATCAATAATGTGGTCATTTTTATAAATTTCCTGTTTACAAAACTTTGAATTTTACGAAAAACTAAGGATTTTCTTATCCCAGTCATAGATTACCTTAGCCGTATTTGGCACCACTTTTTGGAATTTTTGGATCCTCAATGCTCTTCAACTTTGTACTTGTTTGGCTTTATAAATATTTGGATATGAGCGTCACTGATGAGTGTTATGTAGACGAAACGCGCGTCTGGCGTACAAAATTATAATCCTGGTACCTCTGATAACTATCAATGTTATGAGTTCTATCGTGATATAAATTTAAAGTTCAAAGTATAATTACCATGAATGGTTAGAAAAACACAACACGGTTATTTCGTATAAATAATACTCCCCAAAGATGCTATGTCAAATCCGTGTTATATCGAAGTAATTTAATTAGCAAAATTGACAAAACAAAGCAGAATAGATATAGATGTGCCGATTTAGCTAGGGTCATCCATCATTAAGGGTAGCAAAAGAGGAATTTAAAAGTCAAATGATAACTTACTAATAAAACTATCGTACCAGTTATTATAATTTCAGAATAGCAACTTTGACTAGTGTGTTTGCTTTAAACACTTAAAATACATAAACAATTTACTTAGTATTGGATCTCGACAACATCGTTGTTGGCAGCAGAGTTGATCACCTATACATTGCTCGTCGTTTCCCCGGTTGCATTTTGAACTACATGGAATTACTGTGAAGTCAGTAGGACAAGTACCCTTACAATAAATTATATCGGTAAACAAACTGGAATATGATGTATTGAAATATGTGTGATAGACTAATGAAAAATGTAAAACACAAATATCGTGAATAACCTCCACTTCAATGTGTTGAAAAGGTCAACATTATTCTAGCATGGTTTGTGTCAATTGATGTCACCACAATTCCATTCTGTTTTCTATTGGAATGTGACATACCAGAAAAAGACTTATTCTTCGTTCTTATCATAAGCACTTATACGGGTGACACATCTGGAAGCACTTATACGGGTGACACATCTGGAAGCACTTATACGGGTGACACATCTGGAAGCACTTATACGGGTGACACATCTGGAAGCACTTATACGGGTGACACATCTGGAAGCACTTATACGGGTGACACATCTGGAACTTATACGGGTGACACATCTGGAAGCACTTATACGGGTGACACATCTGGAAGCACTTATACGGGTGACACATCTGGTGCATGATTTGGCTACTCTTACAGAACATCGTAGATTACTCAAGATTGTTTTTGAACGCCGTCTGTAGTTTTTCTTCAAATTGTTTATCCGACAGTTATGCATTTTTTTGTCTGTTTCGGTTTTCTCCGTTACTTCTTCTTTTTGATTGTCAATTTACGTCTGTCCGCCTTCTTTTTCAAAGACTTTTGTTTGTATATATTTTGCTACATTTTTTACTTAAACACGTGCCTTATGGTACAATTGCTACTGTTCATATTGTTCGTTCAAATGGATCAAGGGTACCACGTTTAAAATTGGAACGTAGGAATACCTTTCGCAAAGCCAAGTCAATAACGAAGTGAAAGAAAGCAGAATATTTCACTTTTAATTTAAGTGTTTTTGTCTTTGAAATAAAATGATTAACTTACTTGAGGAATCATCAACACTTGAACAGAGAAGCAACCAGGGCATGTTTAAATATTTTTGAAATTACAGCGTTGGAAATGCTAACCAAAAATTACAATTTATTAATACAAGAATGTACGTGTTCATTGAATTTAAATTATTCCTTTTTCAATATAATCACCTGTTTACACCTGGGATATGTGCACCCGATGAAACATCTCACTCCATTCACGATTTCATATATAGATCCAGGACAAATACCTGGCGGGGGCGCAGGACATCCTGGGGTTCGTTTACATGGATATTCCTCTAGAAATATTCAGAATATTAATTTGTGTTAATAGGTTCAAACATCGATTGTACATCAGAAAGTAAAAATGCATTAGTTCATTTGTTCTTAATTTTCAAGAACAACTTTTCTGATAAAAAATATTCTTTTATGATTACTCTGCATGTAACTTGAAATATTGTTGAACGAGAACTTGATTAATCTTTTTTATAAAGTTATATTTTTATCTGTATAATCGAGTTGTATATGTGCTCCTTTGAAACAGGGGAAATAGTATATGCAAGAATGATTGTTGGCTTAACATGATAGTTGTATGATGTAAATATACTGATATCGGCAACAGGTAATACTCGGAGATTAATGTGCACCTTGTGTGCAATATTTCAATCGTTAAAAGCAATGCTTATACAACCAAATTTTGAAATTAATATTTTTCCTTGTGCTTTTGGTTTGTTGTTTAACAACATATAATCCCATTTTTTTCAAATTCCTTTTCATAACAAATATGTTTAAAGTTTACTCACTAACGCCATTACAAAGTCGCTCACATCGTCTTTTGGTTCTAAAGTTATTCCTATTACCCTCTATTTCACCAAACAAAAATCTTTCACACTTCATTGACGTGACATTGTAAAACCATCCTGGTCTAGAAGATTGACCTTCTCCAATAAACATTGGTAAAGTGCACACTAAAACATATACATTACAATAATGCTGACAATATTCATTTCATTATATATATAGGCTATTGGAATGTCACTGTCAACTGCTTATAAAAGTAAGTTCGCAAACACACTGATCTTCGAGGAAACTAAAAATGGATGTCATTTATCAGATGTCAAAATCGAAATCTCAACCACAAGTTAAACTCATCAAACGAATTGATAACAAATTGTTATAGTTCGATTTGGTACATGCATTTTCTTTATCAGAAAATTGTGGATTAATCCTGGTTATAGCTATCTAAACCTTTCACTTGTATAACAAAATAAACATCCTGTCATCGGCTTAAATTGGTATCAAAAGCAAATGCACATCATCTTATCCATGCCATGCGTTTAAAGCTATTACAATTTCTATCATCAAGAGGTGTGACTAGACAAAATTTAGCCAATGCTCCGTGTTGAAAGTCGTATTTCGACCTTTAATTGAATATGTTTTACACATTTACATGTATGCTATGAACATATTATTACTACCATTACTTATGGTTCAATCTTCTTAAACTGCATTAGCTACATATTTGATGAAAATTTAGATTGACGATGCGTTTTTAAGTTTCAACTTCTAATAAGTGCCTAATACTAAAATAATATTTCGTTACTAGGAACAGGTTTTGGCCAAATATTGTAAAAATCAGTTCACAAACATTCCTGATGGATTATTGATTTGCCAGTAATAAATCAACTTCATTTATGACGAATTCATGTGACCCTAGATTTAGCTTCTTAGCCGAATAAAACATTTCGGATGTACTATGCTTGTTAAGCTATTAAAAATAAAAAGATGTAAAAAAGAAAGTGAAACAAGGCTAAACCACTTTGTTGACTGATTCTTATAACATGTATAAGGTAAAACGATGATCAATATAATTTTGAAATCATTCAATAAGAAAATTGTAAACGCTAGTGTTCATTACCTACAAGTATTTGTGTTTGAATTTATGTTTATGTCAGTTTATATGACAGTCGGCAGTTTTCGAAGGCCATCTTGTTGGTTAAAATGCTTAAGATGACACATAGACTTATATACAGAATAATGATTATAAATATACATGTAATTGATTACATATATTGTTAATTACTTATAATACTTTTTGTTATTCGACTATACGGTTTTATATATCACAAATCAAATATGAGAATTTGAGTATACTTTTGACAATAAAATTGACAAGAAATACACATCTAAGTGTTCGTCTGGTTCATTATTTAGCTGCGGTGAAATTTAACTTAGGAAAGCACATGTACAAATATCATTATGGGTTTTTGTTATTATCAAAAGTATACGCAAATCATGTCATTCGATTGCTTTAATGTTAACAAAAACTATTAACTTTTAGTATGTGGACACTTTAAAATTCAAATATAAACTTCCGTTTAACATTCAGTTAATAGATCCTCAAATTAGATATCTGTAATTGTGTTTGATTTTTACTGCTTAATTGAACAGTTATGTATTGCCAAAGCATGTGTGAATGATAAAATGAACTAATCTAGATTTTTTTTACAATATATGCACTATATCATTATAAAAGCTGCAACTTATACAGATAAGGTACGAATAAGCGGATTAGCAACATATGTAGTTTTATAAATCATATATTGCAGATATGAAATAATAACTTAGTAAACTTCCTTTTGATGTCAGTTGATTCTCATGTTTGAGGAAAAAATGTTAAGGGCACTAAATGTGCCGGGACAACGTCCAAGATTAAAAGCGGTTTATAAATAAATAATGTTCAGATGATTTATTTTGTAAAGAACGTTAATCATGTCTAAATGATAGTTTTTTTCTCTCTAAGTACACCTTAAGTGTTTGCCCAGTTTATTATTAAGCTGCGACCCCTTTTTTCATAGGAAAGCACATGACTGTACAAATTTCATTATGAGTTTTTAATAATATGAAAAGGATACGCTAATCTTGTTATTCGATATCGTAAATGTTTAAAAAAAATATATAAGTATTTCGACTCTTTAAAACTCAAGTATAAACTTTCGGTTCATGATTGATTGATTGATTGTTGGTTGCTTAACGTCCAGTGGCAAATATTTCATGCATATATACAATAAATACAGTAGGTAGGTTGATTCAATAGAAGGTCATCTGGGATTATGGTCGGGGAAATTTGAACTTCCACTGGAAAATGAGGGTATATTGGATAGGGACAGAAATTTTGCCTTGCAACAGGCCACCTACGGACCCCTCAAAGAGTTGTTGCAAGGGTTCTTAACGTGCAAAGAGCGTGGCATTCTCTTTACACGAGACATCGGATTTAACGTCCCCCTTCTGACCGGACGTGACTGCGAACTTGATAAATCCCGAACAGCCAAACGGACGCCCTTACTTCGGCAAGCGTTTTACTGCCGGTCGGGAGAAGACTAAGTGATCATATTTCTGTACCCCAGTCACCCTTGGGGTAAATAATCATGTCGATATCTCTTCAAATAGGTTACCTGTAATTGTGTGTGATTTTAACTGCTTAAATATACAGTTGCGTGTGGACAAATCATGTTATATTATATGATTACCGCATATCTACATTCATAAACACTGCATAGTTTAAAGACATATATAAATACCTCGTTTTTTTCATGCAGTAGCACACTCTTGTCTCGTTTCGAAATTATTATAGTTGCCCTCGCAACCACCATAGAAAAATCTTTTACACCGCCCAGCTTGTACATCATAGTGAAATCTTTTTATCGTTGCTTACATGGACCAACAACTTTTGGAAGGTCGCAAACATTATCACTCGATATTAAACCAACTACCTTTAATGATATTACGAATTATGTCAAATGAAATTGTTCTAGTGCTAAGCCATACTGTGATCTGGTTGTTAATTTGATTTTTATTTGTTTGTTAATACCGCATAATCAGCTATAAAAGGCCCCGAAATGACAAATATAAAACAATTCAAACGAGAACACTATCGGACTAATTTATGTACACAAATATGTACTTTTGAATGTATTTCACAACTGTAACAATAGTGCATGGTTATTTCATAAATATTGAGGTGGATAAACCGGTAGGAGCTTTCACGATAAACACTAGGTACATTTCATTATATAGAGAAATAGATCAGGTAATTGTTTGAATAACATTTTTCAATGGTGAGCACAATCGTGGAACTTCTGTTGAACTAAATGAAAGCAGGTGTTACACAATACGTTTTCGATGAAGAACTGATTTCAAATCATTTGTTGTATTTATGATGCTCTGTATGAGTTGTTGTGATGCCAAATCAATACAGTATTGATACACAATAAAGAGGTAGCAAAAAAACAAAACGTATAATAGGCTTCGCCATGTTCTTGAAAATTTTCTAGATTGATAACAATAAGCACTGTAGATTGACACATTTGAGTTTTTTTTTTTTTCTAATTCCATTAATGAATTTCGAACAGCGGTATACTACTGTTACCATTCTTTATATCAGAGGGTTAAAAATAATTATAAGTGATGTCAATTCGAAAATTTTAAACTAATTTTACAAAGGTAAAGAAATATTATCATAGTGTAAAAAAGCCATAAACAATTGCATATCAAAAACAGTATAACATTGTGTATGATGATAATCAACAAACTTACTGAGGCGAGAAATATGATAATCAGCTGTAGACTTGACTGCATCATGAATGATAAAATCAACACTGATCCAGAAAAAGTATAGAATACAATACTTACATGTATGCACTATATTAATAGCTACAAATTATAAAGATAAGGTTTGCATAAGCGGATCAGCAACATCTGTAGTTTTTATATCATTAAATGCAGATATAAAAAAAACTTAGTAAACTTTCTTGTGATGTCATTATGTATAAAAAAGAAGATGTGGTATGATTGCCAATGAGACAACTATCCACAATAGACCACAATAACACAGACATTAACAACTATAGGTCACCGTACGGCCTTCAACAATGAGCAAAGCCCATACCGCAAAGTGAGCTATAAAAGGCCCCGATAAGACAATGTAAAACAATTCAAACGAGAAAACTAACGGGCCTTATCTATGTAAAAAAAAAATATGTAACACATAAACAAACGACAACCACTGAATTACAGGCTCCTGACTTGGGACAAGCACATACATAAATAATGTGGCGGAGTTAAACATGTTAGCGGGATCCCAACCCTCCCCATAACATGGGACAGTGGTATAACAGTACAACATAAGAACGAACTAACAGTCAGTTGAAAAAGGCTTAACTCATCAGATGTGTTTCTTTTATAGGTCACAATAATGTTATGAGCACCAAACGTTTCAGGACAACGTCTAGAATAAAAAAGTGTTTTATAAATCCATATTGTTTTGATGTTTTATTTAGTAATGAATGTCAATCGATTTTACAATGCGTAATATAAGAATTGCAAATAAATTTCATCGACTGCTGTGCGGGTTATATGTAAGTAAGTGTTTTACTTGTTTCAGTTTTCATCAGGATTCAATCTCAATTACTAAAGCATTTTTTTTGGAAAATCAGAAATAAAGATATTAAATATAAGATAGGCTCGTTTAATTTTAAATGTTGACAAAATATTTGTTTTGATCGTGTGAAAAAAATAAAATAAAAAAAAAAACTTGAACCAATCACTTTCTCGGAAAAAATGGTTGGATACATATCAGTTTGACGAAGACTGATTTTGATCAAAGAGAAGCTTAATGTTTGCCCTACCAATACAACGTTATTAAAACTTTGAGTTGATTTTACAGAGTTATGTCCTTGTAGTGTTAGGTAACTTTGGGATTTTCAAATACTAAGGCTTTTCAACCTTAGGCATGGATTACATTAGCTGTATCTTTTTGGTCCGCAATGCTCTTCAGCTTAATACATTTTTTTGGCAGGTTAAACATTTTTTAATTCAAGCGTCACTAATGAGTCTTATGTATAATGCAGAAGAAACGCTCATCTGGCTCAAATACAACATCTTAATCTTAGTATCTATGATGAGTTAATTTACAACCACTGGGTCAACGCCACTGCTGATAGAGTTTTTATATCCCGAGGATAACACCAGCTCAGTAGTCAGCACTTCTGTATTGACTTGAAGTAACGTTTATAAAGTCATATTTATAAACTGTTTACAAAACTTTGATTTTTTAAAATACCAAGGCTTTTCTACATCAGGATAATATCACCTTAGCTGTATTTGCCAAAACTGTATGAATATTTTGGTTCTTAATGCTCTTCTACTTCGTATAAATTTTGTTTTCGAGCGTCACTGACGAGTCTTATGTAGACGAAACGCGCGTCTGACTCAAATACAAAATTTCAATCTAGGTATCTTTGATCAGTTTATTTACAACCACTGGGTCAATGCCACTATTGTTGGAGTTTTTGTTCTCCGAGGGTAATATAATACCAGCCCAGTAGTCCTAACTTCTGTGGTGACATGAATTATCGTTAATATGGTCATAAAACTTTGAAATTTTGAAATACTAAAGCTTGTCTGCCTCAAGAATATAATACCTAAGCTGTAGTTGGCAAAACATTTAGGAAATGTTGGTCCTCAATGCTCTTTAACTATGTAATTCATTTAACATTTTAACATTTTTTTTATTCGAGCGTCACTGAAGAGTCTTATGTAGACGAAACGCGCGTTTAGCGCAAATACAAAATTTCAATACTAGCATCTAGGATGAGTTTATTTACTGGGAATCTCATGACGATATGTTTTATCACGCATGAACCTTTCAAGAGTCAAGCTTATGTTACTCAATATATTTTGCATGCACTCCTGTTGGTTGTTTCTTAGCTTAAGCGAAACTTTTACATATAACTTAAACTGTAAAGCTTGCATATGTCACGCTAACTGCAAAGCTTTTACATACCAAACTGCAAAGCTTTCACGTGTTACCCGAATTGCAAAGCCATCACATTTCACCCAAACTGCAAAGCTTTAACATGTCAGCCAAACTACAAAGCTTTCACATGTCAGCCATCTTGCAAAGCTACAAAACTTTCAAATGTCATTAAACTGTAAAGCTTCGACATGTCATCCAAACTCCGAAGCTTCCATGTTATCTAGATTGCAAATATTTCTCTTGTCATCAAAACTGAAAAGCTTTCACATGTCACCCTAAATGCAAAGCTTCAACATGTCCCCGGTCTGCAAAACTTTGACATGTCATCCAAGTTGAAAGCGTTTACATATCACCCAAATTGCAAAGTGTTCACATGCAATATCAGTTTCAGAAGGTAAGAGCGAGTTCTTGTTCTCAATATGGCACATTGGAAAGAATAGAAGAGACATATTCAAAATATTCATGGTTTATTACAACCCTGTTTACATTCTAGTCTAAAAATTGAATACTTTTGTTAAGCTTATGGAATATACATCACATAATATTAATTGCATATGGAATTTTTGTTACATAATATATTATCTTTCGAGTAAATATTATGGTGGAACTTCTATTGTGTGACAGTGGTAGTCCTAATTTATAAAATGTCACAAATAAAGGCAACAGTAGTATAATGCTGTTCAAAACTCATAAATCGATAGAAAAAACCAAATCCGGGTTACAAACTAAAACTGAGGGAAACGCATTAAATATAAGAGAAGAACAACAAAACAACATTACAATGTAATACACACAGAATCGAACTATGCATTAGACAAAATCCAAATGTCTTAGCAGAAAGTTGATGACAGGGTTATGTCAAATAACGTTTCGTATTTTCTTTAATAACATTTTTTTTTTTAGAATATACCAAGACCGTTTTGATAAATCTTCCGTGCCAACTTTACAAATATGAGTCTTTTCGTCTACAAAAGACTCATCAGTGACGCTCGAATCCCAAAAAGTTAAAAATGCCAAATAAAGTACGAAGTTGAAGAGCATATTTTCTGTTAATTTTATAGTAATAACGGTTATATGTAACTTTTATTTATTTATTTTTTAAATCCGATTTGTTTTGTTCACACATTGTTTTCAATATAATGAATATGTATACGACTCTCATACAAGTGAGAGGATAAAATAACTGTAAACTTAGTTTTTATCCTCAATTTTCTCATCAGGAAATGCCTGTACCAAGCAAGGAAAAGGGCAGCTTTTTTTATTTCTGTGATGTTTTTGAGCTTTTGATTTTGACAATTGATACGGGTCTCTCCGATTTTTATTTTCCTTGTAGTTCGGTATGTTTGTTATTTTACTATTTAAATATGTGCATCGTTGTGGATTTGAACTTATACCCAATGATTTGGATGAGAGTAAGTGTATTCAAGTGTACACTACATTGGTAAGGCGAACATTTACCCCTTTTGAAAGGGCGAATTTGATTATACGTCCAAAAGGATGACATGGTAGAACATGAGTTAAAATAGTAAAAAAGATGATGCGATTTGATTTATATTTTGATGTTTTTGCTACTTGCTGGCAGTATTTATAAACTCTATATCCAACCCTATTTTGTTCCAATGTATAGTTATTTTAGCTACTGATTGAATATGTAACATGCATAGAGTTTAGTGAGTTAGTTATTCTTAATATCACAAATTTAAAAAAAAAAGAGAAACATTTCGAAATACATGATCGTTTTAATATAAAATGAAACATATTCCGAGTTCTAAAATGTATTATTTTAATTTTCAACATTACTAATCATAATAATTTCACGTTCATCTTTAGGATCAACACAGAATTTTTGACATGAAAATCTGCAGCATTTCCGTTTCCCTTTACATTGACTATCTGATTCACATTCGGAGTTTCTTAAATAGCAATTTCTTGGTTTCGGATCTTCTGGGCAATAACCCGTCTTCGGTTCTGAAATTAGAATAAATGCATTGCTAAATTTAAGGCTAACGATGTAAACAAATGTTTAAAAACCAGCGAATTGGATGTGCACGATTGATTGATTATTGGTTCCTGAACGTCGAGTGTCAAAATGCTTCATGCATGTTTAGTACGAGAATAAATAAACAATAAAAACAAAAGAAGATTCTGAAAAGGAAGCCTACTGAGACGACGGTCCAGGAAATAGTAGATTGCAACAGAAACAGTAGGATAAACTGATTTGGGACATAAATGTAGCCTTGTAACAGGCAGACACGAACCATTCAAAGTGTTGTTGCAAAGGTTCATAACGTGCAAAGAGCTTTTTACACGAGGCATCTTATCGGACATGGCCGCATATTTTTATTTTCCGCACAGCCAAACGAAGGCCCCAATTTGGGAAGAAGTATACTGCCGTTCGGAGGAAGATCAATGGCTAGTTCTATTCCCTAGTCTGCCTTGACGGGAATTCGAAAGACAAAAAGCTACTAATTGGTGATATGGAACCATGGATATGGACGATGGCGTCCGAAGATTTTTGATTATATTTTCAGTATAAACATATAGAAGATAAGTTAATATGTTCTTTGTGTTAACAAGACAAAGAAGTAATTAGAAAATAACATAACATAAAAGAAATATAAAAAAAAGAAACAAAATAAAAAATTAAAGGTAAAAACTATTAATGTCTACAGATTAACGTCTCTACACAGGTCTGTTTGTGTTACATTCAAGAACGAGGGTGTAAATCCGATCATTTATATTTTAATTTAACGGTGAGACTCCTTATATAAAAAAGAAGATGTTGTATGATTGTCAATGAGATAATTCTCCACAAGAGACAATATGACACGGATGCAAATAATTTTAGGTAACGGTACGGCCTTCAACATTGAGTAAAATGAACTATATAACTTAATTCGTATTTATATAGTAAGTAAACCTGAGTTTAAAACAGAATAAGGAAAACATGTGTTGATTAAGCAAGATAAATCTATTATTTTTGGTAAACAAAATTTAATTTTTAGAAAGACCACAGATATATGATTCTTTGTACTTACCTAAAACTGGATCCCGACAACATCGTTCCTGGCAACATAGTTGATCACCCGGACATTGGTAATCACTTTCTAGGTCGCATCTTGACTTACATGGAAGGTCTGGTGGGCTAGATGGACATGAACCCTAAAAAAATACCTTTAATTTATAAACAAATGAGAAAGGCATTCCCAAAAAATCTCATTTACAACAATATTTGGTAAAACAAATTGAAATGTTATGTTAAAATGATACTATGAAAGTAGAGCGCTGCACAAAGAAGTCAATTAAGTGTTGAATTGCATTTGTTGGTACAATATAATTCATCCAATGTCAACAGAGTAGCCAGCGGAACATGTTATGCAATTTTATTTATATTGTTAATTTCTGAAATGGATCCTCACGATTGCTATGTGTTTGCTTAGATCACAAAACTTCAACAAGATCTCTACTTGTATTATATTAGTAATACCAATTTCTCACTCCTCTATCAAATACTCGTTTGTGTGCTACGTACTATTTTCTGAATTATTGTACAATAATGTTCACTTACATGTACATTTTACAAAATCTACCTACTTTTTTACAACTGGGATTTGTGCATCCAGCAAAGCATTTCACTCCATTGACAATTTCATATATATAGCCTCGACAAATACCTGGTAATGGCCGTGGGCATCCGGGATGTGGTGTACATGGATGTTCTTCTAAAAATATTCAGAATTATGAATTTTAATGTATGGTTTAACCAACAGGTACAAAGATCAGCGGTAAAAAAAAAGAAAAAAAAAAAAAAAAAACAGAATGAATAAACTTTCATCATGTTTTTTTACTTACAAGAACATGTATTCTCAAAATTATTACCTTACTGATTGCTGCTTTTTGATTCAACTTAAAGATGTTTGTTACTCTGTATCATAAACACAAGCTTTTTTAAGAATGTTAACTTAAAGTACGTTACAAAAAAGAAAAAAAAAAAAAAAAAAAAAAACGAAAAAAAAAACAAAGAAAAAATGAAGGGTGTTCGTTTTCGAGAAATAGGTCTTTAAAAATTTAGCGGTAAATGATTCTCTCTAGATACATATAACAAACACTTTTCTTTTCAAAACAATGATAATTATTAAGATTTTAAAATATATTTCAAAAGTAAATATGGCATTTTAAACCATGTAGAATAAAATGATGGGTTAGTGGGCAAAATCTTTATTGACACTGCCTGAATAAAACGAGATGATTCTTATATCTGACAAAACTCAAACACCAGTGGGGCAAAATCCGTAAGTCATGAAATACCTTGTGTTTGATCAATCTATATGATAAACAGTAGTTGGAGTACTTAGTTTTGAATATTTTGAAGGGATTTATGATCCTTTTTTTTAACAAGGTCTTAAATGAGGTAGAATTGTCTAAAGTATGGTTGTTTATTTTGTCATAGTTTTGTCTTCAGGTCTTTTTGTTTTCTCTTGATGTTAAGACATACAATAACATTTTATTATTTAATTTGGTTAAATATATAGTGAATTTTTTAACAGAAAATAAGTTTTCTGTTTATTTTGTGAAAAAATGAAAATGATTCACACAAAAAATATAACAAATAAACCTGTGACAATTCTGCTTCTATTGGTACCAAGTTACTTTTAAAAAAGCAAACTAAAAATGACCCCAAAATATTTTTTTGAAAAAATGTAGTTTTATATACAATATATAGCAAAAAATCTCAAGTGACAAATATTTATGGACACACTCTGTATATCAACCATTTACCTGTGAGACCTAATTTTGATTTTTAGATGTTTATTTTTATTTTCTATTTCTGCTGTTTCGTTTACTTCTACTCTCATTGTTTTTTAGCAACAATATCAAAAGCTAGACACATTGTACTCACTAACGCCATCACATAGTTGCTCACATCTTCTTTCGGTTCTAAAATTATTCTCATTGCCCTTTTTACCACCATACATAAACTTTTCACACAGCATTGTTGTAGGATTGTAAAACCATCTCGGAGATTTTGAATCACCTTTACCAATTAACTTTGGTAACGTACACACTGAAAATATCAAACATCGATTAAATTAAATACGGCTTAATGTTATGTCAATCAAATATCTAAATTATTCTTAAAGATATAGTGTTAGTTTAATACTTTAATACGACGAATTCATTAATTCAATTTTATTTATACAACATATATGATAATAGTATTGTACCATTCAATGTTCTTTTGTTTTCCATATCATCATTATTACAAATAATTAACAAGTTCTGGATCGAATCCAAAAACGATACCAAACGTACATGTAACTTAATGGGGGAAAATTCAGTAAAACATATACGTCATTAGGGCTATAAAAAGTATACAACGAGGTATATTGTAACTTCGGCTTCAGCCATATGCAATATATTTTTATTGGTATTTGTTTCTGTTCAAATAAACAAGGATCACAATATTGTATCGTCAGTATAAAAAAGAGAAGGTCATTATACTAGAGGGATATTCAAACTCGTACGTCGAACATAAACTGGCGAAAGTATGTATGTCAATCGGTTCGAACTATGTACAAATTTTATAAAATTTTGTAAAACACAGTTTTTATTTTTAAATATTATGTATATCTCAACTGTGTCTTATTCCTACTTTAATAATCATATTTTAACAATGTGTGGATTCTGACCATATGAGTGAAAATAAAGTGAGAATTTATTAATTTTACCGCTTTAAGTAAGATATAAGAAAAATTGCGTAATAATATCTGTTTTCCTGTACATGTTTAACTGTTTTATGTGCACTTGCATATGCTTTGCCTTATTAGATGTTTTTCAATACATTTACAAACAAACAAAACGTTATAGTTAAAGGCTGGGCATCGATCATATATATATATTTAACATACAACTTACCTCGTTTATGACATGCAGTTGTGCAATCTCGTCTCGTTTTGAAATTATTATTGTTACCCCAGCAGCCACTATATTTGAATCTTTTACACTGATCAGTTTTAACATCATAATAATATCTTTGTATTTCTGCTTTACATGAACCAACAACTTTTGGTAGGTCGCATATATTACGACCTGATATACATGATATAACACCAATTTTCTGTAAAAAATACAAGTATCATGTTAATTACATACATATAATTTGATCATAACTGATATTAATTATATGTTTGTTCATTTTTATTTTTGGGGTATTTGTAAAATTCCGTCTATGCACTTAAATAAACCTAACTTAACAGAATGTTAGACTTAGGTTTTCCCACTTATACTTAACGTTATTGTATCACGACCGTGCATGCTAGTCTTAAACGGCCTTTTTCATCAGAATATGGTTTCAATATTTTGAAACTTTAACAAAACGTCGAGAAATATTCAGAGTCTATTTGCTTGTTCGGATTTTCATTAGACTTTCCGTCATGTGTAAGGAAAAATTGCAAACGAGGACTACCCGTTTAGTAAACGGGATCAAGAAACTTTATCGTTTGGTCTATACTTTACAATCACGGGATTTAATTGGTGTCATTTCTTTAGCTTGAAAGTGATATACCATTTTCTGACGTATATCTTTTTATCTTTAAGTTAAGACTAGATTGCATGCAAGAAGGAACTATTTATATACATTCTTCAGTGGCATTTTTTCTTAAAAGAAGAAGCGGTATAAACATCCAATATAACATAATTTCAAGCAAATATTATCATCTTAATTACCATGAATCAAAACAAAATATTTGTCCGAAGATAACATCGATTTAATTAAGAACTATTGTATACATTAATAAGCAATACTAAAATGTCTCATTACAGAATAAAGTGATCTTATTTAAGTACAAGCAAATTTTTTGAATAGTTCTGTATTTACCATTGTGGCAGTGGATAAAGCGGAAAATTAATAGACAGACTGAACATGACTTAATAATTGACTGATATCCTTTTTGTATAAAACCATTAATTCATTGCCTCGTTGATTTTTATGCTACATTTATGACATCTCAGAAGGAAGCCATTTAACATAGAGTTGCAATGGTTGAAGTTTAAACCATCCCGACGTAATTATTACGGACGCTATTAGGAGTTGGTTGACCGTTACAGAATTTTCGCATGACAGATGTTATCGGATATATCCCAAGGTCGTAACTTCAATCCCGTTCCACTTTCACGAATGTGACACATCAAGTTTAACTTATTTACCAGGTTTGTAATATCATAAGCAACACGGCATGTGTCACATGTGGAGCAGGATCTGCTTATCCTTCCGGAGCACCAGATGTCACCCTAGTATTTTGGTGGGGTTCATGTTGCTTAGTCTGTAGTTTTCTATGTTGTGTCTTGTGTACGTTTATTTGTCTGTTTGTTTTTCCTTTTTTGCCATGGCGTTACCAGTTTTCTTTTATCCATGAGTTTTAATGTCTCTCTGGTATCTTTCGTTCTTCTTTAGTTTCATGCTCAAATGCAGTAGCAGTCATCAATGTCAAAACTATAGGCTATCCAGTATTTAAAAATCAACATACCTTTAATTACATATTAAAGCATACTAGTTTGCGGAATTTTTAAAGTACAAAAACCTCTTCTTCTGATCGGAACAAATCGGGCAAATGTGCCCTCCTATGATAACTGTTTATTCTTCTTCCTTATTTAAAAGAAACTTTAAACGAGGGTTTTGTTAAATCCCAAGTCCCTAAGCTTTCATATAATACCCATATATTTCACCTAAATACAGATATGCTTAAGAACCATTATGTTTATAATATGTTCCATTTTCTTGTACGTTCTTTTCGACTTGGTCTTAATTAGTGGTTCTATACCTCCATGACTGTTCTGATCAAAACAGCTTACAGTTCAAAATGTGTTTGCAATTGTATCTACTTTTTTTACATAATTCTATTCCAGAAGGTCGTTTGATTCTAAGAATTTTGATGACGTCTTCACACTGAATTAGTGAAATGTTTATTTATTTAACCTGTTGTTTTTTGTTATCAATTGGTTGTGACTGGCTTTGATATTGCTTACAGTACTTTGTCTCTTTTGTCTAAACTTTTGAGTTAAGCCTTTACGAACTATATTTTTTTTTAAACTTTGGTTATACATGAGTATGTTGTACAATTAAACAACTGTTTCAGAATCAACTGCAATAAGTTTCAACGTTTAAACCCGCTGTATTTGTTTGCACCTGTCCTAAGCCAAGAACCTCTTGTTCGTGTCAATGCTCTTTGTGTGGGGCCGTTTTTCACATATAATGATTTACATTTTACAAATTGCGACTTAACTGCAGAGTTATCTGACTCACTGTCACTAACACCATGTCTTCTTATATTTATTTACTCTGCTATATTATATATGCACCATATTTTGTTATGTTATTGGTTTGTTCTATAAATAGGCCGACGTGTTTTGTCGTAGACGGTAGATGACCTACACTTAATATAATCTGCTTCAATTGGACTTATTCAGAGTAATCTCATTTGGAATCATATGGCGATCCGACATCTTGTTTATTTCAGCATTTATGGCTCCATGTATCAATATTTTAAACGTATAATTGAAATCGATCTTAACAAATTTAATAAATTCGATTCCTTAAGGACACTATAACGTAACTTGTGTCCGCTATTTCACCTACATAGTGACGACACAATAGACCACTGTCGAGTGTTATCCTTCACCGAAAAACTTGGTAAGTTATACTCGCCTTTTTCATGTCATTTACCAGATAAACGGGGTCACCTGTTTTCCTTAATTGCTAAGACTCATCAATCGTTTTTGTGATCGTCAATACGCAGATTAAATTGAAAATTGTGTTTGTTTCGTAGGTACTAAATGTTAATTTCCTCATGACACCACAATTATGATTTTCAACTATAAATATTTGATTTGGTAGTTATTCGTGAAATATAGCATCATATTTATTGACCACTCCCGCAACAGTGCTACGAAAGTAACGATGTTCTAAAAGGTACAAATAATCTTCACTAAATGAAAGTTTTTTACGGTAATGCAACGAAAGTCGTTGGTTCCATTTTTTAATGGGGCAAATTTTAATTTCTAATTATTCATAGAAAGTGACTTCGTTTTAATAAGTCTATATAATGAAAAATAATTTCCTTTCATATTTAGGTCAGTTCTAACTTATTAACTGCAGATACTTTCATTTACCTGTATATTATATTGTCTATCCCTTGTATTTCTTGTTAAGGTTTTGTAATGTATTTTATTTAAGTGAAATTTACCTTATCTTTACAAAAAGTACATTCCATATAAAGTATATTTAAAGTAGCGATTGTGAAAATCATAATGTATAAAAACTTACCGTAGTGAAGAAAATTGAAATCAGTTGAAGTCTTAAATTCATCATGTATAAATAAAGATAATATTCATTTATCATTTATTTTAATGTATGCACTATTCAATGACATAAAATGTTAATTATTCTTATGATGTACAGGTAAGCTCATAAGGAAGATGTGTAGGTTCGAATCATTTGTATTGATATATGTGGTTATTTTTATCCTTAAAACGTAATTTCATCTTTTTTCTATATACACTTTTATTTATCGTATTTTTCTTCAAACGTTCATTCTCTGTTTTCTGTATAATACATGCATTGTTGATTATGAAACAAACAGTTTCATAAATCAAACTTTTTTGTTATTTAAACAACATATAATTTAGATTTGAATTACTTCACGTACTTACAAAATTTCCATTTAATGTCAACTGGTGTTCTTTTTATAGCTTGTATAGGTTGAATTAATGTAAAGGTTTTAAAAGAGAACGTCTAGGAATAGTGCATTAATCTTTTCTTGAAAACAATAGTCAGTCCGAAATGTAAATCGTTTTAGGAATTGGAATTGAATTAAATATCTTTTCATTGATTTATTTTCAAAACTAAGCATATTTTATGACTGTTGACTTAACATTTAGTTCAGGTCAAGTTCAAGTTATTTTGTATTGTACCTCTTGTCAATATCAATTTAGGTTTGAGGATGAAAGGCCATACTCAGTGCCAACGTTTAAGGGTGAAGCTCCATTACTGCTCCGGCGAATTCTTTTCTTATTATTCAATTCTAGTCTGCATTATACAAAGAATGCAATCAAGTTCTGTTTGTTTATAATTATCTGATCCTTACGATGAAACAAATAAATTATCGGCAATAAAATGTCTTAAAAAACATAGGCTTACCGAAATTGTTATTGTCTATATAATTTAATTTTACAATATCTTTAAATGATAATAAAGTTTTTGAGTTTAGTGTAATGGGTTAAATAATTATCATAAAATAGAGATATTGATAAAATGTACAATTGGACTTAATATTTCATTTAATTTTACAGTCAATGTGTATGCGATCCATCTTCACTGGAAATTAAAAAAATCAAAAAGTCTCAACATATAAAGTGAACGAATGAGTTTGGGAAAAGGGGGGGGGGGGGGGGGGGGTTGACCTGGACAAAACTCTATATTAAACTTTCTCCAGAAAAACGGAATCAAATTAAAGGTATGCATATCTCTAGTTCACACAACTTAAGCAGAAGATTTGTCTTGGACGCACTAAACGATCACTGATTACTATGTCACCATATATAAAATAGAAGATGTGGTATGATTGCCACAAGAGACCAAAATGACACAGACATTAACAACTATAGGTCACCGTACGGCCTTCAACAATGACCAAAAACAATACCGCATAGTCAGATATAAAAGGCCCCGATATGGTTAAGTTTAACACTCTTATAAAAGCATTATATGCAATCAGGGTTTCAAAAATATTATAAATGAATTCGTAAAGGAACTTTTTAATGTATGTTTTGCTGAGTTATTGTAATAATGTGAATATATAAAATTTTATATACAATACAAGAGAGGTGAAAGATACTAGAGGAAGATTCAAAGTGAAAAATAGAAGCCATGGCTAAATAAAAAGAAAAAAAAGGACAAGCAGACGAACAATAGTACACATGATACAACATAGAAAACTACAGACTGAGCAACATGAACCCAACCTAAAAAAAAGAACATATCAAGTGCTCCGGAGGAGTGAGAAGATCCAGCTCCACCTAACCCCCACCCAACACCCACCCACCTCGTCGTGTTGCAGTGCCTTGTCATCTTTGAAAAGGATATTCCATTACGGTCCAGGCGTCTGTACACTTTTGAATGTATATTTTAAACTCCAAACTTCCAACCTATAGTCTAATAGCTTTTTTGTGAACAGCGACCTTCTCTCAATGACGTCATAACTTGAAATACGTGCCTTTGAATATCGTAATAGGTAGGTGAAATATACTCTTTTGTCGTACGTTTTTGTTTTCAGTCGACCGTCGTTATGAATTTATAGGTGAAAGTCAAGATATTCAGTAGATCTAACTGCATTTGTTATAATTCAAGTTCCATGGGATAAAGGCGATCAATATAGTAACCAAATTTTGAAATTATTAGTGGGAGTACAAAAGCAATGTAGCGAAAAGAAAAATTAAAGGATACTGCTTACTTCTATTTTTTCTAACAAGTTCCTGAGTGTTTGAAATCAGCCTCAAACGAATAAAGGAACAAGTCAGTAAAATGACTCGGAATTACTGACGGATAACAACTCATTTATAGATAATGTATCTGTGTTTATAGTATCAATCAACACACATCCAAAATGTCGATGCAGTTGTGATTGTAACACACTTACGAAAGCCAGGAACATGTAAATCAGCGAAGTATTATTTTGAAAATCTTGCACAAATAAAAACAATACGGATCCATTATTAAACATAATATATACACTATCTAATGACGTAGTATGTTAATGACTACAAACGATAATTAACTAAGTAGTTCATACCTTTATTGGGTTTTCATGTAACCTCTGGTGTCATAAAACATAATAAATGTATGTTTAAAGAAACTTACGTGTAAAAATAACAATGCATGAATGCATAAAGAAGACAATGACTGCACGTATGAAAAAGATCATTAACAAGACATACCTTCATCAATAAAAGTAATTCAATACTGTGCAACTTGTTAATAATGTTACCTATGCATAATTAGCATAATTAACATTAACAATATGTCATGAGATAGTTTATATATCATGATTTATAATGAAATATATACTGTTGTATGTAGGATACGCTGAATGCTTCAGCTGATTTCTGTATTTCTGGCTATCGTAAGTGTGTTACAAAATTGATATCTTCTGTCACACCTTCAAATTGAAATGTTAGATTCATGGTGATTGATACAAATTTGTGAGATACATTTTTTTCATTACTTTTGTAATTGCCTTTAAACTAACTACAGTGTGACGTGCATAATCCGACACCCGAGGTCTCCAACATCCTGCTTTAACCGACACATGTTAATGATTCCAAAATATACTTATCCTTTCAGAAAAAACCTGAGTATTACGACACCCTGCTTAATCCAACATTTTTTTCTGTTTCCCCGGTGTCGGTTGACACAATTTACAATGTATCAGTAATTTAGAGTACACTTATGAACTTAATGTCTGTTTTTTTGTTGTTGTTGTGATTTATAAATACAACTACCTAAATCTTTGTGTGTGTGTGCTTTTGTGATTTGATGAGTTGAACCTGATCGACAGGTAGTTTATCCATTTGTTGTAATATTGCATCGCTGTCCTATGTAAATGGTTTGAATGGGTGCCCGCTCACTTATTCCATGTCAAAAGCCTGTAATCCATTGATATCATGTGTTGCTGTCAATCATATCTGTATTTCGTTCATTGTTTTCACATAAATGAAGCCACTATGTTGTTTGTTTGAATTGTTTAAAATTTACATTTCGTAGCTTTTTCGGCTGACCATGTATTTTTAGGTTCGCTCATGGTTGTGAACCGTAGGATGACAAGCTCGGAAGTTGACAATTGACAAGTATACCACATCTTATATTTATATGTATAACTCTTTATCTACTTTTTTCTAAGGTAAATAGTTAAACATCATAACAAATCGGAAAAAGGAAAATCAAAACATTAATCTTTAACATATAATCATAAGCCATCTGTAAGATGTTACATTAAAATTTAAATGAGAAAGCTACAAATATTCAAAAAACATTTTCCCGCCAAAATTTCAAAGGCTCATATTTGGAAAACAATCCTGTAGCAATATAAACTAATGTTTGAAAAACTTGTTTTTTTAAAACTGAGCAGCAAACTTACTTTATAAACATATGTTTGAAGAAGCAATCCTAGTTCAAGTAAATTAAATCATTATTTAATTGAAATGTAACAAAAGTGTAATGAGTAAGTAGTTGTATCACTTATGTCAAAAGTAAAATCATTATTTATTGCTAAAGTGAAAATGGTAATGATTATAGATTTTCAACTTTGAACATGCCAAAGGCAAAGTTATCTTAAGGACAAAGATTCTATATTTACCTTAGACAAAGTGTTTTTTATTCATGACCTACATGTACATTGTACATGTAACACCTCCACATCATGAAATTGTACTTGACAATTTTTAAACCCGAGAACAGTGCATCGATTTAGTTGTTTATTAAATCTTATTTTCCTCATGAAAGTATATACACATAATTTTATTTCCTCCAAAAGTGTATTTATATATAAACATTGAAGTATAATATTAAACTTCAAAAATATAACATTTGACCAAATATTTTTTAAAAATAAAAATAAACAATAGTTGTAGGGGTACACTGACTCTGTTTTACAGTTTTGACTCTGCAAATATTTAAACGAATAGCCTATGCCACCTATATTGTATGTTAATATATAAAAATTAGAAGATGTGGTTTGATTGTCGGGAAGAAAACATTCCACAAGGGATAAGAAAACACAGAAAGACTTTTTGTAGTGAACAAATTATGTAGATTTGCTGCACTTTGTTTATTTCTGCTTCTTTAGTCCAAACAAACATATATGTACGGTTTATTGTACCCAAACCATTCATGTTTGCTAACCCTTTTTTGAGCTTCACCACACACAATGACACAGCATATTCTAAATAGGTCAATTTTGTGCCAATGAATCATTTTTGTTAATACGTCTTATGCATATGCAAGGTACACATTTAAAACAATCAACTTGAATACATTTTTTATTTATATGTTTAGAATGTCCGTGCCCATTTTATTAGATCTGCTGCCTTTTCAGCAATCATCACAGTTAGGTCATGTGTGTTACCAGGTGGAAGGTTTCTAATCACTGATGCATCAACTACTCTTAAATTTATTATTCCTTTTACCCTGTCAAATTAGTTAAACAGAATATCCAATTGTACACACATACATGGACAAAATTGGCGACACAATTGAATAGCTCTGCATGTTTTCCAGGTACTTGCGTTCAACTCGGTTTTGGTTGTGATTTTTGTTCCCCAGGACCCCCTGAGACATGTTTCTATTCACGATCTACTATATTACTGCTTTTTCTGTCAATTTGCCTTTTAGTCTTCTGGCATCATGTATTTTATCGTTTAATTTACATTTCAATTTACACCTTACAGTTGATGTGTACGTTGACCTATAGTTGTTAATGTCTGTGTCATTTTGGTCTGTTGTGGGCAGTTGTCCCATTGGCAATCAAACCACATCTTCTTTTGTATATTTCCTACAGTTTTAGTTTGTAATCATGATTTGTTTTCTCTCAATCGAGTAATGACCTTTGCAAACCGGTACACTGCAGTATTTATTTCAATATTTGATTGGTATTTGTTTGTTTGCATTTTTGTACAGCAATTTCAACTCAAAATTAACCTGACGCTTAGATAACCAAGTAACATTTCTGTCTTTGTAAATATGCTTTATATTTTATACGAAGGTAACTTTATAGTTAAAAGGAACACGGTAATTGCAATCACAAAAAACCTCGAGTTTTTAAGTTGACTGCAAACCAAGTATTACTTTAAGTAAGTACTAAATGGGCGTTTACCTCAGATTTCACAAATGTCAAGTTTATCTGTACGTGCTTGAAAGTACATGTAAAAGCGCGTTCACTTTCCGCGTTAACGGATTGTGTAAATTATAAAATAAACTTCGTTTACATTTGAAGTTTTTTGTTTGTTTTCTTATAACGACCTTTATATTGATATTTTACGTTTATTTGCAAAAAACTCTTTTCATTCGAAATATTGTTATTTAATGATGCAGTAAAACACTTTATCGAAACTTGAACATTGTCTGAGTGTATCAAGTTATCTCTAACTTCAGTAATGTTTTTTGACATATCTTCTTTAACCTATCCTTTCACGAATGTAAGCCGAAAGTATGGTATTTTTACAGTTTAAGGATAATTATCAATGTTGTACTATGAATAATTAAATATTTATAATATCATTACCTGTTAATATGTCAAACGTAATTTTTCTATTAAGAATTTGATTAAATGCTGTCAGAAATTAAAGACAAATAGTAGGTTTATCTAATTGTTGAAGACTTCACAGATGCTCAACATTATCTGCATCCCTTTTAACTTTAATTGATAGTTGTGATTTATTAGCAATTATACCACATATCCTCAATTTTATACAAAATACTTTAAAATGTAAACAATTATGTCTCGTTACAATGTAGGTTTATTTTTATTTTTTAAAGAAAGCACACTGAAACAAAAATCTTCAAATAAAAACATCCACGGTGTCATATTTGTTTTTTGGAAGTTGCGAAACAACCAGTTCCTATCGTGATAGATTTTAACATTTTCAATTGATGTGTGTCTTTTGATGTTGTAAGTTTGCTGCTGTCTCAGGATTTTGTGAAGGTTGGCATCTATTAAAAACTTTACATCTGCTGCATTTTTGGCACCAGTCCTTAGTCAGGAGCCTGTTGTTCATTTGTTGTCGTTTGTTGTTGTGGTCATAGAAGTTTCTCGTTTAACGTTTTTTTTTTATATAGATTATACCGTTGGTTTTCCTGTTTAAATTGCTCAGCAGCTACGTACATTCTGCCTCATCGTCTGACATTTACATATCATAAATTCTACATTACGCACGTATATGTTGAGCATATACGGGTTTCATAAACAGGGGTGTGCTCCTACAGAGTAAAGACGAAGTACGGCTTAAATCTACAATACAAATTTACGACAACTTCGCCAACTGATACGCTATAGGTCTGTGTATTAACATTATATCGTAATATCTCTGAATAGTTGTTAGATTGTAAATTTTACTGACTGCGCTATTTTCAAATTTTGACATATGTTTTTTAGTGAAGATTTGAAGTCAATGATGCTTGCTAAAGTGATCTTACAACAGTACAAAGTGTGAGGCATTCTGTGCTGGCTCTCCAAATTTCTGAATCAAGTAAACGACATTTGCACCGTCTTTTCGCTTGGCAAGAATACAGGCTTCTGAATATTCCTCTGAGGATATTCAAATGTGTAGTATGATGTTGATAAACCACATCTGTACCTATGGCTTCATTTTCAGCCTAAACATTTGTAGAAACAGACGTATAACTCTCTGAGAAGTCTATGTCAACGGCGCTCTCTGCTAGAATTTCCACTTTTCGCGGTTTGTAGATGAAATGGGGTGTTGGTAAGAGCACCCGTATGTGTGTAGGACTGCGTTTATTTGTACTGTAGTCCTGTAATGTAATGTTATCATTTTAGTGTTATACATAACAATGCTATAAAAGCGGGAATTTTGGCTAGCCGCAAAATCAGGTTCAATCGACCATTGTTTTCTTAAAATGTCCTGCACTAAGTCAGAAAAATTGCCACTTTTATAATATAGTTCGTTTCTGTGTTTGTTGCATTTTAGTGTTGTGTTTTTGTTGCGTCTTGGTTCTCCTTTTATATTTGATGTGCTTTCAACAGTTTTAGTTTGTACCCCGGATCGGTATTCTTCTTACTCGACTTATGAATTTCGAACAGCAGTATACTACTGTTGCCGTTAATAGGCTGTTGTCTGCGCTATGGTCAAGTTGTTGTCGTTTTAACACATTCCCTATTTCCTTTCACAATTTTACTCATACCACATCTTCGTATATCTATTGTTCTTTTTTCGACGATCATGAGTTATCCTAGGCTTGTTTTTTAATTGATTTGTAAAATAAATTCCAGCGGGTTATTTCTGCGGTTCTGTTATAAAATTTCGCGATTTGTATTGAATAAGGTAAAAGAAATATTTTTGCGGTTATTATTCTGGCAGATTTAAAACTGTTATCAATCCCTTTGTATGTACGCTTATAATTTTTGTTTTGTAAATTTTGTTCTTTCAGCGAAAAGAAGCGAACCTTTCATCCTCGCGTAAGTAGCCCGCTATACGGTATTGTATATTGAAGGTATGATTAAAAGTGTTACGCATAGCCAGGTGTCATCCAATCAACCCAATGGTTTGAAATTTCTGATAATGAAATTGACAGTTTTTAAAAATACATTCTGCAAGAAAATGCATCTGTTAGTCTTCATTGTATGAGTATGAGATTGTCGATGAAAAGAAGTACGACTTGATTTATAATTTTTCATTTTAATTTCCTATTGAAATGTCTTATAAACCAAGAAATGCCCGCGTAGTGATGAAATGCGTAAAACATGCTGAACATTATATTCAAACAGAAGGTGTATTGCCTTCTTTTTTTTTTATCTAACTGATAACCCAAATTCAATGAAATTACAAAACTTTGCAAACAATTTGTTAAAATAAAACGTTAACATTATAGTAGTTTGTTTACATTGTTATCAAAGGACAAATAGGTATGAAAATACCTTGAATGAAGCTTAAATGATATATCATGTGTTTTTATATAAATGACGTTTATCTTATATCTTTATGCATGTATGACAAACAATTAAACTGTCAATGCTACTGCAGACCAAGTATACATATTGACTTTCAACGCAAAGTTTGTACTCTGTACACTGTATATCCCGTTTCTTCTTAAAACCTTCTTTCAATTACAGTCAATTTAGATATCTTCAGTCTAGACTGTTCAGTAGGGTTTTTTACATGTTAAAATACAACAACATACTGAATGGCTGAATTAACCATTTTTTAAAATCTGAAATACTATCTTAAACTCTGAACTTATTTTTTGTTGTTTTTGTTCAGAATGGTCAGTTGATTAAAATGTCCATTTAAAATCATATGAAACGAGTGACTGGTGAAAATAATGTTTGTCCAATTATTGAACCAAGTCATGTATATATCATAAACTTCTTCTGTGCACGATTTTATCATTTTTTACGTAAACATATCGTATGATCGTCAATTTTTTTTCTCTCTGTCTGTTATTGCAGCTTATTAATTGCCGTGTTTTAAAGCCGTAGTTTACCGATTATCATCTTATAGTAAACAAAGAGGCATGGTTATTGGACACGTGTATAAGATGTTCAATCAGATAATAGTTTATTTTAAACACCGATTCATGCGTATTGCGATCACTGGATTTTTACGAGAAGGGTCACGCTAAGGTCACTTGCATACTAAAAATATGTTGACGAATCGCTTCCTTACAATTACAAGAAATAAACTTCTTCTAAATGTGAACAAATAATTTTATTTTAATTTGAGGTTTCATAAGACTTAAATTTATTTTCATGTATCATCTTAGACAATATTATATTCTGCTGTTATTGTTTATTGTATTTATCGTTAACAATTTTTACTGTATGAAGTCTTTCCAATTTTCTGTGGAAATACCTAAAGAATGTATTTTTTCCGATTATTAGGTCTTTCCATTTTTCTGTGGAAAGACCTACTAGTATTGCTTTTGTTCTGATTATCAGCTTTTTCTTCCGCCAAATTTTGTTCTTGCATGTAATTTTTGTTTCTTAAATATTTTGTATAAGTAATCGTACAGTTTATATTCTTTAATTTTGACCTTGTTCAACTGAACTAATTTCTTTCTAAGAGTTATCTCCCAAAAATATGCTTTTCTTGTGTGTGTATTTGCTTCACAACCATGACAGAAATCGACAAAATTATTTTTCCAAATGACTCGTTAAATCCTCAGAGTTATTTCCTCTTTTGTTTTTGATATAAGTGATATATTAATGTAACTAATGAACCGTAACATGCGTAAGTGATAGAGATAAAGGGTATCCTTGTTCCAAAACAAAAGTAAATCAAGGTTTTATTCTAAATTTTGATTTTGTTTTGTTATCTCATTTCTTTTTATAAACCGTACAAGGTACCGACAATATTTTATTAAAATTTATCTTTTGGGACAAGTCATAACTCATAAAATGTTGGTTGAAACAGTGCGTAGACATTAAAGTTTTCGTCCCTTTTGTATTAAGAATTGCAAATGAATTGTGAGTAAAGTGATATAACTCATTAACCATGAATATGACAGACCTAGGGTCTTTAATTCGAGATGCTTGGTTTAGGACCTAGGTCATAGATGAATTTGACTTTTCTTTAAATTCGCATTGATAAATCATAAAGCCATAGGACTTTATGTATTAGGTTGAAAGCCATATGACCTTGCAAAATCAAACCAGAAGTTACCTGAGATGAACCGGATGTGGCTGTTGTTTTTACTTAGTTCAGGTAAAATTATTACATTTCTTTTTGAAATCTGTGTCAAATTAATTTTCAAACAATACAGGTCATCCCATTTTTCAGAACTGATGTAAAAATTATTCAGAAACCATTCAGTTTTGGGAATCAACAAAGAATGTGCTATCATTTGACACCTGAATTAACATTTTAAACCTATTTTTGCACATCAAAAATATATCGGAAAGGGTTGAAAGACCTTCAATTCATCTCTGAATAATTGGTTTTTATTTATTTCAGTTTCTTGCATGTAAATTGTCTCTGAAAGATTCAATTGAAGGTTAATTGGTTATTACTCCCTCACGAAAAAGCCATAGCATGTTTTGCAAACTGTTAGATGCTGATCTTGAAAATATAAACCGGGCGTAACCTTGAGTAAAGCGGAAGTAGCCTGGGTAGCATTTATTTCATTAAAAAGTACTCAGAAACTATATATTTTTAAAACATGCATACATAACCATAATCAGTAGAATCCAGAATTGACCTTTAATAAACTGAAAGTACCTAATATCTCCATTTTTACAGGCAAAAGTATATAGAAACCAAATATTTTTGAAATCAATGTAAATACAGCTATCATCTGAGACCGGAAGTTGATAATTAGGTCCCTTAATCAGTCAAACATTTATAAAAACCATATGTTTATTAAATATATATGATTGGACTCCAGTAGTCACTGTTAGCTAACCAGAAGAAGCTTCTCGTCAATATATTTTGGAAAAACCTTCCATTGTTCTCTTAACAATTGTTTATTTTGAATTTCTATCAGTTTTGTAAAGCTTTTGGGCTGTAAGGAGTAACACGAGTACAGCGAAATATTTTTTAACTTGTTAACCACTCTGTTCCAACAGCTACTTCATAGTTTGAAAAGTTTACCTTTCACCAAACAGAACGTTCATAGGAAATAAACGAAAAATAAAACAAAAAGACGAATATAAAGAAAGTTTATTTATCTAGTAAGCATATAATTTACTCTCTGTGCTTATCTTCAAACTGTTTTATTTTCATGTTACATCATTAAACAATGTTCTTCAAATGTTATTTATTGCGTGCTTTCCTTAATAAATTGTCAGTCTTTCCTATTTTCGTTTAATCATCATTTTAGTAGATTTTAGTAAATATCGAAATCCTTTCCATGTACCCCTTTTGATAAAATCGGCATAAGACGAGTGCTCTCTTCCAAGATATTTCCCATTCAAATTAGAATAAAGAGAATTATTGTACCACAATGCCCCTTTGTATGCAAGTGCGCAGTTGCTAGGACTTCTGTCAGTATCCTTGTCGTAAGTAGAAAACATCATGCCGTTTTGATTCCAAGTGTTGCTGTTATCAGAATACATCAGGCTATCTCCTGTGCAAGTAAATAAAAAGGGGAATATGAACACATTTAAACTTAAACTCTAATATTAGTAACACATGTTGGTTGTTAAGGTGTGTGTCTGAAATGATACGGAGCAAGGCAGAGTCGAAAGTAACAAGAGAGAGATTCAAACTCAAAAGTCAAAAAATAAACTGACAACGAAATGGCTATACGAGACAAAAGACACAGACAAACGATAGTATGCAAAACACAAGTCTGAGCAACACGAATCCCACCAAAAACGAGGGATGATCGCAGTTGCCCCAAAAGGGTAAGCAGATCGCAGTTGCTCCAAAAGGGTAAGCAGCTCATGCTCAACATGTGGCACCCTTCATTTTACTCATGTTAGTACAAGTATGTTGTTAACGATAGGTAAATTCGGTAGGTCACAAAATGGGAAAAAGGGATGGAATTAGTTACGTCATTTGGAACATATCATAACAAATTAATGTTTGAAAAGGGTATGTTACTTAAAAGTTGTACTACTTTTACTTTGCCGTACGGTGACATATAATTGGGAATAACTGTCATTTTGGTCTCTTGTGGAGAGTTCTCTGATTGGCAATCATACCACAACTTTTTTTTTATACCTACTAGTTCAAATAACTATCACGTCTTGAAAGGCTTTCTTTGATGCCTTACATCGTCGCAGAAGGGCATCAAAGTAAGCATTTAGAATAGCCTTCCCAGACGTCATAATTATTTCGACTAGAGCCCTCCCTGCTATGAGGACGAGATACTGATAGAATTCCACACATTTGCTTGTGGATTAATAAAAGTATATCATTGTTTGATGTGTGATTAATGTATAAAGTAAGAAGTGTTGAACTACCATGAGGCAGAGTAAACACATAGACTAACTGAGAAGATATGAGTTTCCATATTCATTTGTGCACAAAAAGTCCGTTGCCAAAAACACGAGTCCAGTGCCACAAATTTTCCAACTTAACCATCATTTAAGACCTTAATAGTGCATGAAACAGTTCCGAAGGGGAAAATGACTAAATTTGATGAATAATAACCAAATATTTACTTGGAGAAGAAAACAATAAACTTAAAACACGCTTCAATTGGACATCTTTCCATGAAAAATGTTTGTTTTCAAGTTGGGGTACCATATTGGTGGAAACAATTTAAAATAAATCGTAGCTTCCCATGAGTATATTACTAGATATCCAGCATGATAAATATTTTCCCCATTCAAGCTTATTTGGAAATATCAATTCTGCTGTAATACAAATTGAAAGAAATAACCACTTACGCCAAATGTTGTCACCTGAAAACACGATAAGTCCGTTGCTGAACCCGATTAGTACGAAACCGCCGAAAAAAAAAAACGATAAGTCTGTTACTATTCGACACCGTGTAAATACATCCAAAGTATACTTTGTTGTGGCATCACCTATACTGAACTCAGTATATTCAGCGTACCTCGAATTCCCTTCAAAATCTTCAGGATGGATGTACATATTGTAGGTGTCAGAAGATGTAAGAAGATTAAGAAATTTATTTCCTGTTCAAAAGAA
Source organism: Mytilus galloprovincialis (assembly GCF_965363235.1). NCBI lineage: Eukaryota > Metazoa > Mollusca > Bivalvia > Mytilida > Mytilidae > Mytilus > Mytilus galloprovincialis. Next base: position 44,563,259 of record NC_134848.1, on the reverse strand, counting down.
AACAAAAATTTCAATCGTCGACCTTTTATTTGACTTGCCATTAAAGTTGATGACGTCACAGTTATATAACAAAATGTTTTTTTTTTGCATGAGAAAGAAGACAATATAAAAAAAGAAGATGTGGTATGATTGCCAATGAGACAACTATCCACAAAAGACCAAAATGACACAGAAATTAACAACTATAGGTCACCGTACGGCCTTTAACAATGAGCAAACCCTTACCGCATAGTCAGCTATAAAAGGCCCCGATAAGACAATGTAAAACAATTCAAACGAGAAAACTAACGGCCTTTTTAACACTTTTAGACAAACCGAACGCGTGACTGTTATTTAGTTGTTATCGTATAATTCTCTACCGCGCTTATATGTCTCTACGTTTCTGTGATTTGTTAACCTATCAAAGTAAAAAGATCTATCAAATTGAAATAGAACATCACATTACAGACAGGACAGGGTGCATAAGTAACTGCATTAGTGAAACTAATTATCATGCATGAAAAACAAAGAGGTATTATTGTTTAGTAAAGCTTTGCATATCGTATACAACTAAAATTTTAAACAAGTGTTGAATTAGTTATTGATATTTATTATATGAAATAACTGACAAATATTTATACCAAAGTACCCTCTTCATAAATATGTTTCCGAAAGTTTAAGCTAAACAAGTAGCATGTGTAAATACAAACCTTTTTTCAAAAATTCGTTGTTCTATGTAATAAAGTTGAAATTATACCTTCGTAAATTTTATGGAAGTCGTTAGGGGATATTCAATTTACATATGAATGCTCATATGTTCTAAATGTCAGAACTATAACCCTGTTTATTTTTCCGCGAGTGTAACCTACCAAAAAAGACTGACTACATGGTTTGTAGTAAAATGAGCAACATGACGGATGTCACTGGTGGAGCAGGAATTTCTTAACCTTTCGGAGCACCTGAGCTCATCACAAGTTTTTTTAGGGGGTCGTGTTACTCAGTTTAGAGTTTTCTATGTCGTTTTTTGGTTGTCTATTGGTCATATTTTATTTTGTTAGCCATTCCGGTGTCAGTGAATTTTCGACTTCCCTTTGATATATTTCGCCTATTTATTTTTGTCTCCGCTGATATTGTTATGATTCTTATACAACGAAATGAATTTAAAAACTTTTCCCCATATGCCTAGGAAAACGTGTACTCAAGTAGGATATGAAAAGCTGATGAAAGTTAGCGTAACTGGCTTTGCAGACTGAAAAATATGTTTGCTTTTTTATGTATTTTAAAGATAAAATTACCTAACCAAAACACCGATTTCAACTCTCCAAATCTAATCTCATAATCTTTCCATGTTTTGTAAAAATCAACAGTTCCGTCCATTCTGCTTTGAAAAACCGTTGAAAAAATTAAAGTGAACTTATATGTAGATGCAATTTTGTCAACACGTTATTCTTTTACTATCAATGTTAGCTCAGCTGACGCAACGTAACATGTACAGTATTAACATCACTTCGCGTTTGTCATTGTCGCCAATACTTCACACTACAATCTTAGATAAAACTACATTACGTGTCTGAAAACTATAATCGATTGTCAAGATTAATTTCACTCATTTTGCAGATCGATTATAAGTTATTCAAATGAATATACTACATATTTAAAAATGTATTGAGGAAAAAAAATATTACATATAGTTGCAATGAATTACAATGATTTCCCAGTTAAATAAAAACCGATAATTTCACATGTTAAATAAACGTGGTTATTTCACTTTCTCGCGTCACACAACAATAGGCGTTTTCAAGACTTCGTTAACGGCGGATCAAAACAAATTGTGGGTGCGTAGAAAAAAGATATAGTTCCTTACATGTTTTACATTAATTTCTTTGAAAAAAGCCATTGCCAATGTAAAACAATAAATAACTTATTTGAGATATCAAATCTCGAAAAGTAGTTAACTCGTGACCAAACAACACTGATAATTAACGCATGCGCTACGCGCATCCGTGAATTAATGTTTTGTGCGGTCACTCGTTGAAGTGTCGAAGTAAAAAGATTTATCATATTGAAATAGAACATCACATTACAGACAGGACAGGGTACATAAGTTACTGCCTGCATTAGTGAAACTAATTATCATGTATGAAACACAAATAGGTCTTATTGTTTAGTATATCTTTGCATATCGTAGATAACTAAAATTTTAAATAAGTGTTGAATTCTCAGATGAAAAAGTCACACAACAATCATATCAAGAAGTTCTGATATCATATTCATACAGTATAAAGGTCAAACTGTTCCTGTTCCTATGCGTTCTTTAGCACTTTCAATGGTAAAATTGGGAAAAAATAAAAAAATAAAAAAACAAGGCCTTAATATATTTGGTTGTAATCATCATCTGGATCATACATATCCATTCAAGCATATATATCATTCACATCTACTTAAGAGCGCTACTTTCGTGGAGTATACAGTTCCGTCATTTGGAAAATCACCTTAGAATATTTCAATGTATATGTATAATGTGTCTTCAAATTTAAAGCAGATTGCTGAGTTTTTTACGCGGAATAAAACAAAACGGAAGACAATCTACACTATATATATATAATATTGTCGTTATACACGACCAAATGTCGCAAATCTTTGAAAAAGCGATCGAAAAATCAATACACTATAAAATTATTATATCCAATATAAAACAACATGTATTCATCCCAACCAATGCATATTTTATTCAAAACAGCGAACAGTCACGTTATCTGTTGCACGATCCCTACAAACTGGAACTAAATCTTCTAGTTCTTGCACAGCATATAGGTAGAAATTACTACTGGACGATCATTGTTTCTTCAAGCTACGTCTACTGTTTCCATCTATTGCTCCCTGAGTTTTAAATTCAAACGTGTATTTTTTTATACCCGTCTAATGCCAGATGTAATATACTGTATCTGTGTTAACATTTTTTGCTTTTCGTCTCTCCATTTATTCTGAAACAATAATCCATAAGAACTGAAAATTTGGACAACCACGGACGTAAATATTCATCCCCTTTAACCTTTTTGTTTTCTTTACCTATTGTGTGTTTTTTTTTTTAAATTGTTATCAATATAATGAAATTTTAAGCAACTGTCATTCAATTCAGTGATTTAGATAGCTAAAAAAAGATTAAATGCACATTTTCTACATAAGAAAATGCCTGTACATAATCAGGAATATGACATTTGTTTTTCCATTCGCTTGATGTGTTTCAGCTTTTTACTTTGCCTAGGCGTTCGGGATTTTTGATATCTTACCTTTTTCCACAGTGGATAATAACAGCGACACGTCCACCACCACTAAGTTAAATCGCAAATATTAAAAGGCACATCGGTGATTCTTGAACTCTTTTTTAAAGGGCTTTTATTTTAAAAGTCTTGTCTTTACTTATTTGTATCTCATAGACACAAGTAAGTGCTGCACTTTATAAATATACTTAAAACTGAAGTAAGCACTAATGGTTCAATTTTCAACAAACAAATCATGCTGACCTCGGCGTCAGATTCGCGGAATATTTATTTATTCAAATAAAAAATTGTTAAAAATTTCGAATCTCATTGAGTAATATTATACGTTATTCAATATTTACATTGTCAAGGAAGGTAATTTTGAAAATGTCACTCCATTGGCTAACGTTTGAGCGTTTGAGCGTTCCCGATAAAAAAAATCATTAAATAGCTTAAGACGCAACAAATTTGTGAAGTATTATAATTTGAAGTTTTTATTTCATTTAACACAAAATTGATTGAAACAAGCAAGTTATTACGCTAACCTGATCATGACAAAAAGCAGGAAAAGATAAAAAGTAGGCAATAGAAAATCATTTGTTATTGTGGATAATGCTAGCTTCTTTTCATTCTTTCTAATGAAGAAGGTACTGTATTAAGTCAGCCTTATGAATAAAGGAAAAACTCGGCAAAAAAACACAGTTGGTTTCTATAGAAATGCCGATTTTTTTTTTAAACACGTCCGATTTTTTGTTCGCAACAGAGTGTGTTTTACAAAGTACAATTTAAACATACCTAAGACAAGATACTCTTCTACATGGGTCATTCGTTTTATGAAACAAAGCAAGACCATTTTTTTTAATTTACCTTTTACAAAAGTTTTAGTTTGGAATTGGAAATTCAAGTGTAAAGTGTAGACAGTCAAATGTTTTAATACCATCTTCATACGCAACTTCCCTTCTGGTGAAAAATCTGTATACTTAGTGATGTATTACTCAGGATTTTTTTTTCTATTATAGCAAAATATAAGAAATAAGGAGACAGAGTCAGAAAAAGGTCACAAAAACACTGAGTATGGCTTTACTGTCTACTTATAATCATGGTAGAGTCCTATTTCAAAAGAGGGACGAAAGATACCAAAGGGACAGTCAAACTCATAAATTTAAAACAAACTGACAACGCCATGGCTAAAAATGAAAAAGACAACCAAAAACAGCACACATGACAAAACATAGAAAACTAAAGAATAAACAACACAAACCCCCCAAAAAACTAGGGGTGATCTCAGGTGCTCCGGAAGGGTAAGCAGATCCTGCTCCACATGTGTCACCCGTCGTGTTGCTTATGTGATAATAAATCCGGTAAATAGTCTAATTCGGTAGGTCACATTCATGAAAGGGAAGGGGATTGTAGTTACGACGTAAGGAACATATCCGATATCATTTGTGAAACGGTTATTCCATAACGGTCAACCAACTCGTGATGGCGTCCGTAAAATTTACGAAGGGATCATTTCAACTTCACCATTTGGAACTGTTGGTTTAATAGCTTCCTTTAGAGCAGCAACCCTCTATCAAGAAAGTCATGATAGGACATGCAAGCACGGGAATATCGTATCAATTGTGAGATATATACCCCGTATGCAGGTGCTGCTGGAATGTTGCTACTTAGAAATGTAAAGTTCACAATTGGAAAGCTGAAATCATCTCTTTTGTCGTAAAGTTTTGTTTTCAACCGACCCTCATTGTAAATTTCTAGATATGAGGCCGACTTAATTGTATCTGTGGTATCCTTTATCTCTAGCTCGATTGGATAGATGCGTTCCACATAGTCAACAAATTTTGAATTATTTAGTGAAAGAACATCATCTATATAGCGGAAAGTAGAGTTAAAGGATATTGCTAACTTCTTACCTTTCTTCCTAAGAAATTCCTGCATGAAGTCAGACTCATAATAATAAAGAAACAAGTCGACAAGTAGAGGGGCACAGTTTGTTCCCATTGGAATGCCGACAGTCTGTTGAAAAACACGTCCTCCGAACGTAACAAATATGTTGTCAATCAAGAAATCAAACATCTTGCTAATATCAGTTTCAGAGAATTTTTTGTTTGAATCAGAGTGGTCCTTTACAAAGTAGGATTTATCCCTCCCTAAGACAAGATACTTGTATCTACGTTGGCCATTCTTTTTTATAAAGCAAAGCAATACCAACTCATTCAATTTGTCTCTTAGTTTGGAATGTGGAATACTAGTGTAAAGAGTAGAAAAGTCAAATGTTTTAATATTGTTACAAGATGAAAGAGAGTTAGATTGTATGTACTCTAAAAGATCTTTGGAATTTTTAAGTATCCACATCTGATTCACGCCCCCTCTAGTATAGGCAGTTTCACAATAACTTTGAAGCCCGTCTTTGATTGCTTATAACATGGATGTTAATAAATTAGAAAGAGGTTTCGTTGAGCACTTGGAAGACCCAGCAATATACCGTTGTTTGTAAATACACGTATGTAGTTAAGGTATCCAATACAGTGATGGAAGATCCAGTTCTTCATCTTTGGTTAAAATTCCAAAAGGAACACAGAACAGACCTATGATTATCCAGGATTTCCTCTTTGGTAAGTGTCGTGAGGGTATATGTTGAGTTTCCAAGTGAATTCTCAATACCTAATTCGTTTATCAAGCAGTTAATGTAATGAGTTATACACACAAAAACTATGTTGTTTGGGGTTTTATCTGCGGGGACAACAACATATTTGTCATGGAGGTAGGATAGGTGTTTTGTAACATTTGGGTCTTTAAAGATTGACGTAGCATGGGCATTGATAGACCCATTCAGTTTCTTAATTCTGATTTGTATCAACGACCTCACTGCCTTAATCCATTCAAGGCAATAGTCTCATAAAATGTGTTGTTGAGACTCAATCCACTCGGAATATTTCATTTTTGAAATATTTCACTTAAATAGCATGACATTTTAACAAATGATAGTACATACAATGTGAAAGTTGCATGTACAGCTTCCCATAATAGGTGTAATATCACCATATGTTTCCCCTATTATTTAGTCTTTGTTAAATTTGCACTTTCAAAACATTGTGCAAATTTTATCTTTGCTTAAAATAAAGACACACTTGGCATGAGTAAAGTTTTAATCCTGTCCAGTGCTACAGACAAAAATTCACAAAAATCTCATTGCATAATAGAAAATAACCATCACTAGTATTTTACCAATCAAAGTTTCACCCTTTTTTTCCATGTGTACAAACTTTAGTAACCATGTTAACTCAAGTTTTGAAAATAATACATAGAAACACCAAATTTAAAAAGAATAGTAATTTGATACCCCCTAGGTATAGGTTTATGACTCAGAAAGTTTTTACTGCAATGAAATGTGGAATTAATTTCCTGCAACTGTCAAATTCAAGGGAACATTTTTTGGTGTATTACATCTTAATGTAATATATTTTCCCCCACCATATCCCAACTGTGTGAGATACAAGGAAAGAATAATCTTTGATCATTTTATAAAACGCAAATATTTAACCGAATCTCATATGCAAGATTTAGATATTGTCAACATAAATCAATCTTTAAAGGACGTTTTGTTGTAGAACATGTATAATTTGCTGATCAGTTGTTAATCCAGCTTATAATGTCCAAATACACACGTATATGAATCTAAATCATGCATGTTTGTTTTATATTTTTTTTGTCCTTCAACAAGAGTGTTTTTGCAAGACAACATATCCCAAATGGTTTAATTCTGCACCAATGGATCAAATGAATCATGTTTGTTAATACTTTTATGCATAAAGGTACAAATTTAAAGCAATCAAATTGTATTTCATTTTATTACATTTTTTTCAATTTCCTTGCTCGCTTAATTAGATCTGCTGCCTTTTCAGCAATCATCACAGTTGGAGCATGTGTGTTACCAGATGGAAGATTTCTCATGACTGATGCATCAACTACTCTCAAATTTCGTATTCCTTTTACCCTGAAAATAAATAAAACAAAATATTACATTAAACACATTAAACATAGACATGGTAAAATGCTGTGTTTTCCTGAACATTTTTGATGCTATTATATCAACTCTGCAACAAAATTGGTTGAACAATAGAGTTGTTTACTTTTCCATGGCACCTGCAATCATCCCGGATTTGGTTGAGATTCATGTTCTCTGATCTTCAAATGGCGAACCAAAACATGTTTCTAATCAAAATCTACTATTTTACTGCCTTTTCTTGTCATTTTTGTTCTTCTTGGCAACATGCATTATATCGTTTGATTTACGACGTTAGATTGGTTTTTGTTTATTTGTGTACAGCAGTTTCGATTATAAATTAACCTACTACCTAGATAAACAAGTGTTCTTCTGTAAATACGCTATATTATTTGCAAACGAAGTTCATCATATATAGCTGAAAAATACACTTAATTTCAATCACAAATGTGTTGAGTATTAAGTTGAAAACTAGAGTAAGTAGTTATTTATAGAAATCAGAAACACAAATCTTTATTGGGACGTACTGCTTACCGCAAATAAGGGTCAACCACAGTGGTTGGGTCCGACTTTGCACCCATTCTACAAGTACCGGTTTGATGCCCTCCGTTGTCTGCAGAATGTCTGATTATACAGTCCCAGTGGGCATCTGTGTTAAACGGTTGTCTATCACAATGGTTTGTAGTATCCATCCGAATTAACCTTGCATCCACGCTTTTCCATGCTTTGGTTCTTTCAAAACTTTGCACGAGACGGATGCCTATAAAAAATGGCGTTCAAGGTTAAGTATTAAAACTGATGTAGCAGTAGCATTTATGATCATATGTTTTTTTTGTATCAAACATTTAAAAAAATGATACACATTGATGCAACTATAATAAAACCTTATATATCACAACAGCTATACGTTTAGCTCCCACAATAAAGTGTTTAAAAAAAATATAACCTTATGTTTCCTAAAATAGATTTTAAATAAGTGACACATTTCAGAAATATTCATGACGGGCATGGTGTATATATTTGTTGTGCTAACCAGGTAATACGTTTTCATCACACTATGATTGATGGATTGCTGGTTGATTAACGTCCAGTGACAAATATATCATGCATATTCAGGACGACAATAGGTAGGTCCTGTAATAGGATTTAGGTCGGGTATTGTGCAAACGAATATGAGTGTAAATTGGATTGGAACTGACATTTCCCTTGAAACAGGCCAACGACGGATACATCAAAGAGTTGTTGCAAAGGTTCTCAGCGCGGACTGAGCGTGGCACTCTATCTACATAGGGCATCGAATTTAATGTTCCGATTCTGACAGGATATGGTTGCGAACTTGTACATCCGTACATCCAAACGGACTACAACTTTACTTCCGGTCGGAAGACAGTTATAATAGTTATGTTAGTTTATGTTGACAATGAGGGTTAAAAAGAGAATTCGAGCAATTAAGATTAAAATTAAAAAAAAGCGAAAAATAAAGGCAACCGAATTTATTCAAACTTATTCTAAAATGTTTATAACATACATAAGACGAGAGCCCAAAATAACTGACATTTCTGTTTTTTTCGATTTAATTACCAGACAATTAAATATCAGTTCGGCGTTTATATACTTTAGTCTAGTATTCGAAATCTGATCGCAGTTTTTAAATCGACAGTCAAAATTGATGATCAGATAACTTAACAATTACCTGAAATTAACTTCGAAACATCTATAGGTTGCGAGAATGCATTTGGATTTATCAGCGGCGAAACCAATGGATCCCTACTCTTTAACTTTAGAGATCCACTACTCTCTGGATGTAAAGAGTATATCAGTGCTGCAAATCCATAATCAGGTCTTCTAGGTTGAAGATCACGTCTTATCTGATATGAAGATAATGTTTGTATCAAATTATAAGAGTATATTTAACATGTTAAAATATACTAAACTATACTGAATAACGATTTTCGGCCTCAATGAAGTCATTCTTGGTAAACAATATAACACGAAATCGTTATAATGCTTGACCAATATTCTGTGATACTGCATTATATTTTTAAAAATTCTCTGTGCAGTTTTATTTGGTTGAAATACAATGACTACAGAGAAAACCCCTTAAAAGCTATAGAAGTGTGGTCTCGAATCTTGTTTTTTTTTTTCATATTAATGCTTAAAATACAAAAAAAAAACCACTATTTGCTAGTTACATTGTTAATGGAATAAATCATCTAATTTGAACATCATATGGCTTTTGCCAGTGAATCCTAGTGATGGAACAGTTAAAAAAACCTTTGCTTCGTAATCAAACATACCATACCACATGATAAGGTTTTTTTTTTTTTATTTACCTCGTCGATTAAAGAAATTGGGTCTCCTCCAATGTCTCCCGCACTTCTAAGAAATTCTATCTGTATATTTGGGTAGGCTTTCTGAGGACCTTTCATTGGCATCTTTGAAAACACATGTCCATCAATTGTTGAACTGTATCGTCCTCAATAAAAATGGAAAGATTTTAAGTAATTGTCGAATGGAGATCATTGCATTGTTCACACTTTATTCTCTATTCAAGTATGTATTACCATTAAACTCCAAAAGAAAACAACGATGAGGAATATTTTCTTTGAATATAAGTAATTTCTTTTGGATTGATATGATGTGTTTATGAGCCGTGTTTCTATTGATAAAGATTTGAACGAGCGATGAACTTTCTCCAGCTGTTTAAGATTTAAATGTGTGTAACGGTACAGATTAGATCTGTCATAGATACAGACTTAGAACGACTGATGAAGTATAGCAAATTGCCACCTAAGTTAAAGTAATCAAATCAATTAAGAATGGCTAATATTTATTATATATAATTACACAGGCTTGTATTCAAGTTATAATATATATACAAAAGAAATAAAAAAACATAATATAATAAAAAATACAAAATATAAAATTGGAGTTACGGGCAACATGCTAGCAATTGATATGTATTTAAAAAATAAAAATAAAATACATATCTCAATTAAATTCACATAATTCGAGCATCTATCGCGGCACTTAAGGAATGGATGAAATTCATTATTACATTGCCCAAACGAAATGCTACACATGCTGCCCTTGTAACGCATTGAGTATCCCCAAAATTATTCCGAGAGAGTGGTTGTGACAAATTGAATATTGTTACTTATTTACATGTTTTCGACTAATAAGAGCAAACTTTACAAAAATAAGCAGAAATCGATAGTCTAGTAAAATACATAAAAAATGAATATAATGAAACACTAATTATTTTATACTAACAACATTGTTTAATTAAATGTTTGAATCGTAATTATTATCACATTCTCAACAGAGCTTGACGAATGTCAACTTCAGATGTTCTTATATAACGACTGTAACAGTCAGATTTCCAACGTCCTAAAGTTTGTATCATATGATCTTGGATACCATTAGAACTGCAAGTTGCAGCTACTCCTATTCGGAAAGAATGTCCACTATATTTATCGGCATTTAAACCTAAGTGTGATAGAATTGTTTTCAATTTGTCTATAAATAACGATCTGCGTAAAGCTAAATTACTACTGTCAACCAATAGTGGATCATTATCTGTTGCACCGTTCATTTTTCTGGATGTTACGTATTTTGACAACTGTACATATGGACAAATATTATTATTAGTTTTGAATAGTTTAATGATTACTCCATGACGAAAAATGTCGGTTTGGATGCCTTCAAACGTAAATTAACTTGACAATCAGATGCAAATACTACATCATCCATAGTTAAATTCAAAGCTGAATCGAATGACTGTTTGCATGTCAATTCAGAACAACGCATGAAACCAAAAATACCTATAACAGCTGCAGTTAACATAGTAAAATCTAAATGCGGGTCAAAAATACTTTTCTGTAAATGTTGGTAAATCTGTTGAAGCACACTATAAGTAATCGGTAGTTTTTGTCGCACTTTTTTGTTTTCAGTTTTCTTTATACCATTCAGAATATTTTGTAACCGTAGCAAAGGCTTACCTACATTATCTACTAAAGGATTGACACTACAATTTGCAATAGAAAAATGACGTATTCCAGCAAGATATAACTTGATAGTAGAATATTTCAAACCTAACACTGAATGGCAATATGATACAAAACAAATTAATATATCCTCGGAAATATTAGACAATACGTTTCCAATATTTTCTCCCTCGAATTGAGAGGTACGAAATTTTAGAAAACACTTATATCCAGATGTGTATACATCTCTTGTAGCACTATTACTACTTTTACCCCCACACATTATTAATCACACAACTCAATTCCACAGAATTTCTGAGTGGGGCGGGCAGTGACAAGGTTCCACTGATTCTGCACAGTTGACGAAAACGGTCCATCTGAAATCGAGAGAGAGCATCAGCTATAGTATTACATTTTCCGGCTACATGAGTAGCGTGAATAATAAAATTATATTTTGCGGAACACCAAGTTAGACGTCTCATTAATCTCATAATTTCTAATGATTTTGATCTTCCTATCTTTATAATTAAAACTGTGGCCATATTATCACAGTAAAATAGGATACGCTTCCCTGACCACTCATCACCCAATATAATAGTAGCAATTACTATCGGATATAATTCTATGTAAGCCATAGACAATGATAATTCCGTATCTTATTTCATTTCTATGGGCCATAACGCTTGAAACCATCGATTTTTGAAATAACCTCCAAATCCCACGGTTGACGCAGCATCAGTATATAAATCAAAATCAGACGCATTTACTATATTATCATCAATAAAGAAAGAAATTCCATTCCACTGATCTAAGAACTTATGCCACAATGATAAATCATTTCTACAACTAGAATTTAAAGTGACATGGTGATGAAGTTTTTTAACAGAGTGAGCTATGTGAAGTAGATAAGATGTAAACGAACTCCCAGGAATAATGACTCTCATAGCAAAATTTAAATGACCCAATAAACTTAACATCTCACGTTTTGAACATGTTTTGCTTTTGAGGAAAAACAATAGGTATTCCTTGATTCGACATAATTTATCTTCGGGTAATCTAGCTTCCATACGAATAGTGTCCAATATTATACCCAAGTATTCGATGCATGTTACCGGTCCTAAAGTTTTATGTTTTACGATCGGAATTTCAAGTGAAGCACACACGGAAACCAAGGTTTTCATAGTAGCGTCGGCATTTGCTGACGGTCTGTCGATTGTTAAAAAATCATCTAGTAGATGTAGAACTGTATTAATTCCATAATTATTGTGTAAACTCCAACACATAGCGATAGATAAATTGTCAAAAATTTTAGGACTTGAACGACACCCAAATGCTAATCTAGTGTAAAAGTAATACATATTTTCCCATTTAAATCCATATAAATGCCATAAACTCGGATGAATAGGGATTAATTTAAATGCATTAGATACGTCCAATTTACAACATCTTGAGGCAAAACCGTATTCTTCGATGATTTTAATGGCATCATCGATTTTAATATACGAAAGCAAAAAATCTTCTTTGTTGATGAGGTCGTTGACACTACTATGCTCATCACTATTGTGAGGTGCAGATAAATCAAGTATAAGTGTTTTCTTTTTAGAATATTTACCTTCAACAATGCCAACAGGACTAACCCTGTATATATCAAAAGGTGCTTTCGTAAATGGGCCTATAACAAAATTATTGTCTAGTTCTGATTTGACTAATCCGGAAACGTCATCTGGACATTTTGTAGTAGAAAGCAGGTTTTTACATTCTAAAACCTTTTCCGGTAAAGATGATACGTCCGTAAAAAATCCTTTACGTAACCCGTTAATTAATGAATTTACAAAATATCTATCTGGATGTCTTTGTAGCTCCCACGCTAACTTATCTACATTAATTGGTGTCGTGGCATGCATTAACACATTATCATAATCTAGTCATATATTTGCTTTTTTGGTTGTTTTTGGTACACTTGTAGAGGGTTTGATTTGAGTTGACGATTTTATATTCATATCAACATGAGCATAGCGACACGCGGATCCCCTGTAGCAATTACCATTGAGATAATAGTTGCAGATTTCTTTCCCTTTGTGGAATAGCTTTGGTCTTCCGTATGGGTCAATATCGGCTGATTGTAGTTTAGAATACGGTGTTGTAGGATTGCGCTTTTGTTGGGAATGGTTAATTTTGCCCTGTGAGGTATCAGATAAGTAACACATTTCAGTGCTATGCAATGAACTTCCACATACGCCACATGTATTGATAGCTCTCCGTAAGCAAACTGAAGAATACAGTTTCTCATCTCTAATTGACCAATCAACGGTCAAACCTTTTGTTAGTTTAATTGCCACAACTTTCTTAGCGAAGGCCTTATGGTATTCATAGAAAATTCTACCTTTAAACTTCGTCGCCATTTCTATGATATCTTGTAAAAACATTTAAAGTTCTACCCGACGATCTTCGAATTCGCAAACAATGTTTTTGTAAATGTTAAATGCCTCTATGTATTCGTGGATAGACAAGTCACGCTGCAGGCGATGATCTTTTGGTTTAAGAAGGAGAATAGATCCATCTGCCTCTATTTACTGAGTATCACTTTGATTTTCATTAACAGGAATTAGCAAAGAAACTAAATTAATGTACTTGCCTTCTTTTATATTTTGTCGCTGGGTTTGTGACACTGTTTGTATGTGCGGGAACATACCAGCAGACACTTTCCCGGAAGCACTATATCCCTGTGTTTCGATTAATTGAGATGACGATTGAATTTGAGTACCAGTATGCGATATATCACTCCCGGTAGCATTCTTTTGAAGATCCACTACTGTTTTAAGAATTTCTCCTTGACCTTTAACTGTTTCAGTCAACGATTTAACATTGGCCGATAGTTCACTAATAATGTTCTTTGACATGATATCATTGACTTCTGTGTCATCAGTTGTTTGCACATTAACAGCAGGCACAGCTTGGCGATTAGAGTTTAACAAAGCTTGTAATTGTTTTTTGGCTAAATGAAGCAGGAGCATTAACTCCAATTACAATAAGTTCTGCTATTAATTCTTCTTTTGATTATTTGCTAGAATTATTTGAATCGACAACGGTAGCGGATTTTCGTTTTTTCGAAGCCATTTTCAATAATTACACATAAAAATACTACATAAAATAAACATGTGTATCTAATCCATATAAAAATTACAAATGCAACGTAACTAAATTTCTAATGTACCCTAGACAAGTAAGGGAGGATTTACTTAAGATTGACATGCCTTATATCAAACAAGATAGACTATTAACATTGTGGTCAGACAATTCCCAGACTTCCATAAATAAGTCAAGATTAAGAGATAAAGTAAACAAATGGCATCTGCAAGGAAATAAACACTTACATAAACTTTAATTAATGAACATTAATACACACATATATATTTACTTAAGGTTTATATCTTTGCAAATTATTAATTTGTCATTTTAACATGCAAGATTCAAAATTTAATGTATAAGGAATTTATACCAACTACTTTACATACCTCTCCTGTGGAGTATATATTCCAATTTATCTGCAATATCGTCCTGGTTACTATTTGAGGTAAGTGTAGTGTTAATCGAGTAGGTTAGTACCAAGGAATGATGATCTTTGTAGTTTTTACCAACAGGCAAGTTTGCCAACACTGGAATCTAAAATAAAAATTTGAAATATGTCTTAAATCGTTGAACTGAAATGCATGTTCACAATATCATTATTAGGAACAGGTAAAATACTATGTCGAGAAAAAATATATCGTATTTATATGTATTAATAAGAACAAATATAGAAGATGGACACATCAATGAGTTTTTATGGATTTGCTATTTGTTATGAACCCTTAATATATCAGGATAACCAAGAAGGAACAAATCAATGAAACTTTGGAAAATGTCATGATGCAGCATCAGTTTATGTTATGAAGCTGTAAGTATCGTTAATTTGGCACAACCTGTATGTAATTATGTGCTTCTTTCCTTTCGAAAGTAATTTAAGCCAATATCAATTTAGATAAGTTGCTAAGTTGATATGTGTGTGAATGAAACACATTTTGGAGGTGGTATTTGATAACTGCTTGTGGTGGTGTTAATACGAAACTCGTGAGCCATAGTTTTATTATTTCACTAGCACCAATTCTTCTTAAGAATGGTTTGGACGATACGCGTTAGACATCATACCAGCGTTTTGGTACATGTCTTTGTTTAACCCTTTAACAATACAAAATATATAAAACAACGATAAATATGCATACTCCATTACTAAGATATAACCAAATGTGAAAATTTCAAACGAAGACACCTGTCTTAACAGAAAACATATCATCGTTATCTTATATATCAAATTTAGAAAAACGTTGAACTGAGTTTTGATGGCTTCTGTCACTGATCGAAAAGATAGGCGGAAGAGCTTCATTCTAAAAATGTGCGCACGGTCAACGCTTTTACTTATAATTCATTTTTTTAGCAATGATCATGAAAACACGAATTTTATAATTGTTTTGTTTAATTCACCTGTGCACTTCATTGTGAGACCACGTGTTATCATGAATGATAAGTTTTATTGCGTAATGCAATTGCTTAAGGAATAACACGTGATGTGCAGTTAGCCAATCAGAATACAGTATTATAATGAAACATGCATCTAATGTAATTATATAGTAATTAACAAGTTGTCTCTGTAATACAGTTGACCGCTTCGAAAAAAATGTTATGATCACTGTAAAATAAATAAACATAGGACGCAAATGAATTCGCCTGTAGCAGTCAGATGGCATATGCTTCACAAATGAGAGTGCTGATGGGAGGCAAAAGGAAGATCTTTCCAAAACATGTGCCAAAGAAGATCACTCTTACCCCCTTGCCTTCGAAAATCATAAAAATGTATTTCTACAAAAACTGTTACAATGCATACCAAGAAGAAAATGTTTACATACTGCCATCAAACCCAGTACCTTTAAAGACAAATATGCCAATACTCGCATGATATTGAAATATTTTATTTTCCAAAGCAGTATGCGTGGTCCCTTTTTTATTAAACAATTTTCCTATGAAGTAGGTGTTGCCTATTCTTATATAGACATGCATTGCTAATATAGTACTTCTTTTATTCTTTAAACATGTAAAATATAAATCACTTTTGAAATAGATAAAATCTTCAAATATTTATTAAATTCGAAGTTTTGCAATATTTGGCATTACTTTTATAGTATCAGTAACTTAACTTTAATTGTTGAAGATGATCTTGTGGTCCTATTCCAGACAAAAGTAGAATATGTGGTGAACCTAATGCACCCGCTGATAATTTTACTTCCCGTCTAGCGTAGATTTTAGTTCTCCGTCCCGATTTTATAATCTCAACTCCTATCGCTGTTCTTTGTTGAAATAATATCTATGGATTAAACAAATATACCTTGTTTGACTCAACAGATTAGTAAATATACATCTAAGTTTATTTATATAACTTGTCCTCATACAGAAAATACACCACCTGCAATGTTGATTTCACTCAAATATTTATTACTGGACATATTGGGATTAATTTTTTTAAGATTTTTCTTTTCAGAAATGTAAGGATCATCGCAATTTTCAAACAATATTTGTAAAAGTTTTAGATTTTATTTGCTTTACTGCATGAATCACATATGACTGTACTGTTTAATAATAGGATGTTCTGCAAATTCATGGCGAAATTTATATTACAGTGTAAGAGCTTAACCCAAATAGAAGAATTACGCATTAAAACTTTTACCTTTGATACATGACTTTTAATGCTGACTTGTAAATTTTTTCTACGTATTACTGGTCGCAAATAACATGCGGCAGAACTACAACGCTCGCCATTCTTGATGTTGGCTTGCACCGGACAAAACCCTGAAACAGATATGCTTAAAAATTTTTGTTTATGATCATCTCAAAACAATAGTTTTTATAAGCTCCAATGTTTCATCAGTAAAAATATATACATCGGTCTCAGATATGTCTACTTTGAAGTCATTGAATTATAATGCACAAAGATGTATATTCTTTACACGCATGGTGTGTGCATGATTATCGTTCATGATTATGCGGTGATTGTCGCTGCCTGTAACAGAGATGTGTCTGTAAATATGATATCATGCTTTGACACCAACAATATTTGAACTACAATCTTTATAATATACAATGTATTTATATTAATAGTTCAACAAACCAACAAAGTCAGTGTAAGCTATTGTCAAAGCATGTCGTCCGTTATTCATCGTTATTCTTTACTTTTTACAAAAATACTTTCCTTTTAAACTACTGGGCTAATTGCAATCAACCTTGCCAATACTCACCCTTAGAGTGTGTAGTGTCTCATGGACGGCCCTGCAGACAAACTCGGCCGCCATGACTAAAACATTATCATGCGGGTAAAATGCAAGCTGTTTTTTAAACCGTTTAAAATAAGACGGTTTTTTTTCGGCCATGTTTTTGGTGTTATTATTTGACTTTTTAGTTACCCCCATGGTCATGCAGTTGTTGTTTTAATCTTTTGATTGAAATAATTACTCATGTTTCTCTAGAGTGAATTTTAACACATTTGTTAACGTTAATTTTGTCAGTTTCTTGGCCACTAGACATGGAAGATAGAAAAAAGTTAATAGCACAAATTCATATCGATTAAGTCAACAAAATGGTGAGTTGTGTTGCCTTCTTAAAGACAATTTTGTCATTTTTGGAAGATAAACTATTAAAACTGAAAACTCGATCAACAAGAACAGATTTACAAATTTTAACAATTCGTTTTTTTCCGAATTGTCTTATATTGAAATTAATACATTAAAACTTGTTTAAACCAACCGGCTATGCGACAATGAAAAAGGATCTGTTTAACAGTTGAGCAGTTTTTACGGGTTATAGATTGACTGGACTTAATGATTATGACATCAAATATATTGCATGCATGAGTTATAATGTCATTATAGGCTATAAACTAATAATAGCATACTGAAAAATAAAAAAGTTTTTAATACAGGTAATATCGTGATTTCCGTGTAACATTTTTCCATGAATTTACTAAGTGTTCTATGCTTTGTCACCGCAAGTTGATGACAGTCCCTAGCACCAGTTTGGGCGGAATTATTTGCAAAATGATTCGGATAGTAACACCATCTGCTTCGTCCCGGTCAAACAGATCATACTGGAAAGAAATACATAATTTAATCTGCATAGTAACCATGGATAGGCGCAAATATCAATTTAGGTAAAATACATTTTTGCATTTAGGTATTTAATGAAAAGTGAAGGACTGGTGATACTTGTAGAATACATTTTGACTGACATTTTAGAGGAATTAAAAAATGTATGAATAAATTATAAAATTGAGGGCATATAATTATTGCCTGTTTCTCAAATATGAATTTCCTTGTTTGGTGTATCCAAAGTTCCAATAACCAGCACCGTCTGATGTGTAAACAATGGTATAGTGATCCTGCAATTATTTTTCTGAAACTGTCATTTTGGTCTTAACATCATCTCAAAAGTCTGTACAGTTAATCAGTTAGTCATGTTCAGTCTTGCACTCAATTTACAGATTAATTGACTGTGGTGAATTCAGTCTTATTGCGAAAATTCAGTATGTTATTGATCTGTACAGGAAAAATTTGTTCTTCTTCAATGTCAGGGTCATCGGTTTCATCGTGATTCACATTGGGGAACCCAGGAGTACGAACACACGATATGATTGTATTTTATTGTTTCGCTCAAAGATTTATCAATCCTACTGATAGCATTAAGTACGTTTATATTTATTATTTCAGAGAAGTCTTGTCATTGTAAAAATCGATCTTTGTGATGACATATTTAACCATATGTTTCCTGTACCTGGCTTTGAAGGCACAAATTATTTAAGATCAAGTGACTGAAGATTAGACGAAGAGTTTGGTGTGGGAACCTATAATGTCATTTTACTTAGTGTAAATGAATAGAAGTGTTATGTTGCATTCTCAATAATTTCCCCCTTTCGTAATTTCATTTGTTTCTGTTTTATTCATTCAATACGTCGTCTTTCACACTTTTTTACTGGATTGCCAAATGACAGGAAACTTGTTAACGTTTATGTTTTAAAACATCTGGATTTCTTTGCCTTTTCCAAGAACAAACGGTTGCAGTGTTTTCCCTGTTCTATTACGTGCTAGCATGACTGTTAATATTTACATAGCTAGCTAAAATACCGCCTTTGCACGATTCTCTATTTTAACTAAGTGTTTTTTCGATAATTAGTTTAAAAAAACCGGCGTTAAACTCATTTGTGGCTAGTCATTTAGCTCTCCGTGTGTACTTCCATTTAAATGCTGGTTTCTTGTCGATGCTGTATTATCCATGTTATCCTCTTAAATCGTCTTATATTTACCACTTTCTAGTCAGATACAGTTGTTTTTCCAATCTCTAACTGTAATGTAATATCTTTCTGCGTTGGCGTATGTATTTTTCAGATTCCTAGACAAGATGCTACTTTTCTTTCGACGTGATTTCTTCGCGAGACCTTTTTGACGACGTTGTAATCAATCTTGTTACCAAATCTTTTTAACTCTTTGGCACTAAAGTCTCCATTGCTTGTTTGAACTAACTGCCTCTTTAATGAGATTCTAATTCGGAATACACAGGGTCGGGTAGTTTGAGGGTATTTCTGAAAAAGATTTAAAGGGAAAGAAATCGGACTTCAATTTCGACCAGCATGGACAAGAAACCGTTTTTTTTGCGGGTCCCAGCATGGACAGGAAACCGGTTTATTTAGAGTCTGGTTTATCCTGGTTTAATTGTTGTAGATACAAACATACCTTGAGTTAAAAAAAATCAGGTTACAAATAATCTACGAAAGAGTCTATACGGCAGAAATCGTCATTGCATTTTGTTCTGCATAAAGTTAAATTTGTGGCCTTAACTAAAGTCGAACAGCTCTATAAATAAATCACATTCATGACTTATATTGAAACGTTAACGAATAGACTAAAATTCTGCAACAAAAAAGATATGACCAACACAGTTTCCATTTAATCCAAATATTTTTGTTGTTTGGTGTCAATTTGCAAAAGAGCAAGGCGTGCAATACAGGCTCCATGGAAGCTTTAGTGTCTTCTAGCAGGAATGAAACACTCTTTAAGTGAAAGAGAGGCGAAAGATACGAGAGGGTCATTCAAACTCACAAGTCGTAAATAATCTGAAAACGCCATGGCTAAAAAATAAAAAGACCAACAAACAATTGTAAATAAAAAACAATATAGAAACCTTAGACTTAGCAAGACGAACCCCACCAAAAAACTGGACGTGATCTCAGGTGTTCCAGAAGGTAAGCAGATTCTGCTTCACATGTGACACCAGACGTGCAATAAACGGTACTGACCTATTTGATTGTATCCATTACAGTCGGTAGTTTGATAACCGATTTCGGCAGCTGCTTGTTGATGGAAAAATTCTAGAATTGAGGCAGGTTTATGAGTGATTGTAATAGGTCCTTTCCGTCCATGGTACTCTGCAAATCAATTAAAAGATTAATATTTATGTTATAAAAATGCCTAGTATGTCGTATCCCCCATTATGCTTTGAAAACTTATATTAAAGACATATATTTACATAATTTTGTTTCGAGATAGTCCGTATATGATTTCATTTACACACAAGTCACATTGAAACTTGAGAATGTTATGCAAAATTGAGACCTTTACAACGTCGTCTACATGTGGACATCAACTTGTGGGTAATGTCACTTTAAGGCAGGTTTCATACAGGGTTAGGGTGGTCATACTTGGAATGTGTGCTCGATTTTTTTTTGAAAGCGGAAATATAATCAGACGATTTGCTTAATTCACATGTGTGAAAAATTAGGTGAACACATAGAAGAATGTCACGTGGTACAACATTTTTAACATAATACATTGAAACAACAGCTATTCCAGAACACACTTGTTTATGATGCTTATTAGTTTTACAACATGATGTTATCAATGACAAAACAACTTATGCGTTTTAAAGATGGAATGTTTATGTCATTGGTTAGTTTCTTGTTGGGTTGCTGTTTCATTTACCTTTTACCTTTTTATTAGCCAATGCCCTTTAATTTATATCGTTAGGTAGATTCACTGTACATGCTGTATACTGTCATGTTAGATTTTTAAAGAAGCGGTACACAATCGGTTTAGTCCTTTGCTAAAATCAATGCGCAAGACTGTTTTTTTTTTAATAAAGAAAAATAAGTCCTTTATTGCATTATTGAAACTGTTTTAGCAAATACCAAATATTTGTGTTTCTTCGGGTCAATTTTTCAAATCAATTATTAAAGAGTAGATAACCAAAACTAGTTTTTTTTTTTATAGAGAATGTTAAAGAAATTTAATTTTGCCTAGCACTTATAGCAAGAAAGCAAATTTGGTGAAAACATTTTTTTCTTTATATTTTCTTAAAGCATATTATCATGATGATTTGATTATCTTCTCATATTTTATTTCAAAATTATTTCACATAGATATCTTTATATTCACAAAAAAGTGTGTTTTTTTCGTGAATAATCTATCCAAATTTGTCTCATATTGCACGACCTGTAGCTTTACAAATGCCACGGTGACCAATACATTTTTATTACATTTTTGAAAAAAAAGCGGGGTACAATAAACATCTTTAAAAGGTATATAAAATTTGATCTGATTTACTCTAGAACTATACCGATGATCCATTTGAAAAATAGTTTTGTCACATTTTGTATATTTATGTGGAATGAAAATGGAAAATTGTTCTTCAACGAACTCAATGCAAATTAGTAGTCACTACAAAATCATGTGCATGTAAGTGTCAGATAATCGTACCCACTAAGTTTGGTACCTACAAAACATGTTCATGTTGCATCAACATATTAATTCTTATGACATTAAATGAAACTTTAACAAGAACCAGGCTGTCCAGTATCACTTTCCTACTTGCTCCTACATACTTGAGTTTTCGAGTTGATGAATTTTCATTTTCTCCATCTTTTTAAAGAAAGGCAAAACGTCCTTGTAACTCCATCCTGTACATCCTTGATTTTCCCATTCATCGAAATCATGCCGACTCCCTCTGATAAAAACCATCCCATTCACACTGCTTGATCCTCCTAGCAGTTTACCTCGCGGGAAAGATGAAATCTGCTTACGTTATATAAATAAAAGAGTATTTTAACTATGCAATAAGGGCTGCTAAGGATTTAACAGGACCCTTATCATATGTACACACAATTTAGGTAGTATAGTTGCAATAGGTCATTGAACTTGTTACCACTGAATTCAGTTGATAAAACTAGAGGCTCTCAAGAGCCTGTGTCGCTCACCTGTATATACTGTGGTTTTAGAAATCATGTAAAATAAAGTTACAATCATATCAAATAGTATTACATACCCTAATAATGATTGAGGCCAAGTTTAGTTTAATTTGGCCCAGTAGTTAAATTAAAAGCAGTTATCCCATTGTAGTCTTACAATAGTTACTGAAGACCCCTTATCATTATCTAAATTAGTTTTCAAGTTGTGACCATTTGAAATTGTTTTTTTTTAAATTTTCCCCTAGACTTCTTTAGTAAACCCCTATGTTCTATCTAAGCCATGGCGGCCATTAGGGTTGGATGACAGGGTCATCGGATACATTTTTCAATAAAGATACCCCATTGAAAATTGTGGCTAAGTTTAAGTCTATTTGGCCGAGTAGATTATGGTGGTACCCAACACCTTGACTAAAATTAATTTGGATAGTTTAATTTTCATAAAGTTTTGACTAAATATTAACTTTGACCCTTTGAAAAAAAATATAAATATTTCAAAACACTTGAACCAATCACTTTCTCGGGAAAAAAAAGTTGGATATATAGCAGTTTGACAAACACTCATTTTGATCATTGAGAAGCTTAATATTTCCTAAACAGTATAACCTGATTAAAACGTTCAGCTGAGTTTACAGAGTTATCTCCCTGTAGTGTTAGGTAACACCTTAAGTGGAGAAGATGTTTGTAAAAGATTACGAAAATTTACAAAAAATTGTTAAGAATTGACTATAAAAGACAAGAACTCCTTGTCAATTGACAATTTTGGTGATATTGACTTATTTGTAGATCATACTTTGATGAACATTATTGCTGTTTACAGTTTATCTCTATCTAAATATATTTAAGATAATAACCAAAAACTGCAAAATTTCCTTAAAATTACCAATTTAGGGGCAGCAACCCAACAATGGGTTGTCTGATTCGTCTAAAAATTTCATGGCATATAGATTTGGACCTGATGAACAACTTGACCCCCATGTCAGATTTGCTCTAAATGCTTTAGTTTCAGAGATATAAGCCAAAAATCTACATTTTACCCCTGTGTTCTTTTGTTTAGCCATTGCGGCCATGTTGGTTGGCATGCAGGGTCACCGGACACATTTTTTAAACTAAATACCCTAATGATGATTGCGGCCAAGTTTGGTTAAATTTGGCTTAGCAGTTTTGGAGAAGAATACTTTTGTAAAAGTTAACGGACGACGACGGACGCCAAGTGGTAAGAAAATCTCACATGGCACATTGTGCCAGGTGAGCTAACAATAAATGCAATGTAATCATATATATGTTCCTATTAACACATTATTCACCCCTCTCCCCCTAACTAATAAAATAACAATAGATTAAATGATGATTTAGTTTGGGATAAAGGTAGTGGAAGAGTTGACGGCAACTTAAATGTGAGGGCATATAGGATAGGACAACAATTTTGGCATGCCACAGGACACTTACAGACCCCTATAAGAGTTGTTAAAAGGGTTATGAATGTGCAAAGAGCATGGTACTCTCTTTAAGCAATGCATCGGATTTACCGTCCCTGTTCTAAACGGACATAGCTGCGTATTTGCAATTCCAATCCGCCAAATTGAACCCCATTTTGGAAAGGGTTATACTGCAAGTAGGAAGAAGACCAAAGTGACTATATTTTATCTTTTCCGCAGTCACCTTTTGTGTGGTTAGAAAGAATACGGTATTTTGAATGACATAGGTAACTCTATGAAGAAGCGTTTACAATTATAAATATAAAAAAGAAATGATAAGTTTTTTTTTTCAGAAATATATAGGCCATGTATTATCTATCATTAGTGTTTTAAACCTTTGTCGTTCGTTTTCATTGATACAAATAATAGGTATAACTAAAATGATAGGGAGAAGCTTGTGACACTATATAACTTCTTAAAAGTTTTTGTTCTAAATAACGTGCCCTCGGATGACAATCTCAGTCATGTTATAGTAACAGTGGAGTAATAAAATTGATATGAAACAAAATAATGAATTTAATCCTGCTAAAATATCAAACAATATAAGACGTTAGCGAGTACCTTGTCTTTTTGCGCAAAATGCGAGTATCTTTGCGGAACAGTTTTGAACTGCCAGTCAGCCTCTGTTCCAAACAATCTGCCATAATGCCCTGGTACAACGGAGAATTCTTTTTCAAGTTCGGAAACACCGGCTTCAAGAAGGAGAACAGAGACTTGTTCCTCTGACAGCCGTGAAGCCACAACAGCGCCTGCAGATCCAGCTCCAACTTGAAATAAAAACAATTATAATGCCATTCAAAGTCGTATATCATTTAACAACTTATAATATACAGCATACTACATACGTGTGTGTGATTCTTTATCAATCATAGTTATTCGAAGAAAAGCATAAAGGTGTTTTGGGTGTTTTAGTAAACTGTTCCGTGTTTAACTTGTCCTTTCTGGCTCCTTTGTGAATGTTATTAACTGTAAATGTAAAACCAGAATAATGAGACAGTATACACGCGTGTACTTTTTGAACACATGACAATATAAAGGATGGGATTGATGCTGTCAATTTCAAAGCCAATTTGTCTCTGTCAGTAGCAATACTCGTATTGTTAGTTTAACATTTGATTAATTATACTTCGGATTAACATCGATATATCCTAACATAGGATATATATTAAATATATACTAAATTAGACAAACCAAAATCAGAGCTGTCGCTGGCATTAATTCTGTAAGATATATATTTTGATTTCAGTCTCTTTTCGCGACACACCATATTCGAGAAACAAGAAAGACGTATTGTATTTTATTTACTCTACTATTGTGTGCGTAAAAGTGTTTTTGTATCTTTAGATTATACGCGAAGCAACCGTGATGTCACAATAGTTAAAAAAAAAAGAAAGCAAAGACGAGCATTTCAACAGATTGACACTAATCATTTTTGGTATACATAGTATATATAGTAACTTATTACCGATAATATAATCATAATACCGCTTCAGAGGTTTGTCAAAAATTCCCGGAGGATCATATGGTCTTGGTGGTAATACATCATTCAAGAAGTTTGTTAGAGCAGCAACATTCAATAAAACTGCACCAAGGAACATATTTAACTTTCTGAAACAAATGAGTTCGTTTTGTATCTATGGATCTTTCACATACTGAATACAGTGGAACGTCTTAAAGCCACACACCAATGTGACCATTAAATAAAAAAGCGGTTCTATTTCTAATTGCGTCCAACAAGATTTACTTTTCTTAAGTATTTTCTGTTGCATGTATCCATATCCACTTTGAAAACATATGTTTGTGAATGAGTTGCATGTAAGCCATTTCAATTGATATTTTATAGTATGTCTTTCTATGTTGTGATGTTAAACTATTGTTTCATGATGTTAAACTATTGTTTCAGCTAAGGGAAAAGGTTGGTATCTATTAAACGTTTAAACCCGTTGCATTTGTTTGCACATGTCCAAAGTCAGGAACCTGATGTTCATGGGTTGTCGTTTGCTGATGTGGTTCATAAGAGTTGCTCGTTTCTCGTTTTTTATATAGATTAGACCGTTGGTTTTTCCATTTGAAGGGTTTTACACTAGTCGTTTTGAGGGCCCTTTATAGCCTGCTGTTCGGCGTAAGCCAAGGCTCCGTGTTGAATACGTACTGTGACCTACAATAGGTATATTTTTACAAATTGTGACTAGGATGGCGAGTTAGCACTCATACCACATCTTCTTATATCTATATATGTGGAATGTAAGCTTTGCTGTATTATCATGATTATGCGTATAATACAAATATTTTTGCGTATTACTTGTTTTCTTCTTCATAACCAGATAACTACATCTTTGTTGTTTAAAATATAACTTACAATTATTCATATACAATTAATGACATATAACACATACCATGAGTGCGGCATTTAAGTTTGTAAACGATAAACGAGCACACAGTATAATATGTAGAAGAAAATACATAGGCGTGAGAAAAAAAAACAACATAAAATTAAAGACTGAACAACACAAACATCAGATATGATCGCAAGGACTTCTGAAGGTCTAGTAAATTCTGCTCCGTATAAAACACCCATCTTGTTGCACATATAAGTACAAACTGGCGATAAATTTTATTCGGTAGATCATATTCGAGCAGTACCGTTTGTAGAAGAAAATATACCACACTAGGGGGAGGTAAAATTAGACACTTAACTTAAAATACCACGTATTTATCAATGTTGTGTTGTGGTCACCCTCGTTGCTTATGATCTTTTCTGAAATTTAGTTTTTTTCTTCTCGCAAGCCGCCATCGATGGGTGGGTCAATGTATGGTGAAAGTCGGAGTTATCGCAATGATAACGATAATAAAATAAATGTCTCTAAAATAGATGTTGTCACATGGAGATGAATGTTCTCGATATAATTCACATGCTTTTGATGCATTCTTTGTATTTAAAGTTTGAATATCTTTGATTGATATATCAAATTTCTTCTCTTGACAGCTCTCCACAATAACTAAGCTTTTTGTTTCGAGCAATTTCATTTTACACTATATTTTCTATTTTACTGCTTGAATTGGCTTAACTATTATCATTAAGATTCATTGTGTTGCTGAGATGCTCAATCTTTAAAAAAGTGATGACTATATATACTCTGTTGATAATTGACACATCTGCAGGAAACGGTAGAAACAGAGATACACGGTGCATTTAGTACAATAATTACATAATAATTATTGAAAAACTGGTTATTATTGTGATATATGGACTGTCCAGAGGACAGTGGTATTGACTAAGTAAGCGATAATGACTGAGCTGTCGCAGTCAATACCACTGTCCTACGGGCAGTCCATGTATCACAATAACGACGAGTTCTTCAATAACTGTTATGTTTATTTCATTGAGGAACCATGTTTTTAAAAATTCTCATAAATTCAAATTGTTCAAAACAAACTCGAGTTATTGTACGATTTCTATTGGAATTGAAGACCAGTCATAGTGATTACTATAATTTAAGTCACTGCCATTCGTTTAAGTGCAAATTTTCAGTATATGAATAGAAAATAAAGTTTTTTTTTATAATTTTATAATTAACGAATCGCGATTGCGTTTTATTTAAAGGGAAATCACTCTAAACAGAGAAAGCACGCGACACTGGTCATTAACATGTAAAAGTCCGTTAACGACCGGTTTTCTGATCCGTTTATTTCTGTTAAAGATCGATTGAATTTTTTCCTAAAGAAGAAAGAATGTCATATGGTCTCTTGTCATCCAATAAGAGAAACTAATTCTTAACCGATATGAAATGAAAAGTATTAGCATAACCAGTAAAAGAAGCTTTATGGTTCTCGTAGTATGTAACTAGGTGATAACCCTTTTTAAACATTATAGAATCTGCGTTGCCTTATAACGTCTATTTCACAGATGGATTTAACATTTTTCCATTCGTAAAATAATAAAGGTTCATTAGGTTGACAACTCGCACCTTCTTGTCAGACCTTACACCAAAGAAACAATGTGTTGGCACTTCAGTCCGTAAATCGTCGGTACTTCATGGAAGCTAATTATATTACAAGTGGGATTGAAATAGACAAAGTGATAAAGAGTTTTGTATGCGTTTTTTTTAATAATGAAAACTTGCTTTTTTTTGCCTTTCCATAAGTTGTCAAACCCATTCAGTTGCTGAATGAATTGAATGTATTAAATTTGAATAAGAAATAACAGATGTTTCGTCTCTTAGACTTTAGAAAGAAACCTGTTTATTACTAAAATGCCAGAAAACTGTTTATATTCAGTATTAACTTATTTTATCGACCTTTAGCAAAACCTGATATTTTTTTTCCATTATTTTCTGTTTTGGTGAGACTCTATATAAATTGATGTGTTTGTACAAATAGTTAACAGCTTACCTGTTTTGTAATTTTCACGATATAGTTGAAACTTTAATAAAATTTATGTTACACTCCTATACTAATTTATTAGTGGTTAATATTTCATCATATATAATTTATCATTGTGTCATATTTAGAAACAATAATTGTATACAATTAAGGTCAGCACAAGTAAAATGGTTGATTATAAATATTTGTTTTAATTTTTTTTCCCATTTGCAATGAAAAATGGATACCATTTTTATTGGTTTTATCATACAAGAATATCGCATCGGTGATAGGTACTATATAGACACTAACATGACATTTAAACATTAAAAACACTACCAATTACTTTTATTTGTTTACATTTATTTATGATTTTTGACCATTACTAACCTTTTGTCACTGAAAACAACACTTTAAAATATGTTTTTATTTATTTGGTTAGAATGAATATCTTAATAAAGTGAACTGATTTTGATTAGATAAGTACAGTCACTACGTCAAAATCATGGTACATACTAGGCAATAACACTTAGGATAAAATGATAGATATTGTTCTCAAAATAAAAATAATATTAAATTTCACCATTAAAAGAATATAAAAGATGATCAACGAGGTCCTTTTTACTACTGCTTTTTTGGTTATTGTTGTGGTGTGGTTACTGTCTCATTAAGGTCTAAATGTTTACCTAAAAACCAGAGGAAATTACCCAGACAAAAAAGAATCTTTGAAGGAAGTCTCAGATTTAAGCCTCTTTATACCGACCATTGTGTTTTGTAAGTTTTGCCACAGAGTCGAATATATTCTCCTCTTCTAAAAGTATTTAACCAAAATGTACTTTAATACCTCTCTAGCAACAAGAACTTGTCTCCAATTTGAACCATGCATGCCATGGAAGTATTGTAGAGATAAAATCAACATCGAAACCCATTTCAAAGGCAATGTCTGGTAAAAATATTTCTATCCCTCCATTTTCTATTGAAGGAAAATCAGAAACAACTCTTTTCGACAATTTTGGTTTTTATTACAAATTAAAAGGTTTACTACAAACAAATCCATTATTTTACGTTTCTGAATAAAATGTCATGTCAAACAGTTGGTTCATCAAACCGTACAAAAAAAAACGATTAAAAAAAATGTGATGTACATAACAATAGGTGGTAATGATGAAGTGTTACAAATGATTACGTCAGCATGCAGTTAGGACAAGCCTTTTTAGAATTGAACTTGTGGTCAAAATTGTTTTTGCATAGTTTAAATTGACTAAGCATTCAGAGTAATTGATGATAAGCGTTATTGGAAAACATGTATTGACGTAAATTAAGTAATCTGTTTACATAAACGTTTGATATTTGATCCGGCTTGTAAGTTGTAACGGTGTAGAAATGGGGTAAAACGTACTGCTTTTTGAAAGTCCTTGGTTAATTTTATAGTGATTTTGGAACCAAGGAAATCATCTAAATATATAAGTTTTACAAGAAAATAGCATTTAGTAAAGTTTAAGTCGCCTAGCAATTTCGTGCTGACCATATAAAAAACTCTCAAGCGGCTACAACAACGATAGCAAATGTACCACAGTGGACACTATCGAGTAAAACACGTCAATCACTCCAATTTCTAGATTCAAGACTTACTACTTTTTATTTTATATCTCAAGGTCTTTAAACTATGCATCTCTGAATTCAAAGTTCAAGGTAAAGACCTAAACGTGAATACATTTGTAATGGGTTAAGAATAAAATAAGACAGGATTTATAAAAACACCTCAATACATCGCAAAAAAATAAATTGTCCGTCAAAGAATGTTATGAGATACCAAGATTGGTTAAACAACCATAGATTATGTAAAAGACAAATAGTCAACACCATGACCGTAAATGCAAGGGATATGAACCCCTCAAACAAGAAGAAGAAAAAAAAAACGATTGAGAACACTCCGGTACGCAGCTACATAAAGGCCGTTTTTACACTACTATCGACAAGGGCAGATAACTTCGTTCAATCTCATTAATTATTCATGCATCGTTGTACCTGCGACGCCATGTTCGAGATGAAAAATGTCCAGTTCACCATCTCTTGGTGAAACAACGTTGCCTTAGTCATGTTAAGATCTGGAATGGTCCAAATCAGGGTAATTATCGAAAAATAGAAAAAGTTGATAAGGAATTTATTTCAGTTCGACGATTTTCAGTCGAGTGTTAAGCCCCGCCTTCTACGAATTTTAAGCCAGTCAGAAACTAGTTGCTTCATTTAGAAGCTTGCATCAACATTTTCCCCGGGCACCTGTATGGTGACGAAAAAGTAGGAAATTTTTGTTATTTTAGCTAGTAAGAATTAACCACACAACATCACAAGAAATGCAAAAGGAACGTATAAGGTTGTATAAAGTTGGCAAAACTCAGGCCTCCACCTGGCGATGGTGTGCCTCCGACAGTGTCGGATATCTACAATCCTAATTTATGCATTCTTTCGACTAAAAATAGTTATTTGCACTGATAAAATCTATTATTTTTCCATGTGAGTTGATTTAATGTTGCATTTATGTCGCATTTCCCTTTTAAATAAAGATAGGCACAAAAAGGGGGATACAAGTGTTGCAAGATGGCGAAATTATTCCCCTTATTGTCTTCAAGCAGGGGAAGTGATATATTTAGATCAGAGTTGGTGCGGTTATGCAGACCAACATGCTTCATGTGTGGTCTAGCCCATGCCGTCATTCATTTTATGATAGTTATGCATCAATTAAGTCAAAGCTTCTCACAAAAATTTTCAGAAAACGTAATCACCTGTACCATAGCCAAGTATTAATACTATTTGAAATACTTGTTATTTTTACTTTGGCGCTTTCCTACAACATATTTGAAAAGGCTCCATGACTAGTTTAGTTAACATATATTTCAAACCTGTACGGTAGCCCTGATTAATAATAATATGCATGATATTTTAGATGCATGTACTTAATAATTATTTCGTTTTGTAATTTAATGACCTTTATCAGGAGCCTGTAATTCAGTGGTTGTCGTTTGTTTTGTGTTACATATTTTTTTTTCGTTCATTTTTTTATTTAAATAAGGCCGTTTGTTTTCTCGTTTGGAATGTTTTACATTGTCATATCGGGGCCTTTTATATCTGACTATGCGGTATGGGCTTTGCTCATTGTTGAAGGCCGTACGGTGACCTATAGTTGTTAATGTCTGTGTCATTTTGGTCTCTTGTGGACAATTGTCCCATTGTTAATCATACCACATTTCCTTTTCTGTATTTATTGATGTAAATATGCATTTTATTCAACATG
This sequence comes from Mytilus galloprovincialis, assembly GCF_965363235.1. Classification (NCBI taxonomy): domain Eukaryota; kingdom Metazoa; phylum Mollusca; class Bivalvia; order Mytilida; family Mytilidae; genus Mytilus; species Mytilus galloprovincialis. The sequence continues at coordinate 44,531,582 of NC_134848.1, read as the reverse complement.
AACATGCTATTTATATTTTTATATAGCTTTCTAGAAAATCAGAAAGCGTAACTCATGGCATTACCTGGCTGGTAACTGTTTATATTTACATTACAATTGTAGCACTTTACAGTTGCTTGGTAGGTTAAAATATCTCAGCATTTAGAACATGGCAGAAAGAAGATGAAGCTTTCTCAAAAAGAATAAAAATGAAACTGAAATGATGAGTTCATGGGGTTACTGCCTATTTCACTTGCTGATGTAAAGGAAGTCCATACTGACCATGTACTTGTCAGTTTTACTATCTAGAATTGACCGTTTTACTTATATAATCAACACCTTTTTTAAGGCTGTAAGAAGTCCTATAATTGCTAATTGTCACTTCATTTTGAGTCTGGTCATGTAGTGGATAGTTTTGATCATTGGCAATCATACCACATCTCCTCATTTTTAAATCATACAGAAACCCAACAATAAAACTTACTGGTACTGTTGAGTTTTAAATTGTATTTTTAATAAGACAATTAAACTGATAATACTTAGAAAATATTCCTTAGACCAGTGTAGATAGAATGGGTATTTGTTTGAACCAAAATAGAAGAAGTTGTGTTAGCGGAATACATTTTTTCAAGATACCCTTTGATGACAATGATAGATAAATAAAGTATTTGTATTTGAATGAACACTTTAATAAATATTGCATTTAACAAAAAACAATCATTGCGTTTGCGTACAACAACTAATGGATGTTTTCATATACGTTTCTTGTCGCGTTTGTTTCGTGTTGGTCATCGATGAAGACAAACAGTCTTGTAGTTATTAATACACTTGAGGTATCAGTGAATATTTTTTCCCATGGCACAACAAATGGAAGTTTTTAGCGACCTTGACTGGCTATACAGCCCTTGCACGGTCGAATCCACATGTCCTATATTTTGAAATTATAACAGTAAAAATACAACATCATACACATAAGCGTAGAAAAACCAACAAAAATAATCGTATACTCGTTCCATATAACGAGCTTAAATGAAGTCAAGATATCTAGATGAAATACCATAGAAAGAAGAAATCAATTTAATACAACCTATCAATACTAAAACCATCTTAATAAAAGACTGATCTAGAAAGCAATAACAATGATACAATATTTATACAGCATTGAGCATGGTTGCAGTAAGTGTGGTGTCTTCGATAGAAAATACACTTTACATATTGTTTATTACGTCCAGCATTATAGTTGCACGTGCGGATCCAGCATCATTTGTCGCTATGCAGAACTAGGTGTCTGATGCAGCATTGGTTACGTTTGGGATGCGAACAGTTCAACCAGAAATTGTTTAATTTGGAATCAACTTATCCTGCAAATTAAATTTAGGTAGATTTAACTATATCAGATATACTATTATAAACAACTAATGGCACGTAGCCTTTACAATTTTCTAGTTAATTGACTGTTCAAATATGTATATTTTACAAATGCACAAGGATGTCTTTCGGGACCATGCTTACTTTGGGTAATAATGCGCTGACTGAAATATTAATACTTCAAGAAGAAACTGGGTTCCAATAACCGTTAGAACTTTTTTTAGAGGGTTAGGTGTTATCTTACTATTTTAAAGAATATTAAACAACAAAAACAATATTTCTGTATTGTCCAATCAAACCTACACTATATTTTCAAGGAACCATAGTAACAAATGGTGGCAAGTGATGTTTCCGTCTATAAACAAGCCATTCACACAAGAAACGATTTTCGGTTGCTTTCCGGTAAATAAATATATAAAAACGCATTTACAATATAAAATAATTATCTACATGTACATTGCACTCTTGACAGGACAACTACATGATTTATAATATAAAACACGTTTACATTTAAACAAATATCAAATAAGATTTTTATCAAGATAATTGAATACAGCTGTTCTACTACGTCATTTTGAGGTTTTGATTCATTTATTATTATCTTGTTTAATTCATGCGAATATTAATGACTGCAGTGCAGTTAATTTTATTCTAAAGATTTATTTCTAGTTCAAAATTATATCATAAAGGAATTCTCTGCTTGAGGTACATATTTTTTTTTATCAATATCATTATCAATATTTTGGTCGTAGAAGCTTGATAACTTTAGTAGAAAATGAGTCCCTTACATGATTGTATTCCAATTTAATGTCCGGCAAAGGATAACCTGTAACGTTGCAAAAGAGGGACTAAAGATACCAAAGGGACAGTCAAACTCATAAATCTAAAACAAACTGACAACGTCATGGCTAAAAATGAAAAAGACAAACAGAAAAACAATAGTACACATGACACAACATAGATCCTGCTCCACATGTGGCACCCGTCGTGTTGCTTATGTGATTACAAATCAGGTAAATAGTCTAATTCGGTAGGTCACATTCATGAAAGGGAAGGGCAAACTGAAACTTCTTCGGTACCCAGCTGTACTTCTACTCTTGAGTTGGCTTTTATCACAGGAGCAATAAGGTGCTCTAGATCGAATACTAGTGAAATTTAGCAGTACTTACACTAATTGGTATTAAACAAAAATCTAAGTATATGGAATAATTAAGATTTGTTATAAATACAAATTTAGTAAAGTTTTACAGGCATCTTTAAATTACATAAACGCATGGTCAGAAGTCTAATACGGATGACGTATTATATCAATACATGTATTTGAAATATTTGTGTTTCAAGTGGAATTTGTAATTGCTGATGTTTTTATGTTCTTTTAGCAGTTTATTATATGCAGTTCTTTTCTTTATTAGTTGTATACATGTAAATGGTGAACATGATGAATGTTTTTACCTACTTAACCATTGAAATTATGTTAAGTATTGTATGCTTTGACTTGTATCGTAATTATGTTAAGTATTGTATGCTTTGACTTGTATCGATAATTTAACTTTAATTAATCAAATTTCATGAGGACACTTCGATTAGTCAATAAAAATGCTGTATTGTATTGTATTGTATTGTATAATAATCCACTTCCTATAAATAATAGCAATTGGACTATTCCATATTTTTTAAAATGTATGATAATGTTTAAGTTTAAAACTAAATATGAATTAATACATCTTCGCGAATTGAACAGTTGTTGGTTGACCGTTATGAAATAACCGTTTCACAAATGATATCGGATATGTTCTTTACGTCGTAACTACAATCCCCTTCCCTTTCATGAAGGAGACCAACCGAATTAGACTATTTACCGGATTTGTTATCACATAAGCAACACGACTGGTGCCATATATGGAGCAGGATTGCTTACCCTGAGATCACCCCTAGTTTTTGGTGGGGTTCGTGTTGTTTATTCTTTAGTTTTCTATGTTGTGTCATGTGTACTATTGTGTGTCTGTTTGTCTTTTTTTATTTTTAGCCATGGCGTTGTAAGTTTATTTTAGATTTATGAGTTTGACTGTCCCTTTGGTATCTTTCATTCCTCTCTTTTAATCGATACGGCCATGAAAAAGTCTCTGCAATACAATCCGGTTAGTGGTAGGTCCTTTACTACACTATGAAAAGTCGACCAAATACACTTTGAAAGTATGAGGGTGATCTATGATGACAGTCCTGCAAATATTTATAAAATTAAAAAAAAATGAAAGATGAAAATTTGGCGAATGTGGATAATATTTAAGCAAAAACACATAACGATAAAATTTAGAATTTAAAATGATGGTAAAATTCGTTCACTGAAACGGTGTCATCAATATATGTGTTGCCAGTTGAGCTAAAGACTGTAGGGTACAACTAAGAGACCATCTGCACCGAGGTTGCAATTGTTCAAGTCGGCACCCCGACAAAAACGACGAAGGCCCGTAGTTGTCTTATTGGAAATCATGCCACATCTCCTTATTTTTATACAATTTGATTCAATTTTATAAAAACAATAACAGAATAGCATGTGGTGCATGAAGAAAATGAATTGAGCTTACCGATCACAATAAGATGTATGGCTTGAATATCAGATCTAATGCGGTTCGTTGCTGCACATGTGTAGTAACCTCCATCGGCCTTCGTAACATTCTCAATAATAAAAAAATGAGCAATTTGTTTCATATTTGGCTGAAATGCTCCCTGCATAAATAATTATTTAAATTTTTTTGATAGTATTCAAAAATAAATTGATTGATTGTTGTTTGCTTTACATTCAATAACAAACACTTTACACATGCTCATGATAAAAATACATTTGTAAAAATTACAACAGGCATATCCGGGATGAAAAGCGGAAAATTTGGATTGCCACTTGAAAATTAGGGTGTGTAGGATAGGGACATCAATTTGGCCCTGCAACACACTCCATAAGGACCCCATAAAGAGTAGGTGAAAGTTATTAGAACAAGGATAAAGCGTGACACTTTCTACACGAGCCATCTGTTGGAACGTCCCCATTTTGACGGGACGTGGCTGCGTATCTATACATCCCGCACTACTAAGTGGACTTCCCACAACAACAAGGGTCTTGTAGCCGGTCGGAAGAATAATACAAGTGACCACTGGGTTGTACTTAACAAAAATAAAACGATGACCAATTGGCTGAAGTGAAACAAAATTGAAATGCCTAGACTAATGCAAAGACGTAGATATTTAATCTGAGGTAATACTACTTAAATTATGTCCAATTTAAAGGTACCATTTAAACTTGATTTGTATCTGTATACTTCTGATGACTTCTATGTTTTAATGTAAAACATTCGATCGAAACAACCAAGAGGTAGAACAAATAATATGTCATGCAGTGACAAATCATATCATATACTAGTAATTATTTGTCATAGTGTACAAAAAACTCGGCAGGTATCACATTTCGACAGTTAAAACACATGTGTCTAGATTTATATGGCCATTACAGCAAATTCCTTAAAACGACCCAAACCCAATGTGGCAATCTCAAAGAAAAGGTTATCCTGAAAAGGTACCCCTGAAAGGCTTAGAAACCCGTCGAGACACCTTATAGCATTTCATTGTTTTAATCTTGAGTATATGTTGGCAATCGGAAGATCCCACCCCATCTACATTTGTATCACGTTGGGTCATTGAAATATTAAATAAAACTTCTGTGAACAAATATTGTTCAGATAATGAGATAATGAGATAGACGCGGATGCAAAGAAATTTTCATCATCAAATTTTTATTTAGAATCTCAACTTGATCAAAAAAAGGGCTATGGTTTAAAGTATTGCGATCCAGAGAAGGTGTTTAAAATTGCAATTATATACAATAACTGACGTATCATTTGTTGGAGGTGGTGCACAATCATTAGTGTACATTCTTCTATACGTGTCTCTTTCTATCGTACTGATCAATATTGAATAGCGTTTGTATAACTTAATGCTAATATGTTGTTTTTTGTTTAGCCTTTTTAAACGACGATATGTGTTGATAGCAGGTCTTTGTTAAATTATGTGGCAGATTTTCTAGATCGATCTAGCGTTATTAATATGAACAGACACATCCCATAGTTGACGATCATTTGCTTACATCTTTTTTATACATGGTGCGGTAAAAAGTTGCTTTCACAACTGACTATATAATAGTAAAGTGGGATACCTCTAGTTGTAAAACTTAATTAAACAGTCAATATAAAAATTTAGTAGTATACTTGCACTGTGGGTACTGCTTGATAATCAAGTCTTAGATGCATGATTTGTTTTTCATTAGTGGTTAGTGGATTTAAACTAGCTGTCAGTAACTGCGAGTACTCTCAGATCTGTAATGTCTTTTTGTTGTTGGGATGTACAAGTACTTTGCCACGTCAACTTAAGTTAATTTGAGTTAAGCCTTTTGAGACATTTTAGAACTTACTAGATATGGGAAGATGGTGTATGAGTGCCAAGGAGACAACACTCCATCCATGTAATAATTTTATAAAAAAAATAAACCATTAATGGTCAAGGTACGGTCTTCAATACAACATGGAGCATTGGCTCACACCGAACAACAAGCTATACAGGGCCCCATAAATTTACTAGTGTGAAACCATTCAAACGGGGAAACAAATAGTCTAATCTATATAAAAACGGGAAACATGTATCAACTACATAAACAGAGGACAACCACTGTACATGAGATTCTTGATTTAAGACAGGTGCAAACATTTTTAGCGGGATTTAAGAATAGTATAACATCACACTATAAAATATCGAGTTATTAATTAACAAGACATGTTTTTAACTTACCTATCATAAAAACCATCATACATGGAGATATGGAAGGGGTTCCTGTACTGAAATGTTAATTTATATTATATATTAATGGCGATAAAGATAAGGGAAGTCGTCAAAAACTGGAACACACGTCAGTAGTACAATTGAGATATCATTTAAGTTATGTACTGTATTATGAGTGTGCTATCCTGTCTATATCTTATCAATACTTATCTATTTAAAAACAAAACATAAATATCTTACGGAAAAAAGTTTAATCTGAAATAGTATTTTTTTTGTTCATTCTACATTCAAACAACACACGAGTTTTGAAACTGTGATGGCTATAATGGTTATCTATATAATTCTTGACCACGATACTTGGGAAGTACTGGCCAAATTTGGAAATAGAATTTAATAACTAACACATTATACTCTGTAACATTGTAAAACTTTGTTAAAGGCGTTCAATACATGTTAATGGTACAACTTTGAAATTTGTCATCGTGTTTATTTACTCTCTGTTTATTTACTCTCTGAAGATGAAGATAAATAGTTATCGCCAACTCCGAATTTTCTTTTGTAATCCTTTTATGTGTGAACTCCCAAAAGTAGCCTAAAACCTGAAGTTCTATTTACACGCCTTAAAATCTCGTAATGGCTTTTAACGCTTTGTCGCTACCTTCCCCAAAATATATTATGGGAAATGTTTTTCTGTAAGCCTCCAAATCGGTCAACATTTTCTCTCTTTAGTATTGTCTGGGATAGGAGCATTAATTGCCTCATCGATGCAGGCGCGGATAAGACTTTTGCGAAACATTTGATGCGTTCTTCGTTTTGTATTTCTTAAACACGAAGTTCAAATTGACAAAGAGACAATTAAAAAAATGAAAGAACAACATGTTTGATCACTTTACACTTTTTCGTAGCATGTCGTAGTTTTGACAAATCTAATCATTAATGTCTACACCATCCATGAATTTACCACTATCCACCACCAAGTTCGGCTTGAGCACAGGCTCATTGTTTTTGTAAACTCTGTATAAGTTTTGCTTCATGGATTGTGAAAAGCATACGCACGTCGCATTTGCCGTGGAATTTTATTGCCTATAAATTCCCCATTCTACGAAATATTCATTGCCGTTGTTTCATTTTTTTTTTACTTGCGTAAACGCTTTTGGAACCAGATTTCCGTTGGTACGAATAGTACAACAAACGTAAGTGTTCAGTAGGTCCAACTCGTTTAACAGTCAGTAGGTCCAACTCGTTTAACAGTTCAGAACTACAAAACTAGTTGTCAATGTATACTTTATACCCCTTATGTAACAGGCCACAAAATGCTAACAGTCCAATTACTAATTTAAATGTTTGATTACAATCTTCTCCAACATCTACATTTTATAGCTACGCTCAGCATCTGCATTACAAATGTCAAACACGACACAATAACCATATCTCGCTTCACGGCATTAGTACAATTTTATATTAAACTTGTGGGTTTTATCGTATTATATACCCTAATTTTACCCTCCCTTTGAAGGGGCATGTTCCCTTATCAAAACTAAGATTTTCTTCTGGAGTATAAACACTACCTGTCTCTCTCATCATTGAAATGAATGGTCTTACTTTGAACAGACGGTCTGTATTGGCAATATTGTTGTCATTTAAATGCAAGTTAGCAAGTATGCCATCATTTTAATGAAAAAAGGGGGTTTATTACATTATTTATGGACTAATAAGCATCTAAGTAACTTTTTCGATTTAATCCTATTGAAACGAGTATATAAAAAAACACTATCATGTCGTCTTTGGAAGTTGTTCACCATTGTGTAAGTCGGGATTTGGGTTTTAGTTCATCATTGTGAAGCCTCCTCTTCGCGTATAGATTGGTTTCTTCAACTTTTGTCTCAATCATTGAATTCTCAAATAACATGTTTAAGAAATCAAATAATTGTGGGTCATTTCCAATGAAAATGTCAATACAACCCTACGTTCCAGTGAATGAAGCACAAAAAGGGGGCTCGTCGAATCTCAACCAACCATTATCCTCATCTATCCAAACATCAATGTCTTTATCGTCCGCTGAAATACTATTTTGCACAGTATATCATTTTTATAAATTAAATCGTTCAGGACGGGGTTGCACAAACGTTATTTAAATGTAAGTGTCATCTAAATTTACGTTAAACCTTAATTAAAATTAAGTAATCGTTATTCATGTTGCACAAAGGTTTATTAGAGGTAAGTAACATTATATTTAAAAGTGGCAAAGGGGTAATTTTAAATATTTAAATATCGATTAAATATGGAAGAAATGCTGCTTTTCGGCAACCTTTCTGGTAATATAAGGCCACCATTGGCACCTAAAAAGTATAGAGACAGGCTACTTACCCTAAATGATTTGACAGACAAGCAGCTTCGTTCAAGATATAGATTTGGGAGACAATCTATCCAAAGGATAATTGATATTGTTCGTGATGATATCACACACCCGACCCAGAGAAGTCACGAACTAAGCGCAGAAATGCAGGTACTAAATGCAGATTTAAAAATTCTTGTACACATGGTTTTGAAAAACAAGCACATTCTCCAAAGTTTGTTTCTATTTTTGTGTGTTTCACGAACATAACCAGCATTTGCGACATCCTTTTTCTTAGAATAAAAACAGCTACACAAGATCACCTGCACACTGAGTATTAAATCCTTTCATAAATGCCGACATCCAAAAAAAGGTGTCAAACATTTCCCATCATCAACTTTTGTCAACGTTTTTGCAAAGGGACGTAATACATTTTGCGGGGTTCATTAAGGGATACACTTTCCTTTAAAATTAAACTTTTTGAGAAGTCATTGGGGGAGGGGAGGGAAACGGGTTATTATATCTCTGAAATTTGTTACAATTCATGTGACATTAATAGTGATATCAAATATCTGAACATTTGGAGCAAGCTCATAAATGTGTAGAAGATGGATTAATGCTTGGTGACAGCGGCTACGCATGTAGAAGTTTCCTGATGACGCCTTATATCAGACCGACTGAGCCGTACCGCGAGATATTTAATACAGCTCACACGCGCACAAGATGCTGCATTGAAAGAACCTGGTGGTGGAAGAAACGATTTTAGTGCTTGCACGTAGAATTAAGACTGCAACCAAAGAAAGTATGTACCTTAAGTATGGCCTGTGCAGTTTTGCATAATCTTGCAATACAGATGTGAGAACCGATGGAGGATCCTGACGATGAAGATCAAATGTTTTGGAACATCAACAAAGATTTCCGAGGACCAGACGAAGGACGTGGTATGAGAGATCATATTGCAAGGACATTTTTTGCATAACAATTTCATTATATTATACTAAAGCACATTAAAGAATAATAAAATAATAACAGAAAACATAAATGATTAAAAATTGTACATCATCTTTTTCTTTGTTTCATTGTTCATATCTTTAATGCATCAAGAGTTAGTAAGGCGTCGTTCTCTTGTATTTCCTACTGGTTCAGCCTTCTAATTTCAAGTTGAAGTTTTTCATTTTCCAGTTTTATTTTCTCTACCTCAAGTTTAAATTTTTCTTCCTGTACTGTTAATACATCATATTGTTTCCTTGCTAGCATTTCCTGAGTTATAACATGTGAAGTCCTCGATGGGTTTTTCTTAGAGTATAAAGTGCTTGTGTATCTTTGTAAAGAAATTGCAGTGGCGGGAGTGCATGTAATAGTATCAGAGGTATCATTGATTACTGACAAACAACTTTCTGGTTGAACTTCAACCTCACACGCTGAGAAAGATTCAACTGGAGATATATCTGGTGAAAAGTTGGAGTTTGAAGTATCTTAAAATGTATAGATTAAAAATCCATGAATTATACGGTATCGATTATATACGAAGAGTGTAGTGTTTGCATATATCATATTGTTGTACATTTAAAATTTGGAGGGGTCCTGATTCCAAATTCCCGGGCTTAAAGACACAAAATCCCGAAGTCCCGATTTTAAATGTACAACAATATGATATATTCAAACAAGCAATGCATTTTAAATAAAGTTAATTCCCGACGATTAGTGTTTGAATATATTACTGGAAGAAAGTAAAATACTTAAAATGCTAATAGTGTTTTAACCTGTCAAAAGATTTTATACTATGTCCAATCTTCAATAAAATGTTTTAACATGTCAATTTAAATTTTGATATAAACATGTATATAAATATATTGAACTGCCGTCAGTAAAACTAAAATTAGATACATACATAGTTCATTCTGATTAAAATCAAACCCCCCACCGTTTATTTGTATATATCGTGTGTTGAAGGCCGGGGCGGATCCAGTCATTTAAAAAAAATGGCTCCCAACCCAGGCTAAAATATTACTCCAAGAGGCAATAGTGCAGGAGAATTGAATTAAAAATAATTGTATTTGTGAGAGTAAGAATATAGGGCCCTAAAATATTATTACACAAAAAACCGGTAAGTTTTTTTTTCTATTTCTGAAGTAAGCTCGAGTGAATATCCGTTCGACTATGTTGTCGGTTGCGAAATGTGCTTGGTCACAGTCATATGGTGTTATGTTGACTTATAATTGAGAGGTCAGAGAATAAGAAATCGTAAGTATTGAAAAATTAGTAAATAGCGAATGACGATATTCATTCCACAAGCAGTATGCGAGCGTCCTTAAATGCAATTAATTTTATTATTATAGAAACGTAGACTACCCTTCAAAAAGGCCCCATAATTTATTTCAGGAATTTGTTTACAAATATTGATCAGCTGATGCGTAGTTGGGAGAATTAGAATGTGTATTTCGTTTGTTTTTAACTTTAAAAGCAACGCGATCAGAGAATTTAGATAGAAAAAATTAAGCACCTTCAGAAGTTACAAGGATCATTGAAGATTCACACCATTAAGACCAACGAAGCTGGAACAATCCTTCATCATTTCAACTATTTTCTCGGTTTCATTTGACATCGGTTTAGGTGCCGGCCCACCACCTGTTTGCTTTGAATATTTGTTTTTCTCAGCATACTGTGTTTTTGCCTTTGATTGCAAGTTCTGCCATTTGGTTTTAACTTCTTTGCCTGTACGACAGTGTAACCCTTGAACATTGATTTGACATGCTATGGTATTCCAGACCCCATCTTCTGTGCATTTGTAATAGTGTTGGTCAATTTGCTTCTTATTATAGTTAAATTTTGTTCAACAAGTTGCCGGAGTAAGGAAATTTCTGAAGAATCCCAGTTTGATCATCTTTTTTTTTCTATCAGCGTCTACTTGGTTCTCCATTTTGATTCCGTTCAAAAATCACGTGAATAAGGGAACTGTTTCAAAACCAGTTAATTCTGGATTAAATAATACTTAAAATTGTTAAATAACACTTAAGTAAGTGTAGGCGTAATTAAGCTTTCAGCAACGGATTTTAAACTGTTGTTTAACTAATTATTATTTAAGAAGTTAAGTCTCATTTATCTTTTAAATAAAGTTTAGCTTAAATGACGTTTGTGCAACCTAGTCCAGGTCAAATCCTTCAAATAACTATTGTCGTCCTAATCACCAAAATATTATTGATGAAATCGTCTCGTCGATGAACGCCGCCATTTTGGCGTCATAATTGTTTTCATTTTTTATTTCTCTGTCAAGCGCAATATTTTAACCCCGAATAGCAGGCGGGGACGAAGCACCACATCGCGGTATATGCCGCGAAAAGCGCTTAAAGAGTTAAGAGAAACAGATAATTTGGTTTAAACACAAGGCATCGGATTTAAGGTCCCCGTTCTGACCGGATCTGGCTGCAAATTTTGATAAATCCTGCACAGCCAAACGGACACTACACATTGACAAACGTTATACTGTCGGTGAAAGAAGACCACGTGACATTGTTTTCTATTCCCCAGTCATCCTTCATGTTCGGTACTCCAGAGTTTAATACGACATCCTTTGCGCCTTTTTTAGCTCACCTGGCCAAGTGAGCTTTTCTCATCACTTGGCGTCCGGCGTCCGTCGTTAGCTTTTACAAAAAATCTTCTCCTCTGAAACTACTGAGCCAATTTTTACCAAACTTGGCCACAATCATTATTAGGGTATCTAGTTAAAAAATTGTGTCCGGTGACCCAGCCAACCATCCAAGATGGCCGCCATGGCTAAACATAGAACATAGGGGTAAAATGCAGTTTTTGGCTTATAACTCAAAAACCAAAGCATTTAGACAAATCTGACATCGGGTAAAATTGTTAATCAGGTCAAGATCTATCTGCCCTGAAATTTTGAGATGAATTGGACAACCCGTTGATAGGTTGCTGCCCCTGAATTGGTAATTTTAAGGACATTTTGCTGTTTTTGGTTATTATCTTGAATGTTATTATAGATAGAGATAAACTGTAAACAGCAAAAATGTTCAGCAAAGTAAGATCTACAAATAAGTCAACAAGACCAAAATGGTCTGTTGATTTCTTTAGGAGTTATTGCCCTTTATAGTCGATTTTTAACCATTTTTCGTAAATCTTAGTTATCTTTTACACAAATCTCCTCTGAAACTACTGGGCCAAATTAAACCAAACTTAACCACAATCATCATTGGGGTATCTAGTTTAAAAATTGTGTCCCGTGACCTGGCCAACCAACCAAGATGGCCGCCATGGCTAAAAATAGAACATAGGGGTGAAATGTAGATTTTGGCTTATAACTCTGAAACCGCAGCCTTTAGAGTAAATCTGACATGGGGCAAAATTTTTAGATGAATTTGACAACCTGTTGTTGGGTTGCTGCCCCTGAATTGGTAATTTTAAGGACATTTTGCTGTTTTTGGTTATAATCTTGAATATTATTATAGATAGAGATAAACTGTAAACATCAATAATGTTAAGCAAAGTAAGATTTACAAATAAGTCAACATGACGGAAATGGTCAATTGACCCCTAAGGAGTTATTGTCCTTTATAGTCAATTTTTAACAATTTTCATAAAATTTGTAAATTTTAACTAACATTTTCCACTGAAACTACTGGGCCAAGTTCATTATAGATAGAGATAATTGTAAGTAGCAAGAATGTTCAGTAAAGTAAGATGTACAAACACATCACCATCACCAAAACACAATTTTGTCATAAATCCATCTGCTTCCTTTGTTTAATATTCACATAGACCAAGGTGAGCGACACAGGCTCTTTAGAGCCTCTAGTTTTCAGATAACCTTATTAAATTTTAACTGACTATAGTTCTCCCCGCCCCGTAAGTACATTTCAAGTATGAAAAAAAGTAAATTTTGTTATCATAAAACACCCATGCAACCATGTATCCCATATTGCATGATAGGACCCAACACCGTTTTGGTGTTTCGGCAGTTAAGCTTGGGATGGTCAATTTAAAATGCATTATTTGAATATAATCAAATAAGAAAATTATTCATGTATATATTGATATATCTATATTTCAATTCTTCAATAGAGTATATGATTATGACAGATCTGCCATCATCAGGGGTACAACTGTCAATTTGATGTTAAAGTCTTTAGTTTTGATCTACTAAGCATATCTCAAATACTCTAACAAAAGTAGAGGGTGATCTCTGTAGCTTCGGAAAGATAGGCAGACCCTCCTACTCTTTATGTGGCACCCGTCGTTCTTCTCGTGTTACTATTATCCCGTTAATAAGTCTTATTCGGAAGGCCAAACTCTGGAAAAAGTGAATGTTTTTTCGGCATATGGAACATAGCTGATATCATCTGTGAAACGAATATTCCATTATGGTAAACCCTCGCCAAAGTTAGGTTTCCGTTTGCAATTGAGTGTGCTAAATTTATCAGTTTGAAGCCACAGAATGAGGACGTTTAATCCGCGGTCTCGTTTAAGGAGAGTGTCACGCTCTTTGAACGTTTAGAACCTTTGCAACTTCTCTTTGAGGGGTAAATAGGCTAAATATCTGTTCCTATTCAATATACCGTCATTGCCCTTATTACCCCGTGGCAGTCTAAAGTTTCCCGACCTTCGTCCCGAAAAGCCCCATTGCCGTTCATACGTACTGTATTTATTGTTACATGTTTCTCGTCTTGAATATCTTTGAAATAATTGCCACTTGAGTTAAACAACGAACAATCAAGCATTCCTACACAAGGTGGCAAAAAAAGTTTGTAGTTTGTTAAGCTCTCTTCACTGAATAAATGTTTCCATTTATCATGTTTATTTTGGTTTAAAAAGATAGAAATCTGCAAAAAATTGGAAATTTAAGGGAGTATAGACACCAAAGAACTTATAACTCTTACTCATAGTTCGATTTATTGCAGTGTTTTAAAATCACATGCAATATGCAAGACTTTAAGGGATCCAGATCAGAAATTTTACCTGTGACGTCAATTTTGTGGCGTTCATCCAGCTGTGTGACAGACAGTTTGTGGTTCTTTTGTGCTGTCCTAGTTTGTTTTACGTGTTCGTTTTTATTCTGTGATTGGCTCGTCGAAATGTACTAGAACGAGCCAAGGAATTTGTTTTTGTCCCCGCTAATAAAGCTGCTAATAATATTTGTTTTAACGTGGATAATATATTTTATTGCACTCTATTGCTGTTAACAATTTACTTAGTGTACAGCATTGCACTAAGTATCCCTGATATATTAGTTATTAGTTATCCAGGGAGGATATCTAATAAAGTAAATTGATGTTGCATTACATTATTACAATATTTTAAATGATTTCATGTTTACCGGAGAATTTCACTTCCGTCCGATAGTGGTTTTTAATATAAGATAAATGTGCATCGTATTTGCCATCATCAACTTTGTGATTTGGATAAATTTAATTCATAATACTTAAACAGTTTGTCTAATTCAAAAGGTAAGTTGACTATAATTTTCATAATGTTTTGAATCATAATCAAAGTTTTAACTTAATTGAAAACTGGTATTTTAGACTAAGATCATCTAAACTACTCAGGTAAACATGATTATACACAACATCAGAGTGTACAACACAAAAATTGTCAAAAATAAAATAAAATAAAAAGTAAAAGAAGAAGACAAAAAAGTGTGTATTATACAAAATTAAATAATATATTATTATTTTATTTAACATGTGTTAAAGTACATTATTGTCACCTGACATGCTCAAGTCATTTGACTTAATACTTGGGTCATGTGACACAGGGATATTTATTATTATTTATGATCAGTTATGTAGTTTAGGGTTTTTATAATCAATTTACTGTTTTTTTCTTTTAATTACATTATTGACCTTAACTATATATACTATTAAACGAGAAGACCTCATTTTGTGTGTCGCTTCTCTTCTTTCAACAATAAAGTAATCAACACGCCTCTGTGTCCTTTAGGTAAAGTGCATAGTCGCATTTGTCATCCATTCATATGATTATTCAGATTGAGTTATTTTGGGAGAAAAACGAGAAAAAAGGCATCCGGATAATGTCCCGTCATTGGACAAAATTTTAAGTCGGGTTAGACTTCCGGTTTGCATTTTTCTGTATGCTGTGAACATACATATACTAGGAATAAAGTGTATATTAATTCTATCTGCTATCATTTTCAAGTTTACTATCCACGGCGGTCACAGAGTTTATTAAATGGAGAGGATCTGTATACTATATCAGTTGACCACCATGGATCGATTAGTAAACTTATTTATATAGTAATGAATGTTCATAACATACAGAAAAGCGCTAAAATTATTCATGTGAACTTTTGATACCTTTTCTGAAATTCTCTAGTTATTAAATCTTTTATAAAATTCATTGATTACAAAAAAAAATGTGATTGCCATTTTGAGACAACTCTCCACAAGAGACCAAAATGACACAGAAATTAACAACTATTATAGGTCACTGTACGGCCTTCAACAACAAGCAAAGCCCATACCGCATACTCAGATTTTAAAGGCCCCAAAAATGACGATGTAAAACAATTCAAACGAGAAAACTAGCGGCCTTATTTATGTACAAAAAATTAACGAACAACAAATATGTAACACATAAACAAACGACCACTTAATTACAGGCTCCTTACTTAAATTTTCATAACATACTAAATGTATGCTCATATTGAAATTGATAGAAAACCAAAAATTGGGAATTTTGGAAATGTAGGAGGAGGGATAAAAAAAAACAACATTTTCCTGTCCCCAATAACCGATGACTTATGATACTTTTGCTGAAATTCTCCAGTCATTCAATAGTTTACAAAATTCTTCCAACAACACAAAGATATTTATTTTTGTTCTCTTTGAGTCAGATATGTAATATGATTTGTAGATAGAAAAAAAATATATTACAGTCAAAAGGAAGTTGATTTCATAGTAAGCTTCATCATTTATTTTATATCCTACTATAAGATTTTCCATATTTAAAATGCTTTCATTGAAACCTATAAATTTAAGAAGCTTCAATATTTTTGATATAAAATCTCTGTTGTAACGGCAAGAAAAATAAAAAGGTCCATAATCTTCTTTTATACTGCAATTATTACATTTATTATCTGTGAGTATTTTCCATTTTACTAATAAATCATTGCATGGAATTATATAGTGAATTAGTTTCCATCTTAACATTTTCAGTTTATTGTCAGGTAAGTAGTTAAAAATAAAGTTGAAACAATTTTCTAGTTTGAAGTAAATGTTTTTGGCAAACAATTTATCCCACATTATAACTCCTATAGGTTTGTCTGGTATGTTTTCATTTATAATAATGTTGTAAATTTGTTTTGTACTCATTTTATAATTGATTTCTTTATTAAGCATGATTTTTAGACTATTTATAGTTTAATGAATATCAACCTTAGTTTTAATTGAATTATCTTGATTTATTATGGTAAGCCATTGAGTTGGTATTGCTTTTTTAATGCAGGATATCTGCCTGATCCAATCTTGTTTATTTTCTAGTTTAGAAAGTATATATGTTTCTGAAATTTTACCTCTTTCATCTATGATATCATTTATGAAAAACAAATTGCTTTTTATCCACTCTTCAAAAAATAAACATTTTCCATTTAGTCTGATGAAATGATTTACCCATATAAATTGTTTTCTTATTTGTAGAAAGTCACGTGGGTATGATGACCCACCTCCTTTAACACTATTATCTAGATCATTTATATTTTTTAGATTCATTAGAAATATGATCAAGTTATTACCAAATTTATTTAAATAAAATCTTGGTATAACTGTCCAATTGTCCGTTTCGGTATTAAATAATTTTGTTATCCAGCCTATGTGTATGGATTTTATAAAAATATCAATGTCTATCATTTTAAGTCCCTCTTTTTTGTACTCTGTTGTAAGAGTTGATCCTTTAATTTTATCTCTTTTACCATTCCATATAAAATTGTATATGAGGGTTTTAAATTTTTGTATCGAATCTTTTGGTATTACAGTATTTGATGCTATATATGTTAAGTTTGGTAGAATTAAAGATTTAGTTACTACTATTCTCCCTAATATACTTAGTTTTCTTTTCTTTCAGTTCACATTTCAATATTTGTTTTTCAATATTAAGATTTTGACATTCTGATTTATTGTGTCCAAAATAAATTCCCAAACTTTTGATAGGTTTATTACTCCAATTATTTTTTTTTTCTTTGCAATGCTTTTATTTGCTAAGCCATATTCCTTCAGTTTTAGTTCTATTAAGTTTAAGGCCAGAAAAGTTACCAAATGTTTCAATTAAATTTAATGCAGCTGTAATGTCCTGTTTAGAATGTAGAAACAGAGTAGTATCGTCTGCCAGTTGACATATTTTTAGGGTATTAGTGCTGCTTTCTAGCTTAATAATATCATTTAACGTACATTTTATATTGAGGTTCTGCAAAAGGAAATCACGTACCATGTCAGATAGTATGTTTCTGTGTATGCATAGTTGTTTGTTTTTTGTGTTGTACTGCAGTGTTTTTGTTGTCTCGTTGTTTTCCTAATATAGTTGACGTGTTTCCCTCGGATTTATTTTAAACCCGGATTTGTTTTTTTCTTTATGACTTTCGAAACAGCAGTATACTTCTGTTGTTTTTATTTAAAGTATTGCTAAGAGCAGATACACCCTATAGTTATGCATTTAATCTTTTAATCCATTTCCATAAATTAATCTTCAAAGAGCCTAAAAGAATAATTTCAATACAAAATGAATTGAATAAAAGAAAGGCATGAGGTCAGATTTGTTTTTAAATGGGCAAATGAAGGGAAAATGAAGGACTTAGACGTATTTGTTGCTTTCATGACCTATTCAAACAATAATATTATAACCAGATAAATAAATAAGACATGGACAATTCTGCTTCAATTCGTTCCAAATAAATTAATATTAAACCAGAATCGACTGTAGTTTTGATGAAAAGTAAATTAACAAAAATACCGAATTCTGAGGAAAATTCAAAAGAGAAAGTCCGTAATATAAAACGCAAAAGATATCAAAAGATATTGTATGAGCGCCAATGAGACAACTCTCCATACAAGTCACATTTTGTACAAGTAATCACTTATAGGTCAAAGAAGGGTCTTCAACACGGAGCCTTGGCTCTAACTGAACAGCAAGCTATAAAGCGCCCACAAATGACTTGTGTAAAACCATTCAAACGGGAAAACCAACTGTATAATTTATATAATAAACGAGAAACACTTATGAACCACATCAACAAACGAAAACTACTGAACACCAAGTTCTAGACTTAGAACAGGTGCAAACAGACACATGAAACGAAAGGATAACAACTGTCATATTCCTGCATTTGTACAAGCATATTCTTATGAAGCAAATGGTGGATTAAACCTGTTTTGTAGCAGGTATAGCTAGCTCAACCTCGCACTGTTATGACAGTCGCATAAACTTACATTATATTTACCTTTTAGAATAAGTTTATTTAAAGGAGCGAAAAGTTTACAAGGATCGTTTTCAAATATTCGGGCAGGATAAAACAAAAACATTTCCATAAAAATGAGGATGTGCTCTCTAGTTTGAAAGAAGTTTTCTGCAAGTACAACCAAACCTCAAACCAAATATTTATATCTAGGGAAGAATTTAGTAAAGGTTTTAAGTAATTAGTGGTAAGGAAATACCTGGCTCAATAATTTTCAAGTAATACATAAATTACGTTCGTTAAAATAAAAAACGTCAAAACAGACACGGGCATAGCGAGCGAGTTGTGAAATATAAACACTGTAAGATGGTGCCAAAGGAACATCCAATTCCAAAAAGGGAAAATTAGCAATAGGGAAAGAAAAATCGTTTAAATGTGTAGTTTCCAGTGTAGAACCGACATATCTTAATCCAGGAAAGGACAGTTGTTTCCATTTAAATTTGATTTATGCAAAGTAAGTTCCTTTGAGTACATTTCGGTAGTATATTAAGAAAATTCTTTATTATTCAACGAAAAAAATATCATCCATATAACGGTTATCAACTAAATGCAATTAAGACGGGTCTTTACTGAGTTGGTCATAAACTGTGATTCGTACCAGTAACGGGACAAAAACAAGTCTTCTATTAAATGGGCGCAATCAGTACAACCTGTCGAAAAAACTTTGGCTTCAATCATCTCATCACTTCTCCAGTAAAAGAGGGACGAAAGATACCAAAGGGACAGTCAAACTGTCATAAATCTAAAACAAACTGACAACGCCATGGCTAAAAATGAACAAGACAAACAAACAACAGCACACATGACACAACATAGAAAACTAAAGAATAAACAACACGAACCCCACCAAAAAACTAGGGGCGATCTCAGGTGCTCCGGAAAGGTAAACAGATTCTGCTCCACATGTCGTGTAGCTTATGTGATAACAAATCCGGTAAATATTCTAATTCGGTAGGTCACATTCATGAACGGGAAGGGGATTGTAGTTACGACGTAAGGAACTTATCCGATATCATTTGTGAAATTGTTATTCCATAACGATCAACCGACTCGTGATGGCGTCCGGAAAGCTGAAATCATCTAAGTGTATCTAGCATATCTACCGTTTTTCACTAGAGAAGAAGGCTTTAATAAATTTAACGATACTAATTTTCTTGCACCAGATGCGCATTTCGACAATACATGTCTCTTCAGTGATGCTCGTGGCGAAAATATTTGAAATTCAAAGCTTATATAAAAGATGAAGAAGGTCCAAAAAGTATAGCCAAATCAGGGAGATACATTCCTGAATTTATAATAATTTATATCATTTTGTAACAGCAAATTTTAATAACAGAAAAAATCC